>NW_020837954.1:31242954-31842954 GCF_003676395.1 Aethalodelphis obliquidens | reverse complement strand
TGTGTCAAACACTGGAGAGGTGCTGCAGGTATAAAAAGGTTGGTGACACAGGCCCTGCCACAAGGGCTTTATGGTTCGTTAGTAAAAATGGTAGCTGGCCTGTTTGGAGCATCTGCTGTGGGCCAGGCAGGGCGTTAGTAGCATTACTAAGTGCTCTCAACCATTCTGCAAGGTAGTGAGAAGCATTCCTGCTTTACACATATGGGAATTGATAGTCAAAGAGATGAAAGAACTTGCTTATGCTCACAGAACTAGTAAATGGTGATGTTCATTTATGAACCAGATCTGCATATGCCATACTATCTTTAAACAGAAAAGAGAGAGGAAAAAAAAGCAGTAAATGGGCAGGTTCCGTGGGCCCTCAATATCTGTGGGTTCTGGAATTCAATCTACTATTGGTTGAATCCACAGATGCAGAACCCTCGGGTACGGAGGGAGGGCCAATTGTATTAGGCCACTTGATATAAGGGACTTGAGAGTCTGTGGATTTTGTTATCCTCGGTGGGTCCTGGAAGCCACCCCCCACAGATAGCTAGGCAGACGACCGTCATAAGTGCTCAGGAAGCGGCAGATAATTGAGGCAGTGAGAGGGGGAGAGATGGTTATGCCAGGAGTGAGCACTTCATAAATATGAATTGTGAACTCGTTTTCAGGTCTAAGCTAGGGGGTATTTTTGGTATTGTTTTAATTGGCTGTGGATGCTCTAACAGCAAGCCAACTCAAGCATGTCTATATACTTTGTAATACAACACACATTATCCTGTTGACAAAACATGAATAAATGTTATCCTTCCATTTCCATTTAAAGGAAAAATTCCTTCGAACTTGGCTCAGAACTCTCCAACTAGAAGAAGTGTTTCTCTATCTATTTTACACCAGGTCCTTCCTGCCTGTCTTCTTACTTCCTTCCTTCCTTCCCATTTCCAAGGAGGATCTGTCCTTGCCAAATCTTGGTCTTTGCAGTCAACCAGTCCTCTGAAACGCGGAAAAGACAGAGTGTGCTCCCAAATAAACTACTACCAGTAAGTCGTTATTCAAAGAATCTCCTCATTCCTTGGGACTCCACATAGGCTATGGAGAATATAGGGGAGAATCAAACAACAAACCAGCCTGAGATTTGTGGACAGGGCAGAAATGATTAACACGGGAATGTTCAAACAACTCACCTCCTTCTTCCTCTCTGACAAGCCTCCTCCAAACAGGAGCTCAGTTCCCCTCCTCTTCGCCCAACTAAGGAGGGAAGATCCTTTCTTGCCTCTGGAGAAGCTCCGTCAGTCCACAAAAAGAAGGAATGGGAGTAGGGCAAAGAAAAGAAGCTAAAAGCATCAGGATGGGATCTTTGGAGAGACGTGGAATGGGGAAGCCCTGTGGTTGGGTGGGCGTATGTATTTGGATCTTCTTCACAGATTTTAAGGAAGTTGAGGCAGGTATTTGAACAATTTTCTGGTTACTTTATGTCGTTGGTGGGTAGAGTTTCTGTATTTCCAGGAACCAGAGCCACTTCTGGTTGCCCTGCCAAGCTTACAACATTCCGTGACTACGAGACCAGCAAGGATCAGCTCACCTGGCTCTCTGGGTGGTTGGAGGGAGGTGAGCGAACAAAGTAAATCAACTCAAGAGCAACCAATGTGGAAGGATCACCTGTCAGTGAACTATGAGGTTAAAGTTTTCAAACTGCCATTTTTAGAGGAAAAAAGATGTGGAATATCAACAATTTCTTATGTTTCAATCACATGTATTCTCCTAATCTTAAATCCATTTCTAGAATGTTTGAAAAGGACTATGAAACTGAATATGTGGGAAGGAATGGACTTGGATGTCAAAAGATATTTGAATTCTGGAGCTTTTTCTTAGTAGATGTACGGACTTGGGCAAGTTAGCTCAACTCCTGAGTCTCAGTTTTCTCATCTGAAAAATAGATATAATAACATCTACATACCTCATAGGGGTGGAGTGAGAGATGATAAGGCATGTAGAGCTTTCAGCCACATTGTCGGCCCTCAGATGTTAGTTTGTCCACTGAACCCACTGCATTGAAGTCTTCAGCTTTTATTTGCCTGAAATGTTGGACAATAGTTTGTTTCTCTGGAATTTCACTAACTCCAGCAACTCAGAATAGGTTGCTTAAGAGAAAGAAGGAAGCTGCTGGCTCATCCAGCCTAATGCCACACTTTACACACGTGAAAATCCAAGCCCAGATACATTTCCATAGGTCACAAAACTAAGCCAGTGTCAAGATCCCTGCTGCCCAGGTCCAAGCTGCCAATTCCAGAGGCTTGACTAAGTTGTGAAAGAGAGTTGGTCTGACCTTGCATTTCACTATCCTTTCATCCACCCAGCAGAAACCCAGGGTGGGGAGGAGAGGGACAAAGAGAACCCTGAATATGCCCCAAGGTCAACTTTACTTTCAGGCACAGATAATAAAGACTCTATGTATAATGAAGGCTCTCCTTCACCCTAGGAGACCTGGAGCTGCCCCAAGGCCTAGGCTGGAAGAGCAGATTGATTTCTTCTCGCCATCGATTATTTGTAGTTGCCTGGGGAGCTATGTTGAGGAGTATTCTTTGACCATTTCCAGGTTCAACAAGACAGAGTTCTATGATGGGTGAATAATATCTGCTTTGGGTGTGGAAAGGGAAAGTAGCAGCATGAATTCCTGGACCCTATCTCCAATGGATTCTGCTGAATCAGAATCTCTAGGGATGTAGCTGAGGCATCTGCCTTTTAAATAAGCTCCCTGGGTGAAGTTTGAAAACCACTGACCTAGTGGACAAGCTAAAAATCCCTCTGAGTATGCCCTGCGTAGGTTTCCTGGGACCTGTCTCAGTGGGTTCCCTGAAGTTGATGAGACATGTGATGTAGGAGAAAAGATCTCACAGCAGTGAAGCCTGAGCACATGCCGCTTTGTCCAGATCCTCCTCAGTCTGCCATCAGTCTAGCCGGGACTGTCCCTGAGGCCTGAAAAAGCACCCAAAGGCACTGGGGTAATCACAAGAAAACGGCAGATAACATTTATAGCAAACTGGTTGTCATGGGTTGAATTTTCTTCCTCCAAAAATTTATGTGTTGAAGTTCTAACCCCTCGTACCTCAGAATGTGACCTTGCTTGGAAACTAGGGTTGCTGCGGATGTAATTAGTTATGATGAGGTTATATTGGTGTAGGGTGGGCCCCTAACCCAATATGACTGCTGTCCTCGAAAACGGGGAGACTTGACACAGAGGTAGACCCATGCAGCGGGAAGACAGAGTGAAGAGACACAGGGAGAAGATGGCCATTTCAGGCCATGGAGGGGGCCTTCACGCATAGCTCTCAGAAGGAACCAACACTTGATTTTAGACTTCTAGCCTTCTGACAGTTTCAGAACTGTGAGACAGTAAATATTCTGTTGTTTAAGCTAGCCAGTTTGTGGTTATTTGTTAAGGCAGCCCTCACGAATTAATACACTGGTCTAAGGACATTAGGTACTATTATCATGCCAACTTTAGAGATGAAAGGCCACAATATAGGGAGGCTTCGGGTAACTGCCCAAGGTCATACAGCTAGATGGTGGAATGAGGATAAAACCCAGATTTAGCCCTTCTCTTGCCCTGGGATTGCCTCTCATGGGAATAGCTTGCAACTTCCTGATACTGAACCTGCTTTGTGCATTCCTGCCTCTCTGTCCCCCTGCATGGCATGCTATGCTGACCTGGGTTCTTATAGCCAATAACCAGTGCATCTCTGGGTTTTGCCTCATTTCTGTGCTGTCACTGCCCTGAGGGATAATGAGCTTATGTCCGCCTGAGCTTCCACAATGTTGATGTGTGTCCTTGTTCAACAAGATGAATAATCTCCTGAAATAAGCATGATAATAACTGAAGAAATGAAAGGAGTACAAAGTATGCTAGGAAGATGGTCTGTGCCTAAAATATTAGAACATGTGAAAATGGAATCACCTTTAATTTTTCTTCTTTTCAGTGGAGAGGGAGGATTATATCTGTAATATCATTGTTTATATTGCCATATATTTTGGCAGGCAGACTCTCAACCACTGCACCACCAGGGAAGCCCAAACCTCAAACTTTTAAAAAATAGAAGTATAGTTGATTTACAATGTTGTGTTAGTTTCTGGTGTATAGCACAGTGATTCAGTTATATATATACATTTTTTATCATATTGTTTTCCATTATAGGTTGTTACAGAGTATTCAATATTGTTGCCTGTGCTATACAGTAGGACCTTGTTGTTTATCTATTTTATGTATAGTAGTGTGTATCTGCTAATCTCAGACTCCTAATTTCCCCATCACCCTTTCTCTGTCCGGCTTACTTCACTTGGTATGATATTCTCTAGGTCCATCCATGTAGCTGCAAATCTCATTATTTCATTATTTTTTATGGCTGAGTAATATTCCATGGTGTGTGTGTGTATACCACATCTTCTTTATCCATTCATCTGTTGATGGACATTTAGGTTGCTTCCATGTCTTGGCTATTGTAAATAGTACTGCCATGAATATTGGGGTACGTGTAACTTTTTGAATTAGAGTTTTCTCTGGATATATGCTCAGGAGTGGGATGGCTGGGTCATATGGCAACTCTATTTTTAGTTTTTTAAGGAACCTCCATAGTGTTTTCCATAGTGGCTGCATCAACTTACTTTCCCACCAACAGTGCAGAGAAACCTCAAATTTTTAGTGGCTTAACACAAGGGAAGTTTATTTCTCCATTATGTAACAGTCTGATGTGTATAATCCTACTCAGCAGAGAGCGTTCTTACTTATGGAAATCCAGATGCTAAGGTTCCTTCTATCTTGAGAATCTTCTTCTGCTTCCGGTTAATGGAAAATTCTTAAAATGGCACATCTCTTCTACTCACATTCCATCGGTGAGAACAAGTCTGATGGCCACATCTGGATACAAGGGGTACCGGGAAATAATGGTTGGACAGTCACTTCCCAGCAATGAATTCACACCCAAAAGGGGGAGCATACATTTTGGGGGGTTAGCTAGCAGTCTCTGTCACACTATCTTAGTGTGGGTGAGAACCATGGTATTAACATACTTATTCCCTGCCAAATTGCCTCACTCCAGTCCAGCAAGCAGAGTTTTCAAAGCTGTCCTTGAGTTTGGCTGGACCCTGTACTGTTCAATCTCCACCATCAGACCTACGCCAAGCCTTTGGAAGTGCTGGCAATGTGTGACGGGAACTGTTGTAGAAGGGTCAGCAGCAAGTTGTGCATCAGGGTCCCCATCCACTGCCTGCAGCAGCCCTTCCCTGTTCTGCAACTTTACTCTAGATAATTACAGGGCTGGAGAAGGACACGCTTATTTCTTCCCCTGTTGGCATGGCTAAAATAAATATATTTTGAAATCACATCCTGGTCATGCTTGCTTCTCTTTCAGCACCTACGACTGTTTCCACATCAGCCCCAACACAGTGCCTTGTTCAGACAGGTTCATACACGTGTTGAATGAATAGACAAACTAACATGAATGTCTTAACAATGTCCAAGGGGAACTGTATATCAGGGTCCTAAACGGTTTATACGCCAACTAACCCAAGCCCCCCAAATAAGCTTATTCGTGCAAACATGACATGGGGACCACCCAACGCAAGGGAGACACCCCAACCCATGTTCTTGGATATCAGTGCTCATGAAATAATGCTTTTGATGGGTCTTTTCCAGTCACTCTTCGCTAAAAAGAGGATTTTTTTTCTTTGC
Source organism: Aethalodelphis obliquidens (assembly GCF_003676395.1). NCBI lineage: Eukaryota > Metazoa > Chordata > Mammalia > Artiodactyla > Delphinidae > Aethalodelphis > Aethalodelphis obliquidens. The sequence goes on along the minus strand of NW_020837954.1, from coordinate 31,837,247 downwards.
AGCTGAGGCGGATTGTTACTTAGGATTGTAACGAAGTGTATTGATTTTCCAAGTTGGGCTGGGCTGGTGTGAATCACTACTGGATTCTTAGTTTCTCTGCCCTTGAGCACCTTGGGCAGCCAGGACCCTGTGCACAGAGCTGAGCACATCAGAGCCCAGTACTGTCTCTCACCGCTTAAGCTAGAGGCGCGGAGACCGTGGATGTCAGCCTGGGTTATTGGGTTGAATTTGAGGGAAGGGAAAATATGAAGTGGTAGAATCCTTAAGGGGGAGACACATGGATACTGAATAGGTACTTTAATGCCTACTTAGAATTCAGTGAACAAAATTTATGACCAGATAAAGAAATCAGAAAGGCAGAAGTACAGAAAGTGTTTGTGAGAAGAAAATAGTATTGTGAAAACATTCCCATTATCCCAAAGATTGGCCTAAATGAAACGTTCACCTATTCAACTCATCCTCAGTTGTTGGTGAAGCGGAGCTGCTTTCATTTCCTTTAAGCCTCGGAGGCATCTGGGAGGTAATTTGCAGTGAAGTCCCTGGGGGAGGTCAATGCACTTAGATGCAGGTTCTCCGTGGAATCCAGAATGGAAGGGGTGGGGTTGGGGTCCTGCCTAGCTGTTCTCCCCTGCCTGCTGGGAAGCCTGGTAGATGAGGTCAATGAGGGGGCACCAGAGGGTGGGGGAAGGAGAAGGTTGGCTGCTAGTAACCATTTTAGAGATCTACCAGGGAAACTGAGATATTTAATAGTAGATGCCCATCTATTGATTGGGACCAGAAACCTATGCTCCCAGACACATCTAAGAGTTAATAGTGGTACCTTCCGTTGATTTATGGGAAGTAGTTTCTAGGCAACTGTGAGCTTGTTTTTGGTGACTTTCATCTCCCCTTCTATTTGTTTAAACACCTTTTAATATTTTCATCAGAAATAATACCATTATAAATTAATTTCTCTGCCCTCAATTCTAAAATGCAAATATTCCTGAAAAGGGTCACAGGCATAGCCGAAACACTCTAAAATGATCCTGGCTTATTAGATGTTTTCTGTCAATAGGAGGAAATGTTGAAGAATGTTGGGAATTGGGAAGTGGAAGGAAAATCAAGGAGACACTGTGGCTTCTGGACTGGAGCCATATGGTAGCTGGGAAGCCTTTAATGTACACCTCAAACCTGTGGAAACATGTACATAATTACTTACGTAAGTACAATGCCTTGGTCATTTGACGTATTTTACTCTGCAATATGAATATGATGACTCTTTCCAAATGTATGGAGTTTTCACCCTAACACACAAGGCTTAGAACTATTTGACAAAAGCTTATTTACACTCTGAATAAGCTTAGAGTTGGGTTTGCTTGGAAGTTAAGTTAATGATAAACATCTAATGTAAAATAAAAGCATGCAAATTGGTACAACCTTTTGGGAAGACAGTATCTATTAAAAATTTGCATGTGCATACTCTTTGGTCCAGCAATCCTACTTCTGGGAATTTTTCCACCAAAATAGTCCCAGAGTTATGCCAGGATATTGCATAGGATGTTCCCTTAAGTGCTGTTTATAGTGGTGAATAATTAGAAGTAATTCAAATGTCCTTTTTTAGGAGATTTCGTTAAATAAATCAAGCAACAATCATAAAAGAGAATACCAAGAGACTTAAGAAGAGTGAGGCATTTCTGTAGTTACTGATCCAGAGAGATGTCAAAGCTATATTATTACATGAACAGGCAAGTGCAATCTGATACAATTCTCTAGATGGCTGTACATTCTCAGAAAAGGTCTGCAAGGACACATACCAAATTGTTAAGTGTTAGTCATCTGAAGGGGACGAGGAACTTCAACTTTCTCTTTTCATTATTTCTGTGTCGTTTGAGTTTTCAACAACATCTATTACTTTTGCAATAATTTTTTTTTATAGAAACTATATCCTGCCAAGGTGTGGCCTCAGTTTTGTTCACAAGCCCTCCTCACCAGGGGGATGCTCTTTCTTCTCATGCCTGCAGTGCTAGGTGTGTGTACTGCTTCTATTTCTACATCCTCTTTCTGATCTCCTGCCCTCTGCTGTGTGCTGTGGGTACAAGGTCTCCTCCTTACCAAGTCACTGTCAGTGCCTCCATCCTTTGAGATTTGATGTTTTACTTCAAATTCTTTTAAACTTGCTTTCCTTTCCTCACATGCCCTTTCCCTGTTCTTGTTTTCATTGCGTTCCTTCTCCCTCCTGCAGTTTTCTCTACCCTCTGCTATCCATTGTCTTTTTCATGTGGACTTTTCTTTCTCTCTGAAGAATTCCATTTTCTAAAAGCTATCTTTCCCTCACTGCTGTTGTTTACTGCCACCCACTCCAAACAGGGTGGAAAGCTCTCCTTCACCTACTGTAACTGAAAGTCTGAACTCATCTGCTTTCAGCTGCTGGCATTCATACCACCAGCTAAAGGGTTCAGTAGTTTTGCAGTGATTCCCTGACTTTCTAACTCTGCACTGCCAGAGAGGAAACTGAAACACTGTCACAGGCAGCATGTAACCTGCTAACTGTCAGAGGAATAGCAAGTGGGCGGGGTTGACCAGCCTTCAAGATGGCCCCTGGGATCCTTACCTCCTGGCGTTCCCACCCTCTGCAGTTCCCCTTGGACCTGTGTGACCAATAGAGCACTGTGGAAGTCACTGTGTATGATTTCTGAGGCCAGATCATGAAAGACATTGCAGCTTCTTCCCTGGGTTCATGGATTGATAGATGTCCAGTTGTAGATATCCCAAAATTTTTTGAACTAATCCTCTATTATTGGATATTTAAATTACTTCATATGATTTGCTATTAGGTTTGCTGTGGTGTGATTTGCTGTGGTAAATTTCCTTTTACATTGAGTTTTACCCACTTACACAAATATATTTTCAGAAAGAATTCTTAGGTGTGAAAGTGGGGGTTAAAGAAAATACACATTTTAACGCTTTTGCTCTGTATTGCCGCAGTACCATTTACTGAGCTCTTAACTACTTTTCCTGATCTTAGATTTATCAGGCGCATCTGTGGGCTTTATCCTAGTTTCTCTGCCAATGGTATAATTCACCTAAAAACAACAGATACGGATGCATATCTGGTTCTGGGGAAAACCAGTTATCATGCTGTGGGGACACTCAAACAGCCCCAAGGAGAGGCTCACATGTAGAGGAACTGAGGCTTCCTGTCAAACACTGGCACCCACTTGGCTGCCATCTTGAGACACCTTGGAAGTGGATCCTCCAACTCCAGTTAATGATTCAGGTGGCTGACGTTCCAGCGGACATCTAGCTTCATGAGAGACCTGAGTCAGAATCATCTGAACAACCAAAGTCTTGACTGACTTACATGAAGTGATGAGATAATAAATGATTCTTATTGCTGTAAACCGCTAAGTTTTGTGGTTATTTGTTCTTCAGCATTAGATGAATAATATAAGAACCATGTCTCAAAGACATGAACTAGCCCTCCTCAACAGTCTTTCTATGTTTACTTTTTGTGAAGTTAAGGCTGTAGAAAGAAGTAACCTAAGAGCACAGGCTTTGGTGATAGACCTGGTTCTGATCCCAGCTCCATGAAATCCTAGTTTTTTGACCTTGGATAAAGTTGTTTAACTTCTCTCAGCCTCAGTTTCCTCATTTTTAAAATGGGGAGCCCCAAACCATAAAACTCCTAGAAGAAAACATAGGCAGTATGCTCCTTGACATCAGTCTTGGCAACGATTTTTTTTCTTGTATTTGACACCAAAAGCAAAAATAAACAAGTGGGACTACATCAAACTACAGCAAAGGAAATCATCCAAAAAATGAAAAGGCAACTAAGGAATGGGAGAACATATTCGCAAATCCTAAGTCTGATAAGGGGTTAATATTCAAAATATGTAAAGAAGAACTCACAAAACTCAATAGCAAAAACCCCCAAACAATCTGATTAAAAACGGACAGAAGGGGGTGGGATAGGGAGGGTGGGAGGGAGACGCAAGAGGGAGGAGATATGGGGACATATGTATATGTATAGCTGATTCACTTTGTTATACAGCAGAAACTAACACACCATTGTAAAGCAATTATACTCCAATAAAGATGATTAAAAAAATGGACAGAACAGAATAGACATTTTTCCAAAGAACACATACAAATGGCCAAAAGGTACGTAAAAAGTGCTCAGCATCATAAATCATCAGGAAAATGCAAATCAAAACCACAATGAGATATCACCTCACACTTGTTAGAATGTCTGTCATCAAAAAGACAAGAGGTAACAAGTGTTGGTGAGTATGTGGGGAAAAGGGAATACTTGTACACTATTGGTGGAAATTTAAATTGGTGTAGACACTATGGAAAACAATATAGAGGTTCCTCAAAATATTAAAAATAAAATTACCATATGATCCAGCAATTCCACTTCTGGGTGGAATATATATCCAAAGGAAACAAAATCAGTATCTTGAAGAGATATCTGCACCCTCATGTTTATTGAAGCATTATTTACGACAGCCAAGATGTGGAAACAACCTAAGTGTCCATCGACAGATGAATGGATAAAAAAGAAGTGGTTTATGTACAATGGAGTATGTAAAAAGGAAGAAAATCCTGCCATTTATGGACAAAATGGATGGATCTTGAGGGCATTGTGCTAAGTGAAATAAATCAGACAGGGGAAGACAAATATTGTGTGATCTCATACGTGGAATCTAAAAAACCAAACTCATAGAAATAGAGAACAGCCTGGTGGTTGCCAGTGACAGGGATTGGAGGTGGGGGAAAATGGGTAAAGGTGATCAAAACATACAAACTTTCAGTTATAAGATAAATAAATTCTTGGAATGTAATGTACAGCATGGTGACTATGGTTAACAATACTGTATTGTATATTTGAAAGTTGCTAAGAAAGTAGATCTTAAAAGTTATCATAAAAAGTTTTTTGTAGATATGCGAGATGACAGATGTTAACTAAAATTATTGTGGTGATCATTTCACCATATATACATATATTAAACCATTACATTGTTCACCTTAAACTAATACATTGTTACATGTCAATTACACATCAATAAAACTGGAAAAAAGGAAAATGGGGGAGAATGATGGTATCTGCCCAGCAGAGCTGTAGATTAAAGATGTTATATGTAAAAAACAAAAGTATCCCAGATCCCATCACAGGGTCAATGTTTAGAAAATATCATCTTTAAAGAAGACAAAGAGATCCAACAGAAAAAGCAGAAAACTCCTCTCAATGTTTCTCTCCTTAATTCTTTTCTGGTCAGATGTATATAAAGCTAACAAAAATTTGGATTCAGTTCAATTTTGTTTTGCTTCTAAATTCATTGCTAATTCACTGTCTTGCTTTTGTGTGAATGGACTTATTCAAAACTTAGAATGGGACACAGGAGTCCTTGAGAATGTTTTGACCAGTACATTAAATCAAGAGGAATATGAGACTGGTGCTTGCCTTCCGTTATGGATAGAGCAACACCGTTCAGATTTTCATTATGAAAATGGACACCTTCTCAATGGACTAAGCATTTTCTCTGAGTCAGAGCATGAGAGACAGGTTGCCATTGCTTTTCCTATTACTGTAAATGCACATTAGTGGAACTTTACCAACAGATACACCTTCCAGAGATTTTTTTTACGGTGTACACTTTTACGGTGGAATGAATAATTCAAAGCTTGTGTAGACCCCAAATTCCAGGCTTAAATTGTTAATGAATCTATCAGTGTGACAGATGCATCAAAATAGAAAACTACTAAATATTTATAATGATTCCTTATTAAGTTACTGAGTGATTCCACTTTCCCAAGCTAATAACTTGAGCCGTAAAGGCAGCACTTTTTTTTTCTTTGCAAGAATATCCTTCCATCTCCCAACCAGTTAATTAAGTTGTTTAGGAAAAGAACTTGTAAGATTCATGTCAAATGGCAGAATCAAAAGATTTATTGAAATTGATGATATGCTCAGGAAAATCTGTTGCTGGGTCAAAAGAAGGTCTGTAAGAATTAGTTTTAAAAAACCCATCAGGATAGATCACCAGCACTACTGATAAGCATTAACTTTATTCAGAGTAAATAATTTGAGAAGTTTTTACATAATTATTTTTCTTATCGGGGATTTTCTGTTAATATACTTTAAACAGTTGTCTATAAACCTTATTTTAGGGGAGTAGACTAATACTTAAAATAGACATTAATTAAATTATATTAGTTTTTTTGTTGTTGTTGTTTGTTTGTTTTTGCCGGCCTCTCACTGTTGTGGCCTCTCCCGTTGCGGAGCACAGGCTCACGGGCCCAGCCGCTCCGCAGCATGTGGGATCTTCCCGGACCGGGGCACGAACCCGTGTCCCCTGCATCGGCAGGCGGACTCCCAACAACTGCGCCACCAGGGAAGCCCTTGACCCAGTTTTGACCAAAGTAGACTCTGGCAGACAAGGTTAGTTTTCCACCCAGACCCACTTTGTATCAATCAGGGCTCAATTAGAGAAACAGAACCACCAGGAGGTGTGTGTGTGTGTGTGTGTATGATACACGTATGATTTTTAGAATAGAGATTTCACCTTATGTAATTGTAGGGGCTGGTTAAACAGTCTCCTGAGAGGCTGTCATCTCATATCTGATGGTGGATCCTGAAGTCTGCATGCAGAGCAGGCAGTTGGGAAGGGAGGATGGATAGAAAGTGGGGGAAAACAAGGACCAGCTGGAATCCACGAACATGCGCTGGAGCCCACGTCAGTTCTCACTGCCTACCGCCTTGATATCATGGGTGTCCCATAGGAGGAGCATGTGGCCTTCGTCATGGAGCTAAACAAACACCTGACCCAGGAGTGGGAGAGGATACAGGAAGAGCCAAGGCAAATGGAGTCTCCTTGGAGTTCCCTTACCCAAGGGTAAGTTATAGGCCTGGTCACTGTCCCACATCAGTGAAGCGAGCCAGCAGATAAGCAACGACATGTGTGAGCTACAAAAAAACGCCTGACTCCACCTTCTGAGCATAAAAAATAAAGTGCCACTGCTCCACTTTCAGCCTCCAAATCTTGTACGAAGTGTATTTTTGGCCCTCCCTAACCGGAAACTTAGGTGGAAGGGATTCTCAGATATGAAGTCCGGTCTAGCCGCATCTCCATATTACAAAGCTTCCACAACCATGGATCCTTTATACCATTTGATTTTTCTTGGTGCCTGCTCTCTCTACCTGCTTTCAGTGTGCTTTAGGCTCTCAACCAGCACCTGCAGCTCTTCTTTTGGAGGGATGAACTCGGGCTACTGGAGTGGCTTTCCCTGGAAGTGCCTGGGAGTTTCCTTTTCTCCAGGCAGCCCTTGACCTGTGACTGACCCATTGTATCAGTCCTTGGTGTATCCCAGTTACTGGGGTCTTTGCTTTGGATCTAAGTTTCTCGATAATAAAATTTATCTCTGGCATCTTATATGGCCCAGTGGCTGAAATTTTTTTTCCAGAATCTTATTTTTCCTATGACAAGGTCCCTGAGAGAGGCTGTGACTCTCTGAAATTGATGAACTGTCTTTGTGATGACCTGATCTATACCTCATTTGATAGACACCCTAGGTCGTAGATCCTAGGTCCCCCATTCTTTTCTTGTGAGCTGATTATCCGGGTCTGGACTCACCATAAGACTTACCTCTCATATGCCCTTCCCAAGACTATGAACTCTGACTTGGGCTTATATGTTCAGATCTCAGCCTTTGACCAACCACCAGGCTTTCTGGATCTGCTTGTCAGAGGCTTCCCCAGACTGATCCTTCATGTTTCTGCCTGAGCCCCATTTCTGACAAAAAAGAAGGAGCTGTCAAATAACAATTTTTGATAAGTGAAGAAATACAGAAGTCAAAGATTGAAGAATAAAAGACAAAAAAAATTTATTTAACAGTGTTCCAGATATTGTTCTAGATGTTGGACACATTGCACTGAACTAACCAAAGTCCCTGCCCTCATGGAGCTTATCTTCTATGGGGAAGAGAAAGACAATAACAAAAAACAAATATATGAGGTAGAAATAAGGGCTAAAGAAAATAAAGCACAGTAAGGAGACAGAAATAGGACAGTGGGCATGTGCTGTTTAGAGACGGTGGTTTGGAAAGTCCTCTCTGATGGGGTCGCATTTGGGCAGAGACCTGAAGGAAAAAGTCAAAGGGACCTGGGGGAGGAACTTTCCATGTAGATAGAACACGAATGTAAAGGTCCATTAACATTCGAGACTAGGCAGGGAATTACTGCAGCTTACATTAATTGATCACACGGCCTCCTGCTAAGCACTTTACATATATTATCTCCTTGAATTCTAAACTGTTAATGTTATGATGAATGTTGCTATGAACATTTTTATGCACATGAATTTTTCTCCATTTATTTCAATCATTTTCATCGGGTAAATTCCCAGAAGTAGAATTTTAAGTCAAAGGATATGAATATTTTTATAGCTCTTGATATTTTATTACCAAATTGCCTTCCCAAAGGACTAGACCAACAATTTACATTGCCATCAGGAATGTCCAGTTTAGTAAGGAAGTAAGTATTGGAGCGGCGTGTTTTGTTGTGAATGTCCACACTCAGAGGGACGGTTTAATATTTCCCCAAGTATAGGGTAACAAGATGTTGTTACCTGAAATTTTGTGCTTAGTAATGCCTCCTTTAAGGAAAATTTACTCCCAGGGGACATTTAATCAATATTCCCAGTATAAACCTATACCAGCTTTTAGAGTCCTAAAGTGAGATCAGAAGAAGTTCAAGTTTGGCTTTGCCTTTTATTAGCTGGGTAGTTTTGGGTGAATCTCTTAACTATGCTGGGACTCAGTTTGCTCATCTGTGAAATGGTGATTTGTACTTGGTAAGGATATAAAGAGAATAGAATTATATAGGATATATGGAAGCAGTTTCTAACTCTGGAGCATGGTACACATTATTTCCTAGGCATTCTCTGTCATTGTCCTGTAAGCAGATATGAAGCACAGCGTTTATTATGAGAATATTTTAGTGGTTCTTTTTCTGTGTGACTTCCTCTTCTGGTAAGAGAACTTCAGTTTCTTTGGGGCACTGCCCCACCCCCTTCACCTCTCACTTCCTCAGTCCAGGTGGCATATAGGAAGCTGACTTTGCACTAGGCTTCTGAGTTGAGTACATGACCTAGACCTAAACCAATCAGTACATTACTCTCCTCCTGACCCCAGTGATTGGTCCAGGGATGGGCATGTGACATAATGAGACGTAATCCTGGAATATTCACTGTAACACCCAGGACAGCATCTTCCTTTTCCTGCCCTGAGAATAGGTTCAGTATCTTGCCACTGTGGAAGAAGAGCCTGCATAATGTTGCAGCCAAAGCAGGAAAAAGGAGAGCCAAGAGATGCAAAGAGAAAGCCCTGACATCAATGTCTGAGCCCCCTAGTTCAGCCCTGTTTGCCCTGGACTTGCCAGTGACATGATTAACACATTCTTTTTGCTTAATGCAGTTTCAGATGGATGATCCTTAATTTGAAGCCCAAAGATTTCAGAATTATACAAACCCTGTACGTTTGTGTAGCACACTTCTGTCCCCAAAGTGTTTCACTATTATGTTAACTGTTGGTTTCTCCCAGCATCCTCGTAAGATAAGCACGGTACGTGCTATCATACAATTTTTTTTTTTTTGTGCTACGCGGGCCTCTCACTGTTGTGGCCTCTCCCATTGCGGAGCACAGGCTTCGGACGTGCAGGCTCAGCGGCCATGGCTCACGGGCCCAGCCGCTCCGCGGCATGAACCCGTGTCCCCTGCATTGGCAGGGGGACTCTCAACCACTGCGCCACCAGGGAAGCCCTATCATACAAATTTAAAGGTGGACTATCTGGAGCGCTGTGTGTGGTGGTCCTGAGCCAGTTCAACACTCAGGTTAGATCTGCTACTTCCTACCTTTCAACCCTTTCCCGAAAGTGGTTTTAAATCATGAATTCTAATTTACAGAAATATTGAAGGATATTCCTAGAAAATCTACTGAGAAAACTCATGACAGAGATTAACTGCATGTATAAGGCAACATGGGGGTATGTATCAAGTAACAATATTTATTTCCCGACTGAATAAGTTGGCAAAAAGAAACAGGGATCTTACTGAATTTGCTGATCTCACGTTTCTTTCCTTTAATATAATAGAAATGTTGACATGCAAACTGAGTAGTTGAGTAACTGCCAGATATTTTAAGTGCCTGTTGTCTCATTTGAAATGGACGAATGGTTGCATCATATGCTTATATATTAGAAGAGGCAGAAGGTGTTTTCATGGGTCTGTTTCTTGTGTCTCTGTTTCCTTCTGGTTTTTGCCCAAGAAATTCATTAAGGTGTTTAATGATCTGCTTGAAGCACCCATGAACACATCTGGTTAACGTAGTTACTAACTTTCCATTTCCTAGGCAATAAAATACCCCAATGCCATGTGTCTTAAGCCCAGAAGGAAAATCATTATATGTCCTGAAGCGAAGGCATACAATGAATCATGTTTAACTTACGGAATTCAAGCATTTCAGTGTGGTGATACAGCCTATACACAGAAAAATGCAGAAGGTTTGCCTAGTTGTGTTATTGAGACCATTGCATTTTTACCCTGCCACCACTAATATTCTTGTTTTCCTAGTTTTGGTTAAAGTGTCAGGAAAACCCAAGATGCTATAAATGCTAATTGCTATTAGTGTCTATAATGTTTCTCTTTAGAAAAATTAGTGTCTAGGGATGCTTCTGGAAACATGTTATGTATGGAGATTATTCATGATTTTGCTGCCAGTGGTTTCTTTGCTACCTGGAGAAGGTATATTCAATGCCATTTAAGTTTCTTAGCACTTCAGTAGTCATCTATTAGCATCCATAGAGTCAATATTGCTTTTAATATCGGCATTATTACCTGGAGATTCTAAATGGGACTGATTGGAACTCATTCCCAAACCCAAATATTCAGAAGCCCGTTACCTACGCTCTGTTTACAGAAGATGTCATTGGTGAGGGCTAAATTTAGAAGCAGGGCAGCAATGCCCTGGTTGACTGCTCTCTTGAGATAATTTGTAGTTGAAGAGCAGTAACTAAATTATTTTCCATTTCAGAGATGTTTATTTATCTATTTTTGTAAGCGAGAGTGATGCACGGAGTAACCAGCTATCTAAATAACATCTCCTTGCACAAAGTGGACGGGGTGTGTTTTCAATGAGCCCCAGGAGACCTGGTTGGAAGCAGAGGTGGATCTGCTGAAGCGTGCATCGCTGATCTGTGATCGCACGTCAGGGCTGAAGGAGGGCTGATGGTCTGACTGCCTCCTGCCTGGACCCAGGAGTTATAGTTCAGTCTCTTCGTTCCTTCCTTGCAAGTGAAAATTTTATTAGAAAGGGTGGTTTGTGTACTTGCCCTAAATCCTTTTTGGTTCTCCTTGTTTTATGACCACAGTGCCCCACTGTAGATTTTCTCCTGTTGCAGTGCCTTCTCTTTGTCATTTATCACGCTGACAGTTTAATAGAATTGCAGGCCTGGCAGATGGGGCTGGGATGTCCTTTCCCACACAACGCTAAGGAGCTTTAACCCTATCAGGGAGTCTTTTGACACACTGTTGCAAGAAATGGTGCTAACAATCCTGATATGACAAAACAGCAAGCAGAAGGAGAGTAAGAAGTACATGCATCAACTTCGTATGGTTTTATCTTCAGTGCTTCTGGCAGAGTTTATGAATAGGAGGTCCTCAGGATCCCTAGGGGGCCAATGTATAGGCAGCTACACTGGTTCACTTAGTTAAGTTAGTAAAACTCATAAGAGGGGATGAAATGAATTTTCTGGAAATACCATAGTACAGTACAGGTTGTCTTCCAGAGAACAGCAAGACAGGATGAATGTGAAAAGAGGCACAGCCTTCTCAGTTAAAAGAAAAAGTTACCACTCACTGAGAATTTGCTATATTCCAGACAAGATCTAAATACTTTACATACATTATTTAATCTATTTGCCAACCTTTTCAGGGAGTTATTATCATAGCAAACCTTTTCTGAGCCTTTCCATATGCCACTGTGATAAACACTTTATAGGCATTAGCTCAGTTTTTCTTCTCAGTGACTTTGGCTCTCAAATCTCTCTCCAATATCTATTCACTTCTGCTAGACTCTACTGCCCTCACCCTAGGCCAGGCCACCAACAATATTTGAAAACACTGTTACATAAAATGAAGAGCTTACAGAAAAGGTCACAATACCATCAGGTGCCCACATTTTAAGTGCATATATGTACATATCCTTACGGGGACTGCCCTGATCAAGATAGGGAAAATATCTAGTGGTCTAGAAGGCTCCCTCATGTCCCCTGCCAGTGGATACCCTCCCAAAGGGTATCGTTATTTTGACCCCTATCACCATACATTGGTCTTGCCTGTTCTTGAACTTCATATAAATGGACTCATACTGTATATGTCTAGAGTCTGGCTTCTTTCATGTAACATTATGTCTATGAGATTCATTCATGTTGTTGCATAGATCAGTAGTTTATTCTTTTTCTCTATTGTGTAGTTTTCTGTTATACGAATCTACAACAATTGTTTGTCCACCCACAATTTTTTCTTGCCTGAATTACCAATTAGCCCCTTAATTGGTCTACAGGCATCTCCACTTGCCTTCTAATCTTTTCTCCACTCCATAGCCAGAATGGTTTACTCTGTCCCTTCTAAGGGAGATATGCACACTGAATCTGGCAAGCACTAGTATTCTGACTAGCATTCTGGGTTGAATTTTGGGATAAAGAGTCCAATTTAAAGTTTCAATGCAACATACACTTATCGTACAGCCAAGGCATGGCTTCTGCTCTTTAAGAGTCCACAGGAAGTCCACAGGAAGACAATTGTATAAATTAATAAATTCCATTCAGTGTGGTGGGCTGTACCCAATACCAGGTACAGGGAGATCACAAAGAGGATGAAACCCTCTTCAAGATTCCTGTCCTTGGCTTTGAGTCCACTCTCACTGAGATACCTTCTAATTACTGATTGGCCTCCAAGATATCTGTATGTGTGGAAGTGGGTCCTAAATAGGAGGTGGAAGCAGATGAGTCAAGAACATCACTGTTAAAAAAATACATTGGGGAACTTCCCTGGTGGTCCAGTGGTTAAGACTTTGCCTTCCAATGCAGGGAGTGAGGGTTCAATCCCTGGCCGGGGCGCTAAGTTTCCATATGCCTCACGGCCAAAAAAGCTAAAACATAAAACAGAAGCAGTATTGTAACAAATTCAGTAAAGACTTTAAAAATTGTTCACGTAATTAAAAAAATCTTAAAAAAGTACATTGGGCTTCCGGGTTCACAGATTGGTTTGTTTTGTTGCCATGTCCTGTGCTTGGCTAGTATGATCCCATCCTTGAGATACTGGCCAATTGTGTGTATATGGAGAAGAGTGTGTTTCTGCTTTAAGATGCTGAGAATCAGACCCTACAGATGCAGTGCTGCCAGGTGACATCATTTAGGTACCAGGTAGCCTCCCTTTCTGACATCTGCAGTTCCATAGCTTCCAACTGTATTCAGTTCAGCACACTGCACAAATTAGGCATCCAATTCATAATTTTCAATTTGACCTGACAGTGAAGTATAATAAAAGGCTTATCTGCTTACTTAGAACAGGTGTTGAAGAGAAGACAAATGGTCAGCTCCTTAGTTATATAATAAGATATTTTTCTTTAGTTGATGATGCCAGGAAAATCTGTCTATCCCTGAAATTCTCAAATAACTTCTATTTTTTTCCAGTCCTGTCAAGAAGGTGAGCCCCTCCTTTATGGCTAGATTAAGTTTACCAAGTGAAACCATATAAAAAATTGAAATTACTGGTTGATTTTATTTGTCATTAGTTTTTGGTGAGTGAAAAGTTAATTTATTTCCATGACTGTAAATAGTTTTGCTCTGAATTTGGTATAAATTCAGCAATAGAGTTTAGAAGTTTGTTTACTGAAATATTTACAGAAAGGTACCCAAATATAGTTCAACAAATCATCTTAAGGAGAACATGCCAGGGCAAAGTTGAGCAACGATAAATATTTTACATTGCTTTTTGTTGTTTTTATTCTGCTTTTTTCACTGACTGTTGTTTTATATATCTAGGCACTAATAGATCTAAATAACTCTCTCTTAAAGGTTATCATGTTGGTATACATAATAGTTTGTGGAGCCATTTCTTCTCTTGTTGGGGACTTGAGTTTTTATCCTTTCACTGTTTAAATAGTGCTGCAAAGGAACTATATGTGCAATTGACTTTTTTTCTTTCTTTTAAGCTTGGAACATGAAATTATCAATTTCTTCTAATGTGAAATTACCAGTTCAAAAGTCATGAATTGTTTTAAGGCTCTTTTCCTCAGTTTCAGATTGCTTTCCATAATAGCAATGAACAGTACCTTGAATAATACTTATGTATACCTGTACACTATGCTAAACATTGAGTTTTATAATTTTTATTTATTTTACCACGTGTCAGTATAATTGTACAAAGGATTTGATGTGGTCTACCTCCATTCACTATCTTCCTATGAGCTGGCTAATAAAACTTTGGCTGATGAATACAGGTATATCTCCTAACTATATTTAGGGTTGTGGGTGTATGATACAGTTAGTGGTCAGTTATCTAAATTTAAAATTGAACCAAAATACTTTTGAATTTTCATGAAGAATAAAAAGGATCCCAGTGATTATTTTGTTTTGGGAAGAGGTTTGAACTGTCATGTACTTAAACTGAAATTCACTCAGCACCTACTTTGAGGGGTTGGTTTGTTCTGTTGATATGGAAACGTGAGATCTCTCCCATAAACCTGAGAACTCCGTTTATTTCTTTTTTTTTTTCTTCACATCTTTATTGGAGTATAAATTCTTTACAATGTTGTGTTAGTTTCTGCTGTACAACAAAGTGAATCTGCTATATGTATACATATATCCCCATATCCCCTCACTCTTGAGCCTCCCTCCCACCCTCCCTATCCCATCTGTCTAGGTCATCACAAAGCATCGAGTTGATTTCCTTGTGCTATGCAGCTGCTTCCCACTAGCCATCCATTTTAAATTTGGTGGTATATATATGTCAATGCTACTCTCTCACTTCATCCCAGCTTCCCCTTCCTCCCCTTGCCCTCAAGTCCATTCTCTACGTCTGCTTCTTTATTCCTGCCCTGCCACTAGGTTCATCAGTATCGCTTTTTAAAATTCCATATATATGCGTTAGCATATGGTATTTGTTTTTCTCTTTCTGACTTACTTCACTCTGTATGACAGATTCTAGGTCCATCCACCTCATTACAAATAACTCAATTTAGTTCCTTTTTATGGCTGAGTAATATTCCATTGTATATATGTACCACATCTTCTTTATCCATTCATCTGTTGATGGACTTTTAGGTTGCTTCTGTGTCCTGGCTATTGTAAATAGTGCTGCAATGAACATTGTGGTACATGACTCTTTTTGAATTATGGTTTTCTCAGGGTATATGGCCAGTAGTAGGATTGGTGGGTCATTTGGTAGCTCTATTTTTCGTTTTTTAAGGAACCTCCATACTGTTCTCAATAGTGGCTGTATCAATTTACATTTCCACCAACAGTGCAAGCGGGTTCCCTTTTCTCCACACCCTCTCCAGCATTTATTGTTTGTAGATTTTTTGATGGTGGCCATTCTGACCAGTGTGAGGTGATACCTCGTTGTGGTTTTGATTTGCATTTCTCTAATGATTAGTGATGTTGAGAAGCTTTTCATGTATTTATTGGCCATCTGTATGTCTTCTTTGGAAAAATGTCTATTTAGGTCTTCTGCCCATTTTTGGATTGGGTTGTTTGTTTTTGTGATATTGAGCTGCATGAGATGCTTGTATATTTTGGAGATTAATCCTTTGTCAGTTGCTTCATTTGTAAATATTTTCTCCCATTCTGAGGGTTGTCTTTTGGTCTTATTTATGGTTTCCTTTGCTGTGCAAAAGCTTTTGTTTCATTAGGTCCCATTTGTTTATTTTTGTTTTTATTTCCCTTACTCTAGGGAGTGGATCAAAAAGGATCTTGCCGTGATTTATGTCATAGAGTGTTCTGCCTATGTTTTCCTCTAAGAGTTTTATAGTGTCCAGTCTCACATTTAGGTCTTTAATACATTTTGAGTTTATTTTTGTGTATGGTGTCAGGGTGTGTTCTAATTTCATTCTTTTACATGTAGCTATCCATTTTTCCCAGCACTACTTATTGAAGAGGCTCTCTTTTCTCCATTGTATATTCTTGCCTCCTTTATCAAAGATAAGGTGACCATATGTGTGTGGGTTTATCTCTGGGCTTTCTATCCTGTTCCATTGATTTATATTTCTGTTTTTGTGCCAGTACCATACTGTCTTGATTACTGTAGCTTTGTAGTATGGTCTGACATCAGGGAGCCTGATACCTCCAGCTCTGTTTTTCTTTCTTAACATTGCTTTGGCTATTCGGGGTCTTTTGTGTTTTCTATTTCTTTTTTTTTAATTTACCATTTTTTATTGAGATATAGTTGACATATAACATTATATTAGACTCAGGTGTTCAATACAATGATTTGATATTTGTATATATTGCAAAATGATCACCTCACTAAGTCTAGTTAACATCCATTACCATACAGATACAAATTTTTGTTCTTGTATTGAGAACTTCTAAGATCTGCTCTCTTAGCAACTTTCAAATATACAATACAGTATTATTAGCTACAGTCACCATGCTGTACATTACATCCCTAGGACTTATTTATTTTATAACGGGAAGTTTGTACTTTGAATCACCTTTACCCATTTTGCCCACTCCTTACTCCATTTAGCTCTGTAAAGAGCAGAGAGTAACAGGGCACCTACAAAGCATGTTTGCAGGAACTAAGACCTTAAAGCTTGGCCTGTGTCTCTTGCCGATTGGCTGTTAGTGTCTTGTGGTCCAGGAAAGAGGATGTATGGACATGTTGGCTAAGAATAACATAGCCTCGTTCTTTTTGAAGGAAAAAGCTGCCAAAAGCTGGGAATTCTAATAAAAGATGGAAAATGAGCATCGGTTATGAGTTAGGCATTTAGACACAAGGAGCTTGAATTGAGTCACCCACAAGTTATCTCAGTTTAGTTTTATAAAGGAGATCAAGTTTCTGAAGTAAGATAAATGACTTCTTGGGAGGCAGCATGGTGTAATGCTAGAGAATGTGGGCTTTGGAGACAGATAGAGCTGGATTTGAATCCTGCCTTTTCCCCTTACTAGTTAGGTGACCTTGGGGAAGATTCTTAGGTTCTCTAAGCCTTATTTTCACAATCTGAATAATGGAAATCAAATCTATCTCAAAGAGTACTTGTCAAGTTTAAATGAGATAATGAATATAATAACTGACACATAACATGTGCTCAGTGTATGTTGGGTATTAGTTTTTTCCATGGATAAATGTAGCCTCATAGCTTCATGAAGATGCTGATGGCTGCCCAAAAGGGGGCACTAGAAGACAAGTGGTTGCTTCTCAATCTTGTGAAGGTGGCTTCAGAATAGGAAAAGAGCTTGAGTTTCCTCTCTGCTGTCCTTCCACAGAACCTCTAGAAAATTTCCATACACAGCTGGCAGAGATCTAAGATGGGATTCCCAACTGATAAAAAGCATTTAGAGCCATGATTATTTTTTCCTAACTTTAAAAACGTCCAATTCTATCCTTTAAGGGTTTTTCTTTCTTTTAAGCAAGAAAAAGGGTAATATAAGCTAAATATAACCTGCAATAAAAACTATTCACTGATTTTTTTTGTAACGAGTCAAACTTTAGAAAGCCATGTTGTCCCCACAGGTTTGTAGGCTGCTAAAACCTTGAAGGAGTGCACAGGGAGAACATTTATTATTTGTGGAGAAAGAAAGATGACCTGGAGTTCTGCGCTCCACAAACTGTATTCACTGGATGAATACGACAACTTTTGTGACTTTTGTGAAAAATGTCAATCATGGATACTACCTCTAATACCAAGGTACTAATCCAAGTCACTGTGTCTCAGACACAAAACAAGGAAATTGTAATCCATGCTTAATCCCTCACTGGAGGTGGAGTATTGAATATTGAAAACTGTAATCAGCTTTGAAACTTCAAACGAATTGTTCCTGTCACATCTCACCTGCCAAGTGGTTCTGGGGCCTATGGATTGAGGAGTAGAATTATTTTTGGCTCATCTTTTAGCTGCCTGAGGTGTGTTAATGGACTTGGTGATACGAAGCCACACCCCCTGGGTGCTGAGCTCAGCTGTGCAGCCAGCGTGGGAAGGATGTGAGGAAGCTCTTCTCCTGAGACCAAAAATATCATCTGATCAATGGGTCTAGATGTAGTTCTTCAAAAACGGGAAGCCCAGTGGACATGCTTGATCTCAGACCCTCCCTCCAATATGGCATTGTGGAATTGCCATGAGCTCTTCAGGCCACGTGTCCCAGATCTCTTTCCTCATTAATTAGAAGTGAAGAGATGAGAAAAATATGCACTTAGACAAGGACATGAGAAACACCTCTCAAACTGACTTTATCTTAAAATTTTAGAATGTCATGAATAATACATGACAACATGGATTTTGGAAAATGATCCTCATAATCATATTCTTATTTTTTCAAAACTCCAGGAGTCCTTTGTTTTTACTATAATATATATAAGAAACCATAAAGTCATAGACCTTTTCTATAATAATCTGGGGATTATAGACCCAGAAAGAGTCTCAAGCAGTCAGTCTGAGTTATTTTATTTACATTATTATTTCTGCTCTAAGTTACCACACTTGGGATAGAATGTAAACTCCATGGGGGCAGGTGATTTGCCTGGTTTATCACAGTATTAAAACTGCATCAAAGAGTACCAAGCAGAGTACCTGCCTAATGAAAATTTGTGGAATGAGTGAATGAATATCTATTTTTTAAATAAAAGATACCATCTTAGTGAGGCATCTCAAAGGCAACTTCAGTTTTCCTATTGGATCGACTGGGGTGTATTTAAAATATATATATTTTTTGATGGTTTTGAAGTCAACAGGGGAAGTGGTCTATGACTTTTTACCCATCAAAGAGATCTACAGTCTCCAAATACTGGGGAAACAGTGATTTGATACATTCCTCTGACTGATCAGGCCCCAGCATCCCTTGTTTTTACTTATGTTAAACAAGTTTATGAGAGGAGATGTCCAGCCTTCCCTAGAAACTTGTTTTAATTGATTTTTTTTCTCCTGCATCTAAACCTAAACTATCCTGCTCCGAAGAGCTTGCTTAGTTTTATTTGCTCCTCAGTGGAGAAGAAGAAAGAGCTTGTCAATATATTTTAACATTCATATTTTTGGGAAAACTGTTATCTTGTCCTCCTATTTTTCTCCTCTAACATCAGTCAACAGTATTTAATGAAGTCTTAGGAGCCCAGCAGGCTGCCTTCCCATGTCTTCATGCCTTATTTACAAGACTTCTGATAACATTTTTTCATTCTTTTTAAAATCTTCTCCAATTGTCCACAGGTTGCTTAAAATATGTGAATCCACAAAACTAGGCATACAGTGGTGAGTGCATGAGGAAAATCAGCTTGTGTGTAGGTTTTTCAGGGGGACCTAGACTCCCTTTTATTCATATCCAGAAAAGGGGATATTGATAAGTGAAGCCCCATGCAGATGTGGCACGGGGAGAGGGGGTTACAAGCACAGAAGACGGGGTAATAAACATGATGTTTTCCAAAATATCTCTGCTGGCATATAATTTTTCTTTCATAGAAAATAAATAGCATGTTTTAATCAAACTTTCAAAATGTTGGAAATTTTCTTGCTTTATTTGGCTCTGTATTAGAGAGTTATTGCCACAATTATGTTGTGTAACAAACCATCTCCAAACTCAGAAGCTTACAAAAGCAAAACAAGGGGGAGAGGATGAACCCTCCAGCTGCTGAGACCCAAGAAGATGCCAAGAGCTGCCGGAACTGTCCTTCCTGAAGCTACACTTTTAATTCCATCGCTGAACATCCTCTACTGATTGATTTAGTGTTACAGATAAAGGTGATTTCACACCTGATTAAAAGCCAAAATATCTTAAGGAAGAACAGACGCTCTGATTATCATTGGTTTTGTTTAATTGGATTCCTGAAAATAAGAAGTACCTAAGAGAGTTATTGTTAGAGCTTTGACAGAAAAGTCTTCAGCGTTTGTCAATATTCTCAAAATGCCAAGGAAGTATTCTAGTGGTTGCTAAATCTAGAGCATTTAGAAAAGCAGCTTAAATAGTAAAAGAACCTGGGGATAAAATTTGGAAGTTATTTTTATCCATTACTATTATTAACTCTATTACCTGACCTTTTAGTTGGAGAACCTTCCTTTCTCCTTGTATTTGTGATTTTAAAGTTAGATATTAGTTGGAGTTTGCAACCAAATAACAATTCTCCCTAAAAATTTAAAGACGAAAATTCGTGTAGAAAATAGATGAGCTTACGGGCTTCCCTGGTGACGCAGTGGTTGAGAGTCCGCCTGCCGATGCAGGGGACACGGGTTCGTGCCCCGGTCCGGGAAGATCCCACATGCCGCGGAGCGGCTGGGCCCGTGAGCCATGGCCGCTGAGCCTGCGCATCCGGAGCCTGTGCTCCGTAACGGGAGAGGCCACAACAGTGAGAGGCCCGCGTACCGAAAAAAAAAAAAAAAAATAGATGAGCTTAGAGAAACTAAAAGCTAAATACCTGAAATGAAGCTATATTAACACATTCCATGGGGTCCAGGAAAGAAAAGGCCAAGTTAATACAAAGTTGATCTTCATTTTGGCCCCCTCAATCCTGACTGTGCATTGGAATCACCAGAGGAAAACTAAAACATACCAATGATGAGGCCCCACCCCAGAATAATTAAATCAGAATTCTAGAGGGTGGGGACGCAGTCAAAACAGAGGGAGTCTATTATTTCATCTAAATTGTTAAGTCCTCTTAAATTATGTAGCTGTTTGTGCCCTGTACATGGATGTGTTAGTTTACTTCATTCTTTTTTTTTTCATTTCCAGACCACAGTTCATGCTTCTTCACCTAAATTAGAAGGTTCTTCCCAATTCCAGAGGTTAAAATCCTAAAATGATGATGTATTTCATTTGTGGAGGTTAAATGCTAAAATGACAATGCTATTTTAGCATACGTTCATTCTGGTGCTGTCACTTTTGAGTGAACGGCCTATAGAAGAGTGACCATCCCAGGGACCTTCTCACCTCAAGACCATGAGAATGTGACAGAAATGCTATTTTACAGATGTTAAGCAGACGTCGTCCAGTTTCCATCTTGAATCAGTTGGCTCTTGCCGGATCATGCTTTGTGACGAAACATATCTCAGAGGCGTGCAGCTATAAGCGTTTATGTGTCACGTGTCTGTGGTCACCTTGGAGACAGGTGCATATGCACTGGGCTCTGCTGGGTGACTCTGCCAGAGCCAGGTCTGACTGTGAAAGGCTTGGGACTTACACTAGAAAACTCACTTTCATCTTGTAGACGATGGAGAACCCGTAAAGGTGTTTTTCACTACGATAGTGATGTGATGACAGCTGTGTTTTGGAAATATCCAAAATGGTGTGGAACACAGGTTGGAAGAAGATGAGACTGGAGGCGAGGAGCCCCATTAGGAGACTGGGCATCGCTCCAGGTGAGAGATAGGGAGGCCCGGATCACAGCAGTTCACGGTGGGGATGCCAAGGAGAGTGCCTCCCCTCACCTAACACTTCTGTTGGCTGCCCACCATCTCAGATGGCCCTGAGCACCCTCTCTCCCTCAGACGTCTGACCTGAGGCCTGGGAGGATTTGGCTCTTGTCCTAGCTCTGTCTTCACACATCTTTGTGTCACTGGACACATCACCAAAACTATCTGGACTTCAGTGTCCTCATTTAAAAGATGCCAAACACACTAGATGATTTCCAAAGTCTCCTTCTGCCCCAAAGGCCTATGAGCTATGGTTCAGGACCTATCTTTAGTCTCCCCAGAGAATGCTATGTTTTCTTAATATACATCTCAAACTGGATACAGTGAAAAGGGCTTCAGACTGAATGAATACTTCTAGTGTTCAGTAGATAACTGAGCAGAAAAGAAACTTAAAGACCAGTGAGCCCATGGATTCACCTTTTCTTTATAACTGTGGAATATTTTCTTCAAATGAAATATTACGCAGAAACTTGATGTAAAAATGAAAAGTTGATAACATGAGGCTGATCTGGAGGAGAGAGCAAGGAACCCTGCCTTAATCGATGTGGCCACACCTGTGTTGGGGGGCAGGGTGGGTCCCAGAGCTCAGACTTGATGGTTTGGACCCTGGGCAGAGCCAGGCTCAGGAGGGAGCATTAAGTTGTCCAGCTCCAGGGCAAGGAATAGTCTGGGTCATGACTCCCACGATCATATAGTTCGTGACAAAGTTGGGATAAATCGAGGTCTCCTGACTCTTTCAACTGTTACATGACAAGACAAGATCTTCAAACTAATCCTGTCTTGAAAAGTGCAGTGTCAAATACCTTGCAAAACTCCTTGGACTATGAATGTGGCTACACCTACTTTAAGGTTTTTCCCACACCAAAGTTATGATAATGTTCTAAGGGCATAAAAGGTTGGGGGTATCAATTGCCCACATGCCCTTGTTTAGGAGAGGATCTTGACTTGTTTTCTGAGGAAAATTTTGACGCTGCCTGGATGGAATGGCAGAGATGCTGTGCGCTTCAGTGTAGGCACGAGTGCCGTCAATACATTAGACAACATCAAACGTATCTTTAGACTTGTTGCTTGTTGAAGAGCGACATGGATCTTCCTTTAAGGAGTAATACAGAACATTTGGGTCCAAGGACTTGTCTGTGGTAACCAATAGTATTTACTTAATCAACCAATGAATGATACAAATCTCTATTAAACACTTTCTTTATGCTAGGCATTGGGAATACAGTGAGGGGCAAAGGCAGAGCCGGGAGCTGCCTTGGGGAGCATACGGTCTATTGGGGGAGACACACAGATAAAGAAATCTCTCCTGAAGAAGCAGCTTCTAGCTTGAGATGTGAAGGAAAAGGTCCAGACAAAGGCAGGGGCCAAAGGATCGAGGGAGACAGCGTTCCAGATAGAGGGAATAGCCCGTTTAAAGATCCATAGTTGGGAGAGAACATGACTTTTTCAGCAATCTCAAAGAAGTTCGTTCGCGATGGCTGAGATGAAGGGAACAGTCAGAGAGCTGAGGCTGCAGATGTAGATGGAGACCAGTCTGTATTCAACCATCA
The DNA here is from genome assembly GCF_003676395.1 of Aethalodelphis obliquidens. Taxonomy (NCBI): domain Eukaryota; kingdom Metazoa; phylum Chordata; class Mammalia; order Artiodactyla; family Delphinidae; genus Aethalodelphis; species Aethalodelphis obliquidens. The sequence goes on along the minus strand of NW_020837954.1, from coordinate 31,814,049 downwards.
GGGGTGTGGAATTCATGCTAAGAGCCCTGTGCAGCCATTCAGGTATTTTTTTCTTTCTTTTCAAAATTATTATTACTTTTATTAAAGTACAGTTGATGTATAATATTATATAAATTACAGGTGTACAATATAGTGATTCACCATTTTTAAAGGTTATACTCCATTTATTGTTATAAAATATTTGCTATATTCTCTGTGTTGTACAACATATCCTTATAGCTTATTTTATACCTAATAGTTTGTACCTCCTAATCCCCTGCCCGTATATTGCCCCTCCCCCTTACATTTAGGTGTTTTAAGTGGAGTTTTGTTTTAGAGAAAGCAGACTGGCTGTGGTTTGGAGAATGGATTAGGATAAGGCAAACAAGTTAAAAGGCTGGGTGGTAAATCCAGGCTGAAATGAAGGTCACCTGACCTTGGGGAGTGGCATTGAAAAAAGAGAGAAAAAGGCCAATTGGGACCTACTATCTACAGGACTTAGTGATATTTACCAGTTTCTCATTTGAGAGAATCCATATTTACAGAGACTTCCCTGAAGGACAGTAACCTGTGAGTCTCCAAACTTTGGTTTTGGATTAGTTAAGAATTATAAGAGGGTGCTGTAATAGAAGTGCATTATCAATGTGATTTAACTCAAGAGTGCTTTAACATTGGGCCATCAGGCTGTATGTTTGCATATCTTCCTATGGAGGGTTCTTCAGTCTACTGTTTAGAACATTACATAGGATCCTCTCTAGGAACATACCTGGGAAAACTTACTATCAGGGTGCACAACCAGTGATGACCTGTGCTTCTCCTGACTGTGTTTTGAGCTCTGACTGGGATGAGTGGTATTAACAACCACATGTTCCTCTTTGGTTGGTGTCTAGGAAGCCCCAAATCAAATTATTGCTACTTTTAGCAAAGTGTATTAGCCCTTGTGACATTTATTGATCTCATTCTGGCTTCATTTTCTGGTTTCTATTTTTAATTTTACTTTCTTCCCAGTTCCCTACTTGTTTATTTTTATTATTTTAAACCTTTCAATATAGTATCTTTATAAGTCACTTCCATTCCTTCTTAGAATGAGATTGAGTATAAATAATTATAATAACGTGAAAAGAACTTGGATCTTTGTGCCACAGAAAACTTAGGAAGTTAATATTGGATATAGACACTTAAGGGTTTAATTGCGAGTTGAGAATTTAGATTCGAGTTTTTGAAATTCTAAGGGTTTCTCTTCACTTATAAAGCAAAACTGAATTTCTTGGTCCTTTTTCCTCTGGATAATAACTTGAGCATCACCAAGTTTTTCCTTCTGATTTAAGCTGAATTTCTGTTTTTGTAAGGAATAACTTATCTTCACCAGTAATTCTATAATTTTTCATATGGAAAAATCATTTAGTATTTTCAAAGGTTCATTTAAAAATATAAATGTGGTTATATTGGGTTAATTTTATTCTGAGTCACAGAAATAAATCTCTCCCTCTCTTCTTTCCTTCAATAGTCAGACTCTGTATATATACTAGAAATATGGATTTAAAGATTTATTTGTATCCCAAAGAAACTAGAAATCTAGTAGGGGAGGGAAGTCAAACAGATTTTCACTATACAGGGTGATAAATGCCCCCAAAGGTGGTAAGCACAGTGAATGCCTTAACTTTCCATGTCCCTACTTTTTTTTTTGTCTTGGTTGTGGGAATAGCCCCGCTGAGTCAAACTCACTGCATTTCTTTGTTCTGTGTCTGATTGTACCAACGTTAACGCAGACCCAGCCTGTGTGGGTGTCCAACTTCTTGCTCCCCGTTTTAAAGTCAGAGGTCTGGAATTACATGTTATGCAAACAGCTGTAGCTTCTAGTCAGACAAAATCTCATCGTTGCAGGTAAACTTTTTTTTTTTTTTTTTTTTTTGCGGTACATGGGCCTCTCACTGTTGTGGTCTCTCCCGTTGTGGAGCACAGGCTCCGGACGTGCAGGCTCAGCGGCCATGGCTCACGGGTCCAGCCGCTCCGTGGCATGTGGGATCTTCCCAGACCAGGGCACGAACCCGCGTCCCCTGCATCGGCAGGCGGACTCTCAACCACTGCGCCACCAGGGAAGCCCTGCAGGTAAACTTTTAACGCCAGAATTTCTTTAATAAAGTTACTTCCCTGTTGCCTCTGTTAACCCATGATTGGAAGATTGCTTTGCTGATCTGGGACCAAGGAATTCTTTTAAAGGATACATTCTTCAGAAAGGACATTCTTATTAAGTCTCCAATCAATCTGCTTTGCAACACTGGCATTGGTTTGCATTGGTGGATATGGTAGAATCCAACAGTGGTCATTGTTTTTTTTTTTTTTTGCAGCCATCCCATCAAGAGGCAGAATCTATTTCTCACCTGTTGAATCTGGGCTAGCCTTGTAACTTGCTTTGGCCAATAGCAATGGCAGAAGCAATATAGTGCAAGTTCTGAGTCTGGGCCTCAAGAGACCTTGCAAGCTTAACTTTACTCTTGGGACTTTCCTGCTATCTTGAACAAGCCTGGGCTAGCCTGATGGATGATGAGATATGTGGCCCAGTAATCTCTGTCTCTCCATCCCCTAGACATGTGAGAGGGGCCATCCTAGACTATTCAGTCCCCAGCTGATCCACCTGCTGGCCACAGATGCATAAGTGAACTCAGCCAAGATCAGCCAAGTATGGCCAGATCAGTAGAACCACCCAGCTGACCAATAAGTCATGAAAAGTAACAAGTGGTTGTTATTTTAAGCCACTAAGGTTTGGGGTTGTTTAATGTGCAGTAAAAGCTAGACAGTAGTAGTGCCGTTTTGACGTCTCTGCAGTGGCTTGCAGGTAATAGTGGACTTCAAAGCAGAGTAAAGGAAAGAAGGAAGGGAGGAAGGAAGGAAGGACGGAAGGAAGGGAGTTAATGAAAAAGGAAGAGGAGGAACATGCACTCCTCATCTTCTGTATGTCCTGCTGATGATTCTTTTTTTTTTTTGCGGTACGCGGGCCTCTCACTGTTGTGGCCTCTCCCGTTGCGGAGCACAGGCTCTGGACGCGCGGGCTCAGCGGCCATGGCTCACGGGCCCAGCCGCTCCGCGGCACGTGGGATCTTCCCGGACCGGGGCACGAACCCGCGTTCCCTGCATCGGCAGGCGGACTCTCAACCACTGTGCTACCAGGGAAGCCCCAGCTGATGATTTTTTTAAAACCTAAATTAATGAAGAAATAAGTAAACAAGTCTTATGAACATTATAATAGATTATACATAAAGGCAGAGAGTCAAACCTCCTAATTAATTATGATTCCAAAAAGATTTGTTAAAATGAGCTGATGATATTTATGGCAGTGAATTTTGGAAATATCAACCCGATAATAAGAAAATACATAATTCTGTTCATTTACTCATATCTACAGGCAACACAAACCTTTATTTACCCCTACACCCACCACCTAAAAGATGAGGGGTAACAGTTTATTTATCCTCACTCCTAACACCCAAAAGATAAGGGGTAATAATTCAACTGGATGCCAAACTGGATAAATAACCAGGTACTGATTATACCAGAAATATAACTCAAATAGACTCCAGATAATAGACATCTTTGGTTTCAATTTCATTTAACAGAGCCCTTGATGGACAGACTTTGCTCTGTCTGCTGAGCCCAGGGCTCAACTAGGGGAAGGTAGAAAGACAAGGAAGAAAAGTGCATGACCTGCCTGGGAGGGTCGAGGAGGGAAAGGGGCTGTGCAAGTCATCAGAAAGCCATGTAGGAGAAGGTGGCACCGAGCAGTGATGGGGAAAGGACGAGGCACTGAGAATTGGGGGGACAGGGATGTTGCCAGCAGCTCGCCGAGGAGCCTTTGAACCATTGACTAGCCTAGCCTCAGTTTCCTCATTTATAAACTGTACTGAGCAAGTTGTTACATTCCCGGTCTTGAGACAAGTTAGCCTTGTGTGAACGAGTGTATGTGCCTTGCCCCTTCTTGAAGAAAGTGATCCTAATGACAGGTTTTCTTCATTACAATGATCCCTTTGGTCCTTAATGTGTTTTGATTGTCTGGTGTACGCCAGGCCCTCTGAGAAAAACAGCCACACAGTGGTGAGCAAAATGCAGTCCCTGCTTTCGAGGAACTTAAGTATACAGTGTGGAGAGGACCACGCAGTGTGGGAAGAGCTTCTGGCCCCTCCGGGAAGGGGGATGCTCAGAGAAAGTGGCCCAGAAGAGAAACTTCTTTAAAAATAGCTGAAGGATGAGTAGCATTAGCCAGATGAAGAGGCATTTGTCACTGCTATTCAAGCATGGATGATCTTATCACTTGGTTCTGCTACATATGCCCAGAAAACTGTGTACCTAGAGTACTCCATTAGCTTAAGAATCTGAAGATTTCAGGACTACCTTGAGCTGTTACAAAATTTATTATATACTCGTTGTCATGGAGCCCTGTTTTATTATTTATGAGAACATGGAGAGCCAGCAGAGTTAGAGACCTTTAGCCAGACTTCATCACATCCACTGGAAAAGGGATAATTGCAATTACTGCAGAGATTAATGTGTAGGCAGGCAGCCCTCTTAAGCACAGCGCACATAAAGGCCCAGCCACACTGGAGAACAAAGAGCTGAAATGGGTTTTAGCGTTTGTTGTGTGTGGGGGTGTGTGTGTGTGCGCGCGTGCCCATTCATTTTAAGACTAGCAAAACCATATTTCAGAAAATTTGGAAAATGAGAGGCTTCTCCTAATCCTACTACTCTAACAACCACTTTTTGCATTTTGAATATCCTAACAGTACTTTTCCTGACGATACCAAGGCATGTACTGAACTGACCATCCTTTGGCTCAAGACCAACTGATGTATGTGGGCAAGAGGCTGTGTAAGTGATAGCTTCTCAGTGCAGTCCCTTCCGAATAGAATGGAGAAGAATTTATAACCCAGCTCTGATCTACTAGGCTCACAGGTTTGCCCAGTGTTGCATCTGGACCCTGCACTTTCAGGTTGTACGTGCTTGATTCAAGCGGATGCACTTTCATGTGTCAGCATCAAGGAAGAAGCCCTGGGGCAGGAGGCTGGAGGTGCCTGGCATTGGCAGGAGGTGAGGCGCTGTCAGGCTGTGTCTGTGTGAAGTTGATGGGAATCCACACAGAGTTGGTCATTGCCAAGGTGAAACAAGAGGAAGTGAATTGGAGTATAAAAGGTATTTGATACGACCTTTTAGCTTTCTCTTTCTGGTCAGTTAGGAGCCTTCTATAATATCTGGGTAAGAGGAAAACAATAAAAAGACAAACATCAGTACCGATGATCTGCATTATCTCAGGGTATTTGAAGAGCAAATTTTATTGATGGGAATCACTGACCCTGAAAATAATGATGCAATCAAACCTTGTAAACATATTTCTTACAAATTAATAGTTCTTGAGGCTAAAGGCAAAGTTGTTCCTGGGATTGTTTTTGGCAATAATGATTCAAGATGTGGGTGTATTGAACTGTGTGGATGTGTTCTGGGCTCTCTTTGTCTTATTTATGCATTCTAACGAGTTTTAAATTTTCTATTCTCTCTGATTTTCCATACCACTCATCATGCTTCTTTCCAACAATTTATGATGTCTTCAGTATTGCTTATTGATAAGTTGCTTCAGGAACTGGTGAAACTTAAAACATGCACAGTATGCCCTTAGAAAACAAAGATACAGAGAACAAGATTTGAAAATTAAATGTAGTGTTTATGGAAGGATTCAAACTTTTTTTGCTTTTAATTTTTTAGTAACTTCACTTTTTATGTGTCAATATCATCTTGAATGTTGATGGTCCTTATGCCAGAGGGAAAGAGAAAATTCTGAGTGCCATGTGTTAGCTCTGGCTGATGGTTTAGAACTAGAATCAGTCACATAGCCCCCATATGACCACAAGGGGGCAGGGAGTGCCGTCCTGCGGAATGCCTAAAATGGGGGAGAAACGTTAAGTATTTGGCAAACGGTACCAATGACTACCACAGCAACTTGACATTTTTAACAGGCAATGTTACAAAAGCTTTGTGTGATAGATACTATGCAGTAGGTCTGAGGTTGTGTTGTGTGATAAAAAAAATATGCAGTAGGTTGGAGGTTGTGGCATGCATGACATTTTTAGATGTTTAAATTACAGGAAGTCTTACATGTAAAATGAATATATAGCAGGTTTGAATGTATAACTACCAACACAGCTGTTTAAAAATGTTACAATAATCTTTATTAGCTTTAAATTACTGTAACTGTTCTCTGAGTCCCTATTCCCCATAAGAATAGTGGAAAATGCATTGTCAGTATTACTGGGGCTCCCCTGCTGCAGGGTTATGCAGTCAGGGGAGATCTTTGGCTAAGCTCAACCATCATCGACCCTCAGGGAGACACCTTGGTCCTCAGCCCTCTGGTCACTGTTGAGATGTATGATAGTCAAGCCCACATTCCATCTCTCCGAGGCTGGTGGCTCTCTGCTGCTTCTGGGCTGAGCTTGGAGGCAGCAGAGTCTCTGCAGAGGCTGGGAAGCCCAGGGTTAACGGCCCAGACTCCCTCCCTGTGTTCTCTCTGAGGCCATTCCACTTCCCTGGAGCACTGTCATCAAGCAGAATTCGACTCCCTCCCATGCCTGGGGACGACCAGCTTTTGTCCCTGTTTCAGTCTGAAGCAAACTCTGTGTCCTCAGGCCTTCTCAAAGGATAGGAAGAACTGCGGACCCTGAGCCACTTCTCTTTCTGCAAAGCACTTAAATTCTGCAGCCCACCTGTTCCATTGGTTCACAAAATTTGCCTCATGTGCTTATTTTCATGGTTGGAAGGTTTAAAGGATACTTGTAAAAGCAACTGCCACAGAGGAGTTCTCATTACTGTGAATGAAGTGTTAAAGTGCGAATTAGCTTTGGTAATAAATAATGGACAGGGTGGAGCAAGGGCTGGACGAAGGAAATTAGTATTTATTATGTACCTACTATGTGGCAGGACTTGGTAAGATATTTTCATGTTATCTCACTTAATCATCACAGCAACACTACTAAATGGATAGTATGAGCCCATTTTATAGAGGAGAAAACTGAATCTCAGAGGGTTCTATGTATACACACAATAAAACAGTAATAATAGTCGGCATTTATGATGCTCATTAGATGCCAGCCACTGTTATCACCTTTTGATGAATGTAAACTCATTTAATCTTCACAATATTTCCATGAGGCAGGTACAATAGGTACGATATTCTTACTTTACGGATGAGAAAATTGAGTCATAGAGTTTAAGAGACTCATCCAAGGTCACTGGATAATGATGAGGTCAGATCTGACCCCTGGCAGTCTGGCTCCACAGACCATGCTCTTGTCTAAGATTGAATAGAAAGGCAGAGTCAGCATTCCAAGTGTGGGCCAGCTGATGACTTGGTGGTTAAATACTCAAAACAGCTTTCCAGAAAATGGAATATGCAGACCCTACTCATATTCTTCCCAGATGCCACTACTATCATCTGGTTGGTCAGAGGCCAGATGCTTTCTTTTTAATTGAAGTATATGCCAGATGCTTTTAAACACAAAAACCGTGCAAACTACATGGGGTCAACTCTTTGTAAATAGCGCTGATGATTGTACAAGGCAGCACGGCCCTTGGGTATTAAAGCTTAAACATTCTTGGCTCTCCAAGCAGCCAAGTTACTCTTAGCTCAAGGAGGTAGGTGCATTATATTGGTTTCCCAGAGGGAGAAAAATGATCGTTTTCCCTTCTTTCAGCGTCTTTCAATGGTAACTCTGAATAATCGGTGGTCAAAAAGATTAAGTGACTTGTTCCTGCCATGAAAGAGGGCCCCGGACTGCTGATCAGAGTAAGGAAGAGTAGGTTCCATGGATTTTTTCATTTTTTTTTCGGTACACGGGCCTCTCACCGTTGTGGCCTCTCCCATTGCAGAGCACAGGCTCCGGACGCGCAGGCTCAGCGGCCATGGCTCACGGGTCCAGCTGCTCCGCGGCATGTGGGATCTTCCTGGACCGGGGCACGAACCCGTGTCCCCTGCATTGGCAGGCGGACTCTCAACCACTGCGCCACCAGGGAAGCCTCCATGGATTTTATTTTACGAATCCTTCCAAAGTATAAAGGCTGATATGGTGTTTTAAAACAACTTTATGATAGACTATATATCTTGAATAGAACTTATTTATGCCCAATGATCATGTTTAGTTTTTAATATTACTTGGTATAGTTATTTTAGTATCAGACACAAAGATTTTAACTATCACATGAACTACTTTACAAATAATTTTTTTACAACACAAATAGCCAAGTTCTGTATATTCAGTTAATATAAATATCTGACTTGATCAGATGATCAAAATAAATATGGTCCAGATATCAGAACCCACCTGGAATCACAGACAGATGCCCTGTGCTTAGTGCACTAGCAATATTTCTGAAAAGGTGCATACAAACCAAATTTTTGTAGGTCGAGTTATGATTTACTCAGAAAATTGATTTACTATTTGATTTACTAGGGGAATTGGCTATGTGAAACTGGCTACTATGAGGAAACATTTTGTGAATCAACTAACTTACCTTCAGCCTTTATTTGTTTAATTATGTCTTTCCTCAGTTTTTCAGAATAGATTTTTGGTATGCTGATAATTCGCATTTTGTAAATTTGAATTTTTGTGCTGTATTGGGTTTGTGGAAACCGGCAGACTGAGCAGGCAAACATATGAAAATACTTGAAAAAATTCTCCTTTCAAAATAATTTCTATAAATTTTTAATGATGTCTGAAGTGACATTTGAAAGGTTCAATCATTTTTTATGCACCAAAGAGTGCTTATCACTAGCAAAATGTACTTTTCATTGTTGATCAATTTATAATTGTAGAACTTTAATTCCATTAAAAAGAAAGTGTGTCCTAGATTATGGCATCTGCTTGCATTTACTTTTTTAGTCACCCTATTACAGAGTCATTTGTAAATGCTCTGCTATTTTAAAATTAACTTCCAGGTCAGCCTGAGATTTTTTATAATTTCTTTTAGGAAACATGGACTTCTGTGGGTCTAGTATTTACATTATTTAACTTTATGCTGAATTTGCTGTTTGTATGAATGAGGAGATCTGGTTAAATACATTTCTACTTCTCTGGAAATTTCTGAAAACAAAGCAAAACTAGGAAGAAGGCAACAACTTACACAATGAGTATAATTTAGAATTTAAATACATTAATTATGATAAAATATAAATGTGAATAGGACAAAACCACTTGTCTTTAAAGTCTACACATATTCATATTCCTGTTACATTAGAAGGTTTTTGCTTGAGTTTCTTAATTTCTCTCTTGTTGAATTTATATATTAATATGCTATGGATTATGATGTTATTAAACACATATTAGAAGTAATATAGGCAAATTTGTTTCATAGAAGCTTCAACCAAAAGGAGCAACTTATGTTAATGTGATCAACTCATTTTACCATGTGCAATGTACACATTTTATATAAGCTGTGCCACGGAAATAAAAATAATAAAAGTAACAAAAGTGTGTTGAAAATTGCTTTGGGGCAGTTGGTGGAGTTTAAAGGCACAGTCCTTTCATTTTTGCTTTAAATAGTCAGCTCCCCACCATTGCAGTAGAGTTGCTTTGTCCTTTAAGTTCATTTTGACCTTTTAGTTCCTTCCACCCTCCCATCTGTCCTGGCCCAGAAAGCAGGTGTGGGAGGAAATTGGTTTCTGTACGAACTCTCCTCCCAGCCACAATCATCTCAGGTTCACTCCACCCTCACGATCCTGTGCTAAGCTTTGTGTCCACACGAAAACCCTAACGCACGTCCCCATGAAAACCCAAATTTAATTCTGCATTTTCTTATGCTTAAAATGAATTCATCTTCAAAAACAAAGTTTGCCTATTTCTTCCCCCTTAAAGACCCATACACAGTTTGGAAAATGCTTGAAGGCAGAATGATGTGATAGGTCCTTGGGAGGTTTCTGAGAGGGCACAGAAGTCGACTGGTTTTTGTCCTTTCTCACCCCCCCCCCCCTTTAGAAATGTGAAAGCTGGCAGGCGTGTCTTAAACTCACTCTGGACGGCAGGTGGACATAATGACCTCTAAGCTGATGAGCTCACACCCCACCCTCACTTGCACATACCGGTTTAGTTTCTGAGGTGAGACTTTCAGGCTTATTTTTCAGGAGGTGGTGACTGCGAATAGAGGAATAGACTGTGAATCGAGGAATGGTCCCCACTGCTCACTGACTTTAACCTGGTGCCTCTCTGGCCAAGACAGGAGAGTCACACCTGAGGGGAGGTGTTCACTCTGAACCCACAGCTTCAAGGACGTTCTAGACTCAGGTGGAAGGAATATCTCTGGATTGTAGCTAAAACTTTCCCCCGCCCAGAGATATGTACAGGTTGAAGGGCTTCCCCAGATGTTTTGGCAATAAGAAGAAAATCATTTCTCCTCGGGGCATTTGGAATGGGCAAAATAAACATGCTGTGCACAGCTGCAGCTCCCAAGCCTTTAATGATTTCACTGGGCGGATGGAGGGTCTGGCCCGACACGGAATGTCAGACTTGGAGGCTTGATCTCTATAAGTATTTGTGTCCACGATACCTGAATAATCACTCCAAGTACCACCTGCTGGGGCCTCATTTTTCTTTTCATTTCTTAAAAAAAAAAAAAAGACTCCCCGTTGTCTAGGCAAGTGGAGAGAACTGATTAACTCCAGGGAACGCTTGCAGATCAGCAGACCCCTGGTGGTGCAGACGCCAAGCGTAGACGAAGCCCTGGGGGAACCCCAAGGTGTCATCTCCCCAAGCGACAGCGTGCACCTCTCACATTAACAGCCCTTGGTTCCGCTTGGGTCTCTCCCATCCCCGGCCCTCCTTCCTGAGCCCTGGCCACCATCTCACCTTCTCCTCTCCTTCCACGCCCTGGACCAAGCGTCCCTTCTGGCAGGTGGGGTTGGGGAATGTTTAGTCTTCCGGGAAGGGGTCAACAGGGTTAATGATGAAAGTCCGCGCAGGTGGGGCCGCCCCGGGCAGCGGTGGGTGTCGGAGGTGAGGGGGCGCTGTTCGGGCAGCAGTGCGCGGGGTGGCGGGCGGGAGACCTGCCAGGCTGACAGAGAGGCCGGCCCTAGTGGGGGCCGCTCCGCCGCCGCCGCCGCCGCCGCCGCTGCTGTGATGCGGCGCCGGTGCTGCGCCGGGCGGCGGAGTCAGAGCCTGGGCGCGGGAGCACGAGCTGCAACATCAGCACCGGCGGCGGCACCTGCACCAGCTCCCGGGCCCCGCGCTGCGCTCTCCGACCCGCCGCGCCCGGGGCCGCCGCCCCGTGCTCTCTATGGATGTCAAGGCGGCCCCCAACGGGGTGGCCACCATCGAGGACCGGATCCTGCGGATCACCGGCTACTATGGCTATTACCCGGGTTACTCCAGTCAGAAAAGTAAGATGCCGCGGGGCTGGCTTGCTCCAGGCGCCGGAGGGGTGGGATGCGGGAGGGCGCGCCGTCCGGACACCTGCAGCCCTGCTGGCGTGGCTAAAGCCAATCTCCTGGCAGTGGGGCTACCGGGGCTAAAAGTGTGTTCGCTGTCCTCGGTGCTGAACCATGAGAGAGAACGGGTGTCCGGACTGTTGGCGCCTCGGACTTTGGAAATAGTGGTAGCCTTGGGGGCAGAAGCGCAGAGGGAACCGGGTGAGCGCTCCTGACGGCCGTCGGCCGGCTCACCCCAGGCTTATTCACGACCGAGCAGGCTAACGTGGCCGTTTACTTAGCGAGACTCAGCCCTTGGGGCTGCACTGCCCCAAAGTCCCTACTGGGTGCCAGGCTGCGGGCTGGGCGCTGGGGAGGCTCGGAGGTGGAGCTGGCGGCGGAGGCCGACCCAGACGTGGGTCCCGAAGCCGATGGGTCTGACTGTTCACTCCAGGCTGTTGAGACGTTGCCAGCGCGGGAATTACTCTTGTTAAAATGTTTCTGGGAGGCTGTCCACCTCGGGCAGAGAAGGAACCTGGCCAGGGCTCCGAGTCTGGGAGCTTGGAGCCAGAGACCCGTGAAAAGACTGGGGGCTGGGGTGAGTGAGAGGGGGCGGCGCGACCGGGCCACCCCCGCAGCTGCCCGCCGCACGTCGCGGCTACCGCTGAGCCGGAGCGGGCCGCTCTGCGCGGTCCGCCTTTCTTCCGGCTAAGCGAGGTCATGCGGTGCGGACGCTTTCACGTTTCTGGAGCAGTTTTGCGGAGAGGGCGATGAGGTGCGCTCTACTCTGTCCCTCTCTCCCAACACACGAACCCACTGGCTCTATTTGCTGGGATTAGTTCTGCCGGCGACCCAAGTGAAGCTCGTTTTACTCTGAATTGGGGGAGTAGCTGCGGCTTAATTCCCATGCAGGTGGGATTTCACTTTTTCTCCATCAATGCATTTCTGTCGCCATAGATGGGGCTTCATTGATGGTTTTGCTGTTATTTTTAACCGGAAGCCTTGGACGCTCCTAGATGCATTTCTGATTGGTATTTTTCTGAGACATTTGAGGTACAATCAACGTTACAGTTTCTCTGAAACGAGTAAACCCTAACACATAGAGGGAAAAACACCTTTTTCCTTGTAACTCCTCCCCCCCCCCCCCCCCCCCCCGCTATGCTCCATCCCTATTGAGCTTTCTTCCATGGGCTGTCCTCACACAGATATTTTCTAGTTTAATACTTCATTTGGCTTCAGGAAAGGCCCATTTGATTTGGATGGTTTCTGTCTAGCTGTTTTTAGCATTAGATTACGTTATTCATTTTCCATACAAAAGTAATTATATAGTGTTAGAATTTTCTAGAAATAACATGCTGTGGAATGTGGTTTGAAGTCTTTATACTATAGACTCAAAACTTCCTTTTTTTTCCTATTGGCAAAGGCTTTTTGTTTTTAACCCTAGAAACTTAAGCGAAGGCACTAGTATACCATGTAGAGATTACTTAGATTTCACCTTTGAATATTTTAATTGGGAACCATGGGATTTTGGTTGCTTAGAAAATGTAGAAGCTGTCTGTGAGATTACAAGACCCAGGGTAGCATATTATTATAGTTCTTATAACAATGGAACTTTGGTTAATAAAGAACAAACCAAAAAGAAAACTGGAAAAGTGACATTTTAGAGACATGTTCATATTATCTTTTCATATTTGCTGAAATAGCTTCACACGTTTCATCTGACGTACAATAACTGGACAAAAAGAGGGAAGAGCACAGGTTAAGACAGTAACTGAAGCTAAAAGGGATAAAGATGCATTTGGCATAGTTATTTGTGACGGGCTCTTAGCTAACTTCGGGCCACAGAATTCAAACAGTGAAGGCAGAGAATCTCACAAGGACAGAGAATTATGTGATAGTCAAATACCTTTCAAGATGTTTAAGCTTTCAGAGGTAGAAAGAGATTGCCATTTTGCAGAGAGGCTAGGAGGAGAGAGAGCTGGAAGAGGGCCAGGCAGCTGAGCACCATGAAATAATCCTGCCCTTAATGCAGGCTTCAACTAGTAAACAAACACATTGAAGCAAACCAGTACAATGTGGTCAATTGATTTAGCTGTTACCGGGAATGAGCAACAGCTTGGGGGAATTCTGGAAAGATATTTAGGAAAAGGCTGTGGTGAGGAATATGTAATACGTGAAGGCAAGGTGGCGTTCCCATTTTCTGATGGTCATGTTTGAGACCTCTCTTGATATCAATGCCATTTACTTTTCTAGAGGCAGGTGGGGACTCATCTCTGACAATATGCATTAATGATCAACCTCATGGTAATGTGTCCTGCTGCCACCCCTGCCAATCAGGAAGATGAGTATCTGGCTCAGAACAAATTCTAGTAGTCAGGCTGATGCAAAAAGAAATGTATGTGTACATATATTATGTATGTAAAAGGTGCATACATATAGAATATACATTGTATACATAAGATATGTAAACATGTATAAAAGAATATATATGCATTATATATAAAAGATACATATATATATATATATATATATATACAATCATCTCTATAAATTTAGATAGATAGATGGGTACAGAGATGATTAAAGCATTAGTCTAACCTCAAGTTACTTATGGTCTGGTAGGGGAAATAGATTTACTCATTCAACAGGTGCTAATTGAGCACCTTCTATGTGCTGGGAATACATCAGTGAACAAAATAGACGAAAGTATTTTCCTTTTTAGAGCTTAAGTTCTAGTCGGAAAAGACAGACAATAATAAATACATACATACATAAATAAAGTATTGTATTTCAAGGTGATACCTGCTTCAACAAAAATATCAACAAGAGTTAAAAGGCTAAAAAAGTCTGAGGGGGTAGCAGTTGTGGAAATTTTAAATAGGGTGGCCAGGGAAGGCCTCACTGAGGAGGTCACAACTGAGCAAAGACCTGAAGGATGTGAGAGAGTTTGCTGTGTAGACATTGGGAGGAAGTCGTTCCGGGCAAAGGGAACAGCCCATGCAAAGCTCTGAGGTGGAGCATGCCGGGCCTGCTAGAGAAGGAGTGGGGAGGCCTGCATGGCTGAAGTGGGGTAAATAATTGGGCGAGTGGTTGGAGATGAGGACACTATGGATACAGGGGCTCACATGAAGTAGCACCTTACCGGCCATTGTAAGTCCTTTGGCTTGTACTCAGTGAAATTGGGAGCCTTTGCAGGGTTTTGACAGAGGAGTGATGTGACTCGACTTACATTTCAAAAGGATCAACTTGACTGCTCTATTGGGGCAGAGGTGGAAGCAGAGAGACTAGTTAGTATGTCACTGTAATAACCAAGGTGGGAGATGATGGTGGCCTGAACCAGAGGTGTAGCAGTAGCAGAGGTGAGAGGTGGTCAGATTCTCTATATATTTGAAATTAGATTCTCTATATACTTGAAATTCTCTATATATCTGAATAGGGTTTCTTGATAGTTGGATATGGTATCTGCAAGAAAGAGAGGAGTAAAAAAGTGATTCCACCTTTTCTAGTTTGACTGGGTTTGAGTTGCCAATGGCTAAAGTGTGGCAAGATTCAAGGCAGAGAAGTTTAGGGAGTCAAGGGGTAAGGATACATCTTGGAAGGTTTAAATGTAATTGGAGACGTAGAATAATGTTGGAGTTCAGAGGAGATGCCTGACTGGAGATATAAATTAGGGATTTTCCAGTATTTGGATGGTTATTTATAGTCTAAGACTAAAGAAATCTCCAAGGAGTCAACGTATATAGAGAAGAGAAGAGGAGAAAGGACTGACTCTGGGGCACTGAGACATTAAGAGGGTGAGAAGAAGAGGGGCATATGATACCCTAGAAGCCAGTGAAGACTTTCAGAGGGAAGAGATTAGCCGAGTCCAATGCTGCTGAAGGGTCTAGAAAATAAAAACTGATAACTGACCATGAATTTGGCAACTGGACATCATTGGCTACCTTGACAGGAACACGTAAGGTGGCAGAAGGTGGATTAGAATGTGCTTAAGCAAGAATTAGAGGGAGGAATTGGAAATGTGAGTATAGACAATTCTTCAATGATTTTTGTGCAAAGGGGGGCAGAGGAAATGGGAGTAGTGGGGTTAAGAAAGTTGGGTTTTTTTGTAAGATGGGAGGCAATTGCAGGATGTTTGCATGATCATGAGAATGATTCAATAGAGAAAGAAAAATCAGTGATGTTGGAGAGATAGTGTACCAAAACTAGTGCACAAAGGAAGGGACATCGCTTTAGATAGGAACATGGATATAGGGCAGAAAGTATGGATGAAGGGTCTAGAAGGAGGATAACTGAGATTGTGGGAGTCTGGTGAGATTCTCTTCTGGTTGCTTTCATTTTCTCCAAATAGGAAGCAAGGTCATCAACTGAGAGTGAGGATAAAGGAGAAGGTGGTAGATGTTGGAGGAAAGAGAAGGTGTGAATTGTTCTATGGGGAAAGTAAACGGACTGAGGAAGTACAGTAAAGTTGTCTGGCTGCCTTAAAGGGCACGTTTAGTTTCTGGTCAGAAATTTGAAGCGAGACCAGTCAGTAGGTTGTTATGCTCATTGACACAGTGGTGGCGTGGAGCAAGTGAAGAGAAGGATTTAACCAGAGTTTCAGATTATCCAGTGGGTGTAATAATAGCGGCAAGGGAGTTGTGAATGTATGCAAGGAAGTTATTGTAGTGAATGACCATAGCATTTAGAGCTGGTGAATAGAGAAGAGAAAAAATCGAGATGATTAGGGAGAGTGAAAAGTTGGTAGGATCAATGGATTGGAAATCTCAGTGGGATCAAAGGCTAGTGGGTGGTTAGCTGGGAGATAAGAGGTGATGATCAAAGAGGGTTGTATTACTATAAGAAGTCATTCATTCCATAAGCCAAGTCAAAGGATAAATCCATTTATATTTTACTGTATTCCATTATCAATATTTTTGGGGTGAGTCTTCTTTCTGTGTTTGTATAAGGAGGCAGTATATTGATGTGTAGTGAATTAAACTCTAGGGGTTTGGAAATTTATTCTAGTTAAACCTGCCAGCAACTTGGCTCTGAGACCTGAGACACCTCTCTGTGGCCATCAGTTTCCTTGTTTGTAAAAAAAAAAAAAAAAAAAAGAAAAGAAAAAGGGTAGAAATCACTGTCTTAGGACAGCATGCAGTAGGTCACTTTGACAGCTTTCAAAAAAGCCCCACCCTCCATGGAGAAATCTCACTCAGTAAAGTCTATTATGTTTACTTCACCTCTCCTCGCCCCGCCTTCCATCTCAGAAGGTGGCCAGCTCCCTCTCTTTGTTCTATGCCTTTTGTGCTTGTTGGCCTTCTGTTTTTTTCTATACTCTGCCAGTGACCAGGTTCTGTGGTTATTTTCTATCGGTAGCTGCAAATTTATAGTAAAACTTCTTGTCCTTGCTCTGATCCCAGCTCTGACCATCGCATTTCCAAAAAGAACTCTACCAACTTCTGGCTCTCTCAATTCTCCAACTATTGCTGTGACTTAGCATTTCCCAAGGTTCCAGACTCAGCTGTCTCCTCTCACTTTATTTTCCCCGAGCAAGTACATTCAGTTTCATGGCTTCACCATCTTCGATGTGTCTGTATTTCTAGGTCCACTTTTTCTGAGCCCAGACCCATATTTCAACTTTCTGCTAGAATTCTTACCTGAGTGTCCCCCTGGCATGTCACACATAAAACTAAATTCATCATTCTGTCCTTAAAATATGGCTTTTCCTTCTTATTATGCTTTTTAGCTTCCAATATCTGTATCTAACCAATTGCTCAGAAACCTGGAGTTATCCTCAAACTCTGCCCTTCCCCCTTCTCCTATATTCAGTTAACAAGTCCTATCTATTTTACCTCACATATGTGCTTTCCATCCCTATTATCACTGCCTTAGTTCTATCCATTGTATCTTTTTTTTAAACATCTTTATTGGAGTATAATTGCTTTACAATGTTGTGTTAGTTTCTGCTGTATAACAAAGTGAATCAGCTATACATATACATATATCCCCATATCTCCTCCCTCTTGAGTCTCCCTCCCACCCTCCCTATCCCACCCCTCTAGGTGGTCACAAAGCACAGAGCTGATCTCCCTGTGCTATGAGGCTGCTTCCCACTAGCTATTTTACATTTGGTAGTGTATATATGTCCATATCCATTGTATCTTTCACCCAATCTCAAATCTTTTTAATCCAGTATGCACACCTTAAGAACATTCAATTCCCTAAAATGCAAATCTTCCTCTCATATCCCTGATCAAATGCCAGGAATAAATCTTCATTTTCTGTGGAATAAAGTCCAAATTCCTTAGCATGCCACAATCGGAGCCCAGCTTACATTGTTCTATTTTAGCACGTTTTCCCCTCTAATTGCCAAAGTAATGCATGCTTAATGCAGAAAATCTGGAAGGCAGAGACGCAAAGAGAGATTAAAAACAAAATTACTTATAATTCTACCAGCCAGAGGTGATTAGTGTTAACATTTTGGCTAACACTACCCTTTCAGTCTATTTTATATCCATAGACCCATGCAGGTGCTGTTTATTTTGTACTGAACATTTCTCTCATTGGTCTATATATTTTAATAAGTGAAATTTAATGTATGCAAAATCTTCCGTATATTTAAACACCTTAACCTACTTACATTGTTGAATTTTTCATCCAGTTTTTCTTTTGAATTTCATATCTCACATAGCCTCCGCTAACCCTGAACATAGTCGCATCAAGCTGCTCATTGTTTTAATAACATTCTTGTCCCCATGTTCTTCAGGTCCTCAGTGCCTTTTTACACTGTGGCCTGAATGGCTTCCTCTCCCCATGTCTCCTTTTTCCCTCTTTGGAAAGCTCCTATTTATCTTTAAAGGCCAAGTTCACATGCGCTGTCCTCTGTAAAGCTTCCTGATTGCCCCAGGCTGGGTTAATCCTCCCTCTGTGCTCCTGTAATACTGTGTACTCACCTCTGCTCCAGCATTTAGCACACTATTTTGGGCTGTTTACTTTTCACAAGACTGCTTCACCCACGGAGCTTGGGGAGGGAAGGGACTTATCTTTATTTATTTTTATCTTAGGCAAAGTGAAAGTGTACTGGAGTACATTCTGGGCGCTCAATGAAGTTTATTGTACTAATGAATGAATGATTATAGTTTCTGTTGAAGAAATTGGAGAGTTAATTATTGCCACACAGAAAAAGTGTACATGGTGGTAGTGATTGGAGGGAAAGAAAAAATCACCAGCTATGAATGAATTAAACAGATGTGCCTATTCAGAGAATGAGAATAAACCAAATGGTATTTTATGATCACTTTACCTTTGTAACTTCTGCATTTGGGTCCTTATTGCCTTTATAACCTTTTCTGTACTTGAATGGGGAAAAGGCAATTTTTAAAATACAAAATAGTATAAAGTTATTAGAGTTCTAAGAAATAAAGTGTGGTCCTTCCCCCCTTGTGAAGTGGTTAGTATTGGTCTTCATGGTACGATATTAATATAACATTTCAGCACTCTAACTGGCATTAAGTTATAAAACTGTCTCATACGAGTGAAATGAATGCAATAAATATTTCTCCCAGTTCATAGTCTTTTTATACCTTGATAATAAGCTTTATGCTTCTTTGTATATGACAGGTAGCATTTTATAAACAGTTATAAATAATTACCATTGATACGTAGTAAGAAGTCTTTGTAACATAGTTTTAAACTATAACTTGTAAGGTCTACATTGATACTGAATATCATCGTATATGTTATTGATGTTGCATAATGTAGTTTCTACAATGTTTATTCTGATATGTATTTTTCATTTAAAATATAAATTTATATATAAACTTGATATTTGTATTGTAAAATACTACTGCTACTAATAGCTAACACATGGGTTTAACATTAAGTGTCAGATAAACTTTCTTTAGAAAGCCCATCTAAGACCTGTTTGAGGCCATAAGGTCTAATGCAAAGACCACAAGTCCCTGCTCTGCTACTTGCTAGACTTTTAAACTCGCATAAGTAACTTAACGTCTCAGATCAAAAGTTTTGTTCCTGTAAAATGGAAATAGTAATAGTTGCATCACAGGTCATTGGGAGGGTTATAT
Organism: Aethalodelphis obliquidens; assembly: GCF_003676395.1. NCBI lineage: Eukaryota > Metazoa > Chordata > Mammalia > Artiodactyla > Delphinidae > Aethalodelphis > Aethalodelphis obliquidens. The sequence goes on along the minus strand of NW_020837954.1, from coordinate 31,794,576 downwards.
AAGATAACGTATATAAAATGTCTGATACAACGCGCAGTTCAGTGTATGGAAGCTGTTGTGATCATGGAGGAAACCAGTTGAATCGGCTTCATGATTTCAAAAAGGCTTGCTCACTTTTTTCCTGTAAGTAAATGGTTTACCACTTACATTTTGTTCCTATCCAATGTTGTACTCTGAATTGTTATTGAAAATTGTGTTACAGCAATGTTAAAGATAATTTACAAATTATCCAAGTCTGCAATGGTTTTTATTTTGCCATTAGAAGGTTGCCTTCTACTTCTTACCACTTTCTGGCTTACCTGGATCGCCCCTGGGGATAGGTTAAAATGGGCTGGAGCCATTTGTGATGAGAGTATTCCCAATGGGCTGATCCAAAATAGAGGAGACAAATCTAGGGCTTATGGGTGACAAGATGGGTCTGCATATCTGGAGGTGCAGATACCCAGACATCAAAGCAGAGAAAAGCGCAGGGGTTGGGGGAGGGATGTGGACAAATTGGGGGAGGGAGTGGGGGAGGGGAAGGGTGAAATCCCAGCTGAAGATGAGTAGCATGGGATGAGGTGGGTTTATACAGGATTGGGAGGGCAAATAGGTGGAGAAGAAGCGAAGGCTGATAATTAATTGGGGACTAGTCTGCTGGAAGTTTCATTGTTCCTTTTTACATGTGGAGTCTTTTTATTTTTATTTTTTCAAAAGTGAATAGCCTTTTGTTTCCTAGTTATGGTTAAATCCTTAAACTCCTGTGATTGCCTGTGCCCCGTTACATGTGGAGTCTTAAAGGGGCAGTTGCTTTTCGGTCTATTTATTACAGTGGTGAACATTACAGATAGGATATTTTAAATTTTACTTTTAAAAATACGTCATTATGATATAAACACATTTACATAGTCTTCGAAGTTATAATTCTGTTATGTTATGAAGTATTTAACTACTTAAAGACACAGAATAATATAGAGAAAAAGGAAAATAATCCTGTCACTGTAACATGACTACCGTTATTTTGGTTGATTTCCTTCCAATCTTCGTAATGCACGTAGGGCTTCACTTCCTGATTTATTGACAAATATAAACTAGAGTGTAGTCATAATTCTGATATGTACAATTTTGTGCCCAGCTTCTTTCCCACTTGACATTTTAGGATAAGCGTTTTTCATTTTGTTGCATTCGTCTGCTTGCAGAGCCTGGAATTAGATTCCCTTTCAGAGATCTTGGCTTAAAGAATTTGGGCAAGCTGGTTCTCAGTTCTTTGAGACTAAATGAAATGGAGAGACCTGGAGTGTTAGTGAGGGCTTGTTTGGTTTCTTATCACAGGGTTCCACTTGAACTGGCTTAAGCAAAAATGGAAGTGACTGAAACGATACTGTGAGTCTTCCATGGCTTTTAAGGCCAGGGATTAGGTGGGATAAGCGTCAGGTCCCGGACTGTTGTAGGGAAGATAGGAAGCCCTCTTTCTCTGCCTTTCATCTCTTTTTTTTTCTGGCATATGTTCTCCATTCTTGTCTCTTGCTGCAGACTGGCTTTCTCTATTCCTTGTCCAAATGGTTGAAAATAGCCTCTGCAAGCAGTTCCAATGTTTACATGTCCTCTATTCAAGAGAGCAGACAGATTGAGCAAGAATCTCTTCTAAATCCAGATTCCCAGGGAAAGGGACTCGTTGGCCCAATTTGTGTCAAGTGTACACTCTCGATCCTATTGACTGTGGTGGTCTGGGGCAGGGTCAAGTTATGCCATCACGGCTGCCAGAGGCTTTCTCCTGTAACCCTACTGACAGTAGGGCAAGAGGTAGTTTCCAGAGAAAAAGAGTGATTGGCTGGACAGTCAATAGCTATTTGGTTCACTGAGCTTTGCATAAAAAGTTTTTCATATTAAATCATAGGCTTCAATCAAGATCCAATCTTTCTTCTGGTCTGATAGTCCTTATAATGTACCTACATAATATCTAGTGAGGTTATAGATAGTGTATTCCTAAACTGAGAAAATCCAAGTGTTTGTTTCGAGTATAAGTCCCTAGGGAGTTCTGTTTAAAAGTACTCAATAGCACTGCAGACTGCTTATTAAGTTTTATTGAAGTGCTGCTGGTTACATCAAAATTGGAAGACGTATTTCTTTTTCTAGGTCGGATAGGGCAACACACCAGTTCCTTCAGACTCAAGGTATAGTAACTGAGGGTGACATTTAACATTGTATACTTTAAACAGGGATTGAAAATTACAGTATTCTGCAGTCTGGGATTTTCTATATTTAGTTCTGGGCTAATGTCAAGGTGGCACTACTGAGGGTCAATAATGGTTTTATGGTTCTGAAAACCACACATACTAAGAAATCTTTATCTCTTGTGAAGCTAAGATTCCTAAGGGTGGTAGAGCCTGCATGTTTTCGCTGCTGATGCCTTGCTCCAAGTCATGTGACTTTGGTATCTATCTTGCATTTTCGTTCACACCCATGTTTTACACTGGCATTCTAGAGGAAAGATCCAGATCGGCTGAGCCGGGAACCATTTGGAGCACTGTCTTCCCTGCTGGAGTAATGGTGGCAGATGCTAAAGAAGCAATATATACATCTAAAATGAATTATTATTTCTCAGGGACATTTTAGAACAAATATATTTAGAAGTTGAGAACTTTTTATTTCTCCTTAATTAAAAAAAATTGTGAGTGCCTCAAGTGGGAGCTTCTTGTCTTTCTCCTTTCTAGTCCACATCCACAGAGCAGTCACTGTGATATTTTAGAAACATTAATTGGATCATGCCATTCCTCTGGTTAAAGTCTTCAAGGGCTTCTCATATTTCTTTGGAAAACTGTAAAAGCCTAAACCTAGCCTACATGGTCCTACGTGGTTGGATTCTTCTGATGGCATCACGCTTGCATGCCCACATGATGCTCTGGTCATGCTGGCACATTCTCCAGGTCCTTTCCTTCCTCCAGGCTGATGAACACGCTCTTCCCTCTTCCTGGTGCTGTCACCTGGCTGGCTCCTCACCAGCCCTCAAGTCTCATATTAAGTGCCACTGCCTCAGGCTTCCAGCTTTGCAGCTCTCTCATCTCATGTACTTTTCCTTTATAGCACTTACTGCATACTGTGATTGCAATTTATGTTGATTCTTGTGACTGATCAATGTCTTTCCTGCCTGCTACTCGCTTAGCTCCATAAGGGAAGGGATGGACCTGTTTTGTTCGGCACTATGTACCCAGCACACAGAACAGTACCTGAACACTCCATAAATATTTGCTGAGGGATTAAATCTTGTTAAAAATTTAGAATAGGGCTTCCCTGGTGGCGCAGTGGTTGAGAGTCCGCCGGCCGATGCAGGGGGCACGGGTTCGTACCCCGGTCTGGGAAGATCCCACATGCCGCGGAGCGGCTGGGCCCGTGAGCCATGGCTGCTGAGCCTGCGCGTCCGGAGCCTGTGCTCTGCAACGGGAGAGGCCACAACAGTGAGAGGCCTGCGTACAGCAAAAAAAAAAAAAAAAAAAAATTTAGAGTAGACTTAAGAAACCCCCAACATTTTATTTCGAATGATTTTAGACTTACAGGAAAGCTTCAAAGATAGTTCACAATGTTTCTGTTCACCCCTCACCCAGTTTCCCCTATTATTATTATTTTATATTACCAATGTGTATTTGTCAGAACTAAGAAACCACTATTGGTACATTACCATTAATTAAACTCTAGACTTTATTTGGACTTCACCAGTTTTAAGGTTTGCCTGCTGTTCCAGGATCCAAACCATTGTACTCTATTGCACTTAGTTGTCATGTTTCTCAAGTAGGTTTTTAATGAACTGAACTTGAAAAGATAATTTCAATTCTATAGGAACTTCCTGGCCATTTTTTTAGGGCTTGGGTCAGATCACATTTGAAATTTTAATTACTAGTTTTCAAGGTAACATTGGATTAAATTCATGTTAGAAATGACCTGTGACTTGACATGGTAATTACATACTATTTTAGAGGACTGTTCTATAGTGTAGAACACTTGTTTTTAATGTTTCTTCCTTTTAACATTTTAGAGGAACACAGGCATTTTTGAAAATCTAAATAAAACTATAAATTACTCCCCCCATGTACATATACACCAAATATTTTCATGCAGTTCATTTTATTACACTGGAAATTTATTATTTCATAGGAACACACTATAAAAGTGATAATTCCAATGAGTCATATCTGTTTTTCTATTTTATGAGAATGTATGTGAAATTTGATGGTAATACCTGGAAAAATTGAAATAATTAAAATTTGTTAACTAAAATGAATTTCAGTTTTATTCAGTTTTCAAAAGTGGATTTTAGTGAGAAAGCTCTCATAGTTTGGATTGAATAAGAAGCTGAAAATTTGGAGTGGTCTTAGGCATGAGAATATGCAGCTCATCTTTGATATTCAGTTTACTGCAACTTGGTTAAAATATTAACATTTTCTAAAAACTCTGACTTACAAGGATACGAGGTAGCAAATGAAATTAGAGACCCCATAGCTTATTTGGCAGGGAAAGGTGGATTTGTATCAAGAAACTTCTTGAAGACTCTTCAAGTTGAATTAATGTCACATCATTTCATTCGTACGCAAGTCACTGAGGTCATCTTTGAGGCAAGATCTGCATCATCCATGCTGTCTTTGTCAGCAAAAAAAGAATGATGAATCCATATTTCATTTTAAGTTTGTCTAAGCAGAATTCGTCTTCAAATATATCTTGCAGTGTATCTAGGTACTTCCAGATTGTTTGTCTGCACAGACATTTTATGACATATCACTCTGTATCCTTATTTTCCTGAGGAGCTCTATTTCCAAAAGACCTTGTGGTTTTCAGCTGCATTATAATAATGACTTTAAGGCTTTCAATGAAAAATTGTATCATTTTTGGCCGCACAGCATGCGGGATCTCAGTTCCCCGACCAGGGGTCGAACCCGCATCCCCTGCAGAGGAAGCACAGAGTGTTAACCACTAGACCACCAGGAAAGTCCCCCCAAATTGTATCATGTTCATATCCATAAAGTAAGCAAAGTGAAGAATGGAGTTCTCCTTATTGAACAACTAAGGATGGGCTTCACATTTTTTTCCTCAAGGTGATACAAATGTCCTTCAAAGATTTCAAGTCAAGATTTCTGAAAAGATATTAGCTTCAAAGTAGTCAAAGAGAAGTCCACATTCTCTTCACTGGCTCTGATGGAATTGACTTTCAAGGTAATAGAAAAGGTTTCTTGTTGGATCATTGGCAATATTTTAGGTTACTACATGCAGCAAGTTACACTGATATGCAAAGCTACTCTCATCACCAAAGCAGTACAACCTACTTTCCTCCCCATATGCAGTTTGTTTGACATTACAAACGTTCATGTTTCCTAAAAAGCTCACAGAATAGGTGTTCTCCTTAGGTGACACTCATCTACATATAATAGAAAATCAGGAGTTGTGAGATATGCAGTCATTTGCTAAAGGGAAATAGCATAGCTGCCAGTATCTCCAATGTTTGCACCAAAATTATGGCAAAAGAGCAAGTTTTGAGAGGACTTTATTTGATAAAGGCACTGCTCCCATTTTTATCCCCTGACGCAGACCACAAACTAGTTTATCCTTTTCCAGGGCAGACTGGTTCCCAAGGTCTCCCCAGGATGAATTTAAAAAAATTATTTATTTATTTGAGTATAGTTGTTTTACAATGTTGTGTTAGTTTCTGCTGTACAACGAAGTGAATCAGCTATATGTATACATATATCTGCTCCCTCTTGGACCTCCCTCCCACTCTCCCTCCCCAATCCCACCCATCTAGGTCATCACAGAGCACTGAGCTGAGCTCCCTGTGCTATACAGCAGGTTTCCACCAGCCATCTATTGATATTTTACACATAGTAGTGTATATATGTCAATCCTAATCTCCTGTTTGTCCCACCCTCCGCTTCCGCCTCTGTGTCCACATATCTGTTCTCTACATCTGTGTCTCTATTCCTGCCCTGCAAATAGGTGCACCTGTACCATTTTTCTAGATTCCAAATATATGCGTTAATGTATGATATTTGTATTTCTCTTTCTGACTTACTTCACTTTGTATGACAGTCTCTAGGTCCATCCACGTCTCTGCAAATGTCACAATTTCGTTCCTTTTTATGGCTGAGTAATATTCCATGGTATATATGTACCACATCTTCTTTATCCATTCATCTGTTGATGGACTTTTAGGTTGCTTCTATGTCCTGGCTATTGTAAATAGTGCTGCAGTGAACATTGTGGTGCATGTGTCTTTTTGAATTATGGTTTTCTCAGGGTATATACCCAGTAGTGGGATTGCTGGGTCGTATGGTAATTCTATTTTCAGTATTTTTAAGGAACCTCTGTACTGTTCTCCATAGTGGCTGTATCAATTTACATTCCCACCAACAGTGCGAGAGGGTTCCCTTTTCTCCATATCCTCTCCAGCATTTATTGTTTGTAGATTTTCTGATGATGGCAATTCTGACCAGAGTGAGGTGATACTCCATGGTAGTTTTGATTTGCATTTCTCTAATAATTAGTGGTGTTGAGCATCTTTTCATGTGCCTCTTGACCATCTGTATGTCTTCTTTGGAGAAATGTCTATTTAGACCTTCTGCCCACTTTTTTTTTTTTAACATCTTTATTGGAATATAATTGCTTTACAATGGTGTGTTAGTTTCTGCTGTATAACAAAGTGAATCAGCTATACATATACATATATCCCCATATCTCCTCCCTCTTGTGTCTCCCTCCCACCCTCCCTACCCCACCCCTCTAGGTGGTCACAAAGCACAGAGCTGATCTCCCTGTGCTATGCAGCTGCTTCTCACTAGCTATCTGCCCAGTTTTTGATTGGGTTGTTTGTTTTTTTGATATTGAGCTGCATGAGCTGCTTGCATATTTTGGAGATTAATCCTTTGTCAGTTGCTTCATTTGCAAATAGTTTCTCTCATTCTGAGGGTTATCTTTTCATCTTGTTCATGGTTTCCTTTGCTGTGCAAAAGCTTTTAAGTTTAATTAGGTCCCATTTGTCTATTTTTGTTTTTATTTTTATTACTCTAGGAGGTGGGTCAAAAAGATCTTGCTGTGATTTATGTCAAAGAGTGTTTTTCCTATTTTTTCCTCTAAGAGTTTTATAGTGTCCAGTCTAACATTTAGGTCTTTAATCCATTTTGAGTTTATTTTTGTGTATGGTGTTAGGGAGTGTTCTACTTTCATTCTTTAACATGTAGCTGTCCAGTTTTTCCAGCAACACTTATTGAAGAGACTGTCTTTTCTACATCATATATTCTTGCCTCCTTTGCCATAGATTAGGTGACCATAGGTGCGTGGGTTTATCTGTGAGCTTTTTTTTTTTTTTAACATCTTTATTGGCGTATAATTGGTTTACAATGATGTGTTAGTTTCTGCTTTAGAACAAAGCGAATCAGTTATACATATACATATCTTCCCATATCTCTTCCCTCTTGCGTATCCCTGCCTCCCATCCTCCCTATCCCACCCCTCTAGGTGGTCACAAAGCACTGAGCTGATCTCCCTGTGCTATGTGGCTGCTTCCCACTAGCTATCTATTTTACATTTGGTATTGTATATATGTCCATGCCACTCTCTCACTTTGTATCTGTGAGATTTCTATCATGTTCCATTGATCTATGTTTCTGTTTTTGTGCCAGTACCATCCTGTCTTGATTATTGTAGCTTTGTAGTATAGTCTGAAGTCGGCGAGCCTAATTCCTCCAGCTCCATTTTTCTTTCTCAAGATTGCTTTGACTATTTGGGGTCTTTTGTGTTTCCATACAATTTGTAAAAATTTTTGCTCTAATTCTGTGAAAAATACCATTGGTAACTTAATAGGGACTGCATTGAATCTAGATTGCTTTGGGTAGTATAGTCATTTTCACAATATTGCTCCCAATCTAAGAGCATGGTATATCTCTCCATCTGTTTGAGTCATTTTTGATTTCTTTCAGCAGTGTTTCATAGTTTTCTGAGTACAGGTCTTTTGCCTCCTTAAGTAGGTTTATTCCTAGGTATTTTATTCTTTTTGTTGTGATGGTAAATGGGATTATTTCCTTAACTTCTGTTTCTGGTCTTTCATTGTTAGTGTGTAGGAATGCAAGAGATATCTGTGCATTAATTTTGTATCCTGCAACTTTACCAAATTGATTGATGAGCTTTAGTAGTTTTCTGCTGGCATCTTTAGGATTTTGTCTGTATAGTATCATGTCATCTGCAAACAGTAACAGCTTTACTTTTTCTTTTCTAATTTGGATTCCTTTTATTTCTTTTTTTTCTCTGATTGCCATGGCTAGGACTTCCAAAACTATGTTGAATAAGAGTGGGGAGAGTGGACATCCTTGTCTTGGTCCTGACCTTAGAGGAAATGCTTTCAGTTTTTCACCATTGAGAAGGATGTTTGCTGTGGGTTTGTCATATATGGCCTTTATTACGTTGAGGTAGGTTCCCTCTATGTCCACTTTCTGGAGAGTTTTTTTATCATAAATGGGCGCTGAATTTTGTCAAAAGCTTTTTTTCTGCATCTATTGAGATGATCATATGGTTTTTATTCTTTAATTTGTTAATATGGTGTATCACATTGATTGATTTAAGTATATCGAAAAATCCTTGCATCCCTGGGATATATCCCACTTGATCATGGTATATGATTGTTTTAACATGTTGTTGGATTCTGTATGCTAGAATTTTGTTGACGATTTTTGCATTGATGTTCAGTGATATTGGTCTATAATTTTCTTTTTTCTGTGATATCTTTGTCTGGTTTTGGTATCAGGGTGATGGTGGCCTCATAGAATGAGTTTGGGAGTGTTCCTCCCTCTGCTATATTTTGGAAGAGTTTGAGAAGGATAGGTGTTATCTCTTCTCTAAATGTTTGAGAGAATTTGCATTTGAAGCCATCTGGTCCTGGACTTTTATGTGCTGGAAGATTTTTAATTACAGTTTCAATTTCATTACTTGTGATTCATCTGTTTATATTTTCTAATCCTTCCTGGTTCAGTCTTGGAAAGTTGTACCTTTCTAAGAATTTGTCCATTTCTTCCAGGTTGTCCATTTTATTGGCATAGAGTTGCTCATAGTAGTCTCTTATGATCCTTTGTATTTCTGTGGTGTTCGTTGTAGTTTCTCCTTTTTCATTTATAATTTTATTGATTTGAATCTTCTCCTTTTCTTTCTTGATGAGTCTGGGTAAAGGTTATCAATTTTGTTTATCTCCTCAAAGAACCAACTTTTAGTTTTATTGATCTTTGCTATTTTCTTGGTCATTTCTATTTCATTTATTTCTGCTCTGATCTTTATGATTTCTTTCTTTCCACTAACTTTTTTTATGTTCTTCTTTCTCTAGTTGCTTTAGGTGTAAGGTTAGGTTGTTTTTTTGAGGCTTTTCTTGTTTTCTGAGGTGAGATTGAATTGCTATAATCTTCCCTCTTAGAACTGCTTTTGCTGTGTCCCATAGATTTGGGGTCGTCATGTTTTCATTGTCATTTGTTTCTAGGTATTTTTTGATTTCCTCTTTGATTTCCTCATTGATCTCTTGGTTATTTAGTAGTGTATTGTTTAGCCTCCATGTGTTTGTGTTTTTCACAGTTTTTTTCCCTGTAATTGATTTCTAATCTCATAGTGTTGTGGTCGGAAAAGACGCTTGATACAATTTCAATTTTCTTAAATTTTCCAAGGCTTGATTTTTGACACAAGATGTGATCTATCCTGGAGAATGTTCTCTGTGCACTAGAGAAGAATGTGTAATCTGCCTCTTTTGGGTGGAATGTCCTATAAATATCAATTAAATCATTTGTTGAGACGTGGATGGATCTAGAGATTGTCATACAGAGTGAAGTAAGTCAGAAAGAGAAAAACAAATATCGTATATTAACGCATACATGTGGAACTTAGAAAAATGGTACAGATGACCCAGTTTGCAGGGCAGAAATTGAGACACAGATGCAGAGAACAAATATATGGACACCAAGAGGGGAAAGTGGCGGGGGTGGGGGGGGTGGGATGAATTGGGAGATTGGGATTGACATATATACACCAATATGTATAAAATGGATAACTAATAAGAACCTGTTGTATAAAAAAATAAATAAAATAAAATTCATTTAAAAAAAAGGCTGGAAAAGGCCTTGGGGTTGGGGCTTAGGCAGGGGCAGGGCTTAGGCCAGGTGGGGCCTAGGCTCAGCACAGACAGAGGGAGCCCTGGAGGGCAGGGGTCCAGGCCCAGGAACCCAGCAGGCTTGCCAGGGCCTGAGTGGGTGGGGGAAACACTGGATGCATTTCCCTCTGATCTCCTGGTCCCCTGAAGGACCCTGTCCCTGCTCACCCCTGCTCCATGGGTGGGCCCCTTGAGTGTGGGAACCCTTCTCCTCCCCCCACTGCCCCTCAGAGGCTCTGGTCCTATTCCACCTCCACTTTTCCTCCCCCCACCTCACTCCCATGCTCCCGGGACCTTCTTGGCCAGAGGGGGCCCTGGAGGGCTGAGGTTTAGGCCTGGGACCCCAGCAGGCTCACCGGGGCATGAGCGGTTGGGGGAGATGCTAGCTGCATTCCCTCCAATCCCCTGATCCCTTGAAGGTCTCTCCCCGTCCTCACTGATCCCCACACTGTGGGTGGGACCCTCTGATCATGGGAACCCCTCCCCTCCCCCAGCCAGCCCTCAGGCGTGCTGGGCCCCTCCTCCCTCCACTTTTCCTTCCCCCCTCCTTCCCCACCAAGTCCTACCTGGTCACACGGGGATTCCTCCTGTCCCTTTAGGTGTCTGAGGTCCCCCACCAGTGCCTGTTAGGTGACCTAGTTGTGAGGAGATACAAACTTCATGTCCTCCTACTCCACCATCTTGGCTCCTCCCCTCTCCCCAGGATGAATTTAGCAGCAAGGAAAGAAAACTCAATTTATATCGGCTTAGGCAATGAGGAAACTTATTCTTTCCGAGCAGGAAGTTGAGAGGTGGGGTGGCTGAATTAATGGCTTATGCTGGAATGAAGTACCCAGATTATAATCTTTTCTTTTCTGGTTTCCATCTCTTTATCTGTGTGCTGTACGTTGTAGGATATTTTCTTAACTCTATTTTCAAGTTATTCTATTAAGTTTTTCCCTTAAAGTTTCAGTTGAAGTTATAATAGCTCTTTTATTTTCCTAATATTTCTTTTAAAAATATGGCATCTTATTTTTCCTATGATTATGATCTTCAGAAATAGGCTCATTAGAAGCTGCATCACTTCTGTTTTCAAATTGTGTGGACAAAACCCAAAATCCAGCACTTGTTTACAGATGTTTATTGTTTCAGTGAAGGATGTGCTGGGCCATGCTGTGAATGTAGTAAGAGACATTGAATTGTAAATTTTAAAATGGTTAAAATGGTGAATTTTATGTTATGTGAATTTCACCTCAATAAAAAAATTGTTACTATTCTAAAAAAATATCATCTTATTCTTGTTTTATGGATATAAGAGCTTCTTTTATTATTCCCTGAGGATCTTACCATTTTTTGAAAGTTTTATTCTCTTGAATGGGCCACTTCCTCCAAGTTGCTTTCTAAAAGTTTTTTATTATTGTTAGCCAATATTCTTGGGTGTTTGGTGATTTTTGTGTATCTGCATGTATTCTGGAGTGGAGGGCTCCAAAACTATTTGGGAGGTGTAAGAATGGTTGAGTTGGTCAGGAACTATGAAGGGTCTTACCCCACTTTCAAACTAACAAGTTAATCTGCTGCATTTTCATAGACGCTACCAGAAGACATGAGATTCCTGGGTCAGATACAAAGGACATTATTACTCACAGTTCAGCAAGGAGCATGAGCTTCCTGTTCACGGTGGTTCCCCTTGCTCCGAAAATTTCACAGGGACAATACAGAGCAAGCAAGGTGGGTCCTCACTATGTAGTGGGTTTATGTCATACCTGAGGACTCCTGAGCTCAAGAAATTCCATCATTTATAATGGTCTACAGACAAACCTACCCAATCTTTGCTCCAGAGGGAGACATTAGCAAACAAACCTGCCTTCTGTTCTAGAGGGAGACAAACTTCACTATACACGGTCTTGAAAAGCTAGTCCAGGACAAAAAGTTGTCAGTTCCTACACAAGATGTTCAGAAATGGAGGAAAGACCCATAGAGAATTATCTCCCAACAGGGGCTTGTCTATCGTGACTTCACTGTCAAATAGCTGAGCTGTTTCCTTGGGAACCTTCAATTTCATTTTTGTGAGATCTGTTCCTTTGGATCATAGAAGGCTTTTCTAATCTCCTGACTGGCTGCTAGCATCCTGCGAACCAAGTAGGAAGGAAGCCTGGGCACCTCACTGAGCAATGTGTGTAGGTTCACCTAATTCCTCCATGATCTTGGTATGGTACCCCAATCTTCAACCATGCCTGGGGTCCCTGTGGACTTCTGTTTGGACCTCTCCAGAGAATAAAGCTCTGGCCTTTGCCAGAGTAAAGGGAGGTGTAGTCAAATGCTGTACAGAGTGAGGATGGGAATTAAGAAGCCATTAGTCTTCTTAAAAAGACTTAAACAAGGCTACTGATTGTAGCCTCACTGTCATCCCTGTTAATTTGGCAACTGGTAAGTTTGGAAAATTCTGTGTTGTGAATTGGACTAATATCGATTTTTCCTACATTCAACTTAGGTTTCAGTTTCTTCAAGCCTGACAAGTCATTTACCACTTTCCAGCTTCAAAAATTTTGTTATTGTTTTCTTTCCTGATTCTTGTTTTTAAAATTGCACTTATTGTCATTTTAGTGGAATTTCCTGAATGAACAAATAGAAGTGTGTGTATTTCAATCTGCTGTCTTTACCAGGAAGAATCATTGTACTTTCTATTCCTAGTCTTTGAAATCTCCCAACTTAAACTAGATCTACCGTAAACCAAGATAAATATCATATTCATAGTGACAGAGTACATTGTCTCTATTTCCTCTCAGTGGGAAGCTATTTTAAGATATCGGGGACTTCCCTGGTGTGCCAGTGGTTAAGAATCCACCTGCCAATGCAGGGGACATGGGTTTGATCCCTCGTCTGGGAAGATCCCACATGCCGTGGAGGAAATAAGCCTGTGCGCCACAACTACTGAGCCTGCGCTCTAGAGCCCGCAAGCCACAAATACTGAAGCCCGTACTCCTAGAGCCCGTGCTCCGCAACAAGAGAATCCACCACAATGAGAAGCCCACGCACTGCAATGAAGAGTAACCCCCACTTGCCGCAACTACAGAAAGCCTGCTCACAGAAATGAAGACCCAAAGCAGCCAAAAATAAATAAATAAAATTAAAAAATTTTAAAAAAAGTGCTAGCATTAAAAAAAATGGCATAACATAGGGGCAAATAATATTGTGCATTATCTATTTCTTGATCTGAATGCTGGTTTCACGGATGTGTTTACTTTATGAAAATATCAAGCAGTGCACTTGAGACTTGTGTACTTTATTGTATGCATGTTATATTGTCATAAAAGGTTTACATTAAAAATTGTACATAACATGGCTGTATGTCAAAGTATTCCAGTTCATTTTACTGTTGTTTTAAATAAAACATGGAATTACCACTTTAAAATATTTTTCAAATTTTCAAAGTAACATAAAATAATTACTTTTGTGTGTTTCCAGTTTACTCACTCCTAAGTGCATCCCCTAATCTCTAAACAGTATGGGGAAAGTGGTTCTCAAATACTTTGCTGCATATTAGAAACACCTGAGAGTTCTAAAAAAATCCCACTGACAAGGCTGCATTTCATCCCAATTAAAACAGAGTCTCTGGGATGGAGACCCAGGCATCAGTACTTTTTAAAGCTCCCCAGGAGAGTCCAATGAAGTTTACAGCCAAGGCTGTAAACACAGGTCTAGGGCGATTCTTCTCAAATTATCTGTGGTGAAGAACCAGTTTGTGTTTTTACATTCCTGACTCATCACAGATCAAAATTCTTGCAAAATCAATAAAAATGAACTAATAGAAAAATAATCATGTGCGGAACAATCACAGCAATGTCAACTTTCTGTCAATTTTTCTCACTGCTTACTCTTGATGTCTATATCTTGCCACAGACTGGTCACAATTCATGGCCAGGACCAATCCATAGAGCACACTTGGGTAGCACTGACTACTCAAAACACTGGAATACTCTCTCTCCTTCCTAGCACAAGCTGGGTATCCATACCCTCTCCTCTCTGTGCAAAGAATCTTTTTGGAGTCTGAGGGGATTTGGCCTGGTACATGTCATGTGTGCTCCCACCATTCTCCACAGCCCCACCGACACTTTACGTCCACTCAGATGTTGGGGGCACTGAAAGCATGGGCTGAAAACCATTGTTAATAAGCCATGAGTTCGTTTGAGATTTTCCAAGTATTGTTTTTGCTCAGCTGTATTAATTCAAGAAAAACTCTTGACTACTAAAATCTTAGAATGTGATCTCATGTATATCTGTAGTGGATCTGATCTGTAAGTTGTATGTGCAAGTGAATTTCAAAGGAAAATCCACTAAAGACTCTCAGGAACAAAAATTTGCTTTGCTTTTAGTGATTTTGCACCTTAGGCTACAATACAGTGAAAACTCTTCTGTTACTTGGGCTGGAATCTCTAAAGGACAAGTGGAGTTTCACTCCCAGGGGCCTGACTGTTGTGTTTGTAGGACTAAATGAGAGGGAGTGGGCTGCCATAATCTGCTACCCCTGGACACTTGGTCCAGTCATCTGGCAACATGGACATTTACCCATGTGGAAGGAATCCCATTAGGTTTATAAATCATTATAAAGCATGGAATGGAGAACAAGGTTTGGGATTGGAGGGACTTTCATCTGAGGGAGGAGTTCAGAATGACTCAGATGAATCTCCTGATGATGACCTCTTAGCCCCTTCCCTCTGGGATCTTCCTCTTCCTCTTCTTCTCTTTCTCCTTCTTGTCCTTCTCCTCCCCCTTCTTCTTCTTGGCCACATGGCATGAGGGATCTTAGTTCCCCAACCAGGAATCAAACTCGTGCCCCCCAAAGTGGAAGCACAGAGTCTTAACCACTGGACCGCCAGAAGTCCCTGGGAGATTATTCTGATGGTGATGCAGTTGAATTCTGGTTGAAGCAGATTATCTGATTACCATGGTCCAAGACATCTCTGATTTTCTTTTTCCTTTCTAAATCTTGGCTCACCTATTTTAGAGAATGTGACACAATTATGCTTGTTAGAGAACCAAAGGCCACACCAGATGTTATTAATTCCACTCTCAGTCCCTTGTGTAGTCTTTAATGAAGCTGTCTTCAATGGCCTTATTACTCATCTGCACCTTTGTTGCTTTCTGATTATATTTGCTGGGTGTGTAGAATTTTACTCCCTGAAGTGTGACTTAGGTCTGTCTCTCAGAATGGAAGCGGAAAGGAGATGGGGGATATGCTCTGTGACTTTGGACTTGGGTACCCTTCCCAACTCAAGTTTGGTTATTTGATAAGGGGTGGAAAATTGAGGTTAAATGTCTAACGTACTTGTGTATAAAGATCTATCTTCTTTAAAGTTTTACACTCTATGTCAAGCTCATTCATGTAAAACCACTAACACATGTAACATGTGGCACATGAAAACTTATTAGTGAAGAAAACCAGGAATGGAAATCTAAGCCTATGCCGTAAGTTAAGAAGGAGTTAGTTATCTCTTGGATTTTAGTAGAAAATTATACTGAAATATGTACTATGTGCAGCCATGGTGAGATTGTAACCAATGTAAGGCTGAACTGTGTGCAGAGTAATCTTTGAAGATTGAGTATAGATGAAATGCTTGAGACTGAAACATTCTGAAAGAGATGGCAGGAGCCTTAACTTAGCATAGCACACAAAGGATTCAGGCTGTGAATTCTGAATCATGCCACTGCTGCTCTGTGACAGCTGTACCGCGTTTTCCACTCTATGAGGCAATAGCATATCTGAGTTCATGAAAACTCACAGCCTCTCTGTGAAGTGGGTGTTAGTATCGTTATGTTACAGGTGAGGAAATTGAGGCCCAGAGAGGCTACCTTGCCCAAGGGCACAGCTACTAGGTTTCGGGTTGAGTTTGAACCCAGAGCTGTCTGCTTCCCAAACCCATGCTCTCCCCCAGAGAGAGTAACAAAAAGTCAACATTGTAAAATTCAGATCATCCAGTGGCCCAGCTCCTTCATCTCCTCCTGAAATCATGGAAGAAGATGGTAAACGTCACTTCATTTTTAGCAATGCCCTTAACCCGCAAAGCACAGCTCTGGTAGTGTTTAGCCTCAGGACCTAAGTGAGGCTTCTCCCTTCCCCCCAAGTCTGAATTTTACCTTGTATGGACGCTGTGCTTGAAGGCTCTTTTTAGAAGGAAAAGGAGAGATTGAATATGATGGCTTTGAGAATCAGGCCGGTGTGGGATGTGTGTGTGTGAGAGAGAGAGACAGAGAGAGAGAGAGACAGAGAGAGAGAGAGAAAGAGAGGGAAAGAGAGAAGGAAAGAGGGTTAGACATGTCTACTAAGATGCAGTTGGTATCTGGAATCTTACCCTTTTCTAGGGAAGGAGGAAGGGAAGTGGAGAGATGGGAGGAGATGGTCCCCCTTTTGACTGGGTATTTCAAGCTCCTGGCTCCCTCCAGATTTTACCTGGGTATTTGAGGTGATGTCTTTCTGGTCACACTGAGGAAACCATGCTTCCAGAAGATGGCTTTTCTTCTTGAGAAGGATTCTCTATTTCCTGAATCCACAAGTTAAAAAGAAATAAGCCTATTAAGGGGATGGAGGAAGAGGATGTTGTCTATTCCTGTGGCAAAGTATAGATATCTGTAGTTTTGAGTCATTTGTGGCTGGCATGGTACCTGAGAACAGTATGTATGGAATTTTAACCATATGTCATCCTTGGTTGTCAATACTCTAATATCTCATAAAATTTCTCTAGTTTTAACTTAAGGCATTGGAATGTTGATACTGGTGTTGCTGTTGTCCTTTTCAGAAAATATAGTCCAATATTGCTCTAATATTGACTCTGTGGCTCTTATAGTCTCCCCTTCTGTTGTTTTATTCACATTACTGAGGCTTCTTCAAGATTCACTTCAGACCTCTCCCAGTAGCCTCGGAAATGCACGTGTGGTTGTAGTGATGCCTCATTACAGCTGGGATTTGAGCAGCATTAGATTCACCGTTGTTGTAGCTAAACCATGCTTGTTTCCAACATCTGTGTGAATGTCTTTAGATGGACAAGTGTCCAAGTGTCTCTGCTGTGATTAATAAGATCAGTGGGTTTTTAAAAAATGTTAAATCAATTGTATTTATGCTTAATGGGTAATCATTTACCTTCTAAGATAATAATCCTACCTGCTCCTATCTTAAATAAGTGTTGAACATAAAGTCTCTGACTACTTGATGGAAACCAAATCAAAAATTGAATTTAAGAGAAGCTACCAGGAGGTTATAACATCCTGCACAGCTACTGAAATTGTTTGGCAGATTTGAGTTTGTTGCAGAAATATTATATTCTAATTCTTTTGATAATCTTACAAGAGCGTAAATTCAGTTTTAAAATTATATGATTATGAGAAATGTTCTAAGTACATTAGGAAAAAACCCAAATGGAGAGAAATGGAGCTTCAAGCCCCTTCTACTTCAGCCTTTTAGATCTTTCTCTTGGGTGCTCTGTTTTGGGGAGTTGCTGGTGGCTTAAGTGAAAATGATTTTTTCCCCTCACTATACCCAGAAACCAAAATCTCTGAAATTGTTGAGCTGATTTAGGGGAAGGTGAGATTTGGCGTTGCCCTCAGCATGCTTGGCCATGTTAGGAAGAACAGACCCCCTTTCCTTGCACCCAGGATTGAAACTTTTTGATACTAACCCAAACAGCATTGCCAGTGGAGGTTGTGGAGGTCACGTTACTCTCCCCACTCCATCTACTGGAGGGGCGACTATGGAATGATTATATTCAGTCCAAGTCCTGGCAGGAAACAGATGCAAACTCATATTGGACATCTAGAGGAGGGATGGGCAGGGCGTAGAGAAACGAAAAGGATTAGAAGCCTTATGGCTGGGAGAGTGAGCTGTGAGGATGCAAGAGGAGAGAGCAATTCCTGAAACATGGGAAAGAGGGATGCCTGTGTGGAGAGGGCTGCCTGGCAGGACTTGTGTTGAATGGAGGGACCCTGCAACTTGTGATGAGTTTTCATGGAGGGATCTGGGGTACAGATACCTTGACATCATTCTCCTCTCTCCTCCCACCTCTTGCAGGTGGGGGCTCTCCACTGGCTGAACAACATGAAAGTCGAGGGGCAAGGGGTCCCACAGTTGGAGAACACATAGCCCAGCCTTCAGGCCACAGAGCAGGGTGGAGAGACACAGAGAATATCTCTAGCACTCCAGCAAGGAATGCCTTCTTTTATCCCACCCCTTTCAGGTTTAGCTGGCTTGACTCTGCCCTGTTTCAGAATGCTCTTCTAGAGGAAAACTTAGAAATTTCTCCATTTAACTGCTGTGAACCCATATGTGGAAGGGATACGTGAAAATGTGAAGGAAACAGGTGTTTTGTGATTTTTTTAATGGCTTAGACAAGCCATCAGCCATTTAGTTGTTTATCATTTTTAGCTTGGTTTTCTACCCTTTTCCACACTCTCAGAATAAGCAGTCTTTACCCAGCATTTCTGTTATAGAGAGAGAAATGAAAGAAATACTACAGTACATAGAATTACCTATTGTGAAGAATTTCCTCTAGCCAGAAAAATAGATCATTATTACTGCCAACATTTGATAGGGGCACAAAACTAACTTAGTATTCCAAATATCTCCTTTACGTAGTTTCTAAATATCAAGGTGCCTGACATTCAGTACACAAAAATTTCCTAGCATTTAGCTGTTTGTTAATTCCAGTTTTCCATCCTTTTTGTTTCAGTAGAATCACATCCCAGAATTCCAAGATAAAAGGAGATATTTTGTGAAACATGGTTACTATTCGTAATGATCTTTTGGGTTCTTAGTCCCTGTAGATTGACAATCTCCACAGCTGGATTTAACCATTTGACCCTCACCTGTAGATTTGCCCTTTGCCATGGTCCCTGGTAGCAGTCCTCTATCTTTTGGGGACTGGGGACTGGATGGAACTGAGAATCAATAGGCCAATGGCTCCCAGGTTCAGTGCCCTCTGAGTCTTATTCTGATCTTGTGCCCATTCCAAGTATGGAGCCTTGCCTGTTTCCATTTAACCAAGCCCCTTCCATATCCCAGTGTCAATGAGTGCGTCTGGGTCTCTGAGATCCCATTGCCTCAATTCCTGTGTTGTTTTCCTGCCTTGTATTCTGGAGGCTGGTGCTTTGCTTTAAACCTTGACCCATGTCATCTTAGGGATTGGAGATCTGTCAATAAACCCAGCCCCTTTGCCTGGTCCTCACTACCTGTCGCCAGATTCCCCAGACTACAAACTGCTCAGCTTCTTGGATGATGTCCCATCATCTGGGGTCAAACTTTCCTTGATCTACCACTCAGCCCCGCATTCCGACTGGTAGCAGATATTAGCCATACCTGTACAGCTAGTCATACCTGGTTTATGTATTGCTGTTAATTGATAATAAGGTTTCAAACATATTTTCTTTTTCAAAACCTGGTAATAAAATTTCTAGACTGTAGATGAGCTCCTCTGGGACAAGGAAACTCTCTCTCTCTCTCTTTTTTTTTATCAAGGAACTCCCAGTCCCCGAAATAGCACTTAATTTTTAAAATTAAATATAAAAAGAACAAATGAAATCGTTGTTTAGATGAGCGATTCTTAATGTAAACATATGTGCATGGACATGTGTGTGTTTTTCTGAAAGTCTTCACAAGGTTCTTTAGATTCTCAGTGGCACTCATGGCCCTCAAAAGATTGAAATAACCACCGGCTTAAAATGTATAAAGAGAGAAAGGAATATATGAATTACCCTTTTGAAAAGATTCATTCTTCCAGGGCATTTGGATATTCGGTAGCAGCATATTGAAAAATATCAATACCACCTGATGCTCAGGTGAGCTTAAGTAATGAGTACAGGGTTTCTCTTTGGGGATTAATCATAAGGTGATCTGATGGTTAACTTTTAGCTCTTGGAAATGAATGAGAATCAGCAGGACTCAGATTTTGAGGCTCTTCACCTGAGGGAATCGGAGTCAAAATCCACTTCCTTCAAGCTTCATTTATGTGTTTTCATAACTATAGCTTACATAGTTTTTTCCTCCCCTCAAAAAACTAATTTTCTGTTAGTGAAATCTTCACCTTGTTAAGTTGCTGGGTGACAAAGCTTCAGCCTATTTGATATAGTCTCTGTGACAAATTTTATCCCTTGGAGCTTCAGTGAATATACTGTGACTTTGGAGTGCGTGAGTACCCATATGTACTGTATGGGACTGAGGACACGGTACCTGGCATATGGAGAGTGCTTGATCAGATGTTCAATGAATAAATGAATATCATTAGTTTGGGGAGGCAATGTAATGAAGTGGCTAAAAAGAGCATTTATTTTGGATCGATGTGTTCTTTGGTGTGAATTCCAGCTCTTCTGTCTAATTTATGACTTTGGAAACAGGAATATTAAAAGTTTTTTCCTCTTTGGATTCTGTGAGAATTAAATCAGATAATATGGGTAAAAACAATTAGCACAGTGCCTGGGGGCAGAGTAGGTACTCAATAAAAGGTAGCTATTAAAGTTATTATTATCATTAGCATCATTCTTAGATCACTTGTCTGGATTCCTTGTAAAAGAATAGAATAAAGTGTGTATGTGTGTGGATTTCATTCAGATCTTAGGTAATAAGTTTGGGGGCATGTTTTGGCCTATTGGGTATCTATCAAGTTCTTAACTCTGGCTATACATCAGGATTGCTTGTGGAATATTTAAAAAATACAGAGGCTTGTCTCCAATTCAGGATTTTGGGGCTGGGTCCAGGGCATGTGTGTTTTTAAAAAGCCCAGCAGGTGATTATGAGGCACAGACTGGTTCAAGAATCATTGCCATAGGTATTATATAAAGAGTGGCTTTAAAAATGTGAGATGAAGACGGAGTGAGGTTTTCTAACATTGGACCTAGTTGGGTCCTAGATAGGAAGACAGGAATACCGGAGAGTGATGAGCCTGGGTTTGGCAGTCCAGCATACGAATTCAGCCCATCCACTTATAAGCTCTGAGGATGATAGATGTAAGCCCCGGAGGTCAGCAGCCATGTCTGTCTTGTGCATCTGTATATTCCTACACTGATGGTGAACAAACTATGAAACCTCTCTAATCTCCCTGTGTTCTTATTTGAGAATTAATTTAGATAATTTATGGGTACCTGTGCAATTTACAGGTAATAGATGCTCAACAGGTAGTTCCTATCCTTTGTGTATGCATGTGTATACATCCTGCATTCTCAGAAATGACCCCTTGTTGGAGGGGGTCATCGAGAGAACGTGACCACTGGTTGATCCACAAGCTAAGTCCAGGCAATTGGAAGTTCCTCATCCCTCTCCCACAGAATGCATTCTTTCCACCATTGCTACAGCAGGGGCCATTTTCAAGGACACAGCCTTGAGACAGTAATGTATTGTTGAAACCATCTGGACTGAATACCAGACTGAACCCAGTTAAGGCCTCTATATAAACTTTTAAGTTTCTGGCAGATGGGGCAGAGATCTACTTATCTTGTGACCACCCAAGACAAGCCTCCTAGGTAAGTTCCCTTGCTGATTAAACCTACCATCTACCAATCTGTCTCTTTCTTAGGTCTCTCCTTGTCCTCCACGTACAGGGACCAGTTTCAGATTTCACCCAAGAAGTTCCCAAGTTTGTGGACCAACACCCCTCCTTATTTTTCGAGGTATTTTAATTCATGCTATTCTGCCACTCAAATTCTCTATTCCAGCCAAATAGATTTATTTACTAATCTCTGAACTTATCCTGTATTTTTCTGCTTTTAACACTTCTCTCTATATGTGTATATCTCTATAAAGTTTCCCCTGACTCACACAATGTAAACTAATCACTCTTTTAAAAAAATTCTCATGGTTGTGTTAATTTTGGCACTTGATCATGTGCTATATGTGAGGTTTTTTTCTATTATTAGACAGAACTGTCAAGTCGTTTATTGTTGTTTAACTCTCCTTACATTTGTATACATAGCTCCTCAGCTAGGTTGCCTTTAAACAAGCATTGGACCTTGGAGGCAGGGACAGTATTAAAGTGTATTTCACATAGCAAGAGTTCAATGAAGATGCATTGATTTGGAAAAAAAATTGTTTGACTCTATTTTCTTTTGATTCCTTCATTTTCTTTTATGGGTTTTTGATCAAGGTTTTTTTGTTGAAACTCTTATACGTATTGCTGGCCCCGACTAGAAGATAATTTGAGTGCAAAGAATGTTTAGGGAACATTCTAAATTTGGGAGTATATACTAGGGGTTTAAGAAGGAGGAGACATTCTCCCTCTTCTTTGCCTGCCTGGTGAATTCTCACCTGTTCTTTAATCCTCACTTCTGTCCTCCCCACCTTTCCAGAACCTCACCAGGGAATGTGAGTTCTTCCTTCACCTGAACTGTAGACCCTCTATTATGGAACATTGCCTTGTATCCCTTCATTTATCCATTTATTTCTCCCACTGGCTTGTGTGTTGCTGAGGACATAAATTTTGGCTTAGTCATCTTGGTATCACTGGCATTAAGCACAGTGATTTACCTATAGAAAAAACTCATTAACTCCTGAAACAGTGTGAGAACACAGGGACTCATATTCAAGTTGTAGAAGCAGGATATGGCAAAAGACAGTAGTTATAACAAAGAAAAGCATGTATTAAGTTTCCAATGAGTGATATAAACAATAAAGCTTTGGAAAGAGTATTTGAGGAAACATAAGGAAGAAACCTTGGACAAGGTAGAACTTGATGGGGGGGTCAGATTTGGCCATCTGTAGAAGACTGAGAAGGTCATTTCCAGTGGAGGAAATGAGCCAAATTAGGGAATGGGGGCAGTGCATCAGTAAGGGTTTTGGTTGTGCACAACAGAATCAACTCTAGCTAGTTTAGGTGGACATAAATGACTTTGTGCCTGGGCATATTTGGGTGACAGCAATTAGATCAGGTAAGCTAAAGCAGAGAAAAATATGAGGAAATAAATTTGGGAAGATCAGTAAGAGCCAGATCTGGGAGATCCTTGAATGGTACTGCAAAGATGTGAACTTTTCTCTGAGTGAAAGGGGAGCACGGAAGATATTTGAGTGTATGTGTGTGGGGTGGGGGTGAGAAATATTCTGGAAAATGTCATATTTTGGCATTTCTTGAAGGCTGGGTGATTTAGTCACAGGAGAGAGCTCTTATGAGGAAGGAGGATCTGGGGCCTGGCACTAAAGCCCCTTCAGAGGAAAATTGGCTTTGGAAAGGTGGGGGCTTAGCTTGGGTAATAGTGAAGGTTCAAGCAATGATGGGCTGGGATGTGGGGGCCATCCGGCTGTGACATCAGTCACCTCATTGATTCAGCTGATTTGGTTGGTTACATAGTGTCCCCTTCCTCTCTCCACATTCACAGGCATCCCCTACCCCAGCAGCTGTGAGATCAGTCAAAGAAAACCTTCACCAATAGAGGAGGTCTGTTCTTTCATCAAGGGCATATGAGTGTGTGCATTCCCTTATTAGAGCATTAGGTGAATTCCTCTGCAAGAACCAAAGAAGCTCTCAAAAAGTAACGGGGTGACTCAGTAAGTTGGGGGACCCAGTAAGAGGCTCTCCTTCCCTCCTTTGTAGCTCCCTTCTGTTCTTGCTGCTGCTAGAACAATTTCCCCAAATTATGAATTCCATCAAACCCAGAATTCTTAGATGGTTCCCTGTTCCCTATAGCAGTGTGTCCCAAAGTGTGGGACAAATATTCCTGGTGAAATGTAAGATGATTTAGTTGGTACGTAAACATGGCATTAAGTCATCTTAAGTTACGTAGTGAGAAATTTATTCCTTTTTAAATTCTCTTTCAGTCTTTCTGCTTTTGACAATGAGGAAGTGTAAGACTAGTCTATCTAACACTTCTAATCTCCATTTTTAATAAGGAGAAAGGGCCTTAAGCTAAGTTTTCCAAATGCAAGCATATCATGCCATAATTTTAATAATATTATTTTCTTTAAAAAATTTATGGCAAACAGTTTCAGTTTTTCATATATGGCAGTGACATAAAATTTTAATGTCCTGGATACTTAGGAATTATTATTAACTTTCTTGGATATGATAATTACGTTTTTAAAAAGTCCTTTAAATAGTGATTGAGAATCCCGCAAATTAATGTCCGGCACCAAACCACAGATCCTGGCAACTCAGAGAACACCAAAAGTGAACTTTTAAGGTAAACCACAGACACTGGGTGATTATGGTATGTCAATGTAGGATCATCCTTGGTAAAAAGTGTACTGCTCTGGTGCATGATAATGGGGGAAGTTATGCAGGTGTGGGGGAGAAGGCATTGAAGAAATTTCTGTATCTTCCTCTCAATTGTATTGTAAACCTAAAACTACTCTAAAAAATAGTCTTTTAAAGTTTATGTATACACACACACACACATGAAATGACATAGTGTCTGTGATCTGCTTATCACAAATGAGTTAATTCAGCCATGTGTGCTGGTGGAGGTGGTGTGGAAGGAAAATATAGAAGAAACAAGGTTAGACATGGATTGATATCTGTTGTTCTGGGTACATGTAGATTTATTTTACTATTATCTCTACTTTTATATATATTTGAAAATTTCCATAATAAGGTGTTTAAAAGTGAAAAGAAAATTTCAATGTTAAATATAGAAAATGTAATCAGAAAAACTAAATCAAATAATATAGATGGTATGTGGATAAAGCTTTAGTCAAATTACTGAAGTCTACAGCATACTGGCCTGCTGGAAAAAGTTCAAGTTTCACATTGGGGGATCTAGGGTCCTTCCTGTTAGAGTCCTTTCTCACCTCCTTTCTTGCTTCTCCAGATGCAATAATATCAGGTTACCAGGAGTTTCCTGGTGTGTCATGCTCTCACACATCTATGTCTTAATGCAAACTATTCTGTTTCTCAGAATGTCATCCATACATATTTGCTTGGAGAATTCCGGCCCAAAGAAGGGAAAGAAAGGAACATTCTTATAGGCCCTGAAGGAAAAGTTGAAATCACTTGGGACTAGCTGGGACTTAATACCGAGAAAAGAAGGGGCCAACTCCAAGGTTTTAATAGTGGAATGATGGCAACTTTGACTAGGGAAGCTGCAAGGGGGGAGGTATTCTTGGATGATCATTGGTAAATGAGGTTTTAGGCATGTTGAATTTGGGGTGTCCTCCAGGAGTCCAGGGTGTTGCTAGCAGAAAGTGGGCAGGGGTCAACTCTCTCCAACCAACGCTTGAGAATTCAGTAGATAATTACGTGGCAGAAATATTAGAGTCTTTATGTTCCCCCATTTCCTGTCAGTCATATTTTGAGTAGTATTATGCTGACAGACAATAATGCGGAGCAAAAAACAGAGAGGGTGTGAAATATAAATCAGTCATTTGCTGCTTTATAGGGGTGTTGACAAAGGCTTGGGGGATGGGAGGGTTCGAAACTATTGGTTTATGTCAACTTTTCCATCGTTACTGAATTCTAATCTGATTTAGGATTGTTGACAGGCAGCTGTACTTAATGTGGCTTCACCATGGCTTGTGAACTTCAGGGGCTACTGCAAGACCAGTCTGGACTTCGTGGTCTTTTACATAACTTGATCTTTAATGAGGAGCAACAGTGTCATTATAGCACCTGAGGAAGATGGGGTGGGTCCTTTACCCCAAGCATGGGTCATCCTTGGGGAAAGTGAATTACACGGGTTCTGTTTTCAAGTTTCTGCTGCAAAGAGCAGCTTTTGTACTGGTCTGTTACCACTTCATTCTATCTTTTTGAGAAGCAGCTCACTGTACTGACATGCTAGCTAAGAAAGGTTTGATCTAATTTTAGTTGGAGTAAATAGGATGTTGCTCCTCCACCGTGTTTGCACTTTCCATTAATAGAATGATGGTTTACTTATGCCACTGTCCTTTCTAACACGCATCTTATCGTCTCCCCTTTCTTCATTGGCAGCAGGGACCAGGGATCAGCTCTACTGAGATGTTTTTGCAATTCCCATCATTATATTTTGTAGGCAAGAAACATATTTTTCTGTGTATTTAAAACTGAGAAATACGTGATTATCGCTTTGGGCCACCTTGTGAGAACAGGATTTGACTCTATTTGCACTCTATAATTTATGACATTTTTGGAGCTCACTGTTAGGGCTTGCACAAAGCAGAGAGAATGAATTTGTAGAGGAAAAAGAAAATAGAAAAATGTGAATATATCAAGGTACTGCAGTTACTCGGCGATCAAAATCTTGCAGTAGTTTGTTTTGTTTGAAACAGATTTTACTTCTCAGGACCCACTTGTTAATTTTTCTTAATTTTTACCAGTTCTGTCCTGTTGGTGTTGACATTTTGTACCCTGAAGTTTTCAGATGTCATCATTGGGGACTCCATTCTCTAGTAAAGTATTTCTTAAAATGTTAGATTGCTCTTGTCTTAGTTGGATTTTAGAGTCTGCCTCTGATATTATTTTAACTTATAAACTTTTAATGATGTGTGGTATTTCTTTTGTGTTTCACTTAATTCAGCGCAAGATTTTGTAAATAGATTCAGGTTTATTTTAGCATATGAGGAGGGAAAAAAAGATTCTTGTAGTAAAATTAAACCCTTTTTCAAATTGAGGCTGTGGCCCGGTTTGTGTTCTTGTTTAACGTGCATTCTTATTGTTTGGTGTGAAGCTAGTGTTCATAAAGGTGATTTGTGAATAAATGAAAAAATAATAAAAGATGCATCAGAATTGTGCATGCGATCTCCATGGTATATTTAAACATACTGAACAGCTGCCCTAAGGAGCACATTAAGCATTTATCCAAGTTGAAAAACCAATGAGAGGTTAGCTGTGGGCATGACTGGGAAGCTGTATTAGAATATTCATTTAACATAGATTGTTGCTCCAGTGTATCCCCCTGGGTGGTGTGGGTGCCTGTCAACTGGAGAGCAATTCTCATTTTTTGGTTTGCCTCCAGGTCAACTTAGGGGAGCTTTTTCACAATACAGATCTCCCAAGCCTTGAACCCTGGAGATTCTGAGTCAGTTGTTCTGGGACAGAGCCAGGCATCTGCGTTTTGATTCGTCAGAATCACCTGGGGAGCTTTCACAACACACTGGTACCTGGGCTCCACCCCCAGAACACTGACTCACATCCTCTGGAGGTAGGAGGCCTGGGAAGTCTGTGCTGATGTTCACAAAAGGATGAAAAAACCTGACTTATCTAGCAAGGATGGTCCTTGACAAATATTATTTAATATCCCAGAACATGCAGAGCTAAGAAGATGAGAATTCTGTCTGTCTCCAGGGAGATTGCCCTGAGACTGGATGATGATGATGATGGTGATAACAAGGTAGCTGTAAGCTACTTTATCAGTTCTAAGTAGAGGATTTTTGTGCCTGTATTTCTTTAAGCATATGTGATTTTTGTCTGCTTGATTAACATCATTCACTGGATACCTGCTGTCATGTTCTCAAAATATTTATCATTAACTAAATGAACAAATTCTCCAACAATTATGAGGACTTGGGGAGAATAAAAATACACTGGGTCTTTATTGGCAATGCTCACAGAAACCAACACCTGATATATTTCATATATTTTCAGAAGGGTACATTTTGCTATGAAATGTGAAATTTCTTTATCAGTGAGTGCAATTTTATAGATTAATTTCAGTTTCAGTGTGCTATTTTTAGTGGCCCTAACAGCATGTTTATTGCTATCAGAGAGGTGTGGAGAATCTGAGTTTCCTTTTCTCTCACCCCATTTGTAGACCATGCCAAAATTGGAGTTGGTAAAACATTGGGTTAGGAAGGACATGACTTGAGTTCTAGTTTTTTCTCTTTCTGTTTATGAGTTTTGTGACCTTCGACAAGCCACTTGAAGTCTCGGGGTCTCACCTTCCTCATGTATAAAATGATAATAACGTGTCTGCCAGCAGGGAACTAGACCTGTTAAACTCTTGAAGCCCATTCCAGCTACAAGTTCCTGTACTGAGTCTGCAGAGGAGAGAGGAGTGACCAAGGCAAGGTCAAGTGCAGTCGAATGAGCTGGGAGGAAGTGGGCTTCCGAGCTCAGGAAGGCTGTATATCCCTCCTAGTGTTGTCCTCTAAACCCTGGCTGCCTCTTCAGTCTTGTCCCTGGTTGCTGTGGTTTTCCATGTCTCCTGGTTTGTAGGTTCATGGATTTACTAAATAATGTGTGATAAAACCTCAGTGGGACTCCTGAGTCATTTGTAAGGGCTTAAAGATATTTTACAGAGTTGTTTGCTGACTTGGAGAGTTGCAGTGCTAAAAACATGAACTTGTTAAGACACGGATATACATTTATGATTAGGAAGAGTTTTAATGAAACATTCATGACTATTTCTTACATTTCTCTGGAAAAATAACTTCAATCACAGTAGGGTATTTTGCAAAGATATTATTGGACCCACAAATATACTCTAGTCTCTTGAGAAGAAAAAGGCTGCAAGATTTTCACTCTTTAAATTACTGAAGAAAGGGGAAATGATTACATTGTAATATCCCAACTGACTGCTTGAGAGTTTCACGGAAAACAAGAACGCTAGGTGGATTATTTCCCGTGGTGGTTTGTGAAGCATGACTGCTGCCATACTGCAAACCTTGCTTGTCTTTTACTATCTGTCGGCTCTGGATCGATTAAGTTTGTCTCTCCTCCCTCCACTGTCCACCCCCTCCATCCTCCTCTGAGAACCGGGAGGCTGAGCTATCAGACTGAATCCACGGTGTCTTAGTCTGCTTGGGCTACTGTAACAAAATACCATAGGCATTTATTTCTCACCATTCTGGAGGCTGGGAAGTCCAAGATCAATGTGCCAATCAATTTTGTTTCTGGTGAGGGCTCTTCCTGGCTTGCAGATGGCTGTCTGCTTGCTGTATCTTACATAGTAGAGAGATATAGGGCTCTGGTCTCCTCTTCTTCTTATAAGGGCACTAATCTCATCAGGGGGCTCCACACTCATGACCTCATCTAAACCTAAGTACCTCCTCAAGTCCCCACCTCCTAATGCCACCTTACTGGGGTTAGGGCTTCAACATGTGGATTGGGGATGGGGTGACACACTCAGTGGATAGTAACCAGACTCTCTTGCCCTGCCCTCTGGAATCAAGCTGAGTTTGCTTAATGGGAGACATTCGTAGGAAGGGCTGGTGGAGAGTGAAGTCAGGGTGTCCTCGTGGCTCCTACCTCTTGGGCTGCATCTACCCTTAGGTATCCCCTTCTTCCTCCAGTGTTCGGCCCTGCTGGCACCCCTTCCCCTTTGGGCCTAGGGGTGATAGTAGCTCCATCATGCTGTCCTACTGTCCTCCTGCCAGTCTTGACTCTGGCCTACTCCTTCATAAACAACCACTTGTTAAACAATCCTCCACTCCCCACTCTAGAGCACATTCGAGTTCCTGCTAGGATCCTCACTGATTCACCGCCTGAAGAGCTGATTACAAAAGATCATTGAAGAACCTCCTTGCAACTCCAGTACTCTGTTCATTGCACTTGCTGTTATTATATTTACTTCTCTTTTTACTCTGAGGAAATGGCTACTGAAGTGATTTAGCTGAGAAGCCACAAACTTCTTTGATTCAAAAATACATGTTCCACTGTTTTCTTGTTTTAAAAACAATAGTCATTGCATGATGGGGGTGTGACAAGATGAACATTTTGTATTTTCTGGTCGGATGATAAATTGCTGCAAACTTGATGGAAAGAAATTTGGCAGTTTATACTAAGAGCCTTCAAAATATTTAACTTGTTGACCCAGTAATTCTACTTCTAGCAACCCATCCAAAGGAAATAATTGTAATTGCAATGATAAGTGCTCAAATAATCCCAAAAAATTTTTACTGATCATAATTCATAATAATAAAAATAACTAAATGTTCAGCAGTATGAAGATGGGTTCATAAATTAAAGTACCTCTGTGTAGTTTGTATACCATGCAGTCTTTAAGTTTATAAAGAATGTTATATATCATGATAAAAAAATCACAGTACAAAATTTTACACACAAAATGAACTCAACTATTTCAAGTTATGTGTGGGTAAAAATACATCTATATGTCTGTATTTATATCTATGTATCTATCTATAGAGAAGTCAGAAAGAAAAACTACACACTGAAAAATCTTCAGTGATTAACCTTTAGCAGAGAGATTATGAATGACTTTGATTTTTCCACTTGTGATTTTCCATATTCTACAAATATATATTCTTTAACATAAATATTACTTTTCTGTATTTAAGCACACACATTACTATAAATGAAAAGTAGTTTTTTAACATGAAACCTTCAGTAAAACGTGGGATATTTTAAAATAGTGTAGCATGATCACGATGCTATTGAGTAATCTTCTTTGGTAGCAAAGCTAAGGAGCTGAGAGATGGTGTCCAAGCCCGTGGGACCAGGGCCCATCCCTAACCCTGCTGATGCTGCGTTTCCCTCCCCAGAGGGCGACAACTTTGGTGGCTGCCTTTCCTAACCTTATTTCTCTCCTTGTCAGATAAACCTGGTGTATATTGCATTTTCCTAGGTATTTTTTAAAGAGGGAAATTTGGCCTGCCCTCACATCTACCTAGCATGTAGGTTTTATTTCTTTGTCTCTTTTGGGAATCCAGTCCTTTTTTTTTTTTTTTTTTTTTTCTCATGCAACATCTTTTTTCCTAGCCAGGCGTGGGTTTTTAAAATAGTCTTTCAGATGCAAAACCTGATCCGACCTCCTAGTTTTTCTGCGTTCTATAGGCTTTCAGACATGGAGTTATAGAGGTAGATTTATAGGAAGCAGGGCCATCCTTACGGTTTACATACAGCTTGTGTGCCTACGGGGATCCTATTAAGATGAAGCCAGCTCAGGTGGAGGTGGGGAGAGTAATGCACTATAACATGTCAGTAGTCAATACCTTTGTGGTCTGACAGGTAATTAGCTGCTTCTTTGGAAAGCAGAGTGCAGGTCCAGAAGGAATGAGGCACAGTTGAAGCTTAGATGGAAAAAGAGGAAGAAGATGCCGAGGACCCTTGGGATACTAGCCCAGGCCTTACTTGAACAGGAGCTTTCAGCCCAGGAGGTGGAATCTGAGGAAGAAGCACCGGGAAAGGGTGGTGATAAGAAGTCAAAGATGAGTTTTGCCTATTTTTCATACTGCCTGGCACCAGAAATCATGATCAATGAGCTACTAGAATTGGGTGCAGTCTGGTACAGTGAAAAAGGCACAAAATGCTAATAATCATCATCATAACTTCCATTTATTGAGCATTTGCTATGTGCCAGGCTGTGCTGAGCATTTACATATCTTATAACTTTTAATCCTCTCAATGATGCTGTAGATTTTATAACTCCTACTTTATGGGTGAGGAAACTGACACTCAGAGAAATGAAGGGACTTGTCTGAGCCATAGTTAGTAAGTGATCAAGCTGAGTTTTGATCCCATACCCTGTGTATGGCTGAATATAAAGTGGGCATCCCTTGTACAGGGGGTCCTGGGTTTGAGTCCCAGCTAATAGTAACAGTGACCTTTCACCATCTTTAACATCTCCAGTGATCAGAGTCCTGTACTAGAACTCATCACTTACACATAACTTACATTTTGTCAGAGGCATTAGAGTTTGCAAAGTGCTTTCTAGCAAATCCTCTAATTTTATCCTCCCAGCAATTCTGAGCGGTATCAAACATAATACCTGTTCTAAAAAGCTGCTTTAGTATTAGATCTATAAAATTGATTCGGAGAAACCTTGGTACTCTCTATACACACAGAGGAATTGCTTTGATGACAAGACCTGTAGCTGACCCTATTCAGTCCAATCACAAACCTGGACCCAGAGGAAAAATAAGAAGAGAGACTCTTAGGCAGATGCTCTTGGAGATGGAGCTTAAGGATTCTTCACTTGCATGGGCCCCTCCCAAGGTCCTGGGAATGGCCCTGAAATGAGTTTGTCCCCTCTCACATACTGACCTTCACTCATTGCAAGAGGTATTGGAGTGATTGTTGGAAGTTTTGGGATCTAGTTAAGGGGAAGTTGAGTTGGGGATACATTTAGTTTGGATTTAACTACTTCTTATTTTCTGTATATATGTGCCAGCCTCTTTGTTTTTCTTAAACTGTTTCTTCCCCCATCATGCCCTTCCCCCAGCCCTTTATGTCAAAATTCTCACTGATAATCACAGTTCCTGTTAAATGCACTTCCTTCAAGAAGGCTTCCCTGATTCCCCTACATGGATGGCATCCTCCCTCCCCTTCCTTCCCATGGGGCTTTATCGATCTCTCTCCTTTTATTCATAGCACTCATTTACTGTCTACTGATGTGTTTTTTTTCCTCCTGACCCCAAGAGACTGTAAATGCCTTTAGCATCCTCTCACTTCCCCCTTTTAAATCTCTTTACTCTGTGATTATACTTTCTAATATCATCTCTCTGTTCAGACCATAAATGCATTGAGAGCAGACATCCAGCCTTCTTCAGCCTTTTATCCTCCTCCAATACCTTATGGAATGCCTTGCACATAGAAATCTTCCAGCAAATCTTTGTCAGATGAATAAATATTCTTTTTAGTTTTAACTTCAAAGAAAAATAGAGATGGGGAGCAGTGTTATTTATTATAACATCAAATTGCTTTTCAAAAAATTATGTGCTCAGCAATAGTGACTGTACTATTTATCTATTGCTATGTAATAGATTATCTCAAAAGTCAGGGGCTTAAGACAACAACATTTATTATCTCACAGTTTCTGTGGGTCAGAAATACAGGTGATACTTAGCTGGGCCTTCTCCCTCCAGGTCTCTCACAAGGCTGCAGTCACCTCAAGGCTCATCTGGAAAGGATCTCCTTCCTAGCTCACCTGCATGGTTGTTGGCAGGATCATTTCCAAGTAGGCTATTGGACTGAGGCCTCAGGTGCTCATGAGTTGTTGGCTTGAGACATCCTTTTGTCCCTTGCCACATGGGCCTTTCTTGCCCATCTTGCGACATGGCTGCATGTTTTATCAGATCAAACAAGTGACAGGGCAAAAGAAAGAGCAAGTTGGAATCAGAGTCCTTTATAAACCAGCTTTAGAAGTGAATTACACACATTTGCTGTATTCTGCTTATTAGAAGCAAATTACTAGGTCAAGCTCATATTCAAGGGGGAGGGGACTACACAAAGATATGACTATAGGGAGGCTGGGATCATTGGGCCATTTTAAAAAACTATGTATTGGGTAGATAACTGTATCTGTGTATGTTGCAACATTTTATAACATACAGTTAAGTTATTGCAAGCTCTTCTATGAAGAATGGCTTCTAGATATGTGAATACAGCAAAGCAGTGGAAGAAAAGATAGGAAAAATCGTTTGAGGATGGATCATCTGAATCTTGAATATCAGGTTAGGAATTCAGATCTTACCATAAAGGCAATGGGAATCACAAATATATTTGAGCACTGGAATGGTCCAATTAGAGTTGTGCTTCTAAAAGTTCAAATGGATTGGAGGGAAAACATTTGATTTGATTTGATTTGTTCCCCAGCAATTGCAGTCAGTTGGGTAGGAGGAAATGACCAGGGTTTTGAATAGAGTAAATGAAAGGAGGAAAAGATATCAGGGATATTGTGGAAGAAGAGTGACAGTATTTGGTATTTATAAGAAGTATGAAGATCAGAGTTGGTTTTTTGAAAAAATAAACAAAAATCAAGAAACTCTTAACTAGACTAAGAAAAAAAGAGAGAAGACTCAAATAAAATCAGAAGTGAAAGAGGAGACATTAAAACTGATGGCTCAGAAATAAAAAGGATCACAAAAGACTATTATGAACAATTATATGTGAACAGATTGGATAACCTAGAAAAAAATGGATAAATTCCTAGAATCACACAACCTACCAAGACTGAATCAAAAAGAAATAGAGGGCTTCCCTGGTGGCTCAGTGGTTAAGAATCCACCTGCCAATGCTGGGGACATGGGTTTGAGCCCTTGTCCAGGAAGATCCCACATGCCATGGAGCAACAAAGCCTGTGCTCCACAACTACTGAGCCTGCGTTCTAGAGCCCGTGAGCCACAACTACTGAGGCCATATGCCATAAATACTGAGGCCGTGTGCCACAGCTACTGAAGCCCACATACCTACAGCTCATGCTCCGCAACAAGGGAAACCACCGCAATGAGAAGCCCACACACCGCAACAAGGAATAGCCCCCACTCACCACAACTAGAGAAAGCCCGTGTACAGCAACGAAGACCCAATGCAGTCAAAAGTAAATAAATATTGAAAAAAAAAAAGAAACAGAAAGCCTGAACAGACTAATAAATAAGGAGATTGAAGTAGTAAACAAAAAAAACCTCCCAACATAGAAAAGCCCAGGACCAGATGGCTTTACTGCTGAATTCTACCAAACATTCAAAGAATTAATGCCAATCCTTCTTAAACCCTTCCAAAAAATAAAAGTAGAAGGAATACTTTCAGACTCATTTTATGAGGCCAGCATCACTTTGATACCAAAGCCAGACAAAGACACCACAGAAAAAGAAAACTACAGGCCAATATCACTGATGAACATGAATGTAAAACTACTCAATAAAATACTAGCAAACCAAGTTCAAAAACACCAAAAAGATTATACACCATAATCAAGTGGGATTTATCCTTGGGATGCAAGTTTAGCTTAATACACACAAATCAATCAATGTGATAAACCACATCAACAAAATGAAAGATGAAGACCACATGATCATCTCAAGAGATGTACACAAAATCTGTGACAAAGTTTACTATGCATTCAAGATAAAAACTCTCAACAAAATAGGCATAAAAAGAAATTTAGACAACACAATAAAGGCCATTTATGAAAAACCCACAGCTAACATCATAATCAATGGAAAAAAACAAAATACTTCCTCTAAAATCCAGTGCGAGGCAAGGATGCCCACTCTCACCCTTCTGTTCAACAAAGTTATGGAAGTACTAGCAAGAGCAATCAGAGAAGAAAAACAAATAAAGGCATCCACATTTGAAAGGAAGAACTAAAATTATCTCTGTTTGCAGATGACGTGATTCTATATGTAGAAAACCCTAATGACTCACGAAATTTTTTTTAGAAGTAATAAATGAACTCTGTAAAGTTACAGGATATAAAATCAACATAAAATAGCTGCATTTCTTTAAGCCAACAATGATTTATCCAAAACAGAAATCAAGAGAACAATTTCATTTAAGATAGCATCAAAAAGAATAAAATAAAATATTAGGAATATATTTAACCAAGGAGGTGAAAGACCTGTACACTGAAAACTATAAAACATGGATGAAATAAATTGAAGAAGACAAAAACAAATGGAAAGATATCCCATGTTCAAGGATCAGAAGAATTCATATTGTTAAAATATCCATACTACCCAAAGTGATATACAGATTCAATGCAATCCCTATCAAAATTCCAATGGCGTTTTTTGCAGAAATAGAAAAAACTATTCTAAAACTCATACGAAACCACAAAAGACCCCAAATAGCCAAAGCAATCTTGAAAAAGTAGAACAGAGTTAGAGGCCTCACACTTCCTGATTCCAAATCATGTTACAGAGCTATATTAGTCAAAATTATATGGTATCGGCAAAAAAACAGACACATAGACCAATGGAAGTGAATAGAGAGCCCAGAAATAAACCAAAGTATATACAGTCAACTATTTTCAACAGGGTGCCAAAAATACACCACGGGGAAAGGACAGTCTCTTGAATAAATGATGCTGGGAAAACTAGATATCCATATGAAAAGAATGAAATTGGTTCTTTATCTTATTTATGCCATACACAAAAAAGG
Organism: Aethalodelphis obliquidens; assembly: GCF_003676395.1. Lineage (NCBI taxonomy): Eukaryota > Metazoa > Chordata > Mammalia > Artiodactyla > Delphinidae > Aethalodelphis > Aethalodelphis obliquidens. The sequence goes on along the minus strand of NW_020837954.1, from coordinate 31,758,747 downwards.
TAACTATGTGAGGAGATGATACGTGAAGTACATGTCTGAGGTAGTTATTTCACTATGTGTATATATATATATATATATATATACACACATAAAATCATCATATTGTTCACCTGAAATATATACAATTTTATTTTTTAAAAAAGGAGAAGAATGGGAGAAATTGAAAATGACCTCACAGCTCTAGATTGAGTAACTGGTTTATGGTAATGGTGTAGTAACAGAAATTGAAACACAGTGGGGAAATCAGAGTTGGGAGGGAAGATAATAAATTCTGACAGAACATGTGTACAATTTCCCACTGGCAATTGGAGAGCAGGGTTGTGTTTTCCTCAGTGCCTAGAATAAGTGGCTGGTGCTCTCTACCCAAGGGCCACTGCACTTTCTCCATAGGTAGTTTGTGCAGAAATGAGTACTCTACTCAGTCTGGGCTGAATCTCTGATGAAGTAGCCTTGGGTTTTTGGTTGTAGAGTCACACAGGGAGGCTCAGTAGAATATGTGATTCTTTGTCTTGCAACACTACCATCCACTGTTTGCTTTTGTTACCTGTGTTCTAATGGCCCCTATCCTCATGGGTCCTGTTGCTGTTTCATGACATGTACCAGGCAGGTCCATTTTCCCATTGAAGAAGGTGGTGAGTGAGGTCTGAGCAGAGCCAGCAAGCACCGTAAGGGCTTGTTCAACAATGAAGTCTTAATTTATTGGCTTCTTAAATGAGTTTCCAGTCACTTAACTCCTTAAGTTTGCGATCTTTCTTATGCTAGACTACAGGTTTTCCTGGATGTATCTTTTAGAATTTCCATGACATAACATGGTATTGGGTTGTAACCCTCATATCTGGGGCATATTGCAAGTTGTCCTTGGCTTGTAAGAAGTATTTTTCTTGCCCAAAGCTAAGAAGATCCAAACAAAAAGCTTATTAATTAATTAACCTATTTATTTACTTAGAGGTGGTTTATATGCATTATTTCATTTAATCCTCATAACAGCTCCTTGAGGTGGAATCACAACTATACCTTCTTCATTTTACAGATCGTGAAACCAAGGTTTACAGAGATTGAGTAATTGAACCAAAGGCACATGGCTGAAATGTTATGAAGTTAAAGGGAAAATCTATAAAGAGAAATGTTACTCTGCAGACACTTTTTTGGGGGGCAGTGTTTACTAGTTTTTACTTCCATTGCTTTTTTCTCTAGGTAAGAAACAATGTATTTGAAATTTTGTTGAAAAGTAGAAAATTATACTGTATGCCCTTTTCCTACTTTTCAAAATTCCTATTAAAAACCATCAGCAATTCCCCATTGCATACAGTATATGATCTAACTTGCTCAGTCTGGAGATTCTCAACTTTTTTTTCTTTTTTTTCTTCACAGTACTCTTTGAAAGACTAGAATTATTTCCTGTGTTCTTGAAGGGATGAAAAGACTCAAAATCGCACAAAAGCTAGCCAGCAATCCCTACAATGCAGTTGCAGGAGTGAGTGGTCTGGTGGCACCCAGAAAAGCCACAGGTAGCCTGACATTCTCTTGGCCTGTGTTGCAGGCTGAGCACAGTGCCAGGGCCACACTTTCCCATGTACTTTAGAGGAAATGGTCCCTTGGGTTCCAGAGTCACACCATCTTTCTTGCTGGCTGACTTAGCCTGCCCTCTTTGTGGCAGTTGCATTTTTCTCTCTCTCTTTTTTTAATTGAAGGATAGTTGATTTACAATGTTATGCTAATTTCTACTGTACAGCAAAGTGACTCGGTTATACATGTTTATATATTCTTATTTTAATATTCTTTTCCATTAGGGTTTATCCCAGAAGATTGGATATAGTTCCCTGTGCCATGTATAGGACCTTGTTATTTATCCATTCTGAAAGTAATAGTTTGTAACAGTTTGCATCTACCAAACCCAAACTCCCAGTCCATCCCTCTCCTTACCCACACCCCTTCCCCTTGGCAACCACAAGTCTGTTCTCTATGTCTGTGAGTCTGTTTCTGTTTCATAGATAGGTTCATTTGTGCCATATTTTAGATTCCACATATAAGTGATATCATATGATATTTGTCTTTCTCTTTCTGACTTACTTCGCTTTCACTGAGTGATAATCTCTAGTTGCATCCATGTTGCTGCAAATGGCATCATTTCGTTCTTCTTTTTATGGATGAGTAGTATTCCATCGTAGATATCGACCACATCTTCTTTAACCATTCATCTGTTGATGGACATTTAGGTTGCTTCCATATCTTGGCTATTGTGAATAGTGCTGCTATGAACATAGGGGTGCATGCATGTTTCTGAATTATAGTTTTGTCCAGGTATGTGCCCAGGAGTGGGATTGCTGGATCATATAGAAGTTCTATTTTTAGTTTTCTGAGGAACCTCCATACTGTTTTTCACAGTGGCTGCACCAACTTACATTCCCACCAACAGTGTAGGAGGGTTCCCTTTTCTTGTGACAGTAAGTTTTAGCCCTGCTTTACATCACTTTGCTCAACTCTCTCAGCTTGTATTCTGTCACCAAGAGAATACTATAGCTTTCCTCAGTGGTAGCACATCTACACTATTACGTTAGTAAAATTTAGCAGTGCTCTAAGCTAGCGACTGCAGCCACCTGTTGAGAGCTACCGCCACCCCTCACCACCTCCTACAGTCACATTCTGCTCCTGCCAGAGCACTTCTGCTCAGAGTAATCCCTCTCTGGTTTTCTTCTGAAATCCTACCTACATTTCAAGATCTGGTTTAATTTTCATTTCTACTCTGAAGCTCTCCTAATGGATCCTGCCCCCTCTAGTGAAAGTCTCTTGCTCTGAATTCCTCTACTATCTTTTCTCTGTGCAGCTCACTTGGTGTATGCATGTCAAAGACCGTGTGTGTACATCCCTTGTTTGTCAAAATCATGATTGCATTGACCGCCAGGCACGTGGCTTATATTTTGTATCCGTAGCACCTCACATACTGTTTCTGTGCATAATGGGTGCCCAGAAATCTACACTGGATGGAATTTTTCAACCTATTTCAGGTTGTGCAGAGACATTTCCCTCCATGAGGCATTACCAGGAGGGCTGTTTAAAAACAGCCAGTCGTGTAATACAGCTAAGAATTGTCCTGTGGGTGAGCTTGGGCTGTGGGGAAATTGTTATTATTTTTGTTGCGTAATATTGTTTCCTTTTCAAGATACTCTTGTGGAGCCCTGCTCACCTTGGTTTCCTCCAGTGAAATTGCTGAATTCCACCCCATGGCTGCCCAGAGAACTTTGCTGTTTTCTGGAAGAACAGTCCTCTAACTCCCTCCTCCCACTGGCCCCCCCCCCCCACCCCCGTCAGTTCTCTGGATCACCGGCAACGTATGGAAGGAGAGGGCTGCCAAGAGGAGGGGCAACATTTCTGTGACACAATGGATTCCTTGTGCATATTTAAGAATTTGGCAGGGAGCAGACTGCTTCTATGGGATTTAAAAAAAATCGGTTTGAAAGCATTCTGTGGGAATGTAGGGGAAGGATAGAGGTCTGCTACTGCTATAGATGTGTAATCTTTTTAAAAATTAAATATTCCCATTGCCTGAATTTTCTAATTCCCCTTGATTTTCCTGTCACCTGAGAATTTGGCCCAGTGTGTCTGTTGGATTGCCAAGTGTTATTATTTAGAATACACTCTTTCTGTGGGTGTTGAAATTCCCTGCTTTGAAAACAGGCTGTGCTCATAGCTTTTTCTAGTGTGGTGGTTTCAGTCCTGGCTATGTGTTACAATGTGTAGGGAGCTTTAAAAAATTCTCCATCCTTTCCCAGACCAATTAAATGAAAATCTCTGGCATTGGGTCTGGGGCATGGGTATTTTTTTTAAAAAGCTCTCACAAGATTCAAATGTGCATGTAAGGTTTTCACAATATTCAGATGTACATCTCAGGTTGAGAACCACTGATCCAGCGGCTTCCTGTGATCTCAGCTGGAGCTTGTGGGAAAGTGCCTGCTTGGTGGTGAGCGGCTGTATTGATTTTTGCCTGACTCGGTAATTACTTCTATGTTTCCTTTTTATAGAAATTATATGAGAAGAAACTTGGGAGAAGAGATAATTAGACGGGTTTGGGATTCATCAAAGAGTCCCTTCCTGACCAAAACAAATGTAGATGCAGATTATTAGTTGAAAGCTTAACAATATCTTAACGCTGAGTTTCATGCTTTGTAAAACTCATCCATGCATTTAGAAAGATACTATGTCCAAGTGCCTGTTTAAAAAGCTATTTATTTGCTATGTTCAGAAAAAAGTAAGGGGTGGGGGGAGGGACTGCCTTATAATTGTATATTAAACAAGGTAGTTAAAAATCACCAAAGTGTGGGCTTCTGTGGAGCCCCATTTTGGAGATCTCACATAATATTGTTTATTTTCTCTCAGACACTGTCAGTGGGCAACCGGATACCACTTGCTGCAGAATTCTGTGTCCTTCTGCCTTTCCTATGATTATCTGGAGAAATATTTGATGAAGGTAGAAAATAACTGTCTCATGAGAAAAGTCAGAATGACTTTCTTGTTGGTGAACATGCTCTAAAGCTTGTAGAATTATATTTTATTGCTTGGTGAATTGATCCTTTCTAAGAAAGCTGTTCTACAGGGGTATGTAGGGAGTGTCAGATCCCTCTGATTGCTGCCTAGAGACTCCTCTTTTGTTTGTTTGTTTTTGGACTATTTTAAAAGAAACATCCAGTATCAGAACAGACCCAGTTTATTTTATTAATTGTACTAGCACTTAAAAACCCACGTATCTTCATTTATTATTCACTCTGTATCCTGCTCTCTCCCTTTTAGCATAGCCAAGCAATACTTTCCCATGCATTTTTAAATATTAAACTTCATTTAAACTTTTTTCTTCTTTTCTGTTTTTTTTGCTTGGATGGTACTAATATTCCACTGAAACCTGCTTCTCCCACGGTCTTTCCCTTCTGTGTAAATGGTACCTCCATCCTCTCCAGTTGCTCAGACCTAAGACTGTGGGATGGTCAAGATCTCACCTGCAAGTCGTCCGCAAAGACTGTTAGCTCTACCTTCAAGATATATTTTGAATCTTACCTTTCTTGCTCTGTCCACCCAGTCCAAGCCATCCCTTCTCTCTCGGAATATTGCCGAACTCTCCTGATCCCCTTCCTTTTTCTGCCCTTCACCTGCAGCTACTTCTAGCACAGCAGCCAGAGTGATCCTTTTACATATTAAGTAAGATGATATCATTCTTAAATCCTTAGTCTTCCAATAGCTTTCTGTTTCACTCAGTGTAAAAGCCGTAATCTTTAAAATAGCCTCTATGGCTCTGAATAATTTGGTACTTCTCTGACTGTATTTTCTACTACTTTCTCCCTTGGTCACTCAGCTCCAGCCACACTGACTTGATACTTTCTAGACCAAACCAGACTCTCTCCCACCTCTGAACTTTTGCAGTGGGTGTTTCCTCTGCCTGGAACACTCTTTCCCCAGATTTCTCTGTGCTGGACTCTCTCACCTCTTTCAGGTCTCAGTTATTTAGCTTCCTGATAACTCCAATGACAAATTAAAATTGCAAACTCTTCATCATTCTTCCCTGACTTTTTTCTCCAAAGCACTTATCACCATCAAATTTGTTACATATGCTATCTATTTATCTATCTATATCATCTATCTATCTACCTATCATGTATCTATCATCTATTTCTGCCTATTTTATAATACCTATCTACCTACCTACCATCTACCTACCACCTCTCTTTGTCCTCCAGCTAGACCACACTCTGGGACAGCAGGGCTTTTGGTCACCCCTGTGTTGCCAGGGTCTAGAACATTGCTGACACTGTAGATGCTCAGAAGGACATGTTGACTGAACATTAACTGAATGAATAATGTATGCTGATTTACATTAGCATGTGTTGACTTAAAAAAATATATGCACAACGTGAGAGTTGCGAGTTAAGTTTTATTTGGGGCAAAATGAGGACTGCAGTCTGGGAGACAGTGTTTCAGATAACTCTGAGAAACTGCTCCAAGGAGGAGAAGGGAAGGAGCCAGGATATAGGAGTTTGAAGAGCAGGTAATTGGGAATGTCAAAAGATTATTATTAAATAAAGAAACCAGATATCTCAAGTTAAGGAATTTAGCGCTTTTCTATGTATAGGAAGATGCAAGAGTCGGGGCTCACTGAAATCAACCCTTTGATATGCACCTTAGCTATCTGGGGCCTGTATTTTCACATCCATAGTTTCCTTAGCACTCACCATAGGGAGCGGTTGCAGGTTGATGACTGCTAGATGGCAGGTATTCTTTTCAGCTCACGTTGGAGGGCTGCAGTCACTGGTGACTGTGACATCTTTTGTTTATTGATATGACAGGAAATATTCCATTTATCAGTCCCTCCTCTTGGTTGGAAATTGGACCAATGTTTGGGAGACATTTCATGACCAAATTTTGTCCCACAGCTCTGGGACGCTCATCCCAGATCAGGCAAAATTTCTTGCTGATACGCCATTCCAGGTATTAATTTTCAGATTAGGCCTTTTAAATCATCAGATTAAAGATCCTCTGGATCCATCTTACTAATCTATTATGATCCAGGAAATGTTTTCCCTTGTTGCATCTTCCTATATCTAGAGTTGCACTATTACAATCATTGATCGCATACAGAACTATATATTTGATCAACTGCTTCAAGTCGCCTAGTCATCATTATTTTTGTTGGAGGCTCAGTCACACATCTAATAATACAAAAAACAATAATCTTGTAAAACAGGCAAAATACAAATAATATGGCTGATAGCATTAATAGAGTTATAATATTTAAACCAATAGCTTCCCACCCCAAACCAGTTTTCTAAGAGGTGGTCAAGACTTTGGAGTGGGTCACTTAAGGCAGAAATCTGGTTTTTCATATGGTTAATTAAACATGTTATATTAGAGGACACAGCATTCAGTTTGAATTGTGGCACAGGTAACTCCCTGAGATGTTGTAAGGATGTCAAGGGCCACGTGGTTTTGTAGCACCGCTTTTCTCAACATACAGACCTAAGAATTCAGTAGGCTAGTAGCTTGGTTACTATCATCGAGTACTGTAAGAGATAACGATCTTATAAAATAGACAGGATACGTAATGCAGCTAGTAATATTGACAAAGTCATAATGCAGCAGGGAGACACAATCATAAACAATTTGGAAACAAAGAACAAATTAAAACAATTAGTATAACTAGTTGTAATCCAGTTGTAATAAACCATCAAGTCCATAGGAGAGCCAGCTGGAGAAGCCAAATTCTGGCAGGATCAGGTAGAGTGAAAAAGATAAATGTTTTATCTTTGTTTACGAGGGTATACTTTATCAACTTGTAGGTCATAGCATAAGAGAAAGGTTTTTCTGAAAAACAAAGATTAAAGTTAGTATATTTCCCAGAGTCATAAAGTTATAAATCATAGTCATCAGTTCATTCAGTCCCATGCAATTGATTCCTGTTGATTTGGATGAAGTAATCAGGTTTTCCGTCATTTGTTACATAGTTCAGTGGTGGTATCTAAAGGCCATCAGAAGCTTATGTTTGTTTAAAAAGTTCTTTTTGAGTCTCTTCGAAATTCTTCATTTTGTAAAAGCATCAGGACAAAACTTAAAATAGCATGGTTAAAGATTTGAGTACAACGCAATTAGTAGGAAACTTGTATATTTCTGTGACATATAACATTTTAGAATAACTAGAATTATGACACTATATCAAGACATATGAATGTTAGGGATTTCACATAAATTTTGGAATATCTATATTCATAATATGTAACCATACACTATAACCAAAGTTTCCTCTCCAATCACTTGACAATGTTTCTGAAGTAGTTAAACATACCAAGTAAACTTGGTTTAACTTCATCTCTGAGATGTCTTAGGGTGATCCTTTGAAGCATCCCAGAGTCAGCGGGAGGCTAAGAGAGCTTTAGTTAGATTTTTGTTTTATAGGTACCAATAAAACAGCTGTTTATGAGAGCGCTCTAGATTTAATTTGTTAGTTTCTCCAATTGAAAAGGATCCATCATTTGGCCATTCATAAAATACATATTAATAGTGATTCAAACCAATAAGATGCAAGAGGCTTCCCCATAAGAGTGTAGGGGAGTAAGTAAAATCCGGAGAGTTTCCTCTCAAGAAATAGCATGGCAGAGGCCAGGTTTTCAAAACACATGCACACACATTCACACAGAACGTCCTGGGAAGATCAGGTAGAACATTTACACCTCAAAGACATGGGAAAAGAAATGCAAGTTTCCCCCTAGAAGGCCTTTGTTTCAAGTCAGAATTCTGAAAAGATTTTTATCAAGACAGCTTTTCAACCTTAATTTAACTTAACTGCGTACACAATAAAAAGAGCCTCCTCATTTTTAGAGTGAGATTTCCCTTAATTTCCAATTAAGTAAATACTAATTGATACAGAGGCTTATAGGTCTGGATGGTTAACTCAAATGCCTTAGCAAATGCCAATGGAGTTACTCTATCATTTCCTCTTTTAGAAGCTTCTAGATACCAATCAAAGTAAGCATTCCGTTCAGTCTGTTTGATCTTATGGCCGGCTTTTTTTTTTCTAACTGTGCACACAAAAATAGCAATGTTTGGAATATTGAAGAACCCCAATTTGGCCATTGAGGTTGAGTTCTCTTTTAGTATAATTTCCCCAATTAACTAGGTACTTGTACGTATGAGCCCCGTACTTGTTGTACATGAATCTGGCTGGAGTGTTAGTCAGAGGTTGGTTTTCTGATGCCCCTCGTTTTTGTGTTTGAGAGATTCTATCTCTCATTTTAAGTTGAATTTGTCAAGGATAAAATTTACTAGTGAAATTGTGTGGTGGGCCAGTATGCTGCTTGTGAGCTTAGCCCTGCTAGGAGTCACCCCAGAGTCATTTCAGCCCTCTTACGTGTCTCAGTTTCTCCCTTCGGTGGTCTAAGACCACATGGGTGCTTGGATAACTGAATGGCCAATTCTTATCCACGACCCCTGGACAAGCAAGTGTTTTAATTAATGAGTGGGTGTCCTTATGGGACCACTGCACGGTGTGAGGACTTTGCCTCCACCACTCCCGTAAATTTCTCAGTCCCCTGAGAAAGCTGTAACCAGCTGGGAAGGGACTTGTCCCTTTTCTTTGGAGCAACGCTCTCATTTAATATCTTCACTTTTATCCTGACAAATTCTATTAAGGCAGCAGAATTGAGGAAAAGTATCAGATCAGCCTCTTACCTAACCACTCAGTGCAGACCACTCAGTCTCCTACAACTGAGAAACCCTGGTATCTTTCAACCAGGCCCCCCCAGTATCTTTCAGCTGGGAGGGGGCAGGTACCTCCTGCACTGCCAGATGAAACTCAGGGTCATCAAATAACACGGAAGATCCAAGAACCAGGAGAGACTTACCCAAATTTGTCTGGACTATCTGAGGAGGCGGATGGGCGCAAGCAGCCTCTGCTGGTACCAAGGCTCTGGTTCCTTGCAGAGTTCAGGCGAAAGAGAAAAGTCCACTCTGGGTCCCTTCATGGTCACCATAACTGTTGACTTAAAAAAAATATGTACAGTGTGAGAGTTGTGAGTTAAGTTTTATTTGGGGCAAAATGAGGACTGCAGTCTGGGAGACAGCGTTTCAGATAACTGAGAAACTGCTCTGATGAGGCGAAGGGAAGGAGCCAGGATATAGGAGTTTTGCAACAAAGAGCAGGTAATTGGGAACGTCAAAAGATTATTGTTAAATAAAGAAACCAGATATCTCAAGTTAAGGAATTTAGCACTTTTCTGTGTATAAGAAGATGCAAGATTCGGGGCTCACTGAAATCATTCCTTTGATATGCACCTTAGCTATCTGGGGCCTGTATTTTTATATCCATAGTTTCCTTAGCGCTCACTATAGGGAGTGGTTGCAGGCTGTTGGCTGCTAGGTGGCAGGTATTCTTTTCAGCCCTGAGTTTCCTCAGGGCTCACCAGCTCACGTTGGAGGGCCGCAGTCATTGGTGACTGTGACATCCTTTGTTTATAGATATGGCAGGAAATATTCCATTTATAAATATTCCATTCCATTTATAAATATTCCATTTATCACATACTAGTGATTTGGCTTCTGACATAATTACCAATCTTTTGTGATACATGCAAACAGAATTCTGGATTTTAAGAGTAATGTTTTGTTGATTAACTGATTAAAAATCTTTTAGGTGAGATAATTTATTCCAGTTGGCTAGTAAAGATCACCTAAAAGCATCAAAATTGTCCTCCAGGCTTCCTTGAAGCCAGTTGTTACAATATTGTTCTTTATTTCTCCCTCATTCTGGGGAGTATGATATTAAACAATTGAAATTCTATACTGAGAAATGACTACAGGGTAGAGAAAAATTTCAAGAAGTACAAGGAAACAAAATAGTAAAGGATACAACATTTAGGACATTATCCATCTAACGTGCAATTACGAGTGACTTTTATTTTTTTATGTCTGCACTTTAAAATTTTTTATACAATAAATATAAATATTTGAAAGGATTACACAACTAAACTATTTTTTTAAAAAAAATAGGAAAAAGATATATATCACGCTTTAACAATATGTTTTAAGTTTCTATGGATAAACATGTATCTATTGAGAGAAGAATAGATGTAGTGCCAGATTGCAAGGTCCCAAAGTGCCCAAGCCTTTTTAAAATAATAGGCTCAGAGTCATTAGTTCATCCATTCATTCACAGAAAAATATCCATTCAGCACCTACTAGGTACCAGGCACTATGTCAGGCACGGGGGATATAGCAACAAACAAGACAGCAGGTCCTTCAGGGCCTCTGCATTGCTTAGATTTATGCCGCTCCCCTGGAGCATGATCCAAATCTGCTATGCTGTGATGCTAACACTGAATTCATGGAATTTATTTTTTGGAAGGGAATACAGACAATGACAATCCAATAATATATGAGTGAGTTACAGATTTTGCTAAGAGCCATGAGGGTTGGGGCGTCACAAGACCAGTGAAGGGTCATCTAAGCTGGGGCCTGAAGAATGAGGCTGAGGCAGCTTAACAAGAGTATTTCAGGTAGAGGGGAAGAAAAAGGAGGCCAGGAAGTGTGGACTATAGTGAGCAAGGAGCAGAGTTCAATGTCAGAAAGGTAGCTGGGGCCAAATCATGTAGGCACTGGGCTGTGGTAAGGAGTGTGGATAGCACTCTGAGAGCAGTGGGGCTATGAGTGATTTTAAAAAGGGCCTACTCTCTTTATTTACACTATCTGATTCTGTTTTAAGGTCTCTGGCCGCTGAAGGGAGATAATGTAAAGGGATGAGAATGGAAAGAGAATAACCTGTTGGAAGTTTTTGGTTGCAGACCAGGCAAGAGACGGAAATGCATATGGGTATATTAAATCCTAAATAGCTAGATTTGGGACATATTTGGGTGCTGAGAGATCTTGCTCATAGATTAGATGTGGTGGGTGAGGGATGTCTGGGGGTTCAGAGGGTGATGGGGTATGGGTGGGTGAAGCAAAAGAGTTAAACTAAGGATGACTTCTAGATCTTTGATTGAGCAACTGGGGGAGAAATTGGCTTTGAGAGGATTAAAATAATTCTGATCATGTTAAGTTTGAAATGCCTCTTTCCATCCAAGTGGAAATATCAAATAGGCAGCCAAAAACATGAACCTGGAGTTGACAAATGAAGCCTAGACTGGAGATTCAAACTTGGAGTACATCAGTCTATGGATTCTTTTTGCACCAGTGTATGGATGCATGGGAACACTTAGGGGACGAACTGTAGATACAGACAGGTCCCAGGACAAAACCCTGAGGCACACAGACTTTAAAGATTTGGCAAAGGAGGAGATAGCACCAAGAGTGTTGGAGAAAAAACAGACCTTGAAGTAGGAGGAAAGTCAGGGGTGTATGTTATCACGGGAGCCAAGAGAAAATAACATTTAAAGGATATGGGATTGCTAAGCTATGTCCGGTCCTACTCAGAAGTCAAGTAAGATAATGTGACCATCAGACTTGGTGCCTTGGTCAGGGTCTCAGTGAAGTGGTGGAAAAACCATGTCAAGCTGCCTGGATGTTGTTCTTAGCTTCATCCCACACAGTCCAGGGCTTACCCGAGTTCCAGGTGCTTTGTTGAGTCTACTCAGGTAGCCCAGATGTGTAACTCCTCTGATTCCCTGAGGATCTGGTCTGGTCCCCCCTCTTTGCTTTGAGGAAGTTGAGGAGTAGTCATGAACATACTCAGTCGAAAAAGAGAACGTAATATGCTCCATGGGGGCTGGACATGTCTGGTACTACTCTAGTGTGTTACAACTTCTAGATGGAAGAAGCTGAGGATCAGTGGAATAAAGATGGCCAAAAACCCTTTGATATTCCTCCCACTGAGAGGTGGGGTCTGTTACCCTTCCCTTGAAACTGGGGGCTCTGTGGCTGTCTTGACAGAAAATAGCAGAAGTATAAAAGTGATGTCGGGCCAGTTTCCAGTCCTGGCCTTAAGAGACTGGCACTTTCTACTTCCTTTCTCTGGGGATACTTGCATTTGGAGCCCTGGGACACTATGTAAGGAGTCTGACTACCCTGCTGGAGAGATTACATAGAGACCCCCTAAGACTACCAGGAGGGCAAGAAGAGCCCAGCTGAGCCCAGCCTTCCAGGCATGTGAATGAAACTGTCTTGTATCTTTCAGATCAGCCCAGCTGTTAGCTGAATACCACCAATGATCCCATTTGATGTTCATGGGGTAGAATTCCAAACCCACAAAGTCAAAAGATATATAAAAACATGCTTATTGTCTTGAGCCATAAAGTTTTAGGGTAGGTTGTTATACAGTAATAGATAAGAGGAGCCCTAGAAGGCCCCTTGGGCATTTAGGTCAGTTGTCCTTAAGCAGAAGACCCACTGTCCTTTACACAAGAACAATACTGTTTCTTGGGACTTCCCTGGTGGTGCAGTGGTTAAGAGTCTGCCTGCCAATGCAGGGGACACGGGCTCGAGCCCTGATCTGGGAAGATCCCACATGCTGCGGAGCAACTAAGCCCATGTGCCACAACTACTGAGCCTGTGCTCTAGAGCCCAGGAGCCACAACTACTGAGTCTGTGTGCCACAACTACTGAAGTCCGTGTGCCTAGAGCCCATGCTCCACAACAAGAGAAGCCCCCACTCTCCACAACCAGAGAAAGCCCATGAAGCAGCAAAGACCCAATGCATCCAAAAAATTAATTAATTAATTAAAAAAAAAACTGTTTCTTTGTTGCTATTTGAATTATTCATTTTTATTTGGTGCTAGTCACATACTTTTTTAGCATACAAGAGGCAAAAAAAGAGAAAAACGTTTAAGAAACTGTCAAATAGCCAATAAACAGAATTTTTAAGTGAATGTGGACAATAACCTAGTTTACCTTCTTCCCATAGGTCTGCTATTGTCTAACTCCTTACACCTGCAGTGCAATCACTGATGTTCATAATGCTGACCTTGATTTTCTGTACTTTGATTTGGAATCTTATTTTAGTGTTAAGTGTTGCATAGGTGATACCGCAGGATAATGATGTAATTGATGGGAAAGTGCCAAGAGACACAGTTAAAGGATGGAAAGCTTGTTTCATTGCAAAAGACAGAGAAATTTACCTCTAAGCATGTAACCATAGGAATTAGACAGTGCACCCCGCTCCCAGACACAGGGTCAGGATTTCCAGATTCCCAAGTTTCCCATGGGGACTTCAAAGAAGCATCAGCATGGTCTGAGAATTTCACTGGGTTCATACTCAGGTTTTGTTTGCCACTTTGTTTGTTTTTGTCCTCTTGGCCAGGGCTAGGACTACGGTGAGGGGAGTGAAGCAGCCAGGGCACAACATTTAAGGAGGCACTCACTCTCAGGGGCGTGCAAATGCAGGATCAGTGCCTGAGCGTGTGAGCGCCTCCTCAAATTTTCCACTAGGGCATCTCATTCACCTCACCCAAGTCCTGTCCCTGCTCCCAGCCTCTCCCAACTGTTCTTGATTTCCTATATGCTGATCCCCATACCAGGTCCATGTAACTGATGCACAACAACTCCAGCATATTTCTTTTTTATTTTTTGAATTTTATTTTTTTATACAGAAGTTTCTTATTAGTTATGTATTTTATACAAATTAGTGTATATATGTCAATCCCAATCTCCCAATTCATCCCACCCACCCCCCCAGCCCACTTCCTCCCCTTGGTGTCCATACATTTATTCTCTACATCTGTGTCTCTATTTCTGCCTTGCAAACCAGTTCATCTGTACCATTTTTCTAGATTCCACATATATTCGTTAATATATGATATTTGTTTTTCCCTTTCTGACTTACTTCACTCTGCATGACGGTCTCTAGGTCCATCCACATCTCTACAAATGACCTAATTTCGTTCCTTTTTATGGCTGAGTAATATGCCATTGTATATATGTACCAATTTGCTTTATCCATTCGTCTGTCGAGGGGCATTTAGGTTGCTTCCGTGACCTGGCTATTGTAAATAGTACTGCAACGAACATTGGGGTGCATGTGTCTTTTTGAATTGTGGTTTTCTCTGGGTATCTGCCCAGTAGTGGGATTGCTGGGTCGTATGGTAGTTCTGTTTTTCGTTTTTTAAGGAACCTCCATACTGTTCTCCACAGTGGCTGTATTTACATTCCCACCTCCAACATATTTCTGAGTGATAGCTTCAGCACCAGGTGAAATTGAGGTCAATTTCCCAGGCATCTCTGGATACTGAGAGCAGAACCAGGCTTTAAGTTTGCTGGAAGTCCATTTCTGCCAATTAATTTTTCTAATATTATAGTTGGCTGAATATTTGATTTAAGCAGCCTTCCCCACCATGGTGGAAGACAAAGAATGAACTGTACCTGAGATGCTCGGTTGTCCACAGATAACCTTTACATGATGGGACAAGTTATTAAGTGAACTTCCCTGCTGAGTCTGTTTCTCCAGGCCCCTTAATGTCTTGCTTTAGTTTTACAAAATGCCCTTGTTACCTGCTGTTGCAGTTACTATGGTGCATGAACACATCCTTCATCTTACTCTTAGGAACCTATTGGTTTTTAACAGTTTGCTTTTTCTCCATGGTAGACTAAGCTGTGAAGTGAATTTCTATACTAGATTGTAATCACCATTTGCTAAAAGAGACACCTTTAGATTCCAGTATAATTTGGTGTGCTATCACAAGAACCTTAAAGCCTTGGAAGAGGTTGTGTTTGTGACCTTGAAACTGTGGCTGAAATAGCATTGTTTTAGTCTTTGACTTTTTTTTCTTTTGTTTTTTGTTTTTTAAGGAGGAAACCAGGTATGTGACAAATCAGGCAACACTAGCAATCAGGAGTAAATTAAATTTTAAAAAATATGAAATAGGAGATTGGGATTGACATATACACACTACTATATATAAAGTAGATAACTAATAAGAACCTGCTGTATAGTGCAGAGAACTCTACTCAGTATGCTGTAATGGCCTATATGGGAAAAGAATCTTTAAAAAAAACAGTGGATATATGTATATGTATAACTGATTCACTTTGCTGTATACCTCAGACCAACACAACATTGTAAATCAACTATACTCCATAAAAATTTTAAAAATAAATAAATAAATAGAACGGCAAAAAAAAAAAAGAAATAGTAAAAATACGAAGAATGAAATAGGACTAATAACTGATGGAGTTAATCAAGCTGGAAAAAATTAGGTCACATTAAAGAATAAGGTGTTTTATTAGCTTTATGGCATAGCAAGCTTTCTCTTTTTGTTAACACACATCTGCAAGGCATTAGCTATGTGATTAGAAATCTCAGTCTTTTCTCTACTTTAGATTTACATCTATTCCAAGTATTCTTCAATCAATTTAAATTTGTGAGACTGACGATCCTTATAGAAGTAGTGTCTTGTCATGAGATCTGATGCTAAAAATACCACTCTCAGGGGCTTACTCATTTATACTCTAAAACTCAAGAAGCTTTCTGTTATGAAAAAAGAAGTTTTCTCTCCTTCCTATTCATACTCATTTGGTAAATACTTTCAAAAGGGAAAACATGTAAAGTAATTTGGGCTTCTGCATTCTAGATACTCTGAAGAGAACAATTAATGAAGTTCAGAACAAAACATTAATTACTGAGATGTCTGTAAGTTGAGTAACCCCTGATCATTGGTGAGAAACATACCTTGAGTTGCCTTATAATTTGCCTCCACTATTGGCTTGCTTTCTGTGCTATAAAGAATTTCAACTCTAATTACATAAAGTATAGCATTTTTCTCTTACTTACGCAGTATCACATTTTGCCCTCAACTGCTGCCCTAAAAACTCTTCATCCTACTCTTGATTATCTTAATTTATTTAGAAAGTGGCACAGATGATGTGAAGATGCATGTAATTGATTAATGATAATAAGCCTATTCTGAAAGTTGTCTATATCATAAGCTTGATACTATGCAGGTCTTTTTTTCTTTTATGATTTCTTAAAAACTTTTTTTATTGAGGTGTAATTGACATAGAACATTACATCAGCTTCAGGTGTACAACATAATGATTCGATATTTGTATGAACTGCAAAATGATCACCACAATAGGTCTAGTTAACACGCATCACCATACATGGTTACAAAAAATTTTTCTTCTTGTGATGAAAGACTTTTAAGATCCACCAGGGGCAGACAGCAGAAGCAAGAAGAACTACAATCCTGCAGCCTGTGGCATGAAAACCACATTCACAGAAAGATAGACAAAATGAAAAGGCAGAGGACTATGCACTAGATAAAGGAACAAGATAAAACCCCAGAAAAACAACTAAATGAAGTGGAGGTAGGCAGCCTTCCAGAAAAAGAATTCAGAATAATGATAGTGAAGATGATCCAGGACCTCGGAAAAAGAATGGAGGCAAAGATTGACTAGATGCAAGAAATGCTTAATAAAGACCTAGCAGAATTAAAGAACAAACACCTAGAAGAATTAAAGAACAAATAAACAGAGATGAACAATTAAATAACTGGAATGAAAAATACACTAGAAGGAATCAACAACAAAATAACTGAGGCAGAAGAATGGGTAAGTGACCTGGAAGAAGACAGAATAGTGGAATTCACTGCTTTGGAACAGAATAAAGAAAAAAAGAATGAAAAGAAATGAAGACAGCCTAAGAAACCTCTGGGAAACATTAAACACACCAACATTTGCATTATAGGGGTCCCAGAGGAGAAGAGAGAGAGATAGGACCTGAGAAAATATTTGAAGAGATTATAGTCAAAAACTTCCCTAACATGGGACAGGAAATAGCCACCCAAGTCCAGGAGCGCAGAGTCCCAGGCAGGATAAACCCAAGGAGAAACACGCCAAGACACATAGTAATCAAATTGACAAAAATTAAAGACAAAGAAAAATTATTGAAAGCAACAAGCAAAAAATGACAACATACAAGGGAACTCCCATAAGTTTAGCAGCTGATTTCTCAGCAGAAGCTCTACAAGCCAGAAGGGAGTGGCATGATATATTGAAAGTGATGAAAGGGAAAAAACTACAACAAAGATTACTCTACCTGGCAAGGATCTCATTCAGATTTGATGGAGAAATCAAAAGTTTTACAGACAAGCAAAAGCTAAGAGAATTCAGCACCACCAAACCAGCTCTACAACAAATGGTAAAGGAGCTTCTTTAAGTGTGAACCACAAGAGAAGAAAAGAACCTACAAAAATAAACCCAAAATAATTAAGAAAATGGTAGTAGGAACATACATATTGAAAATCACCTTAAATGTGAATGGATTGAATGCTCCATCCAAAAGACAAAGGCTCACTGAATGGATACAAAAACAAGATCCATATATATGCTGTCTACAAGAGACCCACTTCAGACCTAGGGACACATACATACTGAAAGTGAGGGGATGGAAGAAGATATTCCATGCAAGTGGAAATCAAAAGAAAGCTGGAGTAGCAATACTGATATCAGATAAAAAAAGACTTTAAAGACTGTTATAAGAGACAAGGAAGGACACTACATAATGATCAAGGGATCAATCCAAGAAGAAGATATAACAATTATAAATATATGTGCACCCAACATAGGAGCACCTCAATACACAAGGCAACTGCTAACAGCTATAAAAGAGGAAATTGACAGTAACACAATCACTTAACATCTCACTTACACCAATGGACAGATCATCCAGACAGAAAGTTAATAAGGAAACACAAGCTTTAAATGACACAATAGACTGGATAAATTTAATTGATATTTATAGGACATTCCATCTGAAAACAATAGATTACACTTTCTTCTCAAGTGCACACGGAACATTCTCCAGGATAGATCACATGTTGGGTCACAGATCAAGCCTTGGTAAATTTAAGAAATTGATATCATATCAAGCATCTTTTCTGACCACAATGCTATAAGATTAAAAACCAATTATAGGGGAAAAAACATAAAAAACACAAACACATGGAGGCTAAACAATACACTACTAAATAACCAAGAGATCACTGAAGTAATAAAAGGGGAAATTTAAAAATACCTAGAGACAAATGACAATGAAAACACAATGATCCAAAACCTATGGGATGCAGCCAAAGCAGTTCTAAGAGGGAAGTTTATAGCAATACGAGCCTACCACAAGAAAAAAGAAAAATCTCCAATAAACCATCTAACCTTCACCTAAAGGAACTAGAGAAGAAGAACAAACAAAACCCAAAGTTAGTAAAAGGAAAGAAATCATGAAGATCAGAGCAGAAATAAATGAAATAGAAACAAAGAAAACAATAGAAAAGAGCAATAAAACTAAAAGCTGGTTCTTTGAGAAGATAAATGAAATTGATAGACCTTTAGCCAGATTCATCAAGCAAAAGAGGGAGAGGACTCAAATCAATAAAATTAGAAATGAAAAAGGAGAGGGCTTCCCTGGTGGTGCTGTGGTTGACAGTCCGCCTGCCAATGCAGGGGACGTGGGTTAGTGCCCCGGTCCAGGAAGATCCCACATGCCGCGGAGTGGCTGGGCCCGTGAGCCATGGCCACTGAGCCTGCGTGTCTGGAGCCTGTGCTCCGCAACGGGAGAGGCCACAACAGTGAGAGGGCCGTGTACCGCAAAAAAAAAAAAAAAAAAGAAAAAGGAGAAGTTACAACAGACACTGCAGAAATACAAAGTATCCTAAGAGAATACTACAGGCAACTCTGTGCCAATAAAATGGACAACCCAGAAGAAATGGACAAATTCTTATAAAGGTATAACCTTCCAAGACTGAACCAGGAAGAAATAGAAAATATGAACAGACCAATCACAAGCACTGAAATTGAAACTGTAATTAAAAATCTTCCAACAAACAAAAGTCCTGGACCAGATGGTTTCACAAGGTGAACTGTATCAAACATTTGGAGAAGAGCTAACTCCCATCCTTCTCAAACTCTTCCAAAGAACTGCAGAGGAAGGAACTCCCAAACTCATTCTACGAGGCCACCATCACCCTAATACCAAAACCAGACAAAGATACTACAAAAAAAGAAAATTACAGACCAATATCACTGATGAATATAGATGCAAAAATCCTCAACAAAATATTAGCAAACAGAATCCAACAACACCATGATCAAGTGGGATTTATCCCAGAGATGCAAGGATTCTTCAGTATAGGCGAATCAATCAATGTGATACACCATATCAACAAACTGAAGAATAAAAACCATATGATCATCTCAATAGATGCAGAAAAAGCTTTTGACAAAATTCAGCACACATTTCTGATAAAAACTCTCCAGAAAGTGGGCATAGAGGGAAGCTACCTCAACATAATAAGGGCCATATACAACAAACCCACAGCAAACATCATTCTCAATGGTGAAAAACTGAAAGCATTTCCTCTAAGATCAGGAACAAGACAATGATGTCCACTCTTGCCACTCTTACTCACACATAGTTTTGGAAGTCCTAATCATGGCAATCAGAGAAGAAAGAAAATAAAATGAACATAAATTGGAAAAGAAAAAGTAAAACTGTCACTGTTTGCAGATGGCATGGTACTATACATAGATAACCCTAAAAATACCACCAGAAAACTTGAGCTAATCAATGAACTTGATAAAGTTTCAGGATACAAAATTAATGCACAGATATCTCTTGCATTCCTACATACTAACAATGAAAGATCAGAAAGAGAAATTAAGGAAACAATCCCATTCACCATTGCAACAAAAAGAATAAAATACCGAGGAATAAACCTACCTAAGGAGGCAAAAGACCTGTACTCAGAAAACTAAAAGACACTGATGAAAGAAATCAAAGATGACACAAACAACTGGAGAGATATACCATGTTCATGGATTGGAAGGATCAATATTTTGAAAATGACTATACCATCCAAGTTAATCTACAGATTCAATGCAATCCCTATCAAATTACCAATGGTATTTTTTACAGAACTAG
This sequence comes from Aethalodelphis obliquidens, assembly GCF_003676395.1. Lineage (NCBI taxonomy): Eukaryota > Metazoa > Chordata > Mammalia > Artiodactyla > Delphinidae > Aethalodelphis > Aethalodelphis obliquidens. The sequence goes on along the minus strand of NW_020837954.1, from coordinate 31,738,376 downwards.
AGCAAAAAATCTTAAAATTTGTATGGGGACACAAAAGACCCCCAAATAGCCAAAGCAGATCTGAGAAAGAAAAATGGAGCTGGAGGAATCAGACTCCCTGACCTCAGACTATACTACAAAGCTACAGTAATCCAGACAATATGGTACTGGCACAAAAACAGAAATATAGATAAATGGAACAGGATAGAAAGCCCAGAGATAAACCCACACACCTATGGTCAACTAATCTATGACAAAGGAGGCAAGGATATACAACGGAGAAAAAAACAGTCTCTTCAATAAGTGATGCTGGGAAATCTGGACAGCTGCATGTAAAAGAGTGAAATTAGAACACTCCCTAACACCATACACAAACATAAACTCAAAATGGATTAAAGACCTAAATGTAAGGCCAGACACTATCAAACTCTTAGAGGAAAACATAGGAAGAACACCCTTTGACATAAGTCACAGAAAGATCTTTCTTGACCCACCTCCTAGAGTAATGGAAATAAAAACAAAAATAAAGAAATGGGACCTAATGAAACTTAAAAGCTTTTGCACAGCAAAGGAAACCATAAACAAGATGAAAAGCCAACCCTCAGAATGGGAGAAAATATTTGCAAATGAATCAACGGACAAAGGATTAATCTCCAAAATATATAAACAGCTCATGCAGCTCAATATTAAAAAAGCAAACAACCCAATCCAAAAATGGGAAGAAGATCTAAATATACATTTTTCCAAAGAAGATACACAGAAGGCCAAGAGGCACATGTCAAGGTGCTCAACATCACTAATTATTAGAAAGATGCAAATCAAAACTACAATGAGATATCACCTCACACTGGTTAGAATGGGCATCAACAGAAAGTCTACAAACAACAAATGCTGGAGAGGGTGTGGAGAAAAGGGAACCCTCTTGCACTGTTGGTGAGAATGTAAATTGATACAGCCACTATGGAGAACAGTATGGAGCTTCCTTAAGAAACGAAAAATAGAATTACCATATGACCCAGCAATCCCACTACTGGGCATATACCCAGAGAAAACCATAATTCAAAAAGAAACATGCACCCCAATGTTCATTGCAGTACTGTTTACAAAAGCCAGGTCATGGAAGCAACCTAATGCCCATTGACAGACAAATAGATAAAGAAAAGTGGTACATATATACAATGGAATATTACTCAGCCATAAAAAGGAACGAAATTGGGTCATTTGTAGAGACATGGATGGATCTAGAGACTGTCATACAGAGTGAAGTAAGTCAGATAGAGAAAAACAAATATCTTTTATTAACACATATGTGGAACTTAGAAAATTGGTACAGATGAACTGGTTTGCAAGGCAGCAATAGAGACACAGATGTAGAGAGCAAACATATGTACACCAAGAGGGGGAAACAGTGGGGGGATAGTGGGAAGAATTGAGAGATTGGGGTTGACCTCTATACACTAATATGTATAAAATAGATAACTAATAAGAACCTGTTGTATAAAAAAATAAATAAAATTCAAAAAAAATAAAATGAAAGACTTTTAAGATTTACTCTCTCAGCAAGTTTCAAATAGGCAACACAGTATTAATAACTATAGTCACCGTGCTGTGCATTACATCCCCCGGACTTATTTCTTTTATGATTTCTGTGTGTGTGTGTTTTTCAGAAATGTTTTCTTAGCAAAAGGTCATAAAAATTCTATATTTTCTTCTAAAATTTTTCAAGTTTTGTTTTTCATATATACGTCTTTAATATACTTAGAGTTAATTTTTGTTTATGATGTAGCGTAGGCATCCAAATTTATTTTTCTCACATGAGTAGCGGGTTGTTCTAGTATATTTGTTGAAATATTCATCCATATTTTCTCCCAGTTATTTCCAATTACACCCCTTCCACATATCAGGTTTGCATAGAAGCATGGGTGTATTTCAGAATCCTCTATTCCACCAGACAATTTGCTAATTCCCTTACCCATACCACAGTTTTAATTACTACAAGTTTATAAGAAGCTTTGATATTTGGTAGTATTTGTTCTCCTACCTATGTTCAAAATCATCTAGGCTATTATTGGCTTTTTGCTCTTCATAAAAATTATAGAATCAATGTATCAAATTTCATGAACAACTTTGTTGATATTTTCATTGGAACTGCATTTGATTCACTGATTAATTAGGAGATTCTCCTCATTTTGAACATTGTTTATCCCTTTATTTATTCATGTGTTTTAAATTTCTATATAAAGTTTTGCAATTCTCTCCATATAACATCTTTCACAGTTCATTGTGAATGAAACCTTCTGTAAATTTTATTTTCTAATCCAATATTATTCATGTAAATGAATGTTAACTGATTTCAGAATGTGGATCTTGTATTTCACAATTCGGCCAGTCTTTTTAACAGTCCTAGTAATTTATTTGTATATTTTCTCATTTTCTATATTAACAATCATATCATGTACAATAAAGGACAATTTTATCTCTTCCTTTCCAGTTCTTATTCCTCTCAATATTTTTCTTGATTTAATGTTCTGGCTAGGATAACTGCAGGATACTAATTTGCTGTCTGAATAGTAGGGATCCCTGCCTTGAAATTGAATTTATAGAGAAAGTTTCTAAAGTTTTATTGTTAAGTGTGACGCTGGCCATAGGTTTTTGGTAAAAATATTATCAGGTAATCAGCAAAAATGCTGCAATCCTATGAAAGGTGTAAAACAGCAGGGTTTATGATCCTCACTTCACAATTGGTCCTGAGGCTGTAATTGATATTCGTCATCACACTGCTCTCTACCCCATTCTAAAGTCTGTTCATGCTAGACAGTGTTTAAACAGGTCTAAGTTGCTTGCCTGGTCAATGACCCAGATCTTCATCCCTTAGAGATCTGAGCCTTTGTCTACTTTTATTTTTATTTTTAACACCTGTGGACCATAGTTGCTGAGATTTCCTATTTAGTATGATCACAAGGCACAGAAATAGCCCAGGGGATTCCCTGGTTTCCAGACGCTCCCCTTTCTGTTCCTATTGTATAGTATCAGTCCTAGATCTTTATTGTAATCAGGGTCAATAACTCCCACCTTGACAGTGATCCTTTCTTTGGCTACTGGTCTACTGGAATGAGGAGTCAATATGACTGACTGGATGTCATAGCTTCTGGTTCACACTGCATCCTTTGCTAGAAGCTTCCCCTTCCCTGTGAACCAGGAGTTCCCAAGCTGATGCAAAGTTTTCAGAGAGAAGAAGCAAGTGGGTCACTGAGAAGAATGGTGACAGGGCCCAATCCTACTTCCACCTGTTGGTTTCAGATCCATGCATTCTGGTTATTAGAGATGAAGCCCCCTGATTGCCACTCTGGCCTTGATGCCATGAGAGTAATTATTTCTAACTTATCTCTGATGATTAAGTGCCACCATTTGGCCCCTGCCATCCCCAAATCCTATCAACACCACAGATATAGTGATGTTATAGTCAGGAGCACTCTTCCACTTAGTATCTCCTTTGATTTTAACCCACAGAGGACGACCATTGCCTAGCTTCTCAGTGAGTCTGGTATGCCTCTCGCCTGTGCATTCTATCTTTGGCCATTGCTGGAGAATACACTCAGGTGGTGAGTTCTCCAGCCTCACTAAATCCATCCTAATATTCTCACCTCTCAGAGCCCTCTGACTCCTCCATCGAATACTCTGCTAGGACAATTCAGTATCTCTACCTCCTTTACTGTAGACCATTATCATGTTCAGTATCCAAGGGGCCATACCAGGCACATTTTTAGACCAGCCTCAGGTGATTTTGTCAGAATATTAAGCTCCCAAATCACAGGAAAAGGCTCTTATATCAATAAATTCTTCTCTATCACAGCTATATTTTTTGTCTCCTAATTCAAAATCTCAAAGATCCATTGTCAAATGTATTCTCCAGGTGCCTACTTGTACACATGCTCAGGTCCTACAATTCTAAGAGCATGTTTCCTTGTTCCTGCCAGAGCAGGGACTACTTTCCTTGGGCTGTGGTGCAACCTAATGTGAAGGTGGTACCGGAAGGTGGGTATGGAGGTGTCCACCTCTTGAGGTGGACAAAGCTTGATCATGTGATGTACCTGCCTCAGGTGTGCTCTTTGCAGATCTCCAGGTGAAAGGAGGCTGTTCTCTAGAAAGAGGGAGGATGTTACTTCTTCCAGTGTAGGGAAATTCAAAGGATCATAGGGATACAAGGTTCTTAGGTCTTTCTACAAGCAGGTCTCAAGGGCTCACTCATATCCTATCAGGTCCCTGATTTAGACATAGGAGTCATGTCACAGACCTCTTGTAGCTCTGTGTCTTTAACAGCAAATCCTGAACCTAATTTTCAATACAATCTGCCCTGTGGTTGCATTTAAAGCCAGTCGACCCCACAATCCTTGTTATTCCCATCCCCCCACTACTATTCAAGTGCAGAAATCAATGGTTCACCTTTTACCCATACCTCATTTCCATCTGATATGGGGGAGTCATACGATGGCGATGCTGATTGTAGGTGAGTCATTAGTTCCAGATCCCCATCCTCAGGGCCTGCTTCCGATAGCAAATCCTGATGCCAATTCTCTTAGGTTAATTTCTTCCAGAAAGTAGAGCCTTGGCATACAGGCTTGCATTTAGGAAGTGGTAGTTGAGAGATGATTCCATGGAGCTGGTGTGAGTTTCAAGAGTATAACAGGTGGATGGAAAGGCAAACATAAAGGTTTATTATCAAGGAGCCACTGCTGTGGGCATCTAGAACACAATCATACAGTCCCTCCGCCTAGTCAGTCGAACGCAACTAAAATCGTGCACTGGGGCATGGAAGAGTGGTGAATTTTTTTTATTAAACTCCCATCCCGCATGCCGCAGAGATGACTGATTTTGTACTTGACCCTGAAAGTGAGTGCCTCCTTGTCTTTTGTGCCTCTAGGCACCTTACTTGTCTCATCCTTATCCCCGCCCTGCCTCCCAGTCTGTTAATATATCAAGTTGTGTCTGTAAAGCAGACAATACTGTAGTTTTTATTATTAATACATCAATGAATTCAGAGCAAGAAATTAACACCTACTAAATGTTTTTTTTGGGGGAGGGTCTGTCGCCACTGTCTTTTCTTTCTTTTTTTTATTGAAATATAGTTGATATACAATGTTGTGTTAATTTCTGCTCTATAGCAAAGTGATTCAGATATATATACATTTTTAATATTCTTTTCCATTGTGGTTTATCATAGGATACCAAATATAGTTCTCTGTGCTATACAGTAGGATGTTTTTTTAAAAATAATTTTTATAACTTTTTTTTAATTTTAAATTTATTTATTGGCTGCATTGGGTCTTTGTTGTTGCTCACGGGCTTTTTTTTTAGTTGCGGCGAGCGGGGACTACTCTTTGTTGTGGTGTGTGGGCTTCTCATTGCGGTGCCTTTTCTTGTTGTGGAGCATGGGTTCTAGGGGTGTGGGCTTCAGTAGTTGTGGCACGCAGGCTCAGTAGTTGTGGCTTGCGGGCTCTACAGCACAGGCTCAGTAGTTGTGGTTCATGGGCTTAGTTGCTTCGCGACATGTGGGATCTTCCTGGACCAGGGCTCGAGACCATATCCCCTGCATTGGCAGGTGGATTCTTAAGCACTGAGCCACCAGGGAAGCCCCTCTACAGTAGGAACTTGTTGTTTATTCATTCCATATATAATAGCTTACGTCTGCTAAGCTCAACCTCCCACTTCATTCCTCCCCCAGCCCCCTCCCCCTTGGCAACCACAAGTCTGTTCTCTCTGTCCATGAGTCTGTTTCCATTTCGTAGATAGGTTCATTTGTGTCATATTTTTGATTCCGTATATAAGTGATATCGTATGGTATTTGTTTTTCTCAACACCTAGTAAATGTTAAAAGATATTATATCTTTTCTGGTTTTGAGGAGGTAAACAGATGCTTTATTCGGGGGCTGGAGTGATGGATCCCAAATCAGGCAGGCCTTGAGCAAGGTTTCTGAAGAGTGGGGTTGTGGAATACAGGGAGATTCATATTCTGCATGCCTGGAAGGGCTGAGAGAGTTGGGGTGTGTCTTGAGCTGCTGTTGTGTTTCGGTACTTGATTTGGTTTTGCTCAATAACTATCAGCAGACAGAAGCCTCTTCTGCAGTGTAGCCATTTGGAGCCATTTAAAGAGAAGTAAAGCAAAGACATTACAGTGCTCTCTGACGTTTGTGAAAATGGGATTGTACATGCATGGGGCTTAATAACTATTGAGAGGGAGAGACAATCATTGTGATTCTCCCTGGATGGCAAGTATGTGAAGTGTGACATTGGCACATCCTCTCTGAGGAAATGTAAGATGTGCCCTGAAAGAGCAAGGTCCGTGGGTAAGACTCAAAGGTCGTGCATTTGGCTACACTGTCAGATCTTACTTCCTTCTCTTTTGACAGTGTGATTCTTTGCTGCCTCTTTATTGACAGGTTGGTGTAGTCCTGCCCTTCTCTTTCCCTTTTTCCAACAACATTTTCCTTTACCATGTGTCGACTTCTCACCATTATCTTTCTCTTTTTACTTCTTAAATTTCCCTCTTTCTATACTTTTCCTTTGTTTATGCTCATGGGGTACAGTGTAAGAAAAACAAGTTATGGCTGGAAAGAGTGGTAACACTGTTGTTCTCTGCTAGTCAAGCACCCTGAGAGATGTCGTATTTAGAGGGAATTTGGGGTGAGGGAAGAAAAAGGTGTAATGAGTGGGGAGGAGGGGGCTCCTATGGGGGGTGTCATTAAGCAAATGCTGCCTGGCCAGGGATCAAGCTAACAAGGCTGCAGCTAGACAAGCACCAAAGACAGAAATAAGAAGGGTGACATCTTAAGAATGGGGGGATAAATTTTTCAATTACATTTCTTATGCATATTAATGTTTTAGAGTTTGTCCCAGCCCTGAGGTTAAGGGGACAGGTCAAACACTGATATATGGAAGGAAGTGCAATAGGAACAACAACTTTGATTTCCTGCACAGGAGGTGGATGCCAACTGCCAACATCAAGGACGAGACCCATACTTTATAGAAGGCAAACTGTGTGCCTCTTTAATAAACGTCATGTTGAAGATTCAAGAAATAAACTATATAAATGGTTTAAAAAACTTAATGACCCTAATTAAATTCAGGTGTCTTAGGAGGTTGGGTTGTAGATTGGTGAAATGAATTTTGGTGGCTTTCTAAATTGTCACTGAGATGTTGATGTTTGTGACTTTTGGTATTATTCTTTTTTTTTTTTTTTGCGGTACGTGGGCCTCTCACTGTTGCGGCCTCTCCCGTTGCGGAGCACAGGCTCCGGACGCACAGGCTCAGCGGCCATGGCTCATGGGCCCAGCCGCTCTGCAGCATGTGGGATCTTCCCGGACCGGGGCACGAACCCGTGTCCCCTGCATCGGCAGGTGGACTCTCAACCACTGCGCCACCAGGGAAGCCCTTTTGGTATTATTCTAAATCAGGGGTTGGCATACTTTTTCTCTGGAGGACCAGATGGTAAATACGTTTGGCTGTGCAGGCCATTCTGTCTCTTTTGAGACTAGTCAACTCTGCACTTAGAGTGTGGTGAAGGTAACCATAGACAATATATAAATGAATGGGTGTGACTATGTTTAATGAAATTTTACTTACAAAGACAGGAGGTAGGCTGGATTTGGCTCATGAGCTGTAGTTTGTCATCCCCTGTTCTAAATTATCACTGAGATGCTGGTATCTGGCGAAGCACTGCTAAATCACATTTATTTTGTAGAACGGGGATTTTCAGTTTCCATGACAAGCATCTCTGGGGGCTGCATGAAAGAAAGTGCAGTCTCATTTAATTTATGTTTATTCCATCACATTCTGGCCCTATTCCACTCCCACACCAGTGGTCCAGATGTTGGGACATGACAACCAGTGCTCCAAACTGACCTAAAACCACCTTTATACATTGGAAAATGGTTGACTTAAAGTGTTATGGCACAAACTGCAGGAATTGCTTTCCCCTGAGTCATAGAAACAAGCCTTGTTTCATCAAATAACATTTGGTTTAATACACTCAGAATTGGTAAAGAGTTAACACAAATAATAATAGTGATGATGGTGATGATGATGATGATGATGAAAACTGCTGTTAGTCATGGATTCTTTGATTTAGAGAAGCAACAAGGTTGAGTTTGCAAACAGCATTTTTGGGTTTTGGTATAACCTTCTCTACATAGGAAAGCTTCTGCCTTGGTGTTTGAAGGAGTCTTGCCCAGAGTTGGTGGGCAATAAATGTGTTCAGAGTTTCGTTTAGGTCTTCAGTTTTGCCACTGTGAGTTTTCCAATGTTACTTAAACTTAGAGCAGAGAAATCGGTGTATTGCCTCTGCAAAAAGAACTTCGAAGTTAAAAGTAATTGTGTTAAGGGCTAGCCCTAAACCTTTATTAAGTAAATATATTTGATTGACTTACTCACACACCTATTGATGGCCTACTATATAAAAAAGGCCTCTGACAACTGCTGGGGGCTATTAAAATGTGAGAGACACATCCTCTGCCTTTCAGGAATTTACAGTCTATAATCAGCAATGAACGTGTGAAGTTCAGCAGGTGCTCACCCTTGGCTTCCCCAGGCCTTGGCTTCCCCAGGCCAGGCCAGTTTAGGGGTAACTGTACCTATAACACCTACAGTTAGAAACACGATGGCTCTAATTCCCACCACCAATGCTAGACTTCTAGCCCCCATTCAAAGTGTCCCACAGTGATTTATTAGAGAGTGCTACAACCCCAGAGCATGCAATGGGGAAATTACCATTTCCATCCTCTTTTTCCCCTCCCTGTGGTGTGGCTGGCTGCTGAGCCAGCCGTGACTGTCTCTCTGTGATTCCTGGCACTAATTGTGCCATTACCCTCTGCCCTGGACTGTCCTGCTCTGGCAGACCACCAGTTCTGCAGATCTTGTTGGGGCATCTGCACACTTGACTGCACAGCTCTTTATAAAGTACTAATGTTTGTTAAATGCTGTATGCCATGCAAGGTGAGAAAAGCTGTATTTCAGAGTGCCTTCTGCGAGGAAGGTGGGGATGCCACGTCTGGGTTGGAGCTGGGCCATGATATTGAAAGGCTGTATTGCATAATGAAGAAAGCAAGGACTCTGGATCTAACTGCCTGGGCTGGCCCTGGCCCTGGCCCTGACAATCACAGGCTATGTAATCTTGGGCAAGTTACTTAGCCTCTCTGTGCCTTGGTTTCCTCATCTGTGAAATAATAAAAATGATAATACTGGGCTTCCCTGGTGGCGCAGTGGTTGAGAGTCCGCCTGCCGATGCAGGGGACATGGGTTCATGCCCCGGTCCGGGAAGATCCCACATGCCGCGGAGCGGCTGGGCCCGTGAGCCATGGCCGCTGAGCCTGCGCGTCCGGAGCCTGTGCTCCGCAATGGGAGAGGCCACAACAGTGAGAGGCCCGCGTACCGCAAAAAAAACCCAAAAAAACCAAAAAGATAATACTCATTTCATAAGTTTGCTGTGGGAATCAAATGAGTTAATCAATGTAGAGCACTTAGAACAGCAGCTGGCACCCAGGAAGCTCTATAGCAGTGCTATTTGCTATCACTGTTGTTGTTATTACCCCTTCAGCCCTCAGGGGGTGTGGACAGGATCTGGGGCTGAGGACCTCCAATGCTGCTATCTCTGGGATTAAGCAGTTTCATTATGTTATAGAATTACAATGCACATGTCATTTTCTGTAACTGCCATGACTTGAGAAAAGTTGATAGGCCCAGCTTTTACACAGGTCTCTTTCAAACCTTAGAAAGACTCTAAGAGATGTTTCTTTTTCTTTTTTTTTTTTAAATAAATAAATTTATTTATTTATTTATTAATTGGCTGTGTTGGGTCTTCGTTGCTGTGTGGGCTTTCTCTAGTTGCCGGAGCGGGAAGTTCTCTTTGTTGTGGAGCACAGGCTCTAAGCACGTGGGCTGCAGTAGTTGTGGCTTGCAGGCTCTAGAGTGCAGGTTCAGTAGTTGTGGCACACGGGCTTAGTTGCTCCGCGGCATGTGGGATCTTCCTGGACCAGGGCTCGAACCCGTGTCCCCTGCATTGGCAGGCAGATTCTTAACCACTGCACCACCAGGGAAGTCCCGAGATGTTTCTATTTTTGTGTCCATTTTGTAGATAATGAAACTGAGGTTAACAAACATGCCCCGACTCATACACTTAGAAAATGGCAGAACTTGGATTCAAACCCAGATTCATTGGGCCCAGGACACTTGGCCATTGGGCAAAATGCCACACTGTTTTCTCCAGGGATATAGGGACAGCTCCTTTTCCCCATTCTTTATCCCACTTTGTCATATGCTCCCCAAGTTCTGTTACCTACTGTGTCCCATGTCTCTCAAATATTTGTGAATATATTTTGTGAATATCTCCCCATGCTGCCCTTCTTCAAGGACTTAGTCAAAGGCCAGAGGGGCGATGCTAGTGGGCCAGGCTGGTGGAGGCCAGTCTCTTTTCCTTTAGCCTGACTTCTATTTTGAAGGATGCTTAGTGGTTGTATGTAAGTAGATCCCTAAAGGGAGGAGGGGAGGGGATGGGTACAGTTTGAGCTCCAGCTGAGATCTAATTCTCTCTGTACTGCGGATTTGTACTTGCTCTGGATCTTGACATGTAAAAGGTTCCCAGAAACATTACACCACAGAGACTATATTTAGGTGGTTTTAATAGGGTAGCATGGCTCGGCTGTATTCCTTACGGTCCCACCAGGGAATACACATCAGTGATTAGCAAGGCCGAGCGCTACACTGTTACTCCACTTGCTGGTGATTGGATTAAGAAGACTTCTTTCTTCTCAAAAATTAATTAATGGGTCAAATTCACAACAAACTCAGATACTTGACTTACTATTATTTTAATTGGAGGGCATTTACTACAGACTTCACTCACTGTCATTTGACCTTCACCTGACTTGTGAGAGACTCTGCCGCCTGAGTCACATGCCACATCTCGGTCTGATGGAAACGTAGGCTCTAGATTTTGTTTTGCAGTGTCCCGTGCTTCTTCCATACTTCCCTCTTTTTGTATTTCTTTTCTTCACATCTTCCTTTCCCCTCATTCTTCCCTAGAAAAACAAAGTAAGAAAACAGCTGTGAAGGTGCTTTGAAAGTTAAAGAGCTTTACAAACCTTTGGTGCTTGCAGAATACCAAGTGTCTTCCATGTCTCTGTTGTCCTTGAAGGGGGAGAGGGTTATGTGGTCAGTAACTGTTAAATGCCAGGCATTGCGTGATACCTCTTGGTATATATTTTATTTAATTCTCATAATGACCTTGCAAGACTGTTATTCTTATCCTTATTCTATAGAAGAGGCATTTCAGGCTCAGAAAGATTATTAACTTGCCCCAAGCCAACAGCCAAGTAAGTGAAGAATCTGGAAGTAGTGAACTTACACTCTGAAATCTTTGCTCTTTTCACCAATTTCCCCTCGCCTTTCTAAGCTACGGTGCTCACTTATGGTGGGAAATAAGGAAGAATTAGCCAATGCAAGTAATAAGTAACACAGACTCGAATTTGGAGAAGCTGCTGCTTCAGTTGTAATCCCAGATCCCAATCAAACTTTACGGATTCCTCTCTGCAGCTTAGCTCTGCCGCCTCTGCTACCAGCAATGCCCTCTACTTTGAACTCAGGAGGTTTCTGGGAAACATTTGTTTTATCATCTCCAAAACTGGAATTTGGGACAGAAGTTTCTCTTAATAAGTCAGTTTATCACTGGACAGTATAAGAATCGTGAATACTATGCAAATTTATGCAAATCACCCATCTGCCTTAAGGGAGATTTAAAGTAAGATGGGGGCCACACCTTACAGGTGTGTAGTCTGAATGGTCGCTTTCACTTCCATATGGGGTGGGGTGAGCCCTTTTCTTTGAGCCTTACTGAGACTTGTACAATTCTGAGTCCTTGACCCCATGTTAAGGTCTGGCCTTTTTGTACAGCATTCTCTGAAATAATGCCTAGATCATGAACAGGTTCTGACCAAGGTCAAAGACAGAGCTATATCATTTTTCAATTGGAAAAACTGCCTACTATGGACGGTCTTAGAGCTGTCAGGCATTTGGAGACTTTGTTGCGGGAAGGATGGATTCACATGAACCTGGGCAAAAGACATCGGCTGTTGATGCTAACAAGGGTGAGAGCAGAGGCTAAAACTGAGGATGGTCAGTGGTGGCAAGGGACAATCTGAGGGGCTCTCTGCCCCCTAAACTCCGTCAGCCTCCCTAAACTATTGTAGACAAGAAATAAACAAGCAAAAGGTGAAAACCATTCAACAGATATTTTTCGACCTTTCTACTCAGTGTGGTTATCTACAGATCATCAGCGTCACCTGGGAGCTCGTTAGAAAAGCAGCCTCCCAGGATCCACCCCAGGCCTACTGAGTTAGAATCATGTCACGTGATTCTGCGCACAGCCACGAGCTGAAGGTCGGAGCAGCCGTTTTATACCGGGAACTGTGGTCTTGAGGGCTGGGTGCAAGGCCTCTGTACACAGCACTCTATGAACAAGTGAAACTGGACGAAGCACCAAGGAAAAGAAACAAAAGGTTAGACTTTATTTTATTACCCAGATTCTGTTTTTATTTCAGGAATTGTTAATGGGCTTTGCCAGTGACATTAAGTGAAGGATAAATGAATTAAGGGTTCTTCAAGGATAGGTGAATTAAGGGTTCAAAATTAAAACAGGGCTGTGAGGAGGATTTCTCTGGGGAAAGCTGTGTTGCGAATCCACCTAAACTAAGCAAGAGGAAGAAGTAGGGAGGTGCTCAGTCGCTTCATCTCAGATCTGAGGAGGAGACTTCTACCTGACCACCCAGAGAGCTTAGCATGTGACTCTAGTGGGGAGAAGGGTGTAGTAGCCGGCTGTCCGTCACCCACTAACCCATCCCCACTGGGAAATCAAAGGAGCCAGAGAGACGGGATGGTGAGTGCCCTGGCGGAGGTGCAAAGCTGCGGCTGTGTCTGAATGGTCACGCTGCCCTCGGGTGGAATGCGGATCCTAGGAACTGGGTGCGGAGCCAATGGCTGGGAATAATTTTAATAGGGGTCACCCAGGGGAGGAGACCATGGCAGTAAAAGGCTGTGAGGTGACATTGGTTGTTGCGGTGGGCCGGGGCGGGGAATAGGGAACAGAAGCGGAGCGTGCTTGGGAATGGGCAGCCCAGCGAGCGGCATTGATGGGTAAATGGGGGTTGTCATCAGAGGAACCTCGAAGGTGGTAGTCTCTAGAGAATTCGTAAAGATACTCACCATGGAAATGTCAGTTCTAGATGTCTTCTAACACCAGGAAGAATAGCACTACCTTACTATGTAGTACTCACCAAGTAGGAATTTTCCTGCCCCTTTACTTCCCCCTCACAGCTTCAACCCTGGGGGAGACACAGGTCAGAAATAGCAGGTAAGTTCTGGGAGAAAGAATTTAAAACAGAAGATGTTAACCCTGAGGTGCGGGAGCGTTTTGCTGCTGGTCCTGCATAAGGGAGGGGTGTGTGGAAGGGAGGCTTTTGGGTGACGATTGATCTGTTCGTCACTATATCTGACTAGACACTTTTAAATACTGAATTGGGATTGCAGTTGGAATTTACAGTGATAGTAGATTATCTTTCTAACCTAAGCATGACCGTAAAAGTCAAGGTTAAAGGAAGGACCTGACTGGGTTTAAAGAGACAATGGGAAAAAACACATTTTTGTGATTAAACCCCATAAGTCTTGCTTATTCAATGTGCCAGTTACAGTGAAGGATTAGCCGAAAGAGAAACACCTGTAAGTTCAGAGGAGCGTTAGCTAGAAGATGACTTGATATGATTCAGCCTTTGATTATTTTGGTCAGTGCCTGGAAACACATTTTTCTATGGGGACCAAACTGTAGGTATGGGCAGTGCCTACTACATCAGCAGTTACCAAGGAGTGGTCGTTTTAAGGGATACAAAGAAAAGGAATTTTCAAAGAGTAAGATTTAAGCATTTGTTTTAATGTATTATATTAATCAGAATAAACTAAGTGCTGTCATAAACTCTCTCAAAATCAAAGTGAGTTAAGAGAATAAAGGGTTATTTTTCACCTCACATCACAGTCCAATGTGGGCTTTAGTGGGGATGGGTTCTGTGTTCCACAGTCGTTCAGGGACTCAGACTCCCTGAGTTTTGGGGGCTTTCGGTTCCTCTGGTCCTTGAGTCGGTTTCCTCCAGCCACAGACCGACAAAGAGGGGACATTGAGGATCACTGACGGTGCCAGGAATCACTTCCGTGGCACCGTCCCTTGGCCAGAGCCTGTGACGTGACCCTGCCTAACTGCAAGGGTTGCTGGGAAATGTCTGGTAGCTGTGTGACCAGTGAGCAAAGGAAACGGGGTGGGACTCACCACTGTCTCTCTTCACGGACACCTTATGAGAGGTACAGCCCATCAAATCCCTGATTTCACAGACAGTATTGTTGCTTAGGTTAAAACTAAAGTTGTAGAGCCACTTCCTGCTGACCACATGAATCACTTGAAGGCCGGTTCCTGTGGGGAAGGAGTTGGGGTGTCCTTATCACTGCAGATAAGGACACTGAAGGATGTGGTGGGGAAAATGCCATTATGAAAACCCAGAATGATTCAGGTGTATTCAACCTCTGTAACTTTCTGCTTAGGGCATAGCAAAAGGGCAACAAAAATGAATTAAAACCCTCTTTCCCTTCAGGGCACTTTACTCTAATTAATCTTACAGTAAGGCTATTTAAAATGAAGCTTTCATTATTGACTTATCATCAACAGTAATTTCTTGCAAGAGAAAAACAGACTTTTCCAGAGTGGATTTTTAGAAATCAATTGGTGATTATTCTTTGTATTTTATTTTCATTTTTAAACTTAAAATTTTACTATTGAGTGATTAACAGCTATTTCTTGTGCACGAAAAATAGAATTTTTAGGTGTGCATTTTTGTTAAATGGTTATTATGCTTTGCATTTCATTTTTATTTTTATACTGTGAGAGCATTGACTTCTTTTCACTGCCTTTGTCTTTATAGTCACTTTCTGTACTTGAGGTGGGTCAGAGCTGACTTTGGAGCCAGGACACCTGGGGCAGAGCCAAGTCTGCCCCTCACTAGCTGCCTGACTTTGAGCAAGTTTCCTAATCTCTCTATGCCTCAGTTTTCTCATCTATAAAACGACAGCAGTAACAGTACCTACCTCATAGGATCGTGGCGAGAATTCAATGAGGTGATATTTATAAAGTCTGGCATAGACTAAGTGCTATGTACGTTTTTGGTGTTAATCTTTGACAAGTGATACTCAATTTCCTTTTGCAGTAGTTTCCATTTGGCATCATACTTTAAAGTAAAAAACAATGAGCCTTTTAAAAGAGAAACATTAATAAATAATAGCACAAGTCGTTGTAGAGTGCCATGGCCAGAACTGTGATGTTGGTAAGCAGATAATTCAAGTGTGGACTGTGTCTCGTGTGATCGATGGCTTCCTTATAAATCAGGCAGTAGATTTGACTTGGAGTTTTTGCAAATCAATCAGCAATGAATGAAAGCCCTTTTCTAAGAGTAAGTAGAGTGATTTGCTATACTTATTATTGGAATAAAACCACCCTAAAACTGATACTTGAAGAGGCTTGGTTTCTGAACAAGTTGAGATATAGAACAATGCAAAGACAGGGACCATTTATTTCCTGTTTACTGTCAGAAGCCAGTAAAGGTAATGGCTTTGTCTGTACTGGCCTCATGGATTGCTAACAGCTGTGAACCCAGGAGTTAGACAGAACTGCCTAACTGGGCTGGGGCAGGAATCCCCTGGGGGAAGAGGAGGCCCACCCAGTGGAGGCTCCGGGCACAGAGGGACAGAGAACTTGTGCCCAGCGTGAGCAGGCATACTCTCAAGAGAAAGAAAGTAGAGAATGGAGCAGAGCTTGCCTTTTCCATTTGCCCCGAATTTAACAATCCCCACTTGTCACTCCTCTTCCTCAGGGGTAAGAGTGTGCTTATGAAAAATTCCTTTTAGTGAAGGGGAAAACTGTCTCTCTCTAATAAAGGCCCAAACTGTTAGGGTGCTCTGTTGTTTGGTCTCCTTTGTAATCATATGACTTACAGTGTCTGCACTTCTCTTTCTAGTATTAATTAACTACATATGGCATTAATTAACTATATATGGCATCACTCACTGGAGTCTCCTCCACGAATCTGTCATTCTTCCTGGTGAGACTTCTGTTGCACCCACAGACAAATGGTGGGGGGGGGGCAAGTTAAGGTATTTGCTCTTTATCAGGAAGAAAAAGAAAAGTAGTGGAGCCCCTGCTTAAAAAAAAAAATCAGTTCATGGGTGATCTTAGTTGCTCTGATGCAACTGGTGTGTGTGTGTGTGTGTGTTCGAATAGACAGGAGGTAATTTTTTTATTTTTTGGCACTTTCAGATCATAAGAGAATTTAACATTAAGCAAACTCCCAAAATTGCTCCTGAGCCTTCCTAGATATTTAGGTAAATCTTTAGGTAAACTGAGACACAGTAGTCTTTCATTGTTAATTTTACAAACTGCCAATAATCTACTTTCCATATCTTTTAAAGATATGCTTGTAAAATGACATAGCCTATTAATTTTTAATGAATGTTTCTAGATTTTAAGCACACAAAATTATCAACTAGTAATAGCATGTGTAATTTTCTGAAGCTGAAAAACAATAGCACAGTTGTTTATTTATGCTTTGGTCTGCTAAGCTTATCATTACCAGACAAGAAAATAGCATATCATATTTTTACAAACTGTTTAACGGTAGTTATTAGTAGCAGTTCCTCACAAAGCCAGGTGGGAAGTAGTTTTATTTTTTTCAAAAGTTTGCTTTGGAAATGAAAACACTATTGCTTTATACAAAATTACTTTTGCAATATGGGAATTCTGATTTTAAAAAAGAGACATTGTCTCTCCATAGCACAGTGGTAACATTTTTAAGATTCTAATGACATACTCAGGAAACATTCATAAATCAGTTAAGTATCTAGCACAGTAATGTTTTACTCTCTGTGGCCTTAGGAAAATGATTTCACATTTCTATTTTCTACTTGTCTTTGAAGAAATAGAGATCATGGTAATCTATTAACATTTTTGAAGCTCTCTGGGATAAAGAATATGCTAATTATTCTTTTGATATTATAATATTTATACTTTATTTAAATATGACTTTTGAATTAGACCAGTCCATTCTGTTGAACTAATGACAAATTTGGAGATATGATTGGTGTGTCTTTGGGACACAGAATTTCCATGTCCTGTGTAATCTCAAAATTTCCCTGGTCTTGTGATAATAACATGGCAGCTTCATTTTTAATGACCATGCTGTAAGGCACTGTTGACTCTTTTCTAGAGATTATATCATTTCATTGTTTTGGTTAACATTAGTTTGAAAAAATTGCAGCTCTAATTTTAGCTGTGGGGACAAATATTTGTGCTGTTGGTGATTAACAAGACTTCTGAAGGTCAGATATAAATACATAAACTCTACTGCAATATTAGTTTGCATTTCCCCTTTTTTGGTAAGGGTGTGGAAAAAACCAGAACAAAGTATACCAAAAAGGGAATGATAGTTTGAAAGAATAAAGTTGTAATTTAGAAAAGGTAATTTCAAAAGATACCTTGAGTAATGCATATTCAATATGAAAAATACTGGTAATGCAGAAAAAAAAAACAATCACTCAAATGTTCTATTACTTAAAGACAGTGTGTTAACAATCCTGAGAATATTCCAGATCTGGTTTTCTAGTACACTTTCGTTTTACATTGTTGTGATTATACTATTGATACTATTGTATGTGCTGCTTTTTTCATTTACTATTAGAACATAAGCAATTTATAAATTGTCACAAACTTCTCACAAACTATTTTCATTGGCAAATAATCTATTATCAAATGGTATAGAATAACAAATCATTTACCCTTATTAGTGTGATTGGTGCTCTGATATTTACTGAGTTTTGGGAGTTTATCCTCTCTCATTTATTCTCTCCTCCTCTCTGCTTGGTCTGCTAAACAAAACTAAGGCTTTGGTGCATTTACTATAAAAGTTCTAAACCTGCCTGAGCAGGACTTCTGGTTCCAAAAGACAGAGCAGCATAAAACTCAGATGCAACATGGTAATTACATTATTTAATTATGAGACAGATATGTGCACATTTCTCTGTAAAGTGGATTTGTTCAAACTCACTAGCTTCTGGATCCTAGGAGAAATTGAAATATTGTCTCTTGAGTAGGTGTGTGCTTCTGGCAACAAAAATGAAAATAAACAAGTGGGACTACATTAAACTAAGGAGGTACAGCACAGCAAACAACAAATTGAAAAGGTAACCTCCAAAATGGAAAAAGAAATTCACAAACCATATATCTAATGAGGTTAATATATAAAATATATAAATAACTCATACAACTCAATAGCAAAAAAAAAGCAAATAGTTCAACTTAAAGGTGGGCAAAGGACCTGAATAGACATTTTTCAAAAGAAGGCATATAAATGGCCAAGAGGTACATGAAAAGATGCTCAATAGCACTCATCGCCAGGGAAATGCAAATCAAAACCACAATGAGATACCATCTCACACGTCTTAGAATGGCTATTATCCAAAAGACAAGAAATAGCAAGTGTTGGAGAAGGGTGGAGAAAAGGGAATACTTGTGTACTATTGGTGGGAATGTAAATTGGAGTAGTCATTACGGAAAACAGTATGGAGGTTCCTCCAAAAATCACAAATAGAACTACCAACTGACCCAAACATCCTACTCTAGGTATATATGTAAGAAGGAATTGGGGGGATTCCATGGCAGTCCAGTGGTTAGGACTCCATGCCCTCACTGCCGAGGGCCTGGGTTCAATCCCTGGTTGCAGAACTAAGATCCTGCCACAAACCCATGTTCATTGCAGCATTATTCACAATAGCCAAGATATGGAAACAACCTAAGCGTCTGTCAGTCTATGAATGGATAAAGATGTAGTAGACACATACAGTGAAATGTTACTCAGCCTTGAGAAAGAAGGAAATCTTGCCACTTGTGACAAGATGGTTGAACCTTGAGGGTATTATACTAAGTGAGATAAATCCAACAAAGAAAGACAAATACTGTGTGACCTCACTTAAATGTGGAACCTAAAAAAGTCAGACATAAAAACAGAGTAGCATGGTGGTCACCAAAGGCTGGGGGGTGGAGGAATTGGGGGGATGTTGTTTAAGATGATGTTTACAGCTAGTAGATAAATAAGCATAGTGAATAATAGTCAATAATGCTGTACTATAAACTTCAAAGTTGCCAAGAGACTAGATCTTAATTGTTCTCATCACACACACAAAAAATGATAATTATGTAACATGATAGAGGTATTAGCTATCAGCTTGGGTAGTAAACATACATAGAATCTAAGTGTATCAAACCAACACATACATCTTAAACTTACACAATGTTACGTGATCTCAATTTTAAAAAATTAAAATATGAAAGTCCATTTTTAAAGAAAATTAAGGTGTGTGCTTGAGAGTCTCATGGCTTATGGTGGTAAATAGCTGCAGCAGCCCCACGCTGAGTGCGATGTGGAAGACAGTACAGTATGTGGTAGTTTGTGAAAACCAATTCATCTGAATGAACTTTAAGGAGTTTTTAGATTTTTCCACAATTTTACCTCTTTCCCAATAAAGGTCTAACTCTTTTTTTTTTTTTTTTGCGGTACGCGGGTCTCTCACTGTTGTGGCCTCTCCCGTTGTGGAGCACAGGCTCCGGACGCGCAGGCTCAGCGGCCATGGCTCACGGGCCCAGCTGCTCAGTAGCATGTGGGATCTTCCCGGACCGGGGCACGAACCCGCGTCCCCTGCATCGGCAGGCGGACTCTCAACCACTGCACCACCAGGGAAGCCCAGGTCTAACTCTTTTTAATCAAGCTAACCATTTAGGGTCATTAATTAGGATCACTTAAAACTGAGTGTAAGGGACGGGGACGACGTTCTGTTCCGCTGCGTCCAAGGGGTGCAACTCGGCGTTGTGGAGCAGAAAGAACACTCAAAGGGCTTTCCTGACATTGACAGTCGATTTAAAACCCTGCTAGAATTTGTAAGTGTGTGAAGCATTCCCAGACCCTTCAACCAACTCAACAGCAGCTACTTCCCTGTGACTGGGTCCTGATTAAGGTCCTCCCAAGAAAGACTTCATTGCATCCATGCTCAAGAGGACTCTGCCGGGTTTTCCTGACCCCTCTACATCGCTATCAAGTGCCAAGCCCTTAAGACTTGGGTATATGTATTGCAACGGCAAGAGTGCCAGTGCCCACCAAAGACCCACTGGACCTGTCAGCTCCTCTGTTTCACCAAGCAGACATAATAACTTACCAGCAAAGCAGAGTAAGCCAGGTGCCTCTGCGTGATACCACCAGCTGATAACATACAAGAAAAAATCATTAACTTAGACTAGAACCCTACCTTTTCTTGAGAAGCTGGGATTGAAAGGAGCTATTCTGAGATCTGTGCTGCTAGTAAGTGACTGATAACATAGACTGGATCAGTCCCTGAGTTCAGAGACTTGGTTGCAAGTGAGTGAAAAATAGACAACGAGAGGCTTCCCTGGTGGCGCAGTGGTTGAGAGTCCGCCTGCCAATGCAGGGGACACTGGTTCGTGCCCCGGGCTGGGAAGATCCCACATGCCGCGGAGCGGTTGGGCCCGTGAGCCATGGCCACTGGGCCTGCGCGTCCGGAGCCTGTGCTCCGCAACGCGGGGGGGGCCGCGACGGTGAGAGGCCCGCTTACCGAAAAAAAAAAAAAACAAAAAACGAAATGTTGAAGAATTGCACAGAGGTGCAAGCCACATTTTACCCTCTCCAAGTAATGGTGGTTGGACTGAGAAAGTGCTAAACCAAACCTGTAATAGGACTGGTTGTTTGATGTCTCTCTTTGTCATCGTGGCCTCTTACTATTACATTGCTTTCTGTGTTGTCTCTCTAGGTCCCCTTGTTCTCAGATAATTCACATTGCCCTGACTGGACAGCAATGGTTCCCTAGTTTAGAACTAGGCCACTGGTTGTACCAAACTGAACTGGTTGAGAGTGAATGTTGCCAAGTATTCTTAGACCGTATTAACAGAACTGGTTATTGCCCTGAGTGTTATCCTGATAATCCTGCTAATAGAAGCCTCGTTCTTCCTTGGTCTTTCCCACTTGAGGGGGCTCCCCAAAATCTTACCAGGTGGACCTTTGAAAAAGCTTGCCACCCATTTCTTCTGGGTCCTCCACTGTTAGAAAAAGGATATATGACTCTAGAGTTGCTGGTTTTAACCCTGCATTACAGTGAATCCTGATCAGAACAGACAAAACCTTGAACAAAAAACCTGGCCAAAGCAAATAACTTCTTAAACTTAAGATTTTCTTAAAGTAAAAATCATGGAGACTCCAGAGGGTTGTGTACTAGTAGCCCAAGGAAGATGGAAAAATGACTCCTTTCTATATCTGATCCAGACTGTCACTGCTCTGGGAAGCTGCTTAAATTGTTGTTGGATCTGCTTCCGGGGTCTATGCGTCTCTTCTTCAGCATGAATTTAATCAGCATTCCAAGCCAGACTGTTCATCTAGAACCTGACTAACCCATATTTCCTATGTTTTGGAATTAGCTTACTCCTAAAAATCTCCACAGCCTAATGATTGACATTATTATGACACGGTAGTCCTGGAGGAGAAGCCCCCTATTGTGTGTACTTTCATTATATTCTAGTGATAACTTTTGTGGGAAAGCATCCTTGTAGCTGAATTCTAGATTATTCCAGTAAAACAACTAGACATTTTAATAATAAACTATATTGTTCTAAATTCTACCTCATATATTAATCGGTGGTAATTATATATATATATAATTTATTCATATATAACTGTTTATTCATCATTGGCTCTATTTAACTCATCCTCAGTGTGGGTATGACATGATCGATAACTGGTCACTGTCAGAGAAATCACATTCAATCAGGTAACACCTATATAGGTGACATAAAAGCATGCAGAAATGCCTCTGTCTACATCTCCTTGGCTCTACGTAAGCAAATACTATCTTGTCTTTGTGGTGACTGAACGTAGAATGTCCTCCCCTGGCAATGGAAAAGTACCTGTCCTAGGAGATAGGTGACTAAAGAAGTTACCCAGCTTGACTCCATATATATTATGAACAGTTTAGCGGAAGCATTTTTCTTAGAACTAAGAAGGTCTTACCTGACAATGGCCTCATTCTGACCTTCACTTGTTCATAAGAATCATGGAACTAGAGTTCAGGTAAGAAACTTAGAAAAAGCAGTTGAAAACATCTCAGAGGCCACTGAACAATTTTAAAATTCCACTTAAGATTCTAGATAATCCAGTGCTTGTGTAGCAACTCAATGTTCTCAAGGTCCCAGGTCCTTTCTATCTTTCCCCTCCGGGATCCTTATCACATTGGCTTTTTGTCCTCATAGTTCTCACCAAGTACAATGTAGCTTGTTGCTGCTCCAGACATTTCAATCCCAATCAAAGGCCGGAAGTAGGGAGCAAAAAGCTTTCTCCTTTCAGGTCTGTTTCTTTTATTGGGGAAGAAGATCTTTCTCAAAAGTCCCTCACAAATTTTTTCTTACATCTCATTACAGCAAGGATTTTTTCCATACATCCTTGAATCACAAGGGAGCCTGGGAAACCTGGCAGAGGGGAGTGGAGTTGGCATTGCCTGGATAGGGCACGTTGTCTCCCCTAATAAAATCAGAGCTCTTTTAGGAAGGAAGAAGGAAAGAATTAATGGCTGTTTGTATGCAACAAATCATGCCTGCCACATGTTGTTAAAAAGTCACTTGTTAGTCTGTTTAAAGAATGTATCCCAGAGATCTACCCTGTATCCGCCTTATGTCTGTCATGATGGAAGTTCTCTTCTGTTTTATTGCTGAATAAGCTGTGTGGACTGCTAAGAAAAACAGAAACAAAACCAAAACTGACTGTAGAAGATACTGTTGTAATTTGTGTGTGGTTTTCAAATTGACATCACTGTCATTTTGACATGCTTGTGACTGTGTTGAGTACACTTGGCTCTGGTTCTGTGATTCCTATATAGATGGTTAGGTGTTTTATCTTGTTCTCTAGGCGTTTTCTTCATTCTCTATATGTTATTTCCTTGCAGGGTCTGTCAGTCAGCCTTTCTTGTAATGATGCTGTGTAACGACCTCAAAATCTCAGAGGCTTACAACGAAGTACTTTTTTCCTTGCTCGTGGGTCTGTGGTGTTCCCCTGGACTCAAGTAGCCTCAGGCTATGTTCAGGGCTGCTGCATGGGTCTCTTCTGGGGTTCAGACTGAATGCACAGTGACTACCTTAGTATATTTCCCTGTGGAACTGGCAGAAGTACAGGAGGGCAACCCAAATGCACAAACCCATTTTAAGTCTCTGCTTGTATTATTTTTACTGATATCCCATTGAAAAAAGTGAGTCATATGGCTAAATCCAAGCTCAGGGGGTGTGGCAGTACAGTCCACACACTACCAGAATATGGCAAGGACATATAATACTACTATAAGAGAGCGACAAATTGAGACCCATAATTATATTTACCATACAGTGTTTAACATGTTATATTTGGGGCTTAGCTATTTTTTTTCTCTATTGGTTTCTGTTTTCATAAGGCAACTGATCTTTTCTGTGCATTTTAAAATGTCTTTTTCATCAGAGGCTTTTCCTCCCAGATAGCTTTGCATAAATTTTATGGGCATCGAATACTTTGCTGTTACTCCTCATAGAATGTTTGTGTTGGAAGGTACCTTAGAGTTTCAGTTCTATCACTTTGCAGATCAGAAAACTGAAGTCCAGAGAGGTTAGGTGACTGGCATAAGAACACACAGCTAGCCAATGACAATATATTTTCACGTGCAAAGTGAGGAGCAGGACATTTTAAAGTTCCTTTTTTCCTTTTGACTCTTATGTCCTATCTCATTCTAAGCCTGTTCCCAGGGCCACTTCCTGGGAGGAATTCAGCTGGCCTGCCTACTTTGGAAATACTAAGCACAGAATAATAGATGGCAAGGGCAGAGGGAGCATGAATGATCCCCACGCCCCCTCGCCCTGCAAGCTGGCTGGCAGGCAGTGTCCGTCCTCTCCAACAGGCGAGGCGGAGCCCTGGAGTGCTGGGCTCTGGGGAAGAGGCACAGGTCTTCTGAAGGTCAGGTGGATGACCTCTCCCTGAGAACACCTTTTAAAATGATTTCATGAATCCTCCCAGTTGCTAGGAGATTATAGCAAGGTGTTTTCTGTGGACACTTGGGCATGGTTTTGAAAGCCCTTTGGTGTGAGAGAGAGTCATAAAATTAGGAAGTTTGAGATGATTTGTGTATGTGCAAGAGCAAATTAGTGTGCTTCCATATTTTAACGGAGCAGCAAGAACACATCCATCTTGTCATTGTGTACAAAATTGTTAACAGTTTCATTTGTGTCACCTATCATCTGAGATTCCTAGTGAAACTGAGTAGTTCATCAACATCAGGTAATATTTATTAACAGTCTGTGCCTGTGCGTGTGTGCACGGGTGTGAGCCCCTCAGCTTGGTGCTTAACTGCTTCATTGGTTTCCTTCCATCCGCTATGGCCAGGAGCCAGCTGTGCCTACTTGTTTCATTCTGCACATATGGTGCTTTCAAATGACACTATTTACATGCAAATTAAAAAAACAATCGTTTTTTGGAGGAAGAACCAAAATTCAGTTGGTTGTTTTTGCTGCCTGAGAAGTTCTTTCCATTACCTATCTGCTCTTAGTGCTTTTGTGTATACGATTGTGATACGTTACAGTGATGTCAATTTGAAACAAGTTGCATAGATAGGATGATAACACTTCGAATCATTTCTAACTTTGACTGAAAAAAAAGTTATATAAAACTTAAAATGCCCACATCAGAATTAGCAGCAGTTTACTGTGCAGCTGAGGTGATCAAGCAAATGCTCATGAACCTGATGAAAATAAGAAATGATTATTTATCAGAAATGAAATCTGCAATACAAGGGTGGAGAATTCTACTCTGTAGAAATAAAAAGTTAAATATTTTTATTATTAATTTTATATAATTATTCACAAGTTCACTGCAGAAATATTTTTATACTATAATTTATGTATCACTTTCAGTAATTTAATTGTTTAGAAATCAACTTGGTATTTCACTGTGTTCCTTTTTCAAAGGAATGAGATTTGTTCTTTTTCATCTAGTGGTTTCTAGTCCAACTGATTTCTGAGTCACTTTCCTGCAGCTGATATTTCTGACAGAATTTATAGTGCTGTGTCATGAATGATTTAGGATTTTTAATCGTACTTGACCACCACATGGCCAGATTGGTTAAATGACTTGAATGTGTAAAGTTGGCCAGAAATTCTGATGACTTCACTGTGGTCAGTTGAATCACTGGGAGTAAACATGGTGGCAAACTCTTGAATCTTTTTTTTTTCCTTTCTTTCTTTACTCACATTGGGGCCTCAGTGAATGCTTCCTAAATGACTGGAGTCTTTGAGCTTCTTTTAGATTACCTAAGAGAAACTTGAGGGCTGAGCACACATGTGAAAGCCATAGACAAAACATGAAAGTTTGTTTGCCAAGATTTTTCTATTTTTTCATTGATCCAAACCTGGCGGGCATTCAAAGTTGTATCCATACATATAAACTGACTAGGGAAGGCTATGGCTACATTTAATGGAAATATTAGCAGATAACATTTATTGAGCACTTACAAAATGCCAAGTTGTGTGATAAGCGTACATCATCTCTTTTAAATCCGGTTAACAACCCTTTGAGGCAAGGAGCTCATTTAATATCTATTAATAGATGAGGAAATTTGGTTTCCAGAAATAATGTAACATGTTCAATGTTATGTAGCTAGTAAGTGGTGGAACATGAATTCAAAACCCAATCCTCTGAATTCCACCAACATCTTCAAGATTTCTGGTCTTTTCATTAATCTCCGATGCCAATATGTATGACAATTGAATCCTTAAAGGGTCATTTTTTTCAGAAATACATTTTATCTGTGCATCTGAAGCACATAATCTTGAGTAGTTTTATTCATATATTGTTTGAAGGGTATTATAGTTGTAACATTTTCAGAACATACCCAAAGAGACCTTTTTGTCTCAGGTCCAGTGGCCAGAATGATAAATGAAATGGGAAATCTTAATGAAGTCCAAGCCAAAGGGTGAGTTAAAATGAGCCATGTGGGCCCACAGATGAAGTGAAGTGTTCATGGCTGCTGTAAAGGAGAAAGTCGAAAAAGAACATTTAAGAAATGAGCATAGATAACCTCTGCTTTAAGAGTATATAGATTTTTCTCTAAGTATTGCTACATCATGAATTTTGCTACACAGTATTTTTATAACTCTTCTGAACTTAGTGTGTTCTCATATCTAGTATGATTTCTTTGAGTCATGGGTCATTTAGAAAGTGTGTTTCTTAAATTTCTAAACATATTTTCTTTCAAGGCTATCTTTTGCTAATTGATTCCTAAGCTAATTTATTCTGTGATGAGAGTAGATTTGTGTGATACTGATTTTCTAAAAATTTTAGAAATTTTATTCCTGGCCTACCATATGATCACTTTTGTAATTTTTTAATGTATGTCTGAAAATATGTGTTCTATATACATATGTATATGTCGTATCTTATTGTGTCTTTGAAATCTTTTGTATCCTTATTGTCTGCTTAATCAATGAATCATTGAGAAAAGTGTTAAAATTTCCCACTAAAGGGTAGATTTATCAGTTTAAAAAAAAATGAACATAGAAAAGGAGAAACAAATGTAATTTTTCTCAGGTATACCCCTTTCACTATGAATTAAATTGTATTCTGTTAATCAGAGGTCCCTGGGCACATTCTTGGGATTTGGGAAGTTACGCAGTAGAGGAAAGTGGGCCTTTAGAGAATTCTCTTCCCTGCTTTTCAGACACAAGTTTCTATTTTTTTAAAAAGATAATTCATACACGTTTGTTTTGTTGGGTGCTTTAAAAAGCAAATTTCTCAACTGTGGCCTCATTTCATTGTCAGGGAAAGCAGGCAGAGGAGTTCCCATTGAAGTGGCTGGGTCATCCAGCATCAAAGAAAGGAAAATGGAGTCCTAGGCCAGGAGTCAGGGTACTACCATCGCTGCCATCTAGATTCAGTTGTGATGTCTGGCATCATCACAGAGATATTTCATGTCATGTAATGCTCTGGGCAACAGAGGGCTAATTTTTCAATATCAAAACATTTGATATATTATGATTAACCTGATAATCATTTTGATTACATTTGTATAATATAATAAATATTTTCCTAGTTACTCTGCTGGTGATGGGTATGGTTAAACTGTCCTTGATAAACGAGGGTAGTTTGGTAAACATTTGTTACTTGTGCTACTGTCTCATGCATGGATGTCCTCTCAAAGATTACTGGGGTGTATTGGTCTTACTTGGATTGCTTTGCCTTCAGAACTCTGTTGTTCTTCTTATGGTTTTCCTCCTTCAATCCTTAGGGAAGATTTGTTCCGGGAAATTTATTTACTGGTGGCAAGAATTGACCACATGGCTTCTGTGACTAACGCATACTGATTTCTCAGGGCCCAGAGTTAGCATTGGCTTCTGAGAACTCCATTCGAGATCCTGGGGACAACATGGCCGCAACTGTATGGAATCTGCTTTCACAAAGTAACTGGCAGTTGCCACAGACACTTAAGGAATTGTCAGTTAGTTTCACATTTCAGGTCATGTTTGAGGGATTGTTTCTCTAGAGCCTCTTTTGCCACAATTTCTATTAAAAAAGACTATTCTTTACACAGCTATTTTTTAAACTTGAGTAACGGATACCTGTGGTGGAAAAGTTACAGCTAAATATGCCGGGCTGGCTTTCCTGATAAAAGATGTATCTTAACTGTGGCAGAGAGAAAAAAAAAAAAAAGCCTTGATGGCAGACAGACCTGGGTATGAATTCTGGCTTTGTCTCATACTATCTGTAAGACTTCATGGTTTCCTGGCTTTGTCCTGTACTAACTTTAAGACCTCAACAGGGTGTTGTCTGTTGCCTCATCTATAACGTGGATCCAGAAGTGACTTCCCTGTAGGGTTGGTGGGTTACTTATGGTGTATGTGCCTAATGCATATTCCTAGCTCATCGTAAGTGCTCAATAAAAACTCGTTGATATTGTTTACCATATATAATTGGTTTCAAGGCAGACAGTTGTCTTCAGGGAAGCAGCAAATAATCTTGGTGTCCCTATATTTTTTTATTGCAGAATTTCTTTCCTGAATTTGGTTTTGAACGTTACATTTACTTTCATGATCTGGAAGAGAACATTTTGAGAAAAATTCCCCCTGCCCCCCGCTAACTCACTGTTCATGGCTTTTTGCTTCCTGATAGTGAAAAAGTGACTAAGAGCCCGTGTAGTACAGCATATTATATAAGCCTCAAGTGTATTTCTTTGGTGTTGTATCACAGATAGGTTTTCCTATTTCTATGTGTAATGATAGGGATAGGTAGGGAATAGAGAATGGATTATAAAGCCAAAGACAGTGCATGCTGTGCAAGGTGAAATTAATTATGAGAACACACTGTGAAGCACAGGTGCACCTAGAAAAAACATAACTGCACAATTTAAAAATATACTGGACAATTTTATAAAGTGACAACCTATAACTTCGGGGAAACAGTGGGTAGCAGGATTTATGTATATGGAACTAACTTTTCGCCTTCCATTCTATGTTGACAGGAAATATCCCCCTTCCAGTTCCTCCACATATGTTACTGCAGTATTTGTGCAATTTCATTACAGCCTCACAGCACCTTTGGTCCAAAGGGACTTGTAAACCGGGGAGCATATTTTCAGCCCCACTACTGGAAGGCAGAGGAATTTGCAACTGCACATGAGAAATTAGTTAGAAACAGAATTATTAGAAACAGAATTATTAAATGGGATATGGACACAAATGGAAGTGAAGTGGGTGAGGTGAGATTTCAAGTCAGGTGCATTCACAATAAGTGCAGAGTGAGGAAAAAAAATCTGACTTAATGAACTTGGAGGAACTAAAGCTAGGAGCAAAGTCATTAGAAGAATATACGGTAAAATGGTACTCTCTGAAAGACTCCATCGAAGCTATAAAGGCAGTTGGAGGCCCTGAAATAACACTGGAATTGTTTATGAAATGAGGAGTAATCTGTGAGGCATCCATGGGGGGAAAGCCTGATTTGGAATTTTAAATCGGCCGGTGAAGTTTTGAGCATGTGAAATACTAGTGCCTCTGTTTTTCACACTAAGAAATTTGAAGTGGAGAAATCCTGTGCCCTAAGTGTGCAGGACAAAATAGTTGTTGGTATCAGTCCTTCTCATGGTTTTCAATGCACTGAGGTAGACGCAACAACCAGATTTTACTATTCTGTACTGTGACTTACAGGGTAATAGGTTGACCTGAGAGTTCCAAGCATTTACTAGATTATGAAACATACCAGGATCCATATTCATTTGCTCACCATGGAGAAAGGAACCTAGGAGATTTGACGAGGCAGTTGTTGCAAATCACATATATGCAAACTCTCTTCCCGTTACCCTAACCTGCCGCCAGATTCCCCAGCTGCACAGCTTGGGGTGCTTGGAGAGCTCACGAGGAAGAGAGAGGCCATGGAGGTGGAAAAATAACCCAAGAGGTTAAGCCTGCCTTGACCTTTTTCCCCACCCCTCAGAATGCTTGATTGTAGACCTTGTTTTTCTGGGAGCTTTGATCATCAGTTATGAGACGGCCCTTAGCTCAGTGATAATAACTAAGTGGAAAATACAATATTTCTGGCTTCTTAACTGTAAAAGGGAAACACGCCATGCCTGACATCCCCTACCATCACCCACACTTCCCGAAGACAACCCCTAAATGCTGCATGTCGGCCAATGACCACATTGCACAATAATCAGACAGACGTCCTGTCATTTAGGCCTTGCGCTGCCACCACTTTGTCAGATGGGGAGAGCCTTGTGACCCCCATGCCCTCCCCTTTGAATTACCCTCTGAAGTGCACTTCTGTGCTGCTGCTGACAGGCATTTACCAGGCTGTTCCCTCACTAGCGCGGGCTTTCATCTCATTGCTCCAAATGGATCACCTGGGACCCCGCTCTACAGTCCACAGAATTATCGCTGGGTTAGTGTTTTTATAATTTTGTTTTCCTGTGAGTTTTTTGTTGTTGTAGGACTTCGTCTTCTAAATTCAGAACTGGAGCCCTTGGCGAAGGAAGCAGAGATGGTGTTTTTAAATGATTAATGCAAAGCATCAATAAAATATTGAAAATATGGCTGCTCTTTTTCAAAAAAGGCTCCCCCTTAGGCTATGGGAAACTGTAGTCAAAATCCATTTAAAATTTGTATTACATCAGGTTTTATAAAGAAAGGGGCAGAAAATCCATAATCATTTCTTTCAAAACCCCCACTTAAAGCTCTGTTACAGAATCTCTAAGCACCCTGACAACACTGTAAGAGGTACCCTTTGTCCACACTTCTGTACTTTTCTCAGGGGCCTCGTAGTAGGTGATGACGCGGCCCCTCTAGCACTGACTTCGTTTTTCTGATTGAATGCCTGCTTGCCTTTGTGGTTCTGTGCAGCCTTTGTTCAGAGATATTTCTTACTAATATCCACAAATTCACGTCCCGAAATGCAAAGGGCAGGTTCCATTCACTAAATGTTAAATAGATAACATGTTAGATGTGTGACATTGAAATTATGCAGTTATTTTATGAAGTTTGGGATGATTGCATCTGCACAGATTCAGACCCAATCTTGTATTTCTGTGGAAGAATGTTGAACAGTCTGGTGTGTACTCTTCAGAGAATAAATTCACCTGCTTTGCATAGAGGCACTTTCAAGGAAAACATGTACAGCAGGTGCTATGGCTGAGCTGAAAGAAATCATTGTTATGAAAAGGATGGGTGCCTGGCCTTGTGGGTTGAGCTCATGACTGCTCTTGCTAATGGAAGCCCAGCTGGGCTATTGGAGCCTATTAACAAGGTACTGAGGCAGAGTAGCAGAATGGCTTTAGTAGAAAAGCCTGTGGGTTGTTCATACCAGGGTTGCTCTAAGTATTAGGGCTGATGCTATGTTCTCTGAAGTCAAGGGTGATGTTTTCTGGAAATGTCTCACAAACTTAAGATTCTTTAGAGTAACTGGAAAATGAGAACCAAGGCTGTCTCTTATAGAAGTATCCCTCATGGTTGAGATAAAATTAAGTTTCCTTTCCCCCCTCTCTGTGTAATTTTTCCTGTGTATAATTTATGGTAATCCCAAACCCAAACAAATTGAGAAAAATTGTGATATGCCATTGACGCAGAGAGCTATTTTGAGAATTTTAGAAGGGTTTCGTGGGGGACTGATTAGTGAATCCATGAACATTGCTGGCCAAAAATAAGAAATTAACTTTGTGAAATTCCCTTCCCCGGTTCATTTCACTGTCTACTGTTCTATGGGTCTTGCTGTTCACAGGATGGTTTTGGAGAACATCATTGCAGTTTTGGAAAGATGTTTCTTCTTTTCCTTGCCTCTTTAACAAAAAATAGGATTCTTGGTATGTTCTCTTAGAAATAATTTTCTCTGGAGTTGAACTAGGTCTCTAAATTACAAAGGCAAATTTGTTTTAAAATTTACACCCCTAAATCTTATTGGGTAAATGGAAAAGAAGCATTTTAATGTAGGCAAAGCCAACAGAATACCTTAAAATATTCATTGTTTTACCCTTTTTGTATTGTCTTTGGTTTTGGTGTCAAGATAAGACAACTCACAAAATGAGTTGGGAAGTGTTCCCTCCTCTTCTATTTTCTGGAAGAGATTATGTAAAATTAGTGTTAAGTTTTCTTTAAATGTTTGGTAGAATACTGGAGAGTGAAAACATCTGGACCTAAAGATCTCTTTCTCTAGAGTTTTTAATTATGAATTCAATTTCTTTAACGGTAGTAGGACTATTTATATTATCTATTTTGTCGTGGTTGAGTTTGGTAGTTTGTAGTTTTCAAGGAATTGATGCACTTCTTCTAAGTTGTAGGATTTATGTGCATAAAGTTTTTTGTAATATCACCTTTTTATCCTTTTAATGGCTACAGGATCTGTAGTGATAGTCTCTGCTTCATACTTGATATTGGTGACTTGTGTTCTTTCTCTTTTCATTTTTGTCTGTCTTGCTAGAGGCTTATCGATTTTACTGATTTTTTTTTTAAGAACCAGCTTGTTGTTTCATCGATTTTCTCTATTATTTACCTATTCTCAATTTCATTTATTTCTACTATTATCTTTATTATTTCCATCCTGTTTACTTTGGGTTTACTTTGTTCTCCTTTTTCTAGTTTCTTGATCCATTTAAGAGCTTCCTGCATTTCTAATGTAAGTTTTTTAGTACAATAAATTACCCTCTCAGCACTGCTTTAGCTGTATTCTACATATTGCGATGTGTTGTTTTTTAATTTCAGTTCTAAGTATTTTTAAAATTTCCTTTGAGACTTTCTTTTTGGCCCAAGGATTATGGAAAAGTGTGTTTATTTTCCACACATTTAGAGATTGGTCTTGTTTTCTTTCTGTTATTGATTTTTAGTTTGATTCCATTATGATCAGAGAATACACATTCTAGTCAGATTTCAGTTCCTTTAAATTTGTTAGGTTTGTCTTATGGCCAAGGATATGGACTATCTTCAGGAATGTTCCATGAATGGCGTTTGAAAATATATTCTGCTATTGTTGACTGTAGTTCTCTATATGTGGCAATTGGATCATGTCAGTTGATTTTGTTTTGCAGATCTATGTCCTTGCTGATTTTCTGTCTCCCAGTTCAATCAGTTGGTTAGAGGAGGGTGTCAAAGCCCCCAACTATAACTGTGGATTTTTCTGTTTCTCCTTTCAGCTCTCTCAGTTTTTGTTTTATGTTTATTAAGGCTGTGTTGTTTGGTGAGTACACATTCAGCATCATTATGTCTTCCTGGTGGGTGGATCCTTTAATCATTTTTAGTGCCCTTCTTGTCTCTAGTAATTTTCTTTTCTCTGAAGTCTGCCTTATTAGATATTAATCACTCCTGCTCTTCAAAATTAATATTTGCATGGTATATCTTTTCCCAGCCTTTTACTCTTGACCTATAGGTTGTTGAATTTGAAGTAAATTTCTTACAAACGGCGTATAGATGAGTTATGTTTCACTATCCATTCTGCCAATCTCTCTTTTGATTGGTGTATTTAGGTTTAAATTAATTGGTCTATTTATATTGAAAATAATTATTAGTATGTTAGAACTTAAGTTGGGAAAGTAACTTTTATTTTTATTTTCTGTCTAACATTCTCTTATTCTGCCTGATTTTTTTGTTAGACTAGAGCCTCTGGGAAGGAAAGAAGCTATTATCATAGTATCAATACCTTGGCTTCAGTAACCTGTGACTACAAAATAAATTTGAATTTCATTTTAAGTACCAATCATCTGATTATCATGTGCTGTGCTCAAACAGGTCCCCCAGTTATTTCTAAGGGCTCTGTTTTATGCTGTCTCATGCTCAGTAATGGGTTTCCATGCTCCTGGGCTCTTGCCTAACCTGCCTTGGCTGTCAGTGACTCTCACCATATCCCCACGTTACTGCGTGCAGCGATCTTCGGTTATGTCATTCTGAGCTAAGAGAAAGAACTCCTGCTCTTCTTTTTGTCCTAAGTTCTTCCCGTCAGTTTCCTACAGCAAAACAGTGACCAGACCAAAACTTTCCATGAACATTTGGTTAAGGTTTCAGAACTATGGGAGGGAAGGTGAGCCATGGAGTAGCCAACAATTACTACACAAACTCAGACACTTCCACAGCAGAATATTCATGGCTGCCCTGAGTGCATGTGCACATTGTGTCCTGAATAAGAGCATCTAGCCCAGGAGATGCATAGAGGTTGAAATCTAGTCCACTCCCAGTTTATCATGCTCTGTGCTTTGGCTGGGACTGCAGCTGCTTGGAAGGGTCACCTTTTTCTAAATCACACAGAGGTAGTGTATGGCTTTAAAGTGACCCCGGTGGACCCTTGCTAATACCCCTCCTTACTTAACAACTGGCATGCTTCAATACCTCAGAAAGCAACTACACCCTCGTGGCCCAGAGGACTTTGGGCAACCAGATATTTGTTCAGCATTTAAGTCCTTTGCTGCCTGTAAGTTCTCAAACTTGTCGAGACCATACTCTACTTCCTATCAAACACATTGACATAAACATATATCCCACATTAATTTAATATTAATTGAATGAAAGGATTTTTGTAAGTTTTCTCTGGAAATTATTTGCAACTCATTTAATTTATGACTGGCAGTGATTTCTTGGCAATCGTACATGTTCGAGAATTCTTGCAAAAAAGAGATAATCTGACCAATTAATTTCCAAATGTAATGACATTTTAATGAATACTAATTTTAACAATTAGTGCTGTTGACACAATGTTACACTTTGTAGGCGTTTAATTAAACATCTATTAATATTAATTTAGCAGTTTTCTTATTTTAGAGTCAATAATTTCCCCCCAATTTTCATACATTTGTATAGGCTCTTAAAATGCTTGTGCCTGTGGTTCCCAATGCAGAATGGACTTTGTGGGCAACTGCCTCACAGTCCAGATCTGACTGCCGAGAACCTGGAGAGAGCTTATCTTCACCTCATCTGTAAGGCTGCTTTCTGAGTCCCCATTTCCCCACCACTGGTTTGACCCTTTTCCAGGACAACTGACGGCATGAACATCAACTCCCTTACAGGGCAATTCCACCTCCATCCACACATGTACCTTGCCCTCTAGTCTTCCGAAAACAACAGATTACAGTGGTGCAGCATACACACATTTCCCCAAATTTGGGTTTTCTGTCTTGAATAATATCATGTGTAGAAAATAAGTCGTCTAGTCCACTTATTATCATAGTTTCACCAGTTTATCAACTCCTTGAGGTCAAGGACATAGTCTGGTACCAATGCCTAGAACAGTGACTGGCACACAGTAGGCATGCAATACATATTTGTACATATTTAAATATTTTTTAATAAAAATAATTTAAAACAGTGCTGAGGATTTCCAGTAAGTTTTTTCTTTTAAAAGTGGTTTCAAGTTTGAGAATCACTGTTTTAAAGATAATATCTACAAAGCTATCACTGCCCACCCATGAGACAAAACTTTGCATTGTTGATGGAACACTCAGCTCCTTGGAGTGGCAGCCTCAAACCTCCCGGTTTTTAGAAAGGAGTCTTTGCAATACTTCTGCCTAATTGAAAGTCCATTGGCTTTCCTTACTCTGGACCAAAGGTTCATCTACCACAAAGCATAATCAAATGCTTACACTTTCCTAAAGTGGCATAAAACTACTTGCAACTTTTAAATGGTACATTTTTCAGTTTTAACCCATGTAGGGTTTAAAAAATCCTAGAACTCAGTAGCAGTCAGGGTCACTTTGATAAAAAGGCAATTTAGAATTCTTGAAAGGAGGGGAAACCTTAAACTGAAGAGTACTTCAAGACTTCCCATTAATTTCAAATATTTATGCTGAAAATTACTGTTCTGTAAATGAGCTATGAACTTGTAGGCTCTCTAGATTATGTCCAAGAGGACTAAAGGTTTGAAACAGGTAGAATTTTAGTTTACTTATGCGTAATGATTTAGGCAGATCAACTTGCAGATGAGATAAAGTAAGATGGTCTTCTTCTTGGAACCACATGGCAGGGAGACCAAAAGGATGTGTGTTTTAGTCATCCATTGCTCCATGACAAACCGTCCCAAAGCCTAGTGACTTAAAAGTAACAATTAATTATTATCTCTTATGGTTACGTGGGTTGACTGGCTTTGGCTGGGAGTTTCTTGCTTCGGATTTCTCATGCAGTTTCAGTCAAATAGGAGTGGGGTGGGGCTGGAGCCATTTGAAGGTTCAATTAAGTGAACATCCAAAATGGCTGGGAACTCAACTAAAGCAACTGACAAAAGTGCCTACATGTAGCCTTTCCATGTGGCTTGTGCTTCATGGGGCATGGTGGCTGGGTTCCAAAAAGAAGCATCCCAATAGTATTTGTTCCAAGACTTCTTAGGACTGAACCCCAGAAATCACAGAATGTCACTTCTTCCATATTCTATTGGTCAAGCAAGTCACTAAGACCAACCTATGTTCAATGGAAGGATAATTAGATACTACATCTTGATAAGGGCGTGCCAAGATTACATTCTAGAGTAGTAAATAAGATGAGAAATAGCATTGTCTATTGGAATGTTTCCTTTGGAAAATACAAGCTACAGTAGCGTGAAATGGTAGATACAATGTGTGTTTGGAAAGTGGTATCATTGACTATTAAAGGATTATAAGTCTGTACTTTGCAAACCTGAAGCACAAACATTAATAATATTAACTATACTTAATAATATAATATATAATATAATATAGTTAATAAGTATATTTATATAGCAATTTCTGTGCTTCAGGCTCTAAGATTTTTGTAGGTACTAAGTCATTTAATCCTCATAATAACCCAGTAGATATTATTATCATAAGTTTATAGAAGATGAAACCGATGCAAAGAGGTTGAGTCACTTGCCTGGGGTTACAAAGCCAGTAAACAGCTGCTATTCTGGCTCTAGAGTTTGCACTCCCCATCATGATGCCATCCTGCCTCTGAATATTCGATATTCTTTTTACCTTAGATTTTTTTAAAGTTAAAACTATTCTTTAGTATGTCTTATTAGTTGTATTAAGGTGAACAGATGTCTTTCTTTACATACTTTTTTGCCCACAAATGAGCTAGGGAAAGTAGGAGAGGCAAGGTATCTCTTGAAGCTGGGTATTTTGATACTGGCAGAAAGCATTATCAAAGTATAAATTCCAAAAAGTTAAAAGCATGACTTATACAAATATAAAATGAACACATTTCAAAACGTATTTAACACATTAATGATGGAACTAACAAGATGGGAAAGTTGGTTGAAAGTGAACTGGAGAAACACTGAAGTGTTTATATTAACTGAAAGAAAGGATGTTTGAATAAGATTGATAATTTAGATTTAAAAAGTGGTTAATATTCTACAAGCCAGCAAAACTACAACTTTGGGGTTCTCTTTTATTTTTTTAGATAGAAATTATTTGTACTGTTGGAGTAATTCATTTGCATTGCTATGGGACAAGTTATATTACTATTTTCTGCAATTAATTTCTACCTTTACAGAATTATGAACTATTCAAATCAATAGCACGTAACAAGGGGAACAAAGCTACAAATCCATAGAAAATCAGATAACCCTTGGGCAGTGCTAAATAATGCCTAGCACTACACAGAAAGGGTTCTCAGTTATCCATTTACCCCATGGCCAAGTCTTGGACAATTTTTCCTAACAGAATAAAAATGAAAGTCCCCAAAAGACAGATGCAGTGCACTTTAGTTGTTTTATCTGCTGTCCAGCGTCGGAACGTATCCTCTTTGTTTAGGAAAAACACCACTGAGTGAGTCTTGGAGAGAAGCAGGGTTTCATGCTCTCTCTGAATCCCAATAGCAAGGATGCAGGCACATAAATTAGATTTGCCCAACTAGATACTCTTGCCTGAGACTCTGAAACTTGAGTGAGCGATATGAAGAAGTAATGGTGGCTTGAATTCACTTCACTGGTAGTAAAGGTTATGCCAGCTGTGTTAGCAAAGACCCCCCACTCAGGTTGTTCTTATGGCATGACTTAGCAGTGGGTCTAACCTCCCAAATATCTTGCTTTCAACCTACTTTCATATCAGTTCTGTGAGCCTCCTAATATCCTTTTTAAGGAGTTTCATTTCTTCTTAAGTAGCAGGAAATTGTTTCTGTTGCTTACAATCCAGAACACTGAAGTATTTGTAGATAGTCACACTTTCAGTTGTCCTCTCTTTGCAAAACCTTTTATGCTTATCTTAGATGCATTTTTGTGCTTTATTTAAGGGAAAATTACCTTACTCTCTTGTTAAAAGTATCGGCTGATGGTAGGTGTTTTCTATTTTTAAAAAAATCTGCCTTCTTGACTCCATGA
This sequence comes from Aethalodelphis obliquidens, assembly GCF_003676395.1. Lineage (NCBI taxonomy): Eukaryota > Metazoa > Chordata > Mammalia > Artiodactyla > Delphinidae > Aethalodelphis > Aethalodelphis obliquidens. Next base: position 31,700,415 of record NW_020837954.1, on the reverse strand, counting down.
GTCACACTCTGTGTGTGAGAATTAGTTATGTGTTTTTGATGAATGTATAAAAGTCTGTACAAAATAGAAACCTTAATGTACAATGGAGAGCTGTAATGTTTCACAAATCAGTGTACATTAGAAGTTATTAATCATTTACTCTTCCTGAAAGTCAACTTTCTAAACAAAGTCTTCATTATCCAGACTTTTATAATGACCTTTTAAAGTTTTCCTGGTTATAGCCATCATCCGTCTTTAATTATCTTTGAGTCATTTTATACCTTTGTAGGGTTAATGAAATCACATTAGGATATTCTACAAAGTAAATAGAGTTTCTCCTGTCAAGAGAACTCACACATATGTATACGTTAAGAATGGAAGAATGTCTCCTTCTGGCCAGTATGCAGTAATGAGGACCAGATTTATCCTTCTGCCTGAAATGGTTAAAAATTGGATAAAATATGTGCAACAACTCTTTTCAAGACACTGGATTTCAGGTAATGAAGGACAGTGATCCCTCAAAGATGGAAAACAAATGAGTCAAGTCCCACAATCACCCCAGCTTATTGCCTGGAGAGAATTTCTTATCTGCAGTGCAAAAAGAGGGAACCCACACAGAATCTAACAGATTTCCTAAGTTGAGGAGATGGAATTAAGAATCTAGAGAATTGGGAGAAAACAATTCAGCTAGACATCAAAGGGCAGAGTGCCAAATAGCAGAGACCTATAATAGAGAGAACTCAAGAGATCTGCCAAGGATTCCCTTTGAGTTTTCAACAAATTACATCCATGTGAGGAAACTACCCAGGGCCAGGGAAATAGTCTTCCAAAAGGATTGCAAGTGTCTGAGGCTTCCATAGGATTGGGAATAGTGTCTATTCACACTAGCCAGGTAGGAGAACTTCCTAATTATTGGGGCAGTGAGAGAGCACTCAGTAGGGTCTTGTCTCAATAGTAGGAAATAATTAACCCCAGACTAAATGCTGTTCTGGTCCTGCCTAACAGATCTTAAAAGCAAGACCAAAAAAAAGAAAAAAATAAATTGTTTCCAAGTACCTGAACTATGTCCCAGAGAAAACCTCAAGTATATTTGTAAGAATACAAAAATAACATATCCATCACCCAATATAAATAGAAAAACAATTATAAAATTCATCTGGAACCACAAGAGACCCCCAATAGCCAAAGCACTCTTGAGAAAGAAGAATAAAACTTGAGGAATAACACTTCCTGATTTTGAAATATATGACAAAGCTACAGTGATTAAAAGTATGCTGCTTTAAATATATGGATACAAATAGGTCAAAAGTATGGAAAACCATATATCATGTAAATGTTAAAAGTCAAACTCATAGAAACAGAGTAGAATGGTAGAATTGAAAATAAAAAGAAAACTCAAGTGGCTGGCTGTATTAATATCAAACAAAGATTTCAGGGCAAAGAATAATGCCAGGGATAAAGACGGTCATTTGGTAATGATAATGGGGTCAATTAGACAAGAAGAGATAATTCTATATATTTATGCACCTAACATCACAACTTCAAAATACATGAAGCAAAAACTGATAGAATTGCAAAGAGAAATAAAAAATTTGCAATTATAGTCAAATATTTCAGTATCCATTTCTAAATAATTGATAGAACAAGTAGAGAAAATTTTAATATTTCAGTATTTACTCCCTAAATAATTGATAGTAGATAAAAATTAGTAAGGACCTAAGAAAACCTGAACAACACTATTAACCTAATAGGGTTATGGTCAGTTATGACCTAATTGATATTTATAAAACATAGTATCCCTGAACAGCAGGATACACAGAATATTTACCAAAATAGACCATATTCTGGCTATAAAAACAAGTCTTAAAAAGATTTAAGTCATACCAGTATGTTTTCTGTTCTCAATAGAATTAAGTTGGAAATCATTAACAGGTCTAGAAAACCCTCAAATATTTGGAAACTAAATAACACACTTGTAAAAAAAATGGGTCAAATATTCTTAGAAATTTTAGTTGAATGAAATGAAAATGAAATAAAATACCTCATATCAAAATGTGTGGGCTGCTGCTAGAGCAGTACTTGGAGGAAAATTTATAGTACTAAAATGTTTATAGTATAAAAGAGGAAAAGTTTCAAAGACCTCACTTTCCATCTTAAGAATTAGCAAAAAGGAGAAAACGAAATCAAAGCAGGCAGAAGAAAGGAAAATATGTTGAGTTGACCAAAAGTTTCCTTCGGTTTTTAAGTAAAAATAAAAGACACATTTTTCATTTTTACCAGAAACTTTATTGAACAACATATTCACCACTTCATTCCACTACCTTCTGCTATTTTTCAGGCAACTTCATAAGTCCATCTTCCCAAAACTTTTTATCTTTTTGAGCAAAGAACTGTTCCAGGTGCCTTTTAGAGTCTTCTAGGGAATTGAAATTTTTTCCATTAAGAGAATTTTGTAAGGACCAAAATAAATGAAAATCTGAAGGTGCAATGTCTGGTGAATATGGCAGATGAATCAGAACTTCCCAGCCAAGCTGTCACACTTTTTGCCTGGTCATCAAAGAAACATGCGGTCTTGCGGTAATCTGTTGGAAGATTATGCATTTTCTGTTGACTACTTCTGGATGCTTTTCATCGAGTGCTGCTTTCAGTTGGTCTACTTGGGAGCAGTACTAGTTGGAATTAATTGTTTGGTTTTCTGGAAGAAGCTCATAATAGAGGACTCCCTTCCAATCCCACCATATATACAATATCACCTTCTTTGGCTGAAGACCAGCCTTTGGTGTGGTTGGTAGTGGTTCATTTCACTTGCCCCGCGATCTCTTCCATTCCACATTAATGTACAGTATCCACTTTTCATCGCCCATCACAATTTGTTTTAAAAATGGAACATTTTCATTACATTTAAGTAGAGAATCACATGCAGAAATATGGTCAAGAAGGTTTTTTTCGCTTAACTTATGTGGAGCCCAAACATCAAAGTGATGAACACAACCAAGCTGGTGCAAATGACTTTCAGTGCTTGATTTGGATATTTTGAGTATGTAGGCTATCTCCCGCGTGGTATAACATTGATTGTTCTCCATGTCTTGATTTGATGGCTATCAACTTCAACTGGTCTACCCGATGGTGGAGCATAGTCCAGTGAGAAATCTCCAGCATGAAACTTGGCAAACCACTTTTAACACATTCGATCAGTCACAGCACCTTTACCATACGCTGCACAAATCTTTTTGTGCATTCCAGTTGTGTTTTTACCTATCTTGAAATAATAAAGCATAATATGCGAAAATGCTGCTTTTTTCTTCCATCTTCAGTATTAAAATGGCTACACAAAAATTCACCAGTTTTGATAAGTTTTTTAAAATGCATGTTGATACAACAGCTGTCACAATACAATCTGACAAAACTGTTTTGAATGAAGTTTAAGACAACTAAACTCTACTAGAGCCATCACAAGGTAAAAAAAACCGAACGAACTTTTTGGCCAACCCTATAAATGAGCAGAAAACAATGAAATAGAAAACAGAGCAGCGGCCCAGAAATGTTCCCACCTTGAAGGGAAGTGGATTAGCAGAGAGAAGGAAGAAAGCATCCACTACATTTATCACATTTTAGCAGTCCGGTTATACAGCGTTGACCAGGCATGAATGGCATGGTAGAAAGAGCACTGGACATGGAGTCTGGCCTGGCTTCTGGGCCTAGTACTGTCTCTAATGGCCTTATGATCTTGGACAGATCAGTTAGCATCCCCAGGTCACCTGCAAAATGTAGACAATGGGATATTTTCTACTTGCCTTGCAGGGTTGTAAGGACAAATAATACGATGCATGTGAAAGTAATTTACATAAAACCGATGAAAAAATGTGAAGTATAAGGTTTGATAAGGAGAAATTTGGAATTGCTAGATAAACTGAACCTTGGTGATTATATGTGTGGATTGTATTTACACATGTCATCTTTGTGTTCTTTTTAATGGATATTTAAATTTTTAATAAAGTACCTGGGACAACATAAAATATAGGGTTATGAGCTTACATGTGCAGAGGAAATACAATTCCATTATTTTTGTTTATAATTAATCTGGTCTTCCTTAGAAACTGCACTTGCAAGGGAGTGAGAAAGAAGTTGTCAACCTCACATTAAACTGATTGGACTGTCATTTAAAATAGGCCCTTTAGGGGAAAAAAACTAAACTAAGTTGAATGTCCATTGTTAGGAGAATGATTGAAATAAATTACGGTATAATGACAGTGTGAGATGCTGTTGTCCTAATAATGAATTAGAGCTAAATCATTGTCTTAGAGATACTTACATGAAGTATCCTTGGGTGAGAAAAACATGAAGAAAACTATGTAATAGATGTGATCTCATTTTTTGAAGAACAAAAAATGACAAAAAGAAAAAATAAATAAAATAGGCCCTTTAGATCAGGCTTCCTCTCCTATTTCTGCCCCATCTCTCTGACATAGTCTCTAGGTTGGTGGAGCGGGGGCACTCATAAGACCTTGTTGTGACAGAGTGTTGGGGTCCTCAGATCCACTCTGCACTGTCATTTAGATTTTGGTGGCAGGGGCCCCTCAGTCAGAGTGGGAGGGTCTCAGCCATCAGCCGCTGCCTGGAACCCTGACAATGCAGCCTTGTGGCAGGCCCAGAGTGGGTTGGAAGGTGGCTGAATTAGGGTCCTCTGGAGGCCTTTCAGTCTGCCCTTGGGGGCCAAGGGAACATCTGCTTCCAATCCACAGGGTACGGGAGCCAGACTGGCCAGGAGAGCTAGATCTTGGGGGCCCTGGCCTGATCACACAGCACCAAGTTCACCTTGCTAGGCCAGGCCCCTGTGGCAAGGCTGAGTCCCTCCCCAGACTTCTGATCAGCACTGGGAGCTGAGGCCCCTCTTCCTTCTGGTTCCCCCACACTGCTTAACACGCCTCCCCTCTCTGGGCTTCTGTCCAAAGGAGAAAGTTGAGGAGGAATCAAGACACCCTGTGACCTTTTTTTCCCTGCATCCCCACTTCCTGCTTTCCTCCCTGACTCTTCTGCCCAGAACATGTTGACTTTTCTTTCCTGTTTCTTCCACTGCTTCTTATTTTCATTTTACCTGGAGACCCTGAGGCCTGTGGGAGGCCTGTGTAATGCCAGCAGATGGCTTCATAATTCACCTGGCCCAGTGCAAGATGGTAATGCAGGCCTCTTCTCCAAAAACTATTAGAATTTCAGGACAGCAACAGCAGAACACTGACCAAAAAGCATGGGGATCTGTGCGACTCCACAGGTCATATGCCTGAGAAGCTGGCCCTGAATGGGATATGGGGGCTTTTAGTCAACCCTATTCCTCAGCAAAGCCCAGAGTCTTGTTAGAGAGGTCCTAAGTGTGAGCTCTCTTCTTCCCTTGGTGATAAACCACACAGGAAGAAGGTTGCAGGGGGCCAAGATCTAAGTTAGGGACAATTAAAGTGCATGGTCTAATAATTGCAAAGGGTTTTATCTCTACATAAAGAATATTTAGAGAGACTTTTCCTCTTGTCCTGGTAATTTCACTAAAACTGCGAGAGAAGGGAAATCTTCATTGTACACACTCTCAATCCACAGTGGTGTGAGAGGATTATTTGGGAGGAAGTTGAAATGGTTTTCCTCAAGTTTGAGGGCCTGTGGGGAACAGAGGACTGGGTACCTGCATGTGGTCTAGAGGTTTCTGAAGGCCCAGTGGAGAAGCCCATGCCAATGGGATTTGAAAAAAACATGGCATAAGGTATCTGGGAAAAAGAAGAGGGAGAACCTTACCCGTACCCATCTCTTCAGGCCTCAGAGGATGTAGAATTCCTCTACATGGTTCCCCGTAAAGGCTCATGGAAGTTGGTAGAGTCAAGAATCATGGCTCTGTCCAGGTGCTGCTGGGCCAAATGCTGGGGAGACCCAACCAGGAGAAGGGGTCTGTACCACCGAGGCAGCCAAAGGAGGATGGCTGTTCCTGTAGGGGGAGTCCTCAGTGATAGCGGGAGCTTGGGTGCCACTGCACATGGTCCCAAGAAGCTTGTACACACCACCTTGCAGAGACTACCTCTTCATCAGAGGCTGCCAGTATTTATCAGAAATATTCCCAATCATACAGAGACCACAGACAGAGCCCCACCATGAACACGTGGCCCTGTCCTGTAAACAAAATCTTTTTTGGTTCCCCTGCTGCCTCAATGCTAAAGCAAAGCCCCTGGAGGGGGTCCCGAAGTCTGAAAGGAGGAGTGGAGACAGTGTCCATGGCAACGTGCCGTGCTCAGATAGAGAGAGCCCCTGGTTATACAACCACCCCTTGCCTTGGGGCTTTTACCCTGCTTCCCAAGGTCATACACCCCTGCTCTCCTGCTTCTGCTGGAACCACAGCAGGATCACAGGTGTTTTCCTGAGTTATCAGTGTTTCTTAAACAAAACAGGAAATGGCTACTTCAGATCCCAATGGGTAAATGTTATACTGGACTCCCTACAAGACATAGGACTTTCCATCTTAATGCTGAGTGTCGCCCTGGCCGGAGCTGACTGCTGGACTCCATGCGCCTGTACCCTCCTCCAAAGAACTGGATCTGGAGTGGTGGAGGGAGGGGCTTAGTAAGGGTGGGAACTCCTCTTTTGGAAGAGCAAGTTCCATTTTTAGGTAAACTCGTAAGTCAACAAATTGTCGTGAAAAAGGGTTAGGAATCAGATCACTAAAACTAAACCATTAAAATGTAAGAAAATTTCTTAGAATCCCTCAACACCACCACTCCCCACCCCTGCAAACAAACTTCATCTCTCTTTCTAGAGCTGGCCTTCTAGGGACTGCGTTGTGTACCTTGGCTTTATCAGAAAGGTGGAAGCAATGGCAGGAGAGAGATGAAGGCTTCTGGGAGGCTGGAGTAAGAGGGTCTAATTAGCAAGCTTGCTTCCCTACCCAAGTATCTGGGAAAAGTATCGGATTGTCTGGTTGTGAGGAAAAAAAAAAATACACATCAACCCACACACAGAGGACATAATTTTTAGGGCTTATTTTTAGAATCTCAGGATTTGGATTCAGTGTTCCATGTTGACTTATTAAAACTCTGATGAAGGCCAAATGTTAATATGAGATTTTCACTGTGAGCATAGAATTTTTATATATACGCTATCATTTTTGAGAACTAACATCCTTCTATTTTTATCCTTTTCCTTGTAATGTCATTCAGTTTTTTCTCTTTGTATACCACCTCACTTTACCTTCACCTGCAAGGAGCCTAAATTAAATATTAACCAAAATAAAAATACAATCCGGAAGCTGTAGGCATTAAACGAAATGAATTTTTTTTTTTTTTTTTTTGCTGTTGCTTTTTCTGAGATATTCAGCTCAAGTAAATCTCCATTTACACAGTACAGGTAATGACTTGAAAACAGCAGAGTGGGACATTTGAGGGCAGTAGTAACAAAAGGAAAAGAAGTCTTTAAATGAGCCTTAAGAAAGTCATCACTCTGTCATGAGAAATTACTTGTCTTAGTACCAGGTATCTGAGCCTTTCTGTACCTCAGTTTTCTTATCTGTAAAGTGGAGAGACTTACTGCTAACTACATGTAGATGTTAATATGTTGGATATTTATTTATCTAGAGTGGTTAAGAACATAGAGCTTGAAATCAGATCTTTGCCTGCCTCTTATTAGCCATGTTACCCAGAAAAAAATACCTTAACCTTCGGTTCCTTCTTATGAAAAATGGGGATAATTATATGTACCTTATGTAATTTTTATGAATAAAATGAAATAATTCATAGAAAGTCCCTTGTGCCATGCTTGACACATAAGTTTTTAGTACATTGTAGCTGCTGTTATGAGGATGCCGATCTTCTAAATCATGTATATTAGGTAAGAGGAGATAGAAGAAAGCCAAGCAGGTGAGACAAGGGACGTCAGATTCCAAATCAAGGGCTTCTGAACTGAAAATAAAGTAAGCCGAAGGAGGGATCAGTAATAACAACAAAAGAAACTGCCTAGAAATTAACATGAGCGCTCCAATACAGACGCCACTGCAAGTCGTTTATGAGAGACCTGGGAGTGAGTTTTGAGTTCTGATTCCTCCCCTCCTAAATTCTCCAGGTAAACATGCTGAGCATGGACATTTTGTGAGGGAAAGTGTCACGGACTGTCATTGGTGTTATGGCTATGGTGGTCTGGGGAAGACTTGGTGTGTCACCAAGAGACAGAGTTTTGGGCTCTGTAAGACCTGGGCAGCTTTGAAGAGGCTGGCTGACCGTCTGTGTCCACCCTGCACAATGTCCAAACAGGAAGTAAAGTGCATCTATCAACCTTTAAATTTGTCAGTTGCAAAACCCAGCGCTCTTCAAACTACCTGTAGGGAAGGACCAGTTCTTTTTTTCCTAATCCATAGCAAACCAGTACATGGTCCTGCCGCACGTGACCAGCCTGTGACTTGAGCCACACAGGATTCATCATACGAGTTTGTGTTCTGAACTGGCCTATATTGTCTTAAAGGGGTAAATCAATCGATCACCCCTTGGATGTCACAGCAATGTCGAATGGCTATGACCCTTTCTAATTGTTTACTCTCCATTTCTACACTTACTTTGTTTGATAACAGATACTTTGAGTGGTGCTGCCCTATCTTATTATAATTTTACTTTCAAACAAAAATGATAACAGTAGCAAAATTTAATGAAGATAAGACTTCAATCACAAAATACAAAATTTAGAGAGTATTCGTTTCAATCTAACCCAACTGCCCTCTGTTTTATATCTAAATTCTCTTGGTATTGTGGAAAGAGTTTGAATGGTGATGTCAGACATACCTGTATTTTAATCCCAGCACAGCTGCCTACCAGCTGTGCGTCCGTTGGACAAGTTATTTCTCTGAGCCTCTTATTTCTTCATCTGTAAAATGTGGACCTTGAGATCTCCAGCATGGAATTATGGTGAGGATTAAATACCTTGTGTTGATAAAGTACCTGGCACAGTGCCCAGGTGGGAACTAGCAAAGAAGATTTCTTTATATTGCATAGTTGGGAATTTACAATCTAAACTTTGCAGTTTTAGTTGACTCTAGATGCAACCATGTAAACTATACACATTGCATTTTTCCTCAAGATCCAAAACAGCCTGCCCACTTGAGCCTGGACTAGACTCATTATATTTAGATGCAACAATTCTGATTACACCTTCGTTTAAAGTTCTGGATCTCTTCAGGCCTAGATTTAAGTAAAATATATACTATAGCCAGAATACTGAAACATGACAGGTTCTCAAAAGTTAGTATTAATAAAAATTCCTTGGGCAGCTTGTTAAAATGCAAATTCTCAGACCCAGGCTGCAGCATCTCTGACTCAGCTATTCTTGAGTCAGGCCCCAGAATTTACAAGCAACACCTGGCTCCCACCCCAGATGATTTTGATGCAGGTGCTTCATGAATCATGCCCTTAAAAAAAAAAATCACTGTGTCTGTAAAAGGCTAGCAAGAGGGATCCTTGTAATGAAACTGTCCTGTATCTTGACTCTTCTGGTGGTCACATAAATCTACACATAAGATAAAATTGCACAGAGCTAATACACACACGCACCCACACAAGCTCAAGATGGTTAGAATACTAGAAAAGCAACCTCAGCATTCAGATGTATTTAGTATTTTGGGCTTCAATAGTTTATATTCCTGATTTTTCTAACCTACCAGTGAAAAACACAAGTTTTCTTTAATAAACCAACAAATTAGCCAACTGCTGGCTTGGTCAAGCTGGCTTCATTTGAGTTCTTTGATGATTTTTTGGTCAGATATAGAGTTCTACAACTTGAGCCTAAAGATAACATGCTTTTAATTTTCCACGTGCAAGCATTCCATCACTTTAAGTGGATAGATTAAACGTACTGTTTAAGTTCACTAGGGAAAGCAAATGCTCCTAAAAGGGGCTCACTTTCTTCACCGAAATAGACTTTTGTTTTTGAAGCTTATGCCAGACACTCTTTGCTGACAATAATTTAATTCCAGACAAGAATGTTTGAAGATTTTGACTCTCTACCTATGGCAGCTGTCATTTTCATGTGGATGCTTTGACTTGTGTATAATTAACTTCTTACAATTATGTAAAAGGTAGTCACAGTTGGATATTTAACGAGGTAAATGTTTTTGCATGGCTTAGTATTGTGGTTAGGTATAAAAATAGAATTCTAATCTTTTCAAGATATATGCTGAAATATTTATGAATGAAGTGATACAGTGAAGTGCGAATTGCTTCAAAATAATCCAGGAACAGGGGAAGTCCACAGGGGTATAGATGGAGCCATGGGTTGCTAGTTGTTGAAGCTGGGTGATGGGCACCTGAGGATTCATTACACCACTGTCTTTACTTTTGTATTCTGTTTGATATATTTCATATGTAAATGTTAAAGAAAAAAGGTAGTCAAAATTAGAAGCAGCTTTAGTGATGTGTGTAAGACGAAGTGCAGTCTTTTTGCGTACATATTAGAACTGTGGGTTAAACCAGTAGGGACTTCATATTTTTATCCAAGGACATGAAACACCCCAGAATTTCTGACTGAGGAAGAATGAGTCTTTTTAGCAGGTCCCTGATGGCATGGTGTCCAACACTGCCCAGTGCAGTAATCATTTATCCTCTAAAATTCTCGGCTTTACGACTGAAGTCTGTTTATTTGAGTGTATCATAACGGCAGGCTTTTGTTCTGAGATAACCTTCAAAAGAGCAGACAAATACTTTAGGGGGCATTATTGCTCACATGCTTATTTCCCTTTTGTTTTAGTCCCCAAGACTCTGAATATCCTAATAGAATGGATAATATCTTTTTTTAAAAAAAATCTCAGTTATTTAATAAAGTGAATTATCTCAAAACTTCCATGCTTAGGATTTCTTCCGTGTTCCTGTCCCTTTGGGTGGCAAGAGATGGCAAGTGGAAGGCCCAATTGGCCCATACTGAGCTGCTGCAGAGCCCTTAGAAATGAGCTTGAACTCAGACATTCCCCTACACTCTATACTGTACCTTCACCCCTTCGTAATAACCCCCCTGTATTTTTTTAAACTTTTTTTTTGTATTGGAGTATAGTTGATTAACAATGTTGTGTTGGTTTCAGGTATACAGCAAAGTGATTCAGTTATACATATACATGTATCTCTTCTTTTTCAAATTCTTTTCCCAATTAGGTTGTTATAGAATATTGAGCAGAGTTCCCTGTGCTATACAGTAGGTCCTTGTTGGGTATCCATTTAAAATATAGCAGTGTGTACATGTCAATCCCGAACTCCCTAACTATCCCTCCCCCTGCCCCATATTTTTAAAGCACATTTTTCTCTATCCATGCATTTCTGGATAATAAATGGTACTTGCATAATATCTATCCCTTGAGTCATTTTTGAGCGACACAAATCTTTGGAAGACAAAACAACCAACCTACCCCACCCCCCAACAATACACACACACAACACCCCACAAAACAAATGAACAAAACACTAGTATCATTAAACCTTATCATTCTTCCTGCAAGCATTCCTTGTGGACCTCCAGTGGACAGAGCTTAGGCAGCTTAAAGGGTTTCAGCATATTTGGAGAAAAAATATGCACGCTATTGGAAAAATAGAAAAACAATTAAGTAACTTACCACAGTCTTGAAACAAATGGTCCAAATTATGTCAGTAAGTACTTGGAAAATGCAGTATATGATTAGTAATCATAGTTTTAAAAAAGTCTCTTCAAAATAGAGTTCTGTGGCTTTTTATAAATTATCCCAAATAGGTGGATAGTCCCACAGAAGTCAGGTTTTCATTGTCTCACATTTTAAATGAAAAATAATGATAGCTACTGTTTGCTGAGAGTCTGCCCTGTGCTAGGTGCCCGCATGGATTATTTTTTCTTGTCACACTGAACCTATCAGGTAGGAATTATTGCCTCTGATTTACAGATGAAGAAACTTAGGTTGAGGAATGCAATAAATGGTGTAGACCTGCTTCAAGTCCAGGCCTGGCCTGAGACCACACACTGTTGTCTACTGAATCTCACTCCTCAAACTCTCCCTGTTGGGCCCAGTCTGCAGTAAAAACCCACACAGATCCAGGAAGAGAGGATCTTTGGAGTCGGGCTTTTTTCTTCTAATGGCATTTAATACTACCTGTTCCAGGGTGCAGAGCCCAAAGCTCCTTATGAAAACCATGTACTTCCCAATTAGACCCAGGAATTGTGTGGTTTAGACAATAATTCCCAAAGCAATGCTGCCTTGTTTCACTCTTAACACACAAAGAGAACTTCCCATAGTCAAAGAAAGGGAGAGAGAAATGTCATTAGCAAACTGTTAAACCTTGATGTGCTGGAGATCCTTATGCTCCCTGGGTCCCTAAGAGCCACGGGGTGGAGCTTCTCAAATGCAGAACCCTCCAGTAGACAGTGGTGGGGTGTCTCATTGAGACCTTACAACACCTAGAAGTCTAAGTGATCGCATTAACACCTGGAGATCTCTGTCCCATGAGTCTGTTCCCCAGTCCTATTCTCAGAAGCCCCACCTCCCAGCAGGATGTATGAGCCTTAAATATTCCCAGGACATCTGTATAAGAAGAGATACACTGTCACACTCACAGAGCCTGGCCACCATGAGTGAACTGATTACAAAAGAAACTTTGGTTGTATTATTTTTGTAGGTTGCAAAGTGAGAGCAAAAGTCATTTCTTTGTGTCCAGTCTGAAGGAAAGCTATCTAGAACACAGCTCAAAGAATTCTCATGAATTACATCATTGACAGCAGCTTTATATATGTGAAAATTCAAACATTTATGAAACAAAGCCTGTTAATGAACTTGGAATGGTAAACCTAGTGGAATGAGGCAGATGTCCAGTGATTATGAGCAATAAATGAAAGTTAATTTGGCTGAAAAGCTAATTAAATCAGTCTAATTAAATCTGCCTGTTCACTTTTTTTCCTTAAGCATCTTTGTATGGAATAATCTATATCAGAACATAGGAAGCCATGAGGATGCCATAACAGTATGTGGCAGGATCCAGCTGGGCAGGCAGAGTCAAGCCCTGGTGCTGACAAGAAGCCACACGCAACAGAGAAGGATCAATAGAGCAAGCAGCAGATGGAGGCCTCCAAGGTCCAGGTAGTCAGGGTCCAGGAAGTCCCCAAGAGTAGACAGAGACTGGGAGCCAGGTAGACTTGCCTGGAAGAAAGGCAGTCTTAGCAGTCCGAGTATTGGCCACTTCCTGGCCATGTTGCTTTGTGTCCAGATTTATACTTCCTGTGATGTTGAGATGGATGTGGGCCATATAAATAGGAAGGAGGTCAACGAAAATCTCTGAAATCAATGAATGAGTGCGGTGAGATGGTACCTACCCTTCAGGAATCAAGTAGATCTTACTATTCTCCAAGATAGGGATGTACCAGCATTACTGGAGTAGGAAATTAATGTCATAGATTACTGAACCTTCATTTGCAGACATAATTAGGAAACCTCTCAGAATTTTTTATGTGCAGATAAGTTATATATTTTTTCCTTGTTCAAAGTTTCAGCATGTTTATATCTTTGCCCTAATAGAATTTCTTTTCACCAGCCATCCTGAGTACTTGCTGAGCCTTCCCCACTTATGAATATTGTAATCTAATAAGCCTTATCTTTATTTACTTTGGAGTTGTAGATCCAATTATTTGCATTTGGAAAAGATTAATTCAACTGCTCTGCCTTTAGAGGCAGTGAGTGCCAAGCTTCTGCTCATCTGTGGTTTTGTTCCACTACATTTTGCTGAAGTTGATAGCATTTCATCACTCTTTGAGAAAGCCCAATGTAGCATGGCTTACAGTGATAAAATGTGCATTATGATACTAGCAGAGAGTTTAACGGGAGGATAATATATCAGAACCTGAGGTGTGAACTCGAGTATTTCAAAACCAGGACTCTTTAGCAAGTACTGCTATCTACAACTCATGCATTTAACCTCTGACAGCTAACTGGGTCACTTGGCCATTGCTGCATCCTTGCTATTAACTCCTTTCCAGTTATCTGTTCACAGTTCTGGACGTTGTAAGTGTCATATGGCTTTAGGTGTTGTAATTCACAGTCTAGAGTCAGGAGATGATGGCAGAGCTTAGATCCTTTCAAAGTAATAAAATATCTATCATCAGTTAACCCCAGAAAAGAAGGAAGAAAATAAACTGAGGAATCCGAGCAGGTGCAGAACAGGGAGTAGGTTGGAAGAAACTCGACCTACAGCTGTGATACAGCGTTCCAGAAATTCCTAATCACTGATTATAACCAATTTGGACGATCGACAGCCAGACAGTCAATAGAATCACATATTATTGATACTTTGGATATTAGGGGGAATTGTTCCTGAAGGGGTGCCTTCCATTGCATAGATGAAAGAGATCTCCCTCCTTCCCTCCCTCTCCCTCCCTGTTTCTTCCCCCCCCCCCACGCCTCTCTCTCTCTCTCTCTCACAGATGTCATCTTTCTGTATATTTTACTAGAGAAAAATGTGAATCTAATTCACAAACTAGTAAAAACACCAAGTAAGCATCTGACACCTTGAAATATCTTCCATAAAATCTTTTAAGAAGGAAGATACTTGTCATTGACTTATAGAAAAATATCTGTATATTGTTTCTCACTATAATTTAGTATGATGACTATGGAACCAAGTTTTGGCTCTTAAAGTTCTGTAATTCATGATTATATATTTTTTCCAAATGAAATATTTTGAAAACTTAGGGCACTCCAGTCTCTTAAAATGTCCCCCTGATTAGCAGTAGCCAAAATTTGGGGGAAATCATACTCTGGTATTTTACCATTTTATTTTATCAGAGACATCTAAAATGCTTTCTGCATATCCTGTGGGCAATTGGGTTACTGCCATGCACAGGGAGAAACAAGAGTCAGGTTCATGGTCAGATCACAACTGGTAGCAATCAGAGACGTCAGAGCTCCAGGTTTCTAAGCACCAGTCCAGGCGTGGCACAGACACTTGCTGTTCAGTTGTCTCTTTGCTTCTCTCGGGACGTGTTGATCGTGGAAGAGGCTGTTCTGTGCTCATGGCGACATCATGGGGGTGTGCTGATGGTCACCGTGCCGTCCCAGTTAAGTTCTCCACCTGTGGGTCTCAAAGATTTTACTGCATGGACCCTCTGAGCACGGCAGTTACTGGTATTTTAAGTGATTGAACTTCTTTTTTCCTACATTATTCTTCTTATTTGGAACAAATTACTGTGAAAAAAAATAAACTTTTGTTTTCTTCCTCAAATTTCTACTTGCCTGTGAGGATACAAGGATTATGAATACGGACAGAGCACTGAGAGATGTGTTGCAATTCTAAGCGAAGGCTTAGATTCTGATTCTTAGGAGATCACAGCTAGAGGCGTTGCGCTGTGCTTGGGCTTCGGAGAAGGAAGCTTAGTTCTGAGACAGACAAGACATTTAATTTGATACCATTGTGGAGAAACCTCTATGGCTACTTGTTTTCAGAGATGGGTGTAACATTCCTCCCGACTTTTCTGCAATGTGACTTTGCTATTTCTCCCATTAGGAGGTGAGGTCTCTTCCCCCTACCCCTTGAATAATGGCAGGTCTTTTGACTTGTTTTGAGCAATAGAGTGCTATGGCAATAATGTTATACAACTTCCTAGGTCTTCAGAGGTCTTGTACTTTTTGCTTGAGACCACTGAGGACAAGGACACTGCCCTGAGACAGTCACGTTAGGCAAGCCAGTCTAGCCTACTGGCCTAAGTTTCCTATTGAAATTCTTTGTATAAGTAATCCATAAACTGGTTGTTTGACTTATAGCAGCATGTTACAAATGACTGTTGGTTGTTTTTTTTTTTTAAGTGTTAATAATATTAACTCCTTTCATTTATCCTGAACGCTGTAGTATTAAATTAGTAGATGGAATTAGCAGTCTGGCATGATTAATTTGCTATGAATTTCTTTATTGTGTCAGTTTTGTGTGGAGTTTTTAAAATCCAACAACCTTAAACTCTTCTGCATTTCAAAATATTTGTATATTTTAAAGTAAAATAAAGCTGATAGTTAACAGGTAAATATGAGAGGATGAGAGGCTAAGTGAAGGGGAACCCAGGCACCCTGGCCTACAACCAGTATCAACTGCTAGATGTAAGTGAGGCCATCTGGAACCTTCCGGTCCCACCAACTCTCCAGCCGAGCACAGTGCATGAGTGAGCTCAGGTGAAACCAGCAGAGGAGCTGCCTGGCTAACCAGCATTTTGTCATGAGACAAAATAAAACACTGTTTTAAGCCGACAAGTTTTAGGTTCGTTTGCTATGCAGCATAGACTAACTGAAGCACTCTTAGTAAATAATTTTAATATTTTCACTTTAAACATAGAATAATTCTCACTTTGATGGCTGTAGGGCATTTGTGAAAAGAGGGAAAGTAGAGCACAGTATTCAAGAAGAAAAACATCTGCAGCAAAGTCACCAAAACTCTATGCATCATAAATGAGAAATCAAATCCAGAGAGATTCTCAAATGCTCCAGCATGTTGTAATGTATATGTCACAGATATCAGTACTTGTCATACAGCAGGTATTTCTAGGAAGGAGTCTTTAGAAAACCACATTGGTTCCATATAGAATAATAATGATGCCTCATGTAGCAGTTAGAAATCCACATTGAGAGTAAGTATTGGAAAATGGACAGAGTCAACTATTCCTCAGAGAGATACTGGTTACAGGCACGAGGCTACATGAGGACTTATTTTATACTGAAGGTTCTTAGGCATTGAAACCACCTGGGAGTTGTTAATTTGAAATATTATACCATTGGAGGTGAGTATTAAGCTAGTGAGAGAAAGGGTAATTAAAAAATTATCTACTTTAGGATTTTTTTTCATTTCCTTTTAATGGGGTTCTCATTCTTTCTATCAAAGGCTTTTCTTTTTCCAAATCTGATATTTTCACTATAGTATAAAAATATGACAAGAAAAAAATGGATTTAGTTCTTAGTGCTATAAAAATCTGGAGTGATTTGCTCTGTGTTGTCCCAGCTTAATATACTGTTATGAAAGCACTATATTCTCCAATTCTTTTTACATGTGGATTGTCTAGTGAAAAGTCTAGCCATAGGAAAAACTCTACCAATTTAATATTTCAGTGTTATCCCATAGTAAGACAGTGACTGAAAAATTATACATGTATGTGACTTCGTTAAGTCAAATACTTTTTTTTTTTTTTTTTCTGTACGCGGGCCTCACTGTTGTGGCCTCTCCCGTTGCAGAGCACAGGCTCTGGACGCGCAGGCTCAGCGGCCATCGCTCATGGGCCCAGCCGCTCTGCGGCATGTGGGATCTTCCCAGACTGGGGCACGAACCCATGTCCCCTGCATCGGCAGGCAGACTCTCAACCACTGTGCCACCAGGGAAGCCCAAGTAAAATACTTTTATATCTTTCTCTGTGTGTTTACTCTGTTATTTTATGCAATTTATTTGGGGAATAAAGGGAGGTGAAAGAAAGAGATGTCTATTAAGTATCTCCTGTGGGCCTTCCCTGGTGGCACAGTGGTTAAGAATCTGCCTGCCAATGCAGGAGACATGGGTTCGAGCCCTGATCAGGGAAGATCCCACATGCCACGGAGCAACTAAGCCCGCGAGCCACAACTACTGAGCCCACGTGCCACAACTATTGAAGCCCACGTGCCACGAGCCTGTGCTCTGCAACAGGAGAGACCACTGCAATGAGAAGCCTGCGCACCACAATGAGAGTAGCTCCCGCTCGCCACAACTAGAGAAAGCCCATGTGAAGCAATGAAGACCCAACACAGACAAAAAAAAAAAAAAAAAAAAAGTATCTCCAGTGTGCTAGACATTTTATTTATGTTACCTCACTGGATCTTAATAGCAAGTCTGTGATGGAAGTGTTGAAACTCAGAGAGGAGGCAAAACCACCTTCTCGGAAAGAATCAGGATTCAAACTCAGGTCTGTTTCTCAGGCACACAGTCTTCCCACTGTACCATGAAATTAAGCATTTAATGAATTCCAGTCTTTATCTCAACCTTTCCAGGGACAACGGGGCACCCACTGCTTCATAAGGCAGCATTCCTGGATTTTAAATAACTTACTGTTTCTAAAAATACTTATACTGTATGAGGACCTTGGTAAGGGGGTCTTGAATTGAGTGGGGAAATAATTGATTAGATAATGTCTACGTTCCTTTCAATCTATTTTTTTATTCTAAAAATAGCTAGTTAGGTTTAAAAGTACAGGTGGTAGCCATGGAATAGAGTGAAGCTAAAAAGTTCTTTTGGAAATGAAATTAAAAGTATTGTCCCTTAGAACTTACTGAGATTGCTGTCCACCTCCTAGGCTGTATCATGCCCAGGCCATAAACCAATAATCACTGAAGCTGGTTGAAGGGTACTTGGAAGTTCATTATACTACCCTCTTTAGTTTTGAATATGTTTGAAATTTTCCATAGTTTAAAAGTGTTTAAAATTTAGTATTTGTGGTATAATATGTAAATTTCCCCCTTAATCTTATCTACACATCAATGGAAAAAGGGTTCCAGTGTTTTTAAACACATACCACTTGTGAAAAATTTTTTTTCAACAAACATATGCCTCTAAATTCAGTCTGCTTCTTTTGTGTCTGCTGGGCTGCCCCCAAAAACCTTTTCCTAGATATTTCTAAATTTATTAGTTGGTTAATATCTCTTATTTTTAGGTACATAACTGATTTTGTAGTCATGACCAGTTTTGTTTTGTTTTTTTTAAAGAATATTGACACTTTCTTACAGCAGAAACGTATTTTGAAAAATCCATAGTCAGATTTCTGTCTTCTGAAAATGAAACTTTCATTTTCAAAGTACATTCCAGATCAGTAGGCTAAACTAGGTTTCTGACATCAGCTACACAAACCTATAACATGGCATTTGGACTGAGGCCCAAGCTAAATTGTAGCAAAGCCAAAGCAGCATAGCCCCCAATATTAGTGATTTCTGGTGATAAATGATCTATGTTCTAGGAATCGGAGACCGTTTTTTGTTTTTTCATATTTACATACTTATAGATGAATCCATACCCTTTCTGCCACCTTTGGTTCTAAAGCTCACTTCATATTCTTTTCTTCACAAACTTCACCTTTCATACAAAAAAAAATGGCTTATTTTCAAAATGTAATATGAATTTTGAAATAAATTTTAAAATTTTCCATGCAGTCTGTGAAAATGTCTTTTATGTGTTAGAAATTCATGTTGGCTTTTATCTGCCTGCATGCATGTTCTGATGTGTGATATTCTGGATGACTCTTTTTCGTAGGTAGGTTTTTTTTCTTCCAATTAAGATAAGAGAATTCCATTGCATTTCCATAACCCAACTTAGCTCAGTCTGGGTTTTCTTCATCTCAGCTTGTAAAACCTGTTACTCTGAAAGAAGCTCTTTAACTCTATTTGTAATGCCATCTGCCTGGTTACTACAATTGGAGGGCTCAACTTCTGTTTCCAAAGAGTTGTTGGCTCAACATATTGATTTGTAAATCTTAGGATGAAGAACATGCACATAGAGCACTATGATTGAACATTTAGCTTGTCTTAATTACCACTAATCAGAAAATTTCACTCCTGCAGCATTTTGGAACCAAAAAGCTTTTCCTATCATATGAAAAAAATTTTTTGAACATATAAATCATGACTTTACTGCCCTTGTTTATTTTCCTTTAGGGTGTAAGATCAGTCTTTCAGTGAATTTATTGTCAAACGGAACCTGCAATTAAATTATGTCACCACAAGGAGGCAATCATGCTTCATCATGACCATAGTAAGGCCTGAGCATAGAGATGATTTTTTGCCTGAGATATATTTTTCTTCCTCATTTTACCACTGTGTCCACCTTCTGTTATTTTTCAAAAAATAAAACTCAAAATGGGAAAATTTAATATTATGAAACTACTAAACACTGAATTTAAATAAATATAGAGGAAGATTTGAAAAGTACACATCTAGATATAGATAATTTCTTTCTCACTGATCTTAACTATTAAATCTTAAATTTTAGTCTAATCCTGGTCTTAGCTGCAGACTTGTGTATTGCTTTTTTATATCTCATCTTAATTTTTATCTTGGAATTGAAACTTTCTCTACCCTTTAGGGCTCTAGTTTCAATGATTTTAACCCCAAGAAAATCCCAGCATGACATCAAAACTTCATCGGCTGCTATACCTAAATCTCAGGAGACCTGTAACTTTTCTCTGCTTTTGCAACAAGTGGGAATGTTTTCTATATTTTGCAAAGATATAGGAAAATCCCTAGATTGAAGGCAGTGCTCCAAACACAGATTTAAGAAAGATAGGTATTAAGTCTCAGGAGCAGAACTGACTGCCTGGTGGTCTTGGCTAAGTTGGCTGCTAGAATCATTGGGCCCAACCGTATGTCTGCTCCTGGCTGCTGTAGGGTGAGAGAAAAAGTCTCTGGGAGAAGAAACTCCAGAGTCTGCTTTAACTTCCACAGTGGAAGGGCAGGTGTCTAGACTGACCCTCTGACTAAGACCTCTTCTGGTAGGAGAGAGCTGATTCCACAAAAGGAATCAGAGTACTTTAGGAAATAATGCTTGGTGGTCAAAACATGGCAGGTGTTCATGATAGCCATGGAATGTTTAATAGGAACCCCTGCTGTGTTGTCTCCAAGCATGCAGGCATGACTTGGTGCCCATTTATTAAAGAAGAGGCTGTGTAAAGTAGAAAAATGACTTTTCTCCTGGGCATTCTTATTTCCAGCTTCTCACCTGGACTCTGCTGTGGATCTTTGAACAGACCCAAAACTCTGAGTTGTCATCCTTTCCTCAGTAAAATGAAGAGGTAGCATTAAGTGATCTCTTCTGTCTTGTCAAGGTCTCCGCTTCTGGAAATCTAAGAAAGAAAGTGTCCCAAGAGTCATCTCTCACTGCTACTTTAATTTAAATATATACTTTCCCTAAGCAACTCTTCCCATAACTGTCACCACTGCCCCTAACACAAGCTGCATTCTGAAAAGCTTTGTATCTTTCACAATGCAATAGGATGTTTTAATCTGAAATTTAAAATCCTTTTAAAAAGGTGCTGGTGTCTTATTTGTATCTGTTGGCTAAACTCATAGTTGCAACTGCAGTGTTTTTTGACAGACTTATGAGATAAATATAGATACCTACCACTGCAGAAGCATGCGGATCTAAACAGTGAAACAGAGAGAAACGAAATAATCACACTTCTATTGCTTCCATTTTTCAGAGTTGCCCCTAACTCAGACAGTGATATTTTTATTAAGCTTAGATTATTCACACAGAAAAGGTCCTTGTGAGAACAAACCGAAATAAAAGTCACCCCCCGTATTTCTATCTAGCTGGTGACCTAAGTTACAGTCTTTCCATTATCTTGGTTGATATTCAGACTGGAGATGACCTGAAGAAAAATCATGAAAACACAGTAGATGGCTAATGAGATGAGCCTCTGGAAACCTGAGCCTGAGGACCACCATCCTAACCAGCACTTGAGAAGATGGAAATATTTCCATTGGTATGGGATAGACAGGACATTTTAAGTCAAGAGACTTTTGCCATGTGCTCAAGGACATGTCTCTCACTTCCCAGTAACTGGGACAGGGAGGCACGCAGGGGATCCAGCAGGACCTGTTTCACTAGAATGGGTTTTGGGATAACCCTTTCTCCAACTCCTTTTACAGTCTTTCCCTTTTCCCCCTGAGTCAATAGGTCCAGAATTTTCCTATTGTCTTCTCTTCAACCCCACCCCAAACTATGATTTAAGGGCAGAGGAACGCAGACATTTTCAAATTATTCTAAAAATGTTGAATTTGATGAAATTCTTTCAGTGGAGTTGAAACAGATTGAGTTTCACCTTCTTTGTATCTGGTGATGATAATTTAATTTGCAGTTCTAAAGGGTAAATATTTTGAGGCTGTGTAGTATGTTGTATATTTTCAGGGAATCCAAAACCACTTGTGGTCAGTTATTTATTGAAGTCAGCCTCCCTACTCTACACAAATGGGGAGAGGCATGTTGGGACAAGCTACAGTTCTTCCCCAAATGACTTGGGAAAATTGCTGTTCAAGATACATATGTGGGAAATGGGAATGACTTGTTTAGAGTCACCAGTCTCTTTTTCTACTAATTGTTAAGCAATAACATAAAGTAACATAATTAAGTAGCGCTTATCCCAGAAAGATTAAAGCAGTGAATTGTCTTTGTTTCATTATAACATTCCCTTCAAGGTATAAGCTAGGATATGGAAGGGAGGAGGGGAGGGAGGAAGGGAAAAGGAAAGGAGGAGGGAAGGAAATTAATTACCTGGTACCCTCAGACTTCCTATTAAGGTCGGGGTTTGGTTTCTGTACTTTTTTTGACCTCGGTAGGATTCACTTACATTGAGACAGAGCCCATGGCCTCTCATCTAACGGGATGTTTGCTGCCCTTTGCAGAGGGCATCTCACGCAATGGTGGTCACCATTCTTCTCTTCTGGGGACAGCACTTCTTCTGCAGCTTACACTGTGGCGTTCTCTTATTCTCCCATATCCCACAAACTACTGGCTTGCCCCAGCCTGCTATCTGATCATGACTCTTCCTCCCTCTTTGAAAAGTACATTTCTGTATTGTGTCTCAGGCACACGGCTGCGCCATCTTGAACCTCTCTGCACTTCTGCTGGCCAACCCCCTAAAGTCTGTATCACTGGGACCTGACCCCTAGTGTCCATTCCCGCTCTAACTCCTGCTACATCCTCGGTCATTTGTTGAACACCTACTAAGTGCTAGACACCAATCTCAGTGGCCGTGAGAATGACCCATCCAACCAATTAGCTTCATATTTCCTGGGCTATCTTGACTCTAAAGATTGTCCTCTCGGCGCCATCTCAGCCACTCACTCCCAGGACCACATCCTTTCTCTTCTCATTATCAGGACCCCTCCCTTCTTAAAGCATAACTTCTTCATTCCACTCTTTGGCCACAATACCTTATCCCTTTAACTTCATGGGGACCTGGTCCCTTATTACTTCTCCCAGGCCATCATTAAGGGACCATATAATTTACCATCCAACAGGAATCTTGTGAAAGTGGGCACTACAATAATCACACCAGGATGTTTCTTGGGCAGACAGGGATGCGTGATCACACAAGTCATCATACAATGCTGAGTACTCTTCCTTTCCTAGCCAACCCACCCTTAGCCATCTGAACTGATTCCTTGCCAGCCCCCTTCTTTCCTTTTGTATTCTCCTCTGTGTGTTTGCAAAACCCATGTATTCCTGTTTGCCTTTTCCTCCCCTACAACCCTGCAGACTGGCTTCTCTACAGATTGAGTCCCCTAACTAACCCCTCAGAGCCAATCTTCCACACTTTTCTTACCTTTAGTCACCTTCCTTTCCTGTTCCTCTCAAAAATGCTTCCACGCTTTTACTACTCTTAGAAGAGATCCCCCTACTCAGTCTTTGACTCTTTTCCCCCAATAAGTGAGCTGGAAGCCTCCACTATTGGGGGAACTGATATTAGCGGCTTTAAACTGCCTCATCTTCCCATCCCTTACATCTCACTATAAATGTACTTCTAACATGCCTATTCTGGGTCCCTTAAGTCTCAAAAATTTGGCTCTTCTGTTCAGCCACCTGTGGCCTAGATGCTCCTCTTCTGGGCTTACACCAAACTTGTACATGTCTCTACCACTAACCTCACACGTGGTTTCACAATTACCTGATTAGGTGTCATATCCCCTGCAAGTTGGGAACCTCTGGAAGGAGAGGACTGTGAGTTACTCATCTCAGTAGCCTCAGGGCCTAGCAAGGGCTGGTAGACTTTGCTGAATGAGTGAATGCACACAGGCAGGCAATATCTTTTGTATGCTTTCTTGATGGTCTTAGTTCTAAAGAGCAAGAAAAACAAACACTTCAGGTCAATTTATACCCATGGTTCATTAAACTAAACAGAGGCTGTATGCTTTTACTTGTAGGCAAAGTCAACAAATAAAATGGTTTCATTCTGTAAAGGGACTGGATTCACAGTCCCTGGTTTCCTAAGTTCAAAGTTTAATTTTAAGACACTCAGTGGGGAAACACATTTAAGCTGGTCTGGCTGAACATCTTAAAAGAGTGAATAATAAATTAAACATTACTCAGGACTGGGACTTTTGTGATGTGTTTTGTTTGCAAAACTTTTTTCATTTCTGGCTTACCTTGTGGATGCATTATCAAGTCTATGACCTGAACAATTCTGGGGAAACTCCTTCTTGTGTTATGAGTCAAAGAGTAAAGAAATTTAAAGAAAAATCTAATTTTGTTATAAAGAAATGTTGTCAAGTTGCTTTTTGACTCTGAGTAGGCATTTTTCCTCTTCAATATTAAGTTTATATCCATAAATGTCATGTATTATATATAAAGATGTGACTACTGTCCCTCTGTTTGGTACATGTGAAACATTTTTCTCTCTGGGTGATACGTTTGTGCCTAGCCATCATTTGTAGAAATATTTGTAGATTGGGAACCAGACGTTGTCTGTGGCTTTTGAATAGAGAAAAGCAGACTCACTGCGGGTGGGGGAAGTGGGGCTATGACAAATCAGTGAAGATGGGACAGCATTTTACAGTTTATATATTTAAAGGAATTTCCTATTTTCTTATAGCAGAATGATGTTCATTAATTTAACTTTTAAAAAATTAAGCAAATGCCACTTAACACCTCCTCCATCCACTCACTGAGCCCATACCATAGGTCAGATACCCACTAGGCATTGTCAAAGGTAGAAAGAATAAGAAAACTCCCTGCCCTTCTTGTGTTCTACAAAGGAAGGCAGCCACGGAAACAGAATTACTGTGTAGTATGATAAATGCCAAGATAGAGATATCTACCCAGTTTGGTGCTGGTACAAAAGAGGAAAAACTTAATTTGGCAGGGGAGATCCATATGTAGAGAGGATAAAATGTACGATGGTATAAAGTTATGAATCAGTATAGAGCATATTCAGGAACCTACAAGTAATTGGTCATGGCTGGTGTGGATGAGGAAGGAGGAATAAGGCTGGCATTGAACTTTATAGGCAAGGGAGAGCCATCAAAGGGTTGTAATGGAAGATCTGTGTGTTTAGGAAGGTCACACTGGATACACTGTGGATTGCTTGAATGGGGGAAGTAATTTAAAGCAGAGAAGAGAGTTGGGAGGCTCTGGCAATTGCCCAGATGATAGATTTTAAAGATTAAACTGAGGTAACAACTTTGAAGATCGAGCAGAATAGAGAGATTAGATAGACACTTAAGAGGGAGAACAAACAGAATTTGGTGACTTGACTTGATTGGATCTGGGAAAAGATTAGATGAAGGGGAAGAAGGAATTCAGGATATTTTTTGGGTTCTGGCTTGGATCATCATATGAAGAAGTATATATGCCATCCCTGACAATGAGGAGGTAGTAGGAAATATAAAATTAAACCAAAACTGGGCTTCCCTGGTGGCGCAGTGGTTGAGAGTCCGCCTGCCGATGCAGGGGACACGGATTCGTGCCCTGGTCTGGGAGGATCCCACATGGCACGGAGCGGCTGGGCCCGTGGGCCATGGCTGCTGAGCCTGCGCGTCCAGAGCCTGTGCTCCGCAACGGGAGAGGCCACAACAGTGAGAGGCCCACGTAACGCAAAAAAAAAAAAAAAAAAAAAAAAAAAAATTAAACCAAAACTAACAGGGTATTAAAAATCCACAAAGGTGGCGAGTTACTGCTCTAACCAGTTGCAACCAACTAGCCACAGACAAGACTATAATATTTTTTAAATCACCCAATAGTGGATTATAAATAATGTCTTTACTTTTGATAGACATTTAGAATTCCTTAAAAATTATGAAATATAAATATGCAATTGTTTTTTGAGAGAAACTAAGAAGTGTCATAGAAATTCAAAATATTCTTTTTCTACTTAAAAATCTATGTATTTGTCAAAGCAGTTCAAAACTAAAATAAGCAAAGAAGATAGTTAAATATAGGGTATAAATTCCCATCCCCTTCCCCACAGGGTTGGGGGGAATGAACAGCCAGGTACTGTTACAAGCCTGGTAATGAAACTTCACATGGAAAATATTATGTGTAATGAAACTTCACATGTATCAGGTGTGTAATCACCTTCTTAATATCAATACCTTGAAAACTTCTAGGCTAATATTAACTTGAGCTATTAGCTAATGATTAGAGTCCTTTAAAAGTATAATTTTACCTTTCGCTACTAGCATATTGCTCTGACCCCTATTTATTTTTATTTTTTTATTCAAACAGAGTCACAAAAATTATAATCATCCTCATCAGTTCACTCAGCCCCATGTAATTAATTTTTTTTATCTTGATCTTTTGTTAGCATTTTTATGAATTCATCAGTTTTCCATTAGAGTTCTGAAAATGCTTATTCATTCAGTTCAGCAGTATAGTCAGTTACCAGAAACCTGTACTTGTCAGAGTCTTTTCCATGAATTCCTTGAAGATGAAACCCTTTTATAGGAACATTTTTACAAAAGCATCAGAGTACACCCAGAACTGTCTGTAAATGACAAAATTAAAAATGACCACGGTTAAAGATTTGATGAAAGTTCATAATAATGCAATTGACAAGGAAATTTAGTTATTTCTGAGATATACATTTTAAAGTAATAACTAGAATTATGACTTATAACATTATACCAGAACATATAAGATTTTTAGAAATTTCATGTAATGTCTGAAACATTTATATTAACATTTTCCATACAAATAACCCAAAGAAAGTTTAGTATTAGTTTTTATTGTTTTTTTATACTGTAGTTTCTTATTAGTCATCAATTTTATACACATCAGTGTATACATGTCAATCCCAATTGCCCAATTCAGCACACCACCATCCTCACCCCACTGCAGTTTTCCCCCCTTGGTGTCCATACGATTGTTCTCTACATCTGTGTCTCCACTTCTGCCCTGCAAACTGGTTCATCTGTACCATTTTTCTAGGTTCCACATACATGCATTAATATATGATATTTGTTTTTCTTTTTCTGACTTACTTCACTCTGTATGACAGTCTCTAGATTCATCCATGTCTCAACAAATGACCCAGTTTCGTTCCTTTTTATGGCTGAGTAATATTCCATTGTATATATGTACCACATCTTCTTTATCCATTCGTCTGTCGATGGACATTTAGGTTGCTTCCATGACCTGGCTATTGTAAGTAGTGCTGCAATGAATATTGGGGTGCATGTGTCTTTTTGAATTATGGTTTTCTCTGGATATATGCCCAGTAGTGGGATTGCTGGGTCATATGGTAGTTCTATTTTTAGTTTTTTAAGGAACCTCCATACTGTTCTCCATAGTGGCTGTATCAATTTACATTCCCACCTACAGTGCAAGAGGGTTCCCTTTTCTCCATACCCTCTCCAGCATTTGTTGTTTGTAGATTTTCTGATGATGTCCATTCTAACTGGTGTGAGGTGATACCACATTGTAGTTTTGATTTGCATCTTTCTAATAATTAGTGATGTTAAGCAGCTTTTCATGTGCTTCTTGGCCATCTGTTTGTCTTCTTTGGAGAAATGTCTATTTAGGTCTTCTGCCCATTTTTGGAGTGGGTTGTTTGTTTCTTTAATATTGAGCTGCATGAGCTGCTTATATATTTTGAAGATTAATCCTTCATCCATTGATTCCTTTGCAAATATTTTCTCCCATTCTGAGGGTTGTCTTTTCATCTTGTTTATGGTTTCCTTTACTGTGCAAAAGCTTTGAAGTTTCATTAGGTCCCATTTGTTTAATTTTGTTTTTATTTCCATTTCTCTAGGAGGTGGATCAAAAAAGAGCTCGCTGTGATTTATGTCAGAGTGTTCTTCCTATGTTTTCCTCTAAGAGTTTTATAGTGTCCAGTCTAACATTTAGGTCTCGAATCCATTTTGAGTTTATATTTGTGTATGGTGTTAGGGAGTGTTCTAATTTCATTCTTTTACATGTAGCTGTGCTCTGGCCCCTATTTAATCATGAGTAGCATCCTAACATCAGACAGAAGCAAAGAGAAGTGAATCCCTAATTTGAAGTGACCTTTAGGGTAAAGCTGTGCTCAGTGAAAAGAATCTCATATTGTGTAGACAATGGCTGCTGCCCTCTGTTACAGTTGTGATTTTGTTTCCAGATAAATAGGCTCGGAACGTTGGAATTCAACAGCCTGAGGAGGAGGCAAATGCCTCTCAGAAAGTGCAATGAGTAATGTTAGACCCTGGTAAATACTAGACCTTACTGTCCTGTATGAGGCTTTTCACATTTGAGATATAAAAAAAGAGCTGCAGCCTTTCAATATGCAAAAGAGATAATTGACAGCGATCCAAGATCTAGGATGGAACCTCCATATGCTGTGCTGTGTACCTGTTTCCCTAAGTGAATTCCAGAGTGAGAAACCTGGATTCTTGTTTAAAATTAGAAACAAACACAGTACATTTCTTGCCTGTTTTTCCCAGTATTACGGTGAATAAGTGTGAACCAGTTTTTAAGCTCTGACTTCACTGCTGGCTCTAAGTTAATTGTGTAAGTGTTTTCCAGTAGTTCTAGAATAGTTCTGGGGTACATGGATTTGTTTGATCTTAGAGTACTGTACATAGCTTAATTCTCTTCACTTGGGTTTGATGAGTCTGCATTTTCATATCCTGATTTAGCCTCAAGTGTATGTATGTGCATGTACCTCTCTGCCCCCTTTCTATGACTCTTCTTGACTAGCACTGTGAACATCGCTGACCAAGTCTTGAAGAAAGGCACATAGAGCGCCATAATCAAACAGTGGTTTCTTAAACATTATATTAATCCTGGAAGAAAGACTTTAGTACTTAAAAGCAGCTGCTATTAGGTTGGACCAAATTAAATTTCCATTTTTGTAGGTCAAAAATAGTCTAATGCTTACTCTTTCAGATGATCCAAACTGTAGTTTAACTCAGTGGTTCTTAACAATTTTTTCTTCATCTAACTAGTTGGATGATGTTCTCATGTCCCCAGCCTTGTCTTTATGCTGCATTTCCCCATCTGAAGTGGCAACACCATCACCCATACAACTCTCAAGCCAGGTAACCTGAAGTTGTCAAAACTCCGCCTTCTCCTTCACTTCTCCACATTCCACCAGTTTCCAAGTCTTACTGATTCTTTAATACCTTTTGAATCCACTACTCTTTATTATTACCAGTCTCTTGGTTCAAGCCAGCATCACTTTTGGTCTGGAATAAAGGCACCAGTTTTCAAACCAGTCTCCCCACATCCACTGCTGCCCTCATTGATCTAGCTTTTCTACTGCAGTCAGAGAGAGCTTTTCAGGATCTAGTAATGACTCTCCACTTCAGAGTCTTTCAATAATTTCCCATTGGCCTTGAGATCAAATCCATATTCTTAACGTGGTTACAGAGTCCTGCGTTACCCAGCCTACTTCTGCAGACTCAGCTTGAACTCCTTCTCCCACAGCCACACTGGCCTCTTTCAGCCCCTTGAACATGCGATCTTTCCGATCTCTTGGTCTTTGCCCAGTCTGTTCCTTCTTTACCTTGCCCACTCATCCAGCCAATACCAATCTTTCAGGGCTCAGCTTAAATTTTGCTTCCTCAAAGAAGCTTTCCTTGATTACCCAGGGTCATTTGGGCCCCCCCCATCATGTGCTCACGTGGCATCTGAATGTCTTCTTCATGACACTCCTCAAACTCACGAACTCAGTCAAAAATCATCTTTACCATCACCCTGAAGCTCCTTGAAGGTGTGTTGCTGAACTCAGGTTTGGCTGCTCGTTGCTCAAGAATCCAAAACTGAGAGACATGTGTTGGGTAAAAGGAAAGATAGCTTTATTGAGGAAACTGGCAACTGGTGGAAAAGCTGGACTCATGTCCAAAAGCCAATTCCCCGTTGTTGATTGGGGGGCAAGAGTTTTTAAAGGGGGAGTTTCAGGGGTGTATGGGTGGAGGGAGGTGGCTATGTGTAGAACAGCACAGTCAGCTCTGACAGTCATCTTGAAATTGGTCATGTGTGGTCTGATCAGCATCATCTTATCTTGTTTTAAGTACAGTTAATCTTCAGTTACAGGGTTGGTTTGTTCCCATTTTATTGAGGCCAGTTCTTGAAATTATGTAAGATGGAGCAGCTTATATCATGGCTACAATATGGTCATCAGGTAGTTAACTTCTTTCACCTGGTGGGGATTTCCGTATCTGTAAAACAGCTCAAAAGATATGGCTCAGATTATTATCTATAGCTCTTGAGGAGAAACTAAACGTCCTTGACTTTGTTTAATGGCTAAACTATTATTATTTTGTCTTGTTTGACTTTTTTCCCTTGTTTCCACATTTTCTCATTTCTCTGATTAAATGTATTATTTGGCCAAACTTTTTCTACAGATGAGAGGCAGGCAGAGGACATGGGTGGGTGGGGGTGTCTGTCCTGGGAAGGCCCCAGAGGGTTCCTGCTCCATTACAAGTAGAGACCATTTCCGTCTAGTTCATGGTTGTATCCTCTGTGCTTGACACAGGGTCTGCCATGTGTCAGACTTTAATAAACATGTGTATAATGAATAAATGACACTTTTATGAACATGTCCACATTTGAAATAAGACTGTTAGCTGTTTTCTCTAAAATTCCCATTGCCCTGTTTGTAATTCCACCCTTTTTTCTCTCTCACTTTAAAGAGAAGACTAAAACTCAAGGTAGGAAGTGATTTTTTTTTTTTTTTTTGCGGTACGCGGGCCTCTCACTGTTGTGGCCTCTCCTGTTGCGGAGCACAGGCTCCGGATGCACAGGCTCAGCGGCCATGGCTCACGGGCCCAGCCACTCCGCGGCATGTGGGATCTTCCCAGGCATGTGGGATCTTCCCAGACCGGGGCACGAACCCGTGTCCCCTGCATCGGCAGGTGGACTGTCAACCGCTGCACCACCAGGGAAGCCCAAGGAAGTAATATTTTTGACAAAACATGAATGTCCTAACTTTTTATATAGATAGACACAGACATAATATCTATCATGTGTATATGTAGCTACTATTAGTAACCAATTATTGTGGCAGAGTTCACAGTTGATTTAGCATTGTATTAAGGCTGACATTGCAGTTGAGAACAACTGGTTTGATCTCCCTAGAACAGCCCAGCCATGAAGCACAGACTCACTGCCACAAGCACATCAAGTTTTAGAGATGTTTTCTTTAGTTAAAGGTGCTTTCCTTTGGGGGAAACATGGAGTCAAATGGAGCCTGAGGCATGTCAGCCATATTTTTGTGCCCTGAGTACATTGCTCTTTGTGTTTGACGTGGGAGAGGAGAGTGAGGTGGAAGAGAGGAAGCATGAGAGAAGTTGAAGGCAACTCTGCTAACTTCTAGTTGGAGAGAAGAGACTGACTTTAAGGAAACATCTAGATGAGGAAATGAGAGTGTTTCAGGTAGGGTCAGAGTGTAACTGAAGGAAAAGAGCCACAGTCAAAAGGATTTAACTAAAGAGAGTGTAATAGATTATTTTTGGAGGTGTGGACAGAGTTAAGGGGACCAGCAAGGGATGGTGAAACATCCAATCCAGTCACAGTGGAAAACTGTTATAACCCCCTGGCCTGAAGGGGCAAAGGGAGGGAATGGTGTTACCCAAATATTGAGAGAGCTGGCATCATGAGGGTGGGGCTCTCAACAGGAGCTCAGCGGTGGAGGGATGCAGCTCTTTCCATCTCTGCTGGAGCCTCCATTGTCCAGTCCCAGTCAGGAGTCAGTGAGGGAGGGTGTCCACATGACAGAGATCAGCCTTCTGGGATACTGAGTATAGCAGAGAAAGGCAGAGGTTGGATCTGGGTGGAGTGGGGCCAGAAAAGAACTGCACAATAGTATATAACTAGTGCTGGATTTCATGATGACGTTATCACACGGGGGTCCTGCTGCTTGCTGCTTACAAGATTAATTACATACTCAACAGATGTCAGTAGAAAGGAAAGGTGCCTTTAATCAGCATGCAGACCATCTGGGGAGATGGTGGACTCAGCGTCCTCCAAAAACCACCTCCGAAGATCCTGCTTGGCTGTGAAACTTTTAAGTAATCTCAGTTAAAAAATTGAGATGGGGGTCAGAGCCATCACCATTCCTCCCTGTGTGCAGGCTTGTGATCTTCCTCTAGAAGATCTTCCTCTAGATGTTATCTTGTTCACGCAGTTTGTTTGGGAGATTATTGAAGGGGAAGCTAGGGAAGAGATCTGGTCATCTGTTAATTACTTATTCTTCATTTCTGCTTCTTTGGTCTATGGAAAAACCTGACAAATTAGGCAAGGTATTGTGTGATTAAAAAATTTGAAAGGTGTGCTTGGGCTGGAGATGAGTAGAGCATGGGAGTGCCTAGTTTAAAAGTTAGCTACAATATAGCTTTGCTAAAGTGACAAGAGGGGCTTCCTGCGGAGGGTGGTTTCCTGTAAAGAGCTGCTCACAATAATAACTGAATACGCATTAGAGTCAGTATTTCTTATTGTGCTAAATAAATGAATTAAGGACTTACCATATCTTCTAGTTCCTGGCCTTCTTATCCAATTACTGAGGAAAGAACATCTTTTTGATTCCATATATACTCCGTATATACAGTTGGGTTGAATTCCAGTAGTTTTGGCACTCATTAGTATTTTGGCACTAAGAGCTAACAGTTATTAGTGCTATTTTAGTGACAGGCACTGTTCAGTCCTTTACATATATTAATTCATTTAATTCTCAGAACAGTTTTATGAGCTAGGTACAATATTGCCTAATTAGTAGGCAATGCAAAACTGTACCTTATTTTTTGTCCTTATACTTTGTGCTACTGAGGTACTGCTGGTGACTTTCTCTTGCTACTACAGAGGCCGCTGCTATCTAGGCCTCATTGGGATGAGGCACTAGCCAAGGAGTATTTCTCACTTCTAATCTGTTGCAAGAAGCATTGTGATAATTTTGCATGGGGTCACATGGCTGCTAGATTATCGTGGTGATCAGTTCATAATATATGCAAATGCCAAATCACTGTGTAGTAAACCTGAAACTAACATGGTATTGTATGTCAGCTACATTTCAATTGGAAAAAAAAAGCAGGCCTGCTAGGCAATTTGTTTGCAGAGTGAGTTTCCACTGGAGTATTCCTAGGTAGGAAGTGACTTCAGGATTCAGGAAGGCTTTCTCTCATGCATATAACATCAACAGTAGATGAGACATTTTGGCTGACTTCCTATGTAAAGGCACGTGGGGTCACAGAAGTGAGCTCTTTCTTTGCACAGAGGCCTACATTTATAGGTAGGGAGGGTACATCTAGCTAATGGTCTAGTTATCACTTCTCACCTTGGCCTTCTCATGCTTCTTTCTTCTTAATCCATTCTTCCTTCTCTCCTACAACCAGAGCAGTAGAAGCAAGTGGGTGAGAAGACATTCCTTCTTGTTAGGGAGTAAATGATACTACGTCTTGTCAGGATACATGAGAACAGTAGCTATAGAGTCCTTGCTGGGCGAGGCCCATCCAGCCCTGTAGGCCAGGGCACCTCGTGATATTTTGTGCCGATCTTTGTGACTTGGATCGTTTTTCTGGGGTGACTGTCCAGCTTCCATCAGAATCACCCATCTTGCCATTGACACTTGTTGTATAAATGTAGAAGCTGAAGCCATAGACATCAAGGTCCCACATAGATGTTATCCGAACTAGGACTAGAACCAGGCCTTTTAACTCCTAGTCCAGAGGTTTTCCTACAGCAGACTTCCTTTCCACACAGGAAACCATGCGGTGGTAGTCGAGAAGTCCTGGGAAGTTAACACACTTGTTCAAGGTCACGCAATGACATTTTGGATCCCCGCATTTCTTCACATTAAAAAAAAATAGTTTTGAACTCTCTAGTTCTAAGTGTGCTATTCGTCTCCAGTTCCTGTGTGCTGGAGAAAAAGTGAGGAGAAATACTTTGGGATCAGGGTCCTATTGTTTGGACCTTAGATGGCAGCAATGGAAGGTTCCAGCTGGAGCCACAAGGATCTTTGGGAATCTGTGGCTCACTGCATCATTCCCATGGCCCCTTTTCCAAAGAATAAGACACAGCCTGCCCTTTTGAAGAAGAAAATGAGCCCTTTGAAGCACCTGTTTTCAAATTGGCAAAGTATGACTTAGAGTTGGGATAGTATGAAAGTGGTTTGAAAAGATATCTTGATATTTTCAGCTTAGAGTGATTCTCTTCAGAATGAACAGCAAAGAATTTCCTGAGAAGTTTTTGAGGCTAATGCTAATAAGCAAAAAGGATTATGAGAGTAGCTTGCCTATGCTCAGGTTAACATCCATGGGAAAGAGAAGTGTTAAAGGAAAGAGTTGTGTACGATTCAACTGCTAATTATATGGGGAATAATTATCTAATATTGGATTAGTTTTTTCCCTAACAGCTCACCTCTCCCACTGGCTGCCTGTTGGCAGTTAGCCCTCTGGGCAGAGTAGGTAATGACAGGGTCAAGTGGGTTACTCACATCTGTCCGGCCACTTGTGAGCAGTTTATCTGAGGATCGCTCACATCCAACTTCGTCCTGTCTTGTGCTGTTTGCCGTTTGCACTTGAAAATCTTGAAAATCATCACTTGTTCAGGGTTAAGTAGTAAAGGACATTGGTTTAACTTAATTTGCCACCTACTGTATTTTCTAATGAGATGGTGAAGGGAGAAGGAAACAGATATTTAAGCCTCTACTATGCACCATTTACTATGCTCTCACTTGCTCTGTTATCTCATTACGATGAAGCCATTAGCCCCATTTTACATATGAGAAAAATGGCACTCAGAGAAGGTTACATAGCTGGTAGGTTTGAATTGAATTGATTTGAATTGGTCTACTTGACTCAAAAGCTCTAGTTTCCTTTTACTCTGTGCCATCTGCTGCAGCAGAACAGCTGTTCTGTTGTATCTATGTGTGCAAGGCCAGCATAAACTGTAGCTTGCTATAAAGAATATGTGTATATATGTGTGTATATTTTTTAAAAATAAAGACAGTGTATCCCAACAACCCATAGAAGAGGTAGGATTAGGACTCAGAAAATTACTGTCCTCCTGGGTTGTGGCACAGTCCACTGCCTTCATCTTACAGCCAACAGCAGCTTACTGTCTTCCCCTGCAGCCAAATGTACTCATCCATAAAATGGGGATTAGACTGAACCAGGTCATGGAACATTGTGCAGATAAAGTGATTAATAATAGAAAAGCACTTTGGAAAGAGAAAATGTTCTGCTGGTGCTGTGCTTTGCTGGTCTAGAACAAATTAGTTTTGAAATCTCTCTTAGTCTTAAGATGTTTAAATTAGATGAGTTAACAGTATTTTTCACTGTTTCTGTTAATGTGCACTCTTCTGAAAAAGGCACAGAGCAAACATTTTGATAAAATATAATTGCCAACTGGTAGAATGAGATTTTTTATTCAACTAAATTATAGATGCCAAAAAGTTCTATGAATTTTTCACACAAAGACCTGTCATGGGGAGGACATAAACAGTCAAAACTGGTAAGAGAATATTATTTAAAAATAGAAAAAAGTAAAATTAATGGAATGTGCTTAGGTTTGGTACCAGTTTTCTGTTAAGCACCCTGTTTCCCAAACAGACCATCCTCTAATCGAGCTCATGGACACAGTTTTATCTCTCTGGGAGGCTGATTCATATTTGATCTCCTTCACATTCCTGGAATATTGAAAATATAGTAAATTAATTAGTTATTCCATACAATTGAAACTTTAATTTTACATAAAAATTCCCACACAATCTGCAGTCAAAAGTTAACCTTGGGATATAGATTATATTTTAGAAGTCTTTATAGTTCTTTTTATTTTTTTTAATTAAATTAAATTAATTTATTTATTTTGGCTGCACCGGGTCTTAGTTGCAGCACACGGGATGTGGCGTGTGGACTCTTAGTTGCGGCATGCAGAATCTAGCTCCCCGACCTGGGATCAAACCCGGGCCCCCTGCATTGGGAGCATGGGGTCTTATCCACTGGACCACCAGGGAAGTCCCTACAGTTCTATTTAAAGGGAGCTTTTTGAATAAGTAAAACTTTGTACACCTCATTTTTCTAGTTCTCTATCAATTGGTTTGTTTACTGCAAGCAATAGATTTCTTCCCCCAAAATAGGGCTGCCTTTTTTGATATAGTTTTCTTGAGGTAAGATGGCTTCCCTGGAGTGATGTCTCTTTTAGCATGATTAAAATTATCCTATGGCAAATCTTGATTTGGAAGAAGAAGAAGAAGAATGCCTCAAGATATTTACCTTTAAGTCTTGATTAAGTATGAGAGAATGTCTGGCCTGGTTTCATGAGTCACACTTTTGTAGCTGAGATTAAGAGATTATTGGGTTTGGTTGTATTTACTTGCTGAACAAAATTTTCTTGAACATTTGCTGTTCATGTTTGGAGATGGGATCTAATGTGGAAGAATGTTAAGGTAAAATTTTGAAGGCCTCTTTACACCAGATTCCTCACCCTTCTAAAATCTGCCACTTAGGATTTCAGTGCTAAAACATGGAAGTAACTGTCCCCAAATCCTCCATTTTCTGTTGTTATGAACCCAATGCCCTTTTCCATCAAATTGGGGAACTAAGTATTCGTGGCTAGAAACAACATCCCTCTTTATTTATTTACATGTAGAAGAAGATGGAACACTTCTCAATTCATTATATATAGTATATAATGAATTATATATACCTTAATACATAGTATGTATATAGTTTATATATATAATATATAGCGAGATATTTATATGTATATGGAGAAATTTATGTTTCTAGATACTCAACAGGCTATTAAACATTTTCCTTAAAAAACGGTCCATATCATCTACACCCACAGAAGATGGATTTACATCTTACTTAAAAGAACTATAAATGCCTAAAGGGCAATTTTCCTTAGTCAGTTCATTGATTTTCCAGCTTTAATTAAGACAGTTTAAATACTTGTTCAGTGGAGCAGCCCAGTCTCCTCTGTATTTTTGGTTGGCATCTGCTGTCATCCTTCTACAATTCATTTATAAAAGTAAAATGTTCATGTTTTGAGGTCCTGGAATGAAAGCCTTTCTCTGGGTGGCTCTTTGAAACTTAATCTATTAAATTGCCTTCTAATGCTATTATCTACTTGAACCTCAACAAGAATTACATTGGAAGATTTTGGAAAATACATTCTAAAATAGTATATTTGCATACTTTTTTACATAATGGTGAGTTGGTAAATGAATTAAAAATAAAAACCTTCTCTGGGACTTGGACAAAGACATCAAAAACTTTAAACAATATACCCATCCTTTAAAATAGCAATTGTACTTCTGTGAATTCATTCTAAGGAAGAAAATAATCACAGATGTGCCCTAACAAGATCTTTAGCACAGTGAGTTTGTAATAACAAACAGTGAAAATATCCCAATGCCTGTTCCTATAGTATGAGCTAAATAAACCATTGTGCATCCTTACCCTGGAACCATGACAGGGGAAAGCAATAATAGAAAATAACAAGTGCTTATTTAGAAATATAGAAAATAGAAATAGATATAGAGAATAGAAATAAATATAGGAAATATAAATAATCCTAAATAGCTAACAAGGTGCCAGGTGCTGTTCTAAGTAGTTTATTTATATTAATTCAAATAATTCTCTTAAAAATCTCAATGAGGTAAATACTATTATTATCACCTCTATTTTACATGTAAAGAACTGGGCACAGAGAATACAAGGACCTTTCCAAGTCACTTAGCTAATAAATGGTGAAACCTGGATTTGGACCCCAGTAGTGTGGTTTAAGAGCTTATGTCTTAACCACTAATTTATGCTGCTTTACGTACATAAAGTAGATTACAGAGTATCTGTACAGCATGATTCTACAGTTGTAAAAGTGTGTGTGTATATATATGTATATACACACACATACAAACGTGTGTGTATACATATGTATGTCTATATGGGAGTATAATGAAAGAAATTGAAAAATACATATCAAACTATTAACTGTGAAATGGGTTTTTAAAATGTTGTTTTTATTTGAATTTTCTAAATGTTCTATAATGACCATATTCTGGGGCATTAAACAAACCTTAACAAATATTTAAAAAATTGAAATCATGCTAAGTATGTTCTTTGAACATAAATTAATTGTTTTAAATTAACAGAATATATCTGAAAAATCCCTAAATATTTGGAATTAAACAACATACTTCTAAATGATCAATGGGTCAAAGAGAAATTCACAAAGGAAATTAGAATTATTGACTTGAATGAAAAAAACCCACAATGTATCAAAATTTGTGGTATGCATTTATAATCATGCTTAGAGGGCAATTTTATCATTAACTACTTATATTAGATAATAATATGTCTCAAGTCAATGACCTAAGTTTCTACCTTAAGAAATTTAAAAGAAGAGAGAGAAAAAGCAAATTAAAAAATGAAATTGAAAACAGTAGAGCTGTAGAGGAAATCAAAGTAACCAAAGACTGATTGTCTAAAAAGATTCATAAAATTGATAAACCTCAAGCCAAGCTGACCAAGAAAATAGAAAGAAGACAAATTGTCAATATCAGGAATGGAAAAGGAGACATTGCTATAGACCCTTGAGACATTAAACAAATAGTAAGGGAATATTACAAATAAGTTTATTCCCATAAATTTGATTAGATGAAATGGACAAATTCCTAGAAAGATATAAACTATCAAAACTTACAGAAGGGGCTTCCCTGGTGGCGCAGTGGTTGAGAGTCCGCCTGCCGATGCAGGGGACGCGGGTTTGTGCCTCCGTCCGGGAGGATCCCACATGCCGTGGAGCGGCTGGGCTCATGAGCCATGGTGGCTAAGCCTGCACGTCCGGAGCCTGTGCTCCGCAATGGGAGAGGACCCAATGGTGAGAGGCCTGCGTACCGCAAAAAAAAAAAAAAAAAAAAAAAAAAAAACTTACAGAAGAAGAAATAGAAAATGTGAGTTGTCTTATATATATTAAAGAAATTGAATTTGTAGTTAAAAACCTTCTAGTCCCAGATGGCTTCACTACTGAAACCTACCAATCATTTAAGGAATAAATACTACCAGTACACAATCTCTTCCAGAAAAGAGAAGAGGGAGGAACACTTCCCAATTCATTCTATAATTCCAGCATCATTCTGACACCATAATCAAAGATGTTAAAAGAAAACTACAAACTAACATCCTTAGTCATTAGGGAAATATAAATTAAAACAATGAGATAGCACTTTCTACCTTTTAGAATGGCTGAAAAAAAAAAAACAAACGGACATACCAAGTGCTGTTGATGATGTGGAGTAACTGGAATTCTCGTACCAAAAAGCACAATACACCAAAACTTATGGTATGCAGCAAAAGCAGTACTAAGAGGGAAGTTAATAACAGTAAATGCCTACATTAAAAAAGAGGAAAGATCTCAAATAACAACTTAATTTACACCTTGAAGAATGAGAAAAAGAAGAACAAACTATGCCCAAAATTAGCAGAAGGAAAGCAATAATAAAGATTAGAACAGAAGTGAATTAGATAACACAACATTGTAAAGCAACTGTACTCCAATAAAAATTAATTTAAATTTTTTTTAAAATTTTTAAAAAGGTAAATTGAAAAGAGAATAGAAAAACAATGAAAAAATGAACAAAATTAAGAGTTGGGGTTTTTTTGGTCAAAATAAGCAAAATCAACAAATCCTTCACTAAACAAACTAAGAAAAAAAGTGAGAAGACTCAAAATCAGAAATGAAAGAGAAGACATTATGATGTATGCCTTAAAAATAAAAAGAATCATAAGGGACAATTATGAATACTTATATGCCAACAAATTAAATAACCTAGATGAAATAGATAAATTCCCCAAAACATACAACCTAACAAAATGAAATCAAGAAGAAATAGAAAGGCTGAACAGACCAATAATAAATGAGGAGATTGAACCAGTAATCTAAAACCTGCCAACAAGGAAAAGCCCAGGACCACATGGCTTCATAAATGAATTCTAGCATTTATTTAAAGAAGAATTAACACAAATTCTTAAACTTTTCCAAAAAATAGAGGAAGGAATACTTCCAAACTTATTTTATGAGGCCAGCATTACACTCATACCAAAGCCAGACAAAGACACAAGAAAAGAAAACTAGAGCCAATATTCTTGATGAACATAGATGCAAAAATACTCAAAACACTAGCAAACCAAATTCAATAGCACATTAAAAACATTATATACCATGACCAAGTGGTATTTATCCCTGGGGTGCAAAATTAGTTTAATATATGCAAATCAATGTGATACACCATATTAACAGACTAAAAGAAAAAGCTACATGATAATCTCAATAGACACAAAGAAAAAAACATTTGACAAAAATATTTTTTGTTTATCCATTTATGATAAAACCTCTCAACAAAATAGTAATAGAAGGAATATACCTCAATATATAAAGGCCATATTTGAAAAGCCAACAGCTAACATCATAATTAATTGGAGGGAAAAAAAAAGGTTTCCTTCTAAAATCCAGTACAAGGCAAGGATGCCCACTCTCACTGCTTCTATTCAACATAGTACTGGAAGTCCTAGCCAGAGCAGTTAGATAAGAAAAAGAAACAAAAGTCATCTAAATCAAAAAGGAAGAAGTAAAATTATTTTTCTTTGCAGATAACATTATTATATACATAGAAAACTCTAAAGACTCAACAAAAATATGTTAGAACTATTAAATGAATTGAGTAAATTTACAGGGTATGAAAATATACAAAAATTATTGCATTCTATACACATACAACAAACTATAAAAAAAATTAAGAAAACAATCCTACTCACAACAGCAACAAAAAGAATAAAATACTTAGGAAAGAACCTAACCAAAGAGATCAAAGCCTTGGAAATTGAAATTATGAAACATTGATGAAAGAAATTAAAGAAGATGCAGATAAATGGAAACACATTTCATGTTCATGATTTCCAAGAGTTCATATTGTTAAAACATCCATACTACCCAAAGCCATCTATAGTTTCATTGCAATCCCTATCAAAATTCCAATGGCATTTTTCACAGAAATAGAAAAAACAGTCCTAAAATTTGTATGAAGCTACAAAAGACACAAAATGGCCAAAACAATTTTGAACAAGACCAAATCTGGAGGCATCACACTTTCTGATTTCAAAATACCTCACAGAGCTACAGTAGTTAAAACCATATGGTGCTGGCATAAAAGCAGATACATAGACCAGTGAACAGAATAGAGAGACCAGAAATAAACCCATACTTATATAATCAACTAATATTTGACAAGGGAGCCAAGGATACTCAATGGGGAAAGAATAGTCTCTTCCATAAATGGTGTTAGGAAAACTGGATATTCACATGCCAAAGATGAATTTGGACCCCTATCTCACACCACTCACAAAAATTAACTCAAAATGGATAGAAGACTTAAACAGATCTAAACCTTAAAACTCCTAGAAGAAAACACAGGAAAAAAAACTCCTGGATATTGGTCTTAGAGATGATTTTTTTGGATATGACACCAAAAGCAACAAAAGCAAAAATCAACAATTGCAGCTACATCAAAATAAAATCAACTGCAGAACAAAAGAAACAATGAAATGGCAACCTATGGAATGGGAGAAACATATTCAAACCATATATCTAATAAGGGGCTATATCCAAAATACATGAGGAACTCATACAACATAATAGCAAGAAAACAAATAATCCAATTTAAAAATGGGCAAAGGACCCAAATAGACATTTTTGCCACAGAAAACACACAAATGGCCACCAGGTCAATGGTAAGGTGCTCAATATCACAAATCACCAGAGAAATGGAAATCAAAGCCACAATGAGATATTACCTCGTACCTGTTAGAAGGTGATTATCAAAAAGACAAGAGAAAACAAATATTGGTGAGGATGTGGAGAAAGGGAACCACTGTACACTGTTGGTAGGAATGTAAATTAGTATAGCCATATGGAAAAGAGTATGGAGGTTCCTAAAAAAAAAAACTAAAAATAGAACTACCTTATGATCTAGAAATCTCACTTCTGGTTTTATATTCATAAGAAATAAAATTACTATATTAGATACCTTTACTCTTATGTTCATTGCAGCATTATTCACAGTAGCCATGACATGGAAACAAACTAAATGTCTTTGACAGATGAAAAGATACAGAAAATGTGACATGTATGAAATTAAATGTTATCCAACCTTAAGTAATAAGGAAATATTATCCAGACCTAAATAAGAAGAGACCCTGACATTTCTGACAACATGAATGAACCTAGAGAACATTATGCCAACTGAAATGAGCCAAAGAAACACAAATACTGCATGATCTCATTTATATGTGGAATCTAACATAGTTGAACTCATAGAAACAGAGTAAAATGGGTGGTTTCCAGGGATTTAAGGGTGAGGAAAATTGGCATATATTGGTCAAAGGGTACAAAATTTAAGTTATACAACATGAATAAGGTCTGCAGATCTAATTACAGCATGGTGACTATAGTTAATGGTACTATATTGTGTACTTGAAAGTTGTGGATAGCCTCATCCACCAGAGGGCAGACAGCTGAAGCAGGAAGAACTACATTAGTCTGTGGAAGGAAAACCACACATTCACAGAAAGATAGACAAAACAAAAAGGCAGAGGACTTTGTACCAGATGAAGGAACAAGATAAAACCCCAAAAAAACAACTAAATGAGGTGGAGATAAGCAACCCTACAGAAAAAGAAATCAGAAAATGATAGTGAAGATGATCCAGGACCTCAGAAAAAGAATGGAGGCAAAGACTGACAAGATGCAAGAAATGTTTAACAATAACCTAGAAGAATTAAAGAACAAACACCTGGAAGAATTAAAGAACAAACAAACAGAGATGAACAATACAATAACTGAAATGAAAAATACACTAGAAGGAATAAATAGAATAACTGAAGCAGAAGAACGGATAAGTGACCTGGAAGACAGAATGGTGGAATTCATTGCCACGGAACAGAAAAAAGAAAAAGGAATGAAAAGATATGAAGACAGGCTAAGAGACTTTTGGGACAACATTAAATGCAACAACGTTCGCATTATAGGGGGTCCCAGAAGGAGAAGAGAGAGGGAAAGGACCCAAGAAAATATTTGAAGAGATTATAGTTGAAAATTTCCCTAACATGGGAAAGGAAATAGCCACCCAAGTCCAGGAAGCACAGAGAGTCCCAGGCAAGATAAACCCAAGGTGAAACACATAGCAGTCAAACTGACAAAAATTAAAGGCAAAGAAAAATTATTGAAAGCAACAAGGGAAAAATGACAAATAACATACAAGGGAACTCCCATGAGGTTAACAGCTGATTTCTCAGCAGAAACTCTACAAGCCAGAAGGGAGTGGCACAATATGTTTAAAGTGATGAAAGGGAATAACATACAACCAAGATTACTCTACCCAGCAAGGGTCTCATTCAGATTTGACAGAGAAATCAAAAGCTTTACAGACAAGCAAAAGCTAAGAGAATTCAGCGCCACCAAACCAGCTCTACAACAAATGCTAAAGGAACTTCTCTAAGTGGGAAACACAAGAGAAGAAAAGGACCTACAAAAACAAACCCATAACAATTAAGAAAATGGTAATAGGAACATACATATTGAAAATTACCTTAAATGTGAATGGATTAAATGCT
Source organism: Aethalodelphis obliquidens (assembly GCF_003676395.1). Lineage (NCBI taxonomy): Eukaryota > Metazoa > Chordata > Mammalia > Artiodactyla > Delphinidae > Aethalodelphis > Aethalodelphis obliquidens. The sequence continues at coordinate 31,656,863 of NW_020837954.1, read as the reverse complement.
CCATTCAAAAGACACAGACTCACTGAATGATTACAAAAACAAGACCCAAATATATGCTGTCTACAAGAGACCCACTTCAGACCTAAGGACACATACAGGCTGAAAGTAAGGGGATGGAAGAAGATATTCCATGCAAGTGGAAATCAAAAGAAAGCTGGAGTAGCAATACTCATATCAGATAAAAAAGACTTTAAAATAAAGACTGTTATAAGAGACAAGGAAGGACACTACATAATGATCAAGGGATCAATCCAAGAAGAAGATATAACAATTATAAATATATGTGCACCCAACATAGAAGCACCTCAATACACAAGGCAACTGCTAACAGCTATAAAAGAGGAAATCGACAGTAACACAATAATAGTGGGGGTAACACCTCACTTACACCAATGGACAGATCATCCAGACAGAAAGTTAATAAGGAAACACAAGCTTTAAATGACACAATAGACCAGATAGATTTAATTGATATTTATAGACATTCCATCCAAAAACAGCAGATTATACTTTCTTCTCAAGTGCACACAGAACATTCTCCAGGATACATCACATCTTGAGTCACAAATCAAGCCTCAGTAAATTTAAGAAAATTGAAATCATATCAAGCATCTTTTCCTACCATAATGTTATGAGATTAGAAATCAATTGCAGGGAAAAAAATGTAAAAAACACAAACACATCAAGGCTAAACAATACGTTACTAAATGACCAAGATATCACTGAAGAAATCAAAGAGGAAATCAAAAAATACCTAGAGACAAATGACAATGAAAACATGATGATCCAAAATCTCTGGGATGCAGCAAAAGCAGTTCTAAGAGGGAAGTTTATAGCTATACAAGCCTACCTCAAGAAACAAGAAAAATCTCAAACAATTTAACCTTACACCTAAAGGAACTAGAGAAAGACGAACAAACAAAATGCAAAGTTAGTAGAAAGAAAGAAACCATAAAGATCAGAGCAGAAATAAATGAAATAGAAACAAAGAAAACAATAGCAAAGATCAATAAAACTAAAAGCTGGTTCTTTGAGAAGATAAACAAAATTGATAAACCTTTAACCAGACTCAACAAGAAAAAGAGGGAGAGGACTCAAATCAATAAAATTAGAAATGAAAAAGGAGAAGTTACAACAGACACTGCAGAAATACAAAGCATCATAAGAGTTACTACAAGCAACTCTATGCCAATAAAATGGGTGACCTGGAAGAAATGGACAAATTCTTACAAAGGTATAACCTTCTAAGATTGAACCAGGAAGAAACAGAAAATATGAACAGACCATCACAAGTAGTGTAATTGAAACTCTGATTAAAACTCTTCCAACAGAAGTCTAGGACCAGATGGCTTTACAGGTGAATTCTATCAAACATTTAGAGAAGAGCTAGCACCCATCCTTCTCAAACTCTTCCAAAAAAATTGCAGAGGAAGGAACACTCCCAAACTCAGTTTATGAGGCCACCATCACCCTGATACCAAAACCAGACAAAGATACTACAAAAAAAGAAAATTATAGACCAATATCACTGATGAATATGGATGCAAAAATCCTGAACAAAATGCTAGCAAACAGAATCCAACAACACATTAAAAGGATCATACACCATGATCAAGTGGGATTTTCCCCAGGGTTGCAAGGATTCTTCAATATATGCAAATCAAACAATGTGATACACCATATTAACAAATGGAAGGATAAAAACCATATGATCATCTCAATAGATGCAGAAAAAGCTTTTGACAAAATTCAACACCAATTTATGATAAAAACTCTCCAGAAAGTGGGAATAGAGGGAACCTACCTCAACATACTAAAGGCCATATATGACAAACCCACAGCAAACATCATTCTCAATGGTGAAAAACTGAAAGCATTTCCTCTAAGATCAGGAACAAGACAAGTATGTCCACTGTCACCACTATTATTCAACACAGTTTTGGAAGTCCTAGCCATGGCAATCAGAGAAGAAAAAGAAATAAATGGAATACAAATTGGAAAAGAAGTAAAACTGTCACTGTTTGCAGATGACATGGTATTATACATAGAGAATCCTAAAGATGCCACTAGAAAACTACTAGAGCTAATCAATGAATTTGGTAAAGTTGCAGGATACAAAATTAATGTATAGAAATCTCTTGCATTCCTATACACTAACAACAAAAGATCAGAAAGAGAAATTAAGGAAACAATCCCATTCACCATTGCAACAAAAAGGATAAGATACCTAGGAATAAACCTACCTAAGGATATAAAAGATCTGTACTCAGAAAACTATAAGACACTGATGAAAGAAATCAAAGATGACACAAACAGATGGAGAGATATACCACATTCTTGGATTGGAAGAGGCAGTATTGTGAAGATGATTATACTACCCAAAGCAATCTACAGATTCAATGCAATCCCTATCAAGTTACTAGTGACATTTTTTACAGAACTAGACAAAAAATCTTAAAATTTGTATGGAGACATAAAATATCCCGAATAGCCAAAGCAGTCTTGAGGGAATAAAATGGAGCTGGAGGAATCAGACTCCCTGATTTAAGATTATAGTACAAAGCTACAGTAATCAAGACAATATGGTTCTGGCACAAAAATAGAAATATAGATCAATGGAACAGGATAGAAAGCGCAGAGATAAACCCACACACCTATGTTCAACTAATCTATGACAAAGGAGGCAAGGATATACAGTGGAGAAAAGACAGTCTTTTCAGTAAGTGGCGCTGGGAAAACTGTACTGCTACATGTAAAAGAAAGAAATTAGAACACTCCCTAGCACCATACACAAAAATTGGATTAGAGCCCTAAATGTAAGATTGGACACTATAAAACTCTCAGAGGAGAACATAGGAAGCACACTCTTTGACATAAATCACAGCAAAATCTTTTTTTATCCACCTTCTAGAGTAATGGAAATAAAAACAAAAATAAACAAATGGGACCTAATGACACTTAAAAGCTTTTGCAAAGCAAAGGAAACTACAAACAAGATGAAAAGACAACTCTCAGAATGGGAGAAAATATTTGCAAACGAATCAACAGACAAAAGATTAATCTCCAAAATATATAAACAGATCATGCAGTTCAATATTTAAAAAAAAACAACCCAATCCAAAAATGGGCCAAAGACCTAAATAGACATTTCTCCAAAGAAGACATACAGATGGCCAAGAAGCACATGAAAAGCTGTTCAACATCACTAATTATTAGAAAGTTGCAAATCAAAACTGCAATGAAGTATCACCTCACACCAGTTAGAATGGACATCATCAGAAAATCTACAAACAACAAATGCTGGAGAGGGTGTGGAGAAAAGGGAACCCTCTTGCACTGTTCGTGGGAATGTAAATTGATATAGCCACTATGGAGAACGTATGCAAGTTCCTTAAAAAACTAAAAATAGAACTACCATATGACCCAGCAATCCCACTACTGGGCATATATCCAAAGAAAACCATAATTCAAACAGACAAATGCACCCCAATGTTCACAGCAGCACTATTTACAATACCCACGTCATGGAAGCAAAACAACTGCCCATCGACAGACAAATGGATAAAGAAGTTGTGGTACATATATACAATAAGAACCTACTGTATAATATATAAATAAAATAAAATTCAAGAAAAAAGTTGCTATGATATGTTGCTATAGATATGCTATATCTAAAGTGTTCTCACCACACACACACACACACACACACACACACACACACACACACAAACCACACACAAAGGTAACTATGTGAAGGGATGGGTATGTTAATTAGCTTGATTGTAGTGATCATTTCACAATGTATATGTGTATCAAAACACCAAGTTGTACACTTTAAATACCTAAAAATTTTTTAAATTTTTTTGTGATTTTTAAGGGCTACACTCAAATTACAGTTATTACAAAATATTGGCTATATTCCCTGTGTTATACAATACATTCTTGTAGCCTATCTTACACTCAATAGTTTGTACCTCCCACTTGCCCATCTCTATATTGCCCATTCTTCCTCAACTGGTAATGACTAATTTGTTCTCTATATCGGTGAGTCTGCTTCTTTTTTGTTGTATTCAATAGTTTTTTTTTTTTCCCTAGATCTACTACAGCTTCCTTTTTTGTGTGTGACCACACCGTGGGAAATGTGGGATCCTGTTTTTTAAATTTATTAATTTTTTTATACAGCATGTTCTAATTGGTTATCCATTTTATTCATATTAGTGTATACATGTCAATCCCAATCTCCCAGTTCATCATACCACCACCACCCAACCCTCGCCACTTTCCCCCCTTGGTGTCCATACGTTTGTCCTCTACATCTGTGTCTCAATTTCCGCCCTGCAAACTGGTTCATCTGTGCCATTTTTCTAGGTTCCATGTATATGCGTTAATATATGATATTTGTTTTTCTCTTTCTGACTTACTTCACTCTATATGACAGCCTCTAGATCCATTCACGTCTCTACAAATGACCCGATTTCATTCCTTTTTATGGTTAATATTCCATTGTATATGTGTACCACATCATATATACAATTTTTTAGACTCCACATATAAGTGATATCATACAGTATTTGTCTTTCTCTGTCTGACTCATTTCACTTAGCATAATGCCCTCCAAGACCATCCATATTGCTGCAAATGGTAGAATTTTGTTCTTTTTTATGGCTGAGTAGTATTCCATTATATATATATATATATATATACACACACACCATATCTTCTTTATCCATTCATCTGTTGACAGACATTTAGGTTGCTTCCCTATCTTGGCAATTGTAAATAATGCCACTATGAACATTGGTGTACATGTATCTTTTCAGGTTAGTTTTTTCAGATATATACCCAGGACTGGAATTGCTGGGTCATATGGTAGTTCTATTTTTAGTTTTTTGAGAAACCTCCATACTGTTTTCCACACTGGCTGCACCAATTTACATTCCTACCAACCGTGTACATGGGTTCCCTCTTCTCCACAGTCTTGCCAACGTTTGTTATTTGTGTTCGTTTTGATGATAGCCATTCTGACAGGTGTGAGGTGATATCTCATTGTGGTTTTGATTTGCATTTTCCTGATTATCAGCAATGTTGAACATCTTTTCATGTGCCTGTTGGCCATCTGCATTTCCTTTTTGGAAAGATGTGTGTTCAGTTCTGCTCATTTTTTAATCAGGTTGTAAGACCAGATACTATAAAACTCCTAGAGGAAAACATAGGCAGAGCTCTTTGACACAAATCACAGCAATATATTTTTTGGATATGTCTCCTAAAGTAAAGGAAATAAAAGAAAAAATATACAAATGGGACCTCATTAAACTTAAAAGCTTTTGCACAGCAAAGGAAACCATCAAAAAAACAAAAAGACAACATACTGAATGGGAGAAAATATTTGCAAATGATAGGACTGATAAGGTATTAATAGGCAACATATATAAACTGCTCATACAACTCAACATCAAAAGAAAATTAATTAAAATTTTTATTTGTCAAATATACCTCAATAAGCATAATACCTTCTAGGTCCATCCACATTGTTGCAAATGGCAGAATTTCATTCCTCTTTATGGCTGAGTAATATTCCAGTGTGTGCACGCGTGCGTGTGTGTGTATATAACATTTTCTTTATCCATTCATCTGTTGAAGGAAACTTAGGTTGCTTTCCTATCTTAGCTGTTATAAATATTGCTGCTATGAACATTGGGGTGCATGTATGTTTTCAAATTAGTATTTTATTTTCTTAAGATATATATACCCAGGAGTGGGATTGCTGGATCATATGGTAGTTTTATTTTTAGTTTTTAAGGAACCTCCATACTGTTTTCCATATTGGATGCACCAGACTTACATTTCCACCAACTGTGTACTAGGGTACCCTTTTTTCCACATCCTTGCCAACATTTTTTACTTGTAAACTTTTTGAATAGAGTGAAATAAGTTAGAGAAAGACAAATACTCTATCACTTATATGTGGAATCTAGAGTATGAAACAAACCAATGACTATAAACAAAACAGAAACAGATTCACAGATATAGAAAACAAACTAGTGGTTACCAGTTGGGAGAAAGAAGAGGAGAGAGGCAAGACAGGGGTAGAGGATTAAGAGATACAAACTACTATGTATAAAACAAATAAGCAACAAGTATATATTGTACAGCAGTGGGAAATATAACCATTATTTTGCAATAACTTTAAATGTATTATAATCTATAAAAATACTGAATCACTGTGTTGTACGCCTCAAATATAATATTGTAAATCAACTATACTTCAATTAAATATAAATTATTTAAAATATTTTAAAAACTATACCTTAATAAAGCTGGAAATAGTAAATCAAATTGCTATCGAGATATACTTCTCTTATCTCATGTTGTCCTTAGTTGATTTTGGTATTGTGGCAACACAAGTCTCATAAAATATGTTGGATCTCTTCCCATTTTTTCTAACTTCCTAAACAACTTACATAAGAGAGCTATTATTTTAAAGGTTTGGTAAAACTTGCCAGTAAAACTCTCTATGTCTTTTATATTTTGAAAGTGTAGAAGTACTTAGAAAAGTCTTTTGACTACCAATTTAGTTTATTTGATAAAATTCAATATCCATTCATTATTTTTTTAAAACAATTACTTGTAGAAATAGGAAAATAAAGATTCATAATCTATTAAATAATATACACAAAAAGCCTGCAGCTATAGGACTGCCTGTATTTATTTCCCTTGAATGGTCTCCTCTTTGAGAAGCAAAACCAGTTCCCATATTCATTGTTGAAAAAATTTTAATAAATATAGAAGAGTCTTTGGAATAATGAAACATACAGTATTTTCTAATTTTTGTCATGTTTGGAGTACTCCAATACGTAGTTATCAAAAATTGTGTGCAGATAATGGGTCTTTCTTGAAGCATTTATCTCAAAGACTTGTCTGCATTTCCTGGAACTTCCTAGAACACCAGCTCCACCTGGAGGTGGAGATTTACACACAAATAATACAAAAAATGAGTAACTGTAGTCTACTACAGGCCATTTAGCCTTTTGGGTTATAAATGAAAGTTTTTCAGCTAGATTGTATCTCCTTGATGGTGTTCAGGTATGAGCAAAGAGAAACTCTGATCCCTCTCTACAAGAGCAGGCCAGGGAATCTCTTGAAATGGGAAGTGAATATAATTTGACACCTCAGAGCAGGGAAATTTGTCAGAATTAAGTGGCAAACCAAAATGGATTACTGACAGACCATATTTCCAAACAATAAGTGAGAAGCTGTCTCAACATCTTTTTTGGAAGGTAAGATGATTATAGATTAAAAATTAATAAACAACCAGATACAGGCAATAAATGTGTGAGAATTTTTAAGTGTTTCTACCACCCATATATAGCACAATGGGTGACAATTTGATGTTGAGACTAGAGGGCTGGGTGGCAGCTACTTAGTGAAACTAAATGGACTTTCCATGTATGAGCTACTCCTTAGAAATTCTTCCATGTTGGAACTCTCCTATACTAGGGACTTTGATTGGGAATAAGAAAACCTTATTAGTTTTAGTGTAGAGAATTCCAAATGCAGTTCACTAAATGGTCTTTCCATGTATGAGCTACTCCTTAGTAATTCTTCCATGTTGGAACTCTCCTAAGGGCTTTGATTGGGAATAAGAAAACCTTATTAGTTTTAGTATAGGGAATTCCAAATGCAGTTCATTGAAACTCTTCTGGAAATCAAAAAGGAAGTGGACAAAATATAAACTTTTACTTGGCCATCATGATCTCATCTCAGTTCACTTTTCCATTCTTATCTCCTCTTTCACCTGTTTACATATATTACTTTTCTGTCAGACTATACTCTTCACAGTTTCCTGTACACACACCATAGTGTCCCACATCTGAACTTTGTTCACTCTAGAATATCCTTTTATCCCACCATCTTCTTATACTTTTATTTTCTAAAAAAATTGTTTTTTCCAGGTTTATTGAGATACCCCCTTTTTTATGGTGAGAAGATTTAAGATGAACTCTCTTAGCAACTTTCAAGTACACAATACTGTGTATTGTTAACTATAGTCATCATGCTGTACACTAGATCTCTAGAACTTATTCCTCCTGCATACCTGAAATTTTGTACACTTTGATTGACATCTGCCCATCTCCTCCTTCCCCCAAGTCCTGGCAACCACCACGCTACTCTGTGCACCATTCTACTGTGTGAAATCAGAAAGTGTGATGCCTCGGGCTTCCCTGGTGACGCAGTGGTTGAGAGTCCGCCTGCCGATGCAGGGGACAGGGGTTCGTGCCCCGGTCTGGGAATATCCCACATGCCACGGAGCGGCTGTGCCCGTGAGCCATGGCCGCTGAGCCTGCAGGTCCAGAGCCTGTGCTCCGCAACGGGAGAGAGGCCACAACAGTGAGAGGCCCGCGTATTGCAAAAAAAAAAAAAAAAAAGAGAAAGAAAGTGTGATGCCTCCAGGTTTGTTCTTCTCAGATGCTTTTGTTATTCAGGGTCTTTTATGATTTCATATAAATATTAGTATTGTTTTTTCTATTTCTGTGAAAAATGCCATAGGAATTTTGAAAGGGATTGTGTTGGATCTATAGATGGCTTTGGTTAGTATGGACATTTTAACAATATTAACTTTTTTGATCCATGATATATTCTCATTTATTTGTGTCTTCTTTAATTTCTTTCATCAGTGTCTTATAGCTTTCAGTGTACAGATCTTTTACCTCCTTGGCTAAATTTACTCATAAGTATTTTATTGTTTTTGATGCCAATGTAATGGGATTGTGTCTTTTTCAGATAGTTCATTGTTAATGTATAGAAATTTCACTGATTCTTGTGGGTTGATTTTGTATTCTGCAACTTTACTGAATTTGTTAATTAGTTCTAACAGGTTTTTTTTGGTAGAGTCTTCAGGATAGGCTCTATATAAGATCATGTGATCTGAAAAGAAAGACAATATTTACTTCTCCCACCATCTTTACCTGACCAAATTCTACCACATCCTTCAAGACTAATCTTCCACAGGATCTCCTTTGTGTGGTCTGCCACTCCTTAGCACTGGATTATCTCTTATAAAGAGTCTGTCACATTTGACATCATACAAGTTTTTTTCTCCCCTTTGATTGTAACTGCTTAAGGGGAGGGACCTGTTCTCTGAACTTTTGCACAGCCCCTAACAGAGTCCAACTGAATGTCTTTATCATGACAGACACTAGATAAATATTAGTTGGATAAGATAATAAAGGTAGTCTTAAAAATGTAATGTTATGTGAGTGAAAATTATCATTGTGCTGTAAGATAAACATAAATGGTCAGTAGTTCACATAAATGGCTGCAATAAATATTACTTTTATATATACAACATAAGCTTTAGTTTTTATGTTGATTATTCATGCTCTAGTATTATAATCAGCACCCATGTTCTTAATTTTCCTAAATAGCATGTCCATCATTATATATGCCATGATACTAGTTCTGTATCTGACTCTATATAACATCTATAAAATCCTTTAGTACCCATGAACTCCCATACTTGGCTGCAAACTGCAGTTCCCTTTGACCTTCAATATATAAAAAGAAGTTCAGTATCAGTCCATCATAGTAGAGTATATGATCTGCTAACTTTAACATTTAGGCTTTCTGCCTCCAGTTTAGTATGTTATTGAAAAGCTGGTGTGGCAGAAACTGAGTATGAGGTTTCATCTTTTCATGTCCTTTCTTCTTTGTTCCTTTTCTCATTCTTTTTTTTATCCAACATTTATGGATTACTTACTACAAGCCAGACACTGTGTTGTGCCCTCATTTACATCAATAAATAAGATGTCACTGCTCTTCTGTGGGTCACAGTCTAGAGGACAAGGAAGAAATGAAAATAAAAACCTGCAAACATGCTAAGTTGTCCCTTCTTTCTCATCTCCTGTTCTGTTCTCAGTCTATCGCAGTTGGATTTCTGTCCCCACATTACTATATAAACTGCTCTTTTTGTTTATTATCAGTCTCTCCCCACTGGAATATTAGTTACATGAGAACATGGACTTCACCTTTCTTACTTGCTACAATATCCCTAGCATCTATACACAGTAGGTGCTCTATACTTATTGCCCAATAAATAACTTACAGTGAGGATTTGTACAGAGTGTTAGGGCTATTGGTAGAAAGGATCAACTAATTCATTCCAAGAGATGCTGGCTGGGCCAGGTGGTAACATTTTATTTTAGGCTTGAAAGGCGAGGTAGAGAAGGAGTTTAAGGTTAGAGAGAGGGGATGCTAAAGGATATTCTAGAAAGAGGAAGTAGAGAGTGTAAAGATGTGAGATGTTACATTGTTTGAGAAATAAATGTAATTATCCAGTGTGGGCAGGGAAAAAGTGGTTAGAATTCTGAGAAATTTGAACTATATCTTTAAAGCATTGAAAGGTCTTAAGCAAAGGAATAATATACTCAATTTTTATTTTCCAAAGATTCTTCTGGAAACATTATAGGAAATAGCTTGGGGGCCAGGGGCCAGGAAGTGAGATCAGATACAGGGAGTTTTTTGTTGGTGGTGTTGTTTTGTTGTTGTTTTAATAATGGCCTCATTCCTAAAAGTATGTGTGCATTTGAGAAGACTTAGCACCCCATCAGGAGACACTCACCATTCTCCAGGTAAGTAAGATGTAGACCTGAGGGAAGCTAGTGGCAGTGGACTGGAAAGTGGTAGAATAGACCTCAGAAAAAATTAGGAAGTAGGATTGACTAGAGAGGGGGAGTGGACTGGGGAGAAGAGTGAGAGAGAGGAGTTGATGGTTGTGTGGAGGTTTCTAATTTGTTGGGAGGATGATGCTCTTAACTGGGGTCAAGACTTTAGGAAATGAGAGGAAATTGGTGTGAGAGGAAATTAGCACATTTTGAAGAATGCTGAACTTGAAACACAGAATATTCAGATGGAGAAAGAGGAGACACAGAAAAACAATGTTTTTCTTAATGCCATGTTTTCCTTTATCTTTATAAAGATATTCTTTATTGTAGTTGACAAATATTATGTACACAAGTAACTTCAATGTCATCTCAGCCAACTTCCCTATGTAGTTACTTTCCCTGGTACTAAACATCGTGTTGCCACGGCACTATTTTCACCAGCCTTTTCTTCTTGTCTATTATATTCGAGAATAAAAATTTTTAATTAATTTACAATGGTAAATAGTGAGGAACCCTTTTTAATAACTTAAAATGCTTCTTGAATTTCCAAGTATTTGTCACTTGAGGACAATAACAAGATCCACAAATGAATATTACCCAGTAGGAAGAATAGCAGGAGAACCAGGTTGCAGTTAGATAGCATACCATTTGTTACATCTAGATGGAATCTTGCCCACCTTGACATCTAAATATGGCTGCTCAGATTAAGAGGCTCATTATAAAGAAAACACACCTCGGAGATGCAGTCGTCATTAATTTCATCCTGGTCGTCTTTAAGGGCTTTTTCAATAGAAACTATAAACATGCATGATTGTATTCTGTTATTATCCCTGTCTGAGTAAGCAATATAAAGAGCCCACAATCTCATCAAAATAACCCACTGTACCCCGTAATTTATAAAGCTGTTCACGGTGACGCCATAGTTAAAGGTAACATCCATTTTGCAATGCAACAATTTGTGTTGTTTTTCCAAGGTCTTAATATGGTGCTCTTAGCTGTGATCAAACCTAATTTATTCCAAATTTTGCTTGCAAAGGAAATACTAGGTCCTGCATAGTAGTTAGGAACAAAAATAAACCAATTCCCTTTTTCCCCCCTCTCCACTTATCTCTGAATCGCTCTTGTAATCTCTCTGTCTCCTGTTCACTAACTTTTTTCTGTCTCTCTCTCTTTTCCTCTTTAATAACCCCTCCTTCAAATTCCTGCTATATTTTTGAAATATCAGTGAATGGATCCTACTCCAGACCAATGAACTCAGGATGTCTGTGAGTAAGATCTATTAGAATTTTCTAAACATTCCTCAGGAAATTCACCTTGAATTGAGAACCACCTCTTTCTAGGAGCAAGACCATATGAATGATTCCATAGACTTGCATTGTGATAGTTCATCTTCTATCTTCATAATTTTCATCTGAATTCACAGCTGTTTCAGTCTTCATATATTGTTGAAAATATTTTTTCTCAAATTAGGGTTCCGTTGTTTATGTTCTTCAGAAATTACATTTCAGTACATTGATGAATTTTTTTCTTTCTGCAAGTAAAGAAGGATTCTATCACTAATAGCTGATTAATTCCTGGTGACTAAGTTAAGGCCAATAAAGAAGATAACCCACAAGGCATTGAAAAGTAGCACCTGCCTATGCATGTGTCCCACAGGAGGGCCTCCCCTTTGTCTGGAGAAGAAAGGGATGTAGGGGATGGTGGGAGAGAGGTTAATTGACTGATACTGGGAAGGGAGAGGTTTGAGAGGTTAATTGACTGATACTGGGAAGGGAGAGGTTTAGTTCAACAACACAGAGACCCTAGAGGAGGAACAAAGGACATAGAACTTGGAATTCAGAAGAGCTGTTGGGCTGTAGAAGATGAGAGAGATGTTGAGAGTAAAGAGAATGTTCACGTTTGGAACAGGACAAAGAACACCTTTGTTCAAAGAGTAACTATTTCATGGGGACTAATCATGAGTGATTCCAAATTCTACACATAAGCAATATCTAAACAGGGTCAGTGAAGCAAAAAAACATTTTTTAAATGCCATCTCAAATACTGTCCTTGATACCACTGCCGCCATATACGGTTATGAGCTTTCTTGTAACTTTTTGATTTATGATGTGGAATTTTAACCAGTGAGCCTTGTATGAGTCTGCTAGGGCTGCCATAACAATGACTGGCCGTTATTTTTTCACAGTTCTGCTGGCTGGAACCCCAGGATCAAGGTGTCCGCAGGGTTGGTTCCTTCTGAGGTCTCCCTCCTTGACTTGTAGATGGCAGTTTTCTCCCTACGTATTCACATAGTCCTCCCTCTGTGTCTGTGTGCTAATCTCTTCTTATAATAACACCAGTCATATTGGATTAGGGTGCACCCTGCTGACCTCATTTTAACTTAATTACCTTTTTAAAGACCCTATCTCCAAATACAGTCATGTTCTGACATACTGGGGAGATTAAGACTTCAACATATGAATTTGGGGGTGGGGGACACAAGTCCATAACAAACCTAGACAGAAAATAATTCTTAATAAATCTGAAAATATAATTGATAATTTAGTTATTTTAAATTATTGAGACCCACATTTTAACACTGAAATGAGGTTATCAAAAGCCCTGAAAAATAACTGAACATCCTTGACATGGGGCAGAGCAGGTCTTGTGCCAAAATGGAACTCTCCTTTTGACTTTGGAGCCAAGACCAACATTGTCATATAACTTTGATTCTGGATAAGCTTCCAACTGTATGCTTGCCTGCCTGCAGCCTGTGCCAGAAGCAATTCAGAAAAAAGGCTCTCACACTGAACCTCCATGGTGCTGAGGCAGGAAGAGCACAGGAGAAGAGGGAGTTATTAAAATGGCAGCTGGAGCCTTCTAATGGCTTTCCGTAATCGGCCCCGCTGTACTAATTTGATTTTTTGAACTGAAAACCCCGGGATACTGCCCTGAATGACCGAGCTCATGCTGGAAATAGCATCCTTTAAAGTGTGGGTCCAGGGACAGCCTGCATAGTATAAATAGCTTTAGGAATTAATTTCAAGATATGGGCCACGTAAGTAAGTGACTCCTTAGTAACATTAAGGCATTTTCAAAGATGTACTATTTTCACCTCTTGATTTTTTTTTAATTAAAATAATGACCCAGTGATATGAGAATTAATGCATCCTCATGATGTCTAATTTCTGTCTAGAAACTGTGGTTCAGCATTACTTATTTGGAGTTCAAAAAAGGTATCTAGTAACCTCACCCATCCTAAACAGAGCCAGAACCAAGAAGTAACCATAAATGGTCCCTGAGTAGCAAACCTTGATGTCACATGCAGGGAAGATAATGTACTTTGTTTCCCAGAGATCTGCTCAGGCCCACTCTCATAACTTACTCTTGATTTTCATGAAGTTCAAATGCACATGGTTATCTAGTTTCCAAGCCTAAAGACCAGAAGCATCAGATTATAAGGGCTTCTAATGGACAGCATGCAGCAGCAGCAGGAAGGGTCATCTGACTGATCATAAGGGAAATTTCAGAAAAGTCTCTAAAGAACAAGCAATTGAAAAAGCAGTGAATTGGGAGGTTGTTTAGCATCTGGGGCAAAGAGCCTGCTCATGTCAAATGGCTTTTGAGTGTGTCACTATATTATATCCTAGAACACCAGTTGGGATTTGTAGTAATGGCCTTAAATAAGAGTGTGATGTGATCAGTTTACTCTGGATATGATTGCAAAGAAGTATATGATTTCTTGGAAGATTCAGTCCAAATAAAATAAAAGTAACTTTAGCATTGAAAAGGATAATACTTGTCCTACTTGATAAAAGTCACCCATTTATCAATGAAGCCCGAAGCCAAAGATTTACTATAATTGTTCATTTCTAAGTGAAGGGCATTCTCTGCTCTTTTCTTTAAATCCCCTCAAAGTCACCAAAATCAATTTGTGTCTAATCTCTGGTGGTCAGGTCAGGTGAAGGCCTTAACCTTTCTCCAAGGCCGCGTCTGCTTGTACTTGATTTCCTCTGTGACTTTGACTTTCTGATCAGCTGGGCAAGGCAAATCCTTATCTTTGCTCAGAATTATTCATAATACTGCTTTCTCTTACTTGCAATAAAGATATAACTAACACACCTCTTTTATAGCATTTTGAAAATCTGGTTCTTCTTGCATATATAATTTATACTCTTCCAAATTTCTGGAACAAATATACGTGTCACATGTAATAGCGAGTGGGAATTTTTGCAGTGTTCTGATTTACAATTAAGGCCTAAGGCTCAAAACAAATGATGTTAGGTATCCCATGAGTCACCCACGACTGGAGCTGGACATCTCCCCCGCCTCTTTCATACGCCCAGTTCCCTGGGCAGCTAACTAAAGAGCTACAGAATCTGCCCACAAACCCTCCAACCCTGAGGAGACCCTTGAGAGAGAGAACAGAGGGAATGTTCTCTGCCTCAAAGCCAAATGAAGTGAGGGGACCCCTGGAGAATCACTCTTATTGACTGAGGGTGCCTTTCAGAAGGTGTGACTGGCATAGGGTTTTTACTCACACCACAGACCCATCTTAATGTCTCTGCCAGGCCAGAGGCTGGGAAGGACACTTCCGGTGCCGCTGGGGGACAAGGTGAGGGGAAACATGAGCATGGAGGCTGGTGCTCGTGTCTGGTCTAGAGAGGCCCCCTGGAACAGCCTGCGCCAGAGGGGATGTGTGGAGCTAGGAGGTGCCCAGTTTTCTGGCTATTTTTTTAATTAATTTTTATTGGAGTATATTTGCTTTACAATATTGTGTTAGTTTCTGCTGTACAGCAAAATGATATACGTATATACATATCCCCTCTTTTTTAGATTTCCTTCCCATTTAGGTCACCACAGAGCATTGAGTAGAGTTCCCTATGCCATTATGAATAAAACTGCTATGAAAATTCTTATACAAGTTTTTATGAATATATGTTTTCATTTGGTGGGGGTAGTAGATGCCATGGAGTGCAATTGCTAGGTGATAAGGCAGGCGTATGTTTAGTTTTATTTTAAAAACTGCCACACCTTTCTGCAAACTGATTGTGCCATTTTGTATTCCTCCCGATGTGAATCAGAGGTCCAGTTGCTCTCTTACTGCCAACATTTGCTATTGTCAATCTTTTTTATTTTGGCCATTCTGGTAGTTGTTGTAGTGGTATCTTCCTGTGGTTTAATTTGCATTTCTTTTTTTTTTAAATTATTTTATTTTTGGCTGCGTTGGGTCTTCGTTGCTGCACGTGGGCTTTCTCTAGTTGCAGCGAGTGGGGGCTACTCTTTGTTGTAGTGAATGGGCTTCTCACTGCAGTGGCTTCCCTTGTTGCATAGCACGGGCTCTAGGCTCACGGGCTTCAGTAGTTGCAGCATGCAGGCTCAGTAGTTGTGGCACAGGGGCTTAGTTGCTCCAGCATGTGGGATCTTCCTGGACCAGGGCTCGAACCCGTGTCCCCTGCATTGGCAGGTGGATTCTTAACCACTGCGCCACCAGGGAAGTCCCTTAATTTGCATTTCTCTGATGACTAATGACATTCGCACATTTGTTGAGGTTAATTGACCATTTATACATCTCATTTTATGAAGTGTGTGTTCAGATTTTTTTCCATTTTGGGGCAAAATGTTGTTTACCAAGTTCTTTATTATTTCATTGATACTAGTCATTAGTTAGATATGTTTCTCTCAGTCTATGGCTCACCTATTAATTTTCTTAGTGGTATCCATTAATGAACCAGAAGTTCTTAACTTTGATGAAGTCTAATTATCAGATTTTTTTTTATGATTTTTGTTTTCTGTGACCCCTCTAAGATACCTCTGACTACCGCCAGGTCACAAAGTTATTCTGTTTTCTTCTAAAAGTGCTTCTGACACCTCTTCACCCCCACCCCCAAGCTGCATTCATTGCCCTGGACCATCCCCAGAGTAGACATTTCTTTGAGAAGAGTCAGCCCTTCAACCATTCCTCTTGGAATTAAGGGTGGAAAAGGGGAGCAGCCCTATCAGACCAGTATATATTTCTCAAGTCTCCTGGAATCCTGGTGAATAAATATTTCTCCATCCTGTTACATGTACATATCACCTTTATTCCACATCCTGATCCCGTGAAAGGTATTATTAGCCCCATTTTACAGATCCGGAAAATGAGACTCACAGAGATGAAGTAATCTGCTCAAAGTCACCCAGCTTCACAACTAGAAATCAAACCTTCAAATTCTTGATTCCAAAACTGTGCTCGTCATCACTCCTCTAAACCTGAGAGTATACCATTTGTGGTGGCCGTCATTGCAGACCCCATAGCGCTTCACTCCCATTTCATTCAGCTGTCATTCCAACTCTCTTATCCCTCCATCTGTATTGCTCATGTTTCTTAATTGGTTTGTCTTACAAAACAGAGACATATTGAAAGTAGTGTATGAAGATTAACAGGGTTCATGAGATAAGCTGCTGACTCAAATTTGAAATACTTTGTTGTCTTTTCTTGAAGGGTTATTTTAGGCAAATTTTAATTTCCATTTCCTTAAAGAAAATTTTAAATTAGCACCGTGAAATTGTGAAAACTGCTTGGTGGGAGGGGGTGGTGTGCTTAAGGTTTCTGTTTCACATGAAAGGATTCAGCTTTTGCCAGGGGTCCGCTTTTCTGTCTTAACTATGTTATTCTAACTGTAAGTGAAAAAAAACTTACCTTCTAGATCTTTCTTACCATGATGGATAAGAATCCAAATAAGGACATCTGGTTTTCATTTATTTTTTTCTCATAGGTTTCCAACACTAAAAAGCATATATCAAGCTCTCTGAAGTAGATATTAAGCATAAATGAAAGCAATATGTAATACAGAGAAGCGCTTCACTTTTCAGGGGAGTTATTTTACAACTATATAGCATCATGTTAATTTTGTCCTGATTTAACATGTTTCACAGGGGCCAATAGCTTATCTTTGTGAGCTTAATAGGGGAAAATGCCAGGGACCTGAATTTTTCCTCCATAATAAACCATTAGAGAGCACGTGGGTCATGATGTATGTCATCATGGCCCAAGTTTTGGGTTAGAGAGTTGAGATCACTGTTATTGTAATAAATCTTGATTTTTCACTTTTAAATGTGAGTGTCAGGGCTGGGCTACAGAGCCCCCTGCCCAGGACAAGTACAATGTTTTCAGGACCTTTGTTGACAATGGCCTGGCTGAACTTGGCAGCAGCTGTAAGGTAACAGCAGAAGGTGATGGACCTTAGGAGTGAGCAACAGGTAATGGAGCACTTAGGAAGAAGCATGTGACTTCTGGGAATGGGCTGGTGCTGTGACTCAGCCCAACTCAGAGTATGTTCTAGATATGTTCTCTGAGCAAAGTAGATCACTGAGCTCCAAAATGCAGACAAGCACCATGTGTCTGAAGCCATGGGACATTTTTCTCTTTTCTCTTAAGTTGGGTTCTCCTAGAAGCAGATCCCAAGCTAAGGATTCACGTCTAAGGAATTTATTAAAGAAATGCTCCCAGGAGCAAGGGAAGCAGGGTAGGAAAGGAGAAGAAACCAAGAAAGGATGGTCAGCCTGATTCTCTTGGAAGCTTTAGAATGTTAACTATACCAGGGTTTGTATTGTTTCATGCTAAAGAAGCTGGGTTTGTTACCAAACCTGGACTTGGCTCCATTTGCCTGTGCATGTTAAAGCCAATCTACTGACACTCTGGGTTGTGATAAAGGAAAATACAGTGTTTATTGCATGACAACAAGAAAGGAGAATGGGCAGCACATCTCAAAAGACCCAAACTCCCCAATGGCTTTCAGGGAAAGGTTTTTACAGGCAGTGTGAAGGAGAGGGCTGCAGAGTGTGCAAAATTCTCAGATTGGTTGGCATCAAGGGGAAATTTCGAGCATCACCTATCTTCTGGTTTCAACTGGTCTGGAATCCACATGCCTGAGGTCAGCAGTTTTCATCTGGTGGTGGTCTGCTTCCTGTATAAATGACTTAGGAATGTGTGTCAGACCTTGATTTATATCTTTCAGGGAACCGGGAGGGACTAGGAGTCCACTCTGCTGTGTGACTGGTTTATAGTCTAAATTGTTACCAGTTTCCTGGCCCAACAGGTATTCTTTGTTTCTACATATTCACATTTATTAATCATTAACTCTTGAGCCAGCCTTTAGAGCCTCAGGGGAGGCCTGGGAGACTAAAGCAAAAGCCTTTTCTTTTACTTCCTTACAAACAGAAACACCTTTGTAAGGTGCCCTTAGTTCTGAGGCTCGTTCCCTTTAACCTTTATTTATTTTATTAAAGTATAGTTAATTTACATTGTTGTGTTAATTTCTGCTGTACAGCAAAGTGATTCAGTTATATATATACATATATGTATGTATATATATACACATATGTATATATATATATATATACACACATTCTTTCTTAGATCCTTTTCTATTATGGTTTATCACAGGATATTGAATATAGTTCCCTGTGCTATACAGTCGGACTTTGTTTATCCATTGTAGCTTGCATCTGCTAACCCCAAACTCCCAACCTATCCCTCCCCCACCCCCGTCCCTTCTGGCAACCACGAGTCTGTTCTTTATGTCTGTGGAGACTCACTCCCTTCAAAAACATCGGGGCAACATGCACAGACGGTCCAGTAGAAGATACCTCACCCTCTCCTTCCCTCCCTCCCCCACACTTATTCACACAAATGTGGGGGAAGGCGTGTGCATCTGTGAGTGGTCATATTATGGGCGATTTTAGTGTTTTCTTTTGTCTACTCTATACTCCTTTTTCTGCCTGAGGTGTTCTCTCTTCCTGGAAGACCTATATCAAAAGTGACGCCTACCTGGTGCCCTTGCCCAGGCTTCCTCCCACTGAAGAGTTCATAGCTCGCATCCTCTCCCTAGAGCACTCCAGGTGTGTGGCCATCCTCGAAGTTTCAGTATCACAGTTCTTGCTTGGAGTCTCTGTCTCCCCGGGGGCAATGTTGTGGCATCTTTGTATCCACTAGCAAGCCCAGCCTCCACTAAGCTGAGTGCTGTGCACATACTAGGTCCCTCAGAATGAAACATTCTGAATCTGCCTTGGAGTTTTCTTGACCGCTTCTTGCTTCTCTGAGTGCCCACAGTCAACTGAAAAGAAAATTAGATATATTCTTTTGGTCATCATCCCTCTTTTACTGTTTCTGTATCAGTTTTGGGTTTTTATTTGTGTGTGTGTGTCTGTGTGTGTGTGTGTTCTTTGCTGTGTAACAAATTACCACAAACTTAATGAGTTATAATGCATTTATTATTTCACAGTTTTGTGGTCAGGAGTCTGGGCATGGCCTAATTCCTCTGCTTAGGGTCTCCCAAAGCTGCAATCATGGTGTCAACCGAGCAGTGTTCTTAGCTCAGCTGGGGAAGAGTTCATTTCCCAGCTCATTCAGGCTCTTGGAAGAATTCCTTTCCTCGTGGCTGTAGGACTGAGGGCCCTAGCTTTTTGCTGGCTGGAGGCTGAAGGCTGCCCTCAGGTCCTGGAAGACTGAAGGTCATTGATGGATCATCTTACCTAGATGAAGCCTGCATGATATTGTGCTGAATGAGGAAAGCAAGCCTGGGTAGAACTGGATAATTTAGAACTCTGGGAATATCCCAGTTCAAGTTCTGGGTCTCTCGTCACACTCACCTGTGAGAGGCTGTGATGTGACGAAACTGTCCGTTGTTCCTCACTTTTGGTCTGTACATGCAACAAAGGGCTTTCCTATTAGCTGAGGAAATTAGCTTAGTACATTCAGTGTCACTGAGATTCTGGGAGCAGAGAAATCCCTTTTGAATCCTGGCTCTACTACTTCCTATCCGATGACCTTGAACAAGCTATTTAATATCCCTGAGCTAAAGTTTCCTCATCCTTAAAATTGAGATAATAATGGTGCTGGCCTCATAGGGTTGTCAAGAGGATTAAATGAAGAGATCTAGATAAAGTGCTGTACACATAGCTGGCCCATAATTCTATGTCTGGTGCCGTCAATATTGGCTATTGTTATTATCATTGAAAATTTACAGTTGTGGTCCATGTTAGACTTTAGGAGGATGAGAAGAGTCTGGGTGGGTGGTCTGGAAGGCTTGAAATGAGAAATGGAATATTTTCTACTCTTGCAAGTGTCTTTTCCTCTATGAAACTCTGCTTGTTCTCTGTCTTTAAGGTGCAATGTATGTATGTGTGTTTGAAAGTGTGAGGAGTGGACGACAAAGGGGAGGAAAGGAGAAGGTGAAAGAAAGTCCCAGTATGGTTTGGCCCCGCCCTGAAGCAGAAACATGTGTTAAATCAGCCCTTGGAGGAATTGCAGGGGGCAGGGGGGGAAGCACACCCACCCCACACCTTCTTGGGAAGCCAGTGTCACTTTTTACTCTCACTCCTTGGTTAGGCTGTTTTCAAACCTGGAGCCTCATGTGCCACTGAGGCCTTCTGGTTAATGGCACAGGACTGGAGATCAGAAAGCTTGGTTTTCAAAGAAACACCTCCCTAGCTGTTAGGGAGGTGTTTCTTTGAAAAAGAGCTGATACATTTATTGCCATACATTAAGGGAAGCATTGTTTCCATCCTGAGTTCAGTATAATCCATGGCTGTCTGGCTTCCCACCCCCATGCTACCTGTTAAATGGATGTCTGCACTGTTCCAGTGACAAAAGAGAGGCTAACACCCTGGGACCCAATCATTCCTTAGCAGTTTTGAAATCACAAGCAGTGTGCTTGCTGAACCTCGGGCTGACATAAATGTGTATTCTCTGCACTTCTGTCTCCAGTTGCTGTCTTGCAATCAACAGATACCTGATTATTAGTGTCTCTCGAGGTGACGAGCAAAACTAAACCACCCTCATTCTCTTATTAGTTTACAGCCATTAGTACTTCCATCAAGGTTTATCAAGTATTTTATTCCACATACAGCATCGTACTGCTATGAGAGATTTATTTTTCCTAGTAAAAGCTGAAAGTCCCAAGTTTTTATATGAACCCTCCCAAACATTGTATGTTGGCAACCAATGGAAAAAAATAAATAGACTATTTGGACCAACCGAAACGTGCCTGTGAGTTGCCAATTTGTGATCTCTTGCGTGTGCCTTTGCCTCATGTCCCAGGATGGTTTGTATTTTCTTGTCATGGAATAAGAAGTGATACTGACCTGTCACTCCTAACGAGGCGCCGGCAGCCTGATTTCACCAGCAGACCAATTTATGGAGATCTGCACGTTCTGTGTTTAGTTACCTGTGGTGCTTTCCATCGCCTGAACCCTGAGGAACTAAAGGGTTGACGCTTGTACCAAATGTGTCACTGACAAACTGGAGAAATCTGCGCAATCACGTTGAGATGTCACGTGTGTGTAACTGTGTCCTGGCTCTGGGGTCCCTGTACTGTAATGGCAGGTCTCTTATTTGGGATTCCCAGTAGTGCTTTCAGAGGCTGCTGGGTGAACAATAGCAAACAGTTAGGAGGCTTGGCAGCAGGAGGGCCCCTGTAGGTGAGGCTAATACTGTGCTTATCTGATCTTCCCCTGAAGCACATCAACCCGGGCTCCAGAAGTGGAAGACTGATTGGCATTTGGAGAAAAATGTGAATTCCGTAATTGGGCAACAATTAGTGGTTAGTTTTACCAAAGGACAAAGGACCACTGTTCTGCTGTTTGCTTTGTTGCTGCTAAATTGTCTTTCGTAATGTTGATGCTAATGAGGAATGTTCTGCATCTTGTACAGTAAAACTGAATCAGGAGGGTTCAGGTAGGGGACACAAGGCACACTCAGAACGGGTGATTGAATGGAGTGTAGTAAAGGGACTAGAAGTTTGGTCGGAGTTATGGGAAACCAACGGGAAATAGTGAAGCAGGAAGCTGCTTCTACCCACGGTCATGAAGCGACCAGGGAAACGAGTGACTTCCCTGAAAAAGAAACTGTAACTCTAGGAGGGGGCCACCAGATGTGAGTTGTGGTGCTCTTCTAAGAGCACAAGCACTAACAACCATGGCCCAGGGGAGTGACCTCTCTCTCCTGCCTCCTGTCTCCTACCAGAGCTTCACACTGGCCAGTCCCAACCAGAAACTGGAAGCCTAGGGAGACCAGTTCATTTAGTCCCCAGAAGTCTTCCTCTGGAAGCACAGCAGGGTGGGAAAGGATGGAGAGTGAGTCTGAAGGGGGAAATGTGGAATATCCAGCACACCTTGTCAACTCTTAGAAGATGTGCTAATCACAACATGTCCCTGGTGTCAATGTCAGCTCATTTCTAATGGGCATTAGTTAGTATGGTGCCCAAATTATTAATGATCTATATAACTTGCCTGAAAAATGACTAGGGAGAAAAGAGGCTCAATCCAAGTTACAGAACTCTGATTATGGTATGAATTTCTGTGCTGTTTTCAAAGGATGCATTGGGAGCTGCTGGAGTGAATGGTGGCAGCCAACACATGGGCCAGGGTCCTGCACTGTGCTTAAGATAATGCTTTTGATTTGAATGGCTTTCAAATCATGAATACAATTTTCATCTCACCACAGGCCTCACTACTCCCTAATGTTATACCTGTTCTTTATGTTCCTGCTGGCTGTTGAATGCCCTTGAGTTTGTGACCCTAAATCTAAACCTCAGAGGAGTGGTTCTCAGAGTGTGGCCAGTATTACTGGGAACCTGTTAGAAACACAGATTATCAGACTCCACTCCAGATATACTGAGTCAGGAACTTTGAGAGAGGGGCCAAGTAAACTGTTTTAACAAACCTTCAGGAACATTCTGATGCTCACCGAATTCTGAGGCTCACTTCTGTAGAAGTTAGGACCCTATTCTCCTGTCATATAGGGCACATTCACTCTGGACCCATAACCTTCATATTCCTTCCCACACAGGAGTTCCGTGTCCTGACTCAAGTCCTTCAGGAAGCTGGCCTTTCTTATCAGTAGTATTGGGATTGATTCTTACTGATTTATTATTGCTACAGTTATTTTCTGGTTTAAGATCATTGCATTGCCAATACCATGTTAAAAGGTCCAGGAAAGGTGAGAGTGGAACCCAAAAACCAATAATGTTGGGTTGTATGTCTGACTTTCCTGGGTTGGGCTGGTAGAATACTGTAATAAAATAGATCCTGAAAATTCTAAAGCTTGAGAGCATGATCTGGTAGGCATGAGGGATATATAGGAATAAACCTCTGAAGATGAGAATATATACACTCTCCCTGCTATGGGGCTGCTGTCTGGTGAACCTGAGCTCTAGAAGTATTTACCTAGCCAAGCAGAAAAGAGGAAAACAAAACCTAACCTTGGTTTGGTCCCTGGTTCTTCAAACTATTTTGTCTTGGATTTCTGGAGACTGTCCTGGGAAAACAGGCAGAAATAAGACCATCAAGGACAAAAAGGCTCTTCCCACCTCCTGCTCACTGCTGCCCCCCTAGCCGTAGTCCCAGTGATTGGCTGTGAGCCCCAGAGGCTCTTGAGGGATTTGAGGCGCCAGAAAGAGCAATGACATGACAGTGACTGGGTGACCACGGACGAGTCCTTTCATTTCTGTAGACGTGGATCTGCAAAAATGAGAAGGCTGAAAGGGCTGCTCCAGTATTCTTCGATTATTTACCTGGTGACAGGATTGGTCTGCCTGATTTAATTTTCACTAAAACTATTGCCTGAGACCATTTACCGTGCAGAAGAAAATTGGCAGTACAAACTGGCATGTGTTGGCCAAGTGGATGCATTAATTCTCTATTGCTGCACAACAAATTATCCCACGATGCACAGCTTACAACAACAAATATTTATTATTTCACCCAGTTTCTGACAGTCAGGAATCTGGGAATGGCTTAATCGGCCAGTTCTGGCTCTGAGTCTCTCATGAGGTTGCAGTCAAAATGTTTGATGGCTTGATTGGGCTTGACGATCTGTTTTCAGATTTACTCATGATGGCAGGAGGCTTCAGTTTCTGGCTACATGGGCCTCTTCTCAAGGCTGCTCACATATGGCAGCTGGCTGCCCCCAGAGTGGATGATCTGGTAAGGAAAACGAGCCATCAGGACAGTGTCGTTGGTACCCTAATCTCAAAAGTGACATGCCATCAGTTCTGATGTATTCTATTGGTCATAGAGGCCAAGCCTAGTTCAAAGTGGGAAGGGACTGCACAAGGGTGTGAACACCAGCAGACAGGGACCATTGGGGTCCTGTCTTGGACCCCATTTTGAAGGCTGGTTACCACCGTGGACCACGTAGCTGCTGATGGATTGCTTCACATCAGCTGTCAGAACAGCTGTGAACTGTGAATGTAGACCCAGCAGGAGGCGGTCGAGAGCCAAAATCGTTTTGCTGATTGTGATGCTTTTGAATCTATTCCAGTTACTGCTTTTGGATGTTTCGTTTACACACTACTGCAACAGCATGGGCCAGTTATATGTGCACACATGCACGCCTGAAGGTAGTGGCCTACAAGGGTTCACCAGCCAGAAAGACTTTGCAAATTGTGTTTCATCTACCCTTTTGGGCCAGGCCCGTTTCCTCCAGTTGAGCTCCATTTTTCTAGGATGCTCAAACATATTTGGTAACCTCTCACAAACTAACAAGCACCTTCTGAGCATTTTCCTGTTAGTGTAGCCGAGTAGAGACGCAGAGCTCCCCACATTTCCGGTGGACCTGAATTTTGATGATTTGGGATCAAATCAGTAGGTACTAATTTGCCTACAACTCTGCTTACAGCTAAGTAGCTCACCACTTCATGCTTCTCCAGCAGGCTTCTTGGAGTCACTTTTTAATTTTTATAGTAGGTCTGCTCCATCATGAAAGTAATTTTTTTCATGATTATTTTCCTAAAACACTTTACTCTTATTTTGAGGGGAGACGTTTATTAAGTGAAGACATTGATTGTAATTTGTCACTGAGTTGTTTATTTTTCTCACATTTAAGTGAACGATGTTAAAGCTGAGGTCCACACCCTCAGCTAAGTGCTCTTTAATTCACAGAGGAAGAACTCATGTGGTGGTTAAATGCCTAGGCTCCAGGACTACATCACTTAGGATCAAATCCTGATTCTGCCATTTACCAGAAGTGAGACCTTGAAGGAGATGCTTAACAACTCCTCTGTGCCTCAGTCTCCTCACCTGTAAAATGGGGACACTAGTAGTACCTAGCCCATAAACAGTATCTGGCTCATAAGAAACACTATGTAAATATCAGCCACTGTTGTTATTTAATACTTGCTGCTCCCTTTGAGGTCTCTGTGTGGTACAGATGCAGCTCAATGTAGGAAGTTACATACTCCAACAGCTGAGACCCCAAGGAGGCTGCCTGGCTTAGGCTATCTGCCAATATTCTTTTTTCCCTTGCTGCAGGCTCCAGGGACTTGGCCTGCTTCCCTTCCTTTTTCTTTTTTTTTTTTTAACTTCTAGAATTTTTCAAAAGCCTTCATCATTGCATTTTAGTTATTTATTTTAAAATTTATTTTATTGAAGTATAGTTGATTTACAATGTGTTAATTTCTGTTGTATAGCAAAGTGATTCAGTTATACGCGCACACACACACACACACACACACACATATATATATGTACATTTTTTTCATATTCTTTTCCATTATGGTTTATCACAGGATATTGAATACAGTTCCCTGTGCTATACAGTAGGACCTTCTTGTTTATCCATTCACTATATAATGGTTTGCATCTACTAATCCCAAACTCCCAACCCATCTCTCTCCCACTCTCCCTCCCCCTTTCCCTTCCTTTAGTTACTGCCCCAATCTCTTTGCCTCTTGGGATTCCTTTCTACTCATGACCAACTGGAAAGGGAGAGGCTTCCCACCCCTTTGCTGTCCTGGAAGCCAGGCACAAGGTTCCTGTGCATTTTAAGGATTTTCCTGCTAACTACTGCAGGGAAACAGCCCCACACCTGGGGAAGGTAGACAGCCAAAGAAATCTCCCTGAATTCTTATGACTCAAGATTCTTCTTCGTTGTCTCTTGGCTTCCTGCATGATGATGCCCAGGAGCCCAGCAGTCCCATCTCCTCTCTTTCCTAAGGAGGAACGTCAGACCCTCTCGTCATCTCCTCTTCTTTCTCTCTGGGTCCTCCTAACTCCTTTCTGCTTGAAGCCTCTGCTTCTAGACCTAAAATATTCAAATGGGGAACAGTGCATAGAAGTTAGATCATTTATTTTTTAGAAATACATATTGAGTGTTATATGCTAAGCACTTTTCTAGCAGTTGTTTGCCTGTCTTCTTTGCATCTGGGGTCGGGGTGGTAGGGAAAGGTGACATCCAGATCTACAGAGCATTGCCCACTGAGTCAGGCTTCACGATCCTTAGCATTTTTCCAAAGAAACTTGGCAACCAGAATCATATCTGGCTTTATACTGATCTCAGTTTAGGAATTGGTGTTCCAACTAGGAATCAATGATGTGCCCTTAAATGTAAAAAAGAAAAAGAAAAAATATCAGGAAGCCCCTTGGAACCTGACAGATAAAGGCTCCTTTTTACCTGCTACTTATTTTTACTAAAGGAGCTTCTTTCCTCTCTAATTAATTGTTGAGCATCTCAAATATATGCAAACATACAAAGAAATTTATTGTAGACCTGACAAATACCACGGTCGCTGTGACAAGTACTGAATCAAAGTTGTTTCAACACAGATGTTCCCATTTGATAAAGAGACACTTAAAATAATGAATTGGAACATCTAGAAGCTTACATGTTTGGCATCAGTTTTATTAATAAAGTATTAGGAGAACAAATATTTTGTATTAAATCATAGCTGCTTCTCTGAAAAATAGTATAAATTTCTCCTTGCATAGAGAGGCTTTCGTCTGGGATGCTTAGTGCATTTAATGGATATTAAGAAATAAAACGCTCTTGTCAGATGATACTAAATGACAACTATGATCTCTACTTTGAAGAGGGAAGGATGGAGTCACCAAGGAGAAAAACAACTTGCCTGAGTTTTCATAATCATAGCATCTCTTTCTCATTGAGCATCTACCATGCATCAGGCACACCACTAACATGCTTTATGTGTGTTCCCATTTGATTCTTCAAAAACCTCCATGAATCGGTTCAATAATTGAGGCTCAGAGGGGTTAGGTAACATCCTCAAAGTGACACAGTAACTTACCCAAGCTCTACCACTGTGTTATATGTACTCAATTAGTGGCAAATGCAGAACTGAAACTTTTCTCTTTTGGCACTTAAGCCTATGTTCCTTTAGCTAATTATTTTAGCATGTTTTAAAACCTCAAATTTCCGAGAATAATGAATTATCCACCAGTATGATTATGCTAATTAAATCATAGTCAGGGCCTGATTTCTGACTGAGGGCTGCCACCTATGTGGAGAAGAACTATGCAACCCCAACTGGTAGCATGAACTTTCTGTAGCTGCACAGAATCTCCTGGGTAATGCTATCTGTGACACAGTGGAGAAAGGCAAGGGCCGGCGCAAATCCTGTATTTGGGGGAAAATGATGCATGCGTGATATTGTGATAGTCTTCCTAGCAATCCTTAGGCTGAGGTGGTAGGGTAAATTACATCACACCCCCAAACCCTACAAATACTAATGGCAATGTGTTGTTAATATAGAAAGTTCATGAATAGAAGAAATAGACCCATAGCATGAGATGGCCCTCAGTTCTGATTTACAGCTTACATTGATGTATCAGAAGGATCAGTGCTGGACAGTTGTGCTCAACACATTCTAACAGAGACAACATCCTAACAAGATCAAGCCGTGGTGGGAATCTCATGCCCCTTCCTCCCTCCCCCACAATCCTTGAAAAGTTGAAAGATAGAAAAAGACACACTTGGAAATTAACTTCTGTGGAAAAGACTTGGCAGAGAGGAAATCAAGGAAAACAGATAAAAGCCACTTGAGTCAGAGACCCAGATGATGGTTACATTTGTGCTAATTCATTGATAGCTTTGGTGTCTAGTCAAAATTGAACCCTGATTTGGCCCCTACCCTGTGTAAGTCTATGTGTTTGGTGCATTGAGGAAACCAGCATGTATATGCCTCGTGAATCATGCTATCTAATAAGCAGAGACAAGATGCACAAATAAATGGAGTCATGATAGAATGTAATCATTGTGCAAAGTCATTTATTCTAAGAATGTCACAGAAGCAAGGAAGGGAGGAGGATAAATTCTTAACGGTGGAATTAGATAGGATTTGGCACATGTTATTGAGGGCAAGAAATAGCAAGCAGAACAATAAAAATAAAGGCACAGAAATAGAAAGTTTAAGCAAAGTTTAAATGAAATCAGTGGTTCAATTTACTAGAATACAAGATGTGAATGGGGGATAAAGTAAGAAGATGAAGTTGGGAATGCACGTAGGGAAGAGATGGAACAGAGCCTGGAGTAATCTGTGCTAAGATGTGTAACATTTATTCTGGAGTCAAGGGAAGCTCTTGGAGACACTTGCACAGACGAGTGAGAGGATCAGCCCTGTGCCTTAGGAAAATGATCCCGGCAGCCATGTGGAGAAATGTCCTCTTCCTTTATTCCTCAGGGATGCTCTTCATGGATTATGGGATCAGGCGATCTCATGCATCAGGATATAAATGAGTGGGAGGAATGACACTAAAAGAGTAGCCATTCTAATCTATGAAAATGATCGTTTTTCAATGTTGGCATTTTGTTATGGGTGATAAATTAGGAGTGATGTTTCTAATAACTGGTTGTGATACTCAAGCATTAGGTTATAACTGTTGATGTAGAGGGTGAGTCTGTAGGTGTTAGCACCAAGAACTAAGAAAAGGTCATGGAAGCCTGTGGTGTGGGCATTGTCAGGAATACAGCTGCCCTTATCCTTTCAGTCTGCTATAAAAGAATACCATAGACTTGGTGGATTATAAACAACAGAAATGTATTTCTCACAGCTCTGGAGGCTGGGAAGAACAATATCAAGGCACCAGCAAATTTGGTCTCTGGTGAGAGCTCACATCCTAGTAAATAGAGGGCTGTGTTCTTGCTGTGTCTTCACATGGTAGAAGGTGCAAGGGAGCACTCTGGGATCTCTTCTATAAGGGCACTAATTTCATTCAGGAGGGCTCCACCCTCCTGACCTAATCACCTCCCAAAGGCCCCTTTGCGGGGACACAAACATTTCATCTACAGTAACAGCTTTGGATGAGGAGGTATAAGGACTGAGAATTAAGCACGAAGCCACAGTGTATGGTTGTGTTTTGGAACAAGCTTTACAGGTAACCTTTGTGAATTGCAGCCCCTAGAGTGATGTCACACACACTCTACTGCAGCCCTAAATCCTCACACCTCCTCACCACTGCAGGTTTCACAACACTTCTGGATATTGAAGCCCTAAGTTAGGTCCTTAGATCACTTGGATATAAGAAATCCCAATGACTTGTTGCTCTATTTTTCCAGTCTATCCTACCATACGCTCGATGAGGACACATACCTGTCAATCTTGTGTTCCTCCATGGCTCTTGGTACAATGCTTCCCACCTCCCCAAAGAGAGTAGGCACTCAACTATTTGTTAAATCACATACAATTCTAGAGATTATTTATCATTTATTTATTTATCATTTTTTTAAAGGAAGAATAGAGAGGCAGTTCAGTGTCAGCTTACCCTTTCTGATACACACTAATATACACTGAATCGACAGGGTGACTCCAGATAGTGGAGAGAGACATTTCCAGAATGACTCAAGTTATGCACTCAAGAATCTGCTAGCTCTAAATGCCATTAATTTAGTAGTCGGGGCCACCATGGAGTACAGAATCAAGGGCCATGACAAAATCTTAAAACATCCTCTGGTTTGGAGGCATTCTGGTATCATCATCAGACCTTTAAATAAGCTAGAATGCTGGGAGCTCAGAAACCTTCCCTGCTTTACAGCTTCCTCTTATGGCTTGAGCAACATCTGCCAAGAATTCAGTGTTGAAGTCTTAACCCCCAAGACCTCAGAGTGTGGCTGTATTTGGAAATAGGGTTGTTGCAGATGTAATTAGTTAAGATGAGGCCATATTGGGTAGGGTGGGCCCCTAATCCATTATGACTCTTGTCCTTATAAAAAAGGGGAAATTTGGACACAGACACACAAAACACTCTGTGAAGATGAAGGCAGAGATCAGGGTGATACATGTACAAGCCAAAGAATACCAAAAATTGCTAGCAAACCACCAGAAGGTTGGGGAGAAGCATGGAACAGTTTCTTCATCACAACCCTCAGAAGGATCTGGTTCTTAATCTCAGGCTGCTAGCCTTCAGAACTGTAAGACAATAAATTCCTATTGTTTAAGCCACTCAGTTTGTAGTGTTTTGTTCCAGGAGACCTAGCAAGTGAATACACTAACCAAGAGTGGCCCCAGCCCTGATAAGATGGCCACCCTGGCAGGACCTCTCTTGTATACAGTGGCAGTAGACATCATCTGCTCCCTGGCATGTATTCCTTTAGAGCAACATTTGCAGGATATAACCAAGGACTTGATTAGGAAGTCGACAAGGAAGCTAAATAAATTTGGGTTTCCAGCCATTTAAAAAATTTTTTTTATTGTTTTTACATCTTTATTGGAGTATAATTGCTTTACAATGTTGTGTTAGTTTCTGCTTTATAACAAAGTGAATCAGTTATATATATACATATGTTCCCATATCTCTTCCCTCTTGCGTCTCCCTCCCTCCCACCCTCCCTATCCCACCCCTCTAGGTGGTCACAAAGCACGGAGCTGACTTCCCTGTGCTAGGCAGCTGCTTCCAACTAGTTATCTATTTTACGTTTGGTAGTGTATGTATGTCCATGCCACTCTCTCGCTTTGTCACAGCTTACCCTTCCCCCTCCCCATATCCTCAAATCCATTCTCTAGTAGGTCTGTGTCTTTATTCCTGTCTTACTCCTAGGTTCTTCATGACATTTTTTTCCCTAAATTCCATATATATGTGTTAGCATACGGTATTTTTCTTTCTCTTTCTGACTTATTTCACTCTGTAAGACAGACTCTAGGTCCATCCACCTCATTACAAATATCTCAGTTTCGTTTCTTTTTATGGCTGAGTAATATTCCATTGTATATATGTGCCACATCCTCTTTATCCATTCATCTGATGATGGACACTTAGGTTGTTTCCATCTCCTGGCTATTGTAAATAGAGCTGCATTGAACATTTTGGTACATGACTCTTTTTGAATTATGGTTTTCTCAGGGTATATGCCCAGTAGTGGGATTGCTGGGTCATATGGTAGTTCTGTTTGTAGTTTTATAAGGAACCTCCATACTGTTCTCCATAGTGGCTGTACCAATTCACATTCCCACCAAGAGTGCAAGAGTGTTCCATTTTCTCCACACCCTCTCCAGAAATATTGTTTCTAGATTTTTTGATGACGGCCATTCTGACTGGTGTGAGATGGTATCTCATTGTAGTATTGATTTCCATTTCTCTAATGATTAATGATATTGATCATTCTTTCATGTGTTTTCTGGCAGTCTGTATATCTTCTATGGAGATATGTCTATTTAGGTCTCCTGCCCATTTTTGGATTGGGTTGTTTGCTTTTTGATATTGAGCTGCATGAGCTGCTTGTAAATTTTGGAGATTAATCCTTTGTCAGTTGCTTCATTTGCAAATATTTCCTCCCATTCTGAGGGTTGTCTTTTCGTCTTGTTTATGGTGTCCTTTGCTGTGCAAAAGCTTTGAAGTTTCATTAGGTCCCATTTGTTTATTTTTATTTCCATTTCTCTAGAAGGTGGGTCAAAAAGGATCATGCTGTGATTTATGTCATAGAGTGTTCTGCCTATGTTTTCCTCTAAGAGTTCGATAGTTTCTAGCTTTACATTTAGGTCCTTAATCCATTTTGAGCTTATTTTTGTGTATGGTGTTAGAGAGTGATCTAATCTCATATTTTTACATGTAGCTGTCCAGTTTTCCCAGCACCACTTATTGAAGAGGCTGTCTTTTCTCCACTGTATATTCTTGCCTCCTTTATCAAAGATAAGGTGACCATATGTGCGTGGGTTTATCTCTGGGCTTCTATCCTGTTCCATTGATCTACCTTTCTGTATTTGTGCCAGTACCATACTATCTTGATTACTGTAGCTTTGTAGTATAGTCTGAAGTCAGGGAGCCTGATTCCTCCAGCTCCGTTTTTCATTCTCAAGATTGCTTTGGCTATTCGGGATCTTTTGTGTTGCCATACAAACTGTTAAATTTTTTGTTCTAGTTCTGTGAAAAATACCAGTGGTAGTTTGATAGGGATTGCATTGAATCTGTAGATTGCTTTGGGTAGTAGAGTCATTTTCACAATGTTGATTCTTCCAATCAAAGAACATGGTATATCTCTCCATCTATTTGTATCATCTTTAATTTCTTTCATCAGTGTCTTATAATTTTCTGCATACAGGTCTTTTATCTCCTTAGGTAAGTTTATTCTTAGATATTTTATTCTTTTTTTTGCATGGTAAATGGGAGTGTTTTCTTAATTTCACTTTCAGATTTTTCATCATTAGTGTATAGGAATGGAATAGATTTCTGTGCATTAATTTTGTATCCTGCTACTTTACCAAATTCATTGACTAGATCTAGCAGTTTTCTGGTAGCATCTTTAGGATTCTCTATGTATAATATCATGTTATCTGCAAACAGTGACAGCTTTACTTCTTCTTTTCCGATTTGGATTCCTTTTATTTCTTTTTCTTCTCTGATTGTTGTGGCTAAAACTTCCACAACTATGTTGAATAAGAGTGGTGAGAGTGGGCAACCTTGTCTTGTTCCTGATCTTATTGGAAATGGTTTCAGTTTTTCACCATTGAGGATGATGTTGGCTGTGGGTTTGTCATATATGGCCTTTATTATGTTGAGGAAAGTTCCATCTGTGCCTACCTTCTGCAGGGTTTTTATCATAAATGGGTGTTGAATTTCAAAAGATTTCTCTGCATCTTTTGAGATGATCATATGGTTTTTCTCCTTCAATTTGTTAATATGGTGTATCACACTGATTGATTTGCGTATATTGAAGAATCCTTGCATTCCTGGGATAAAACCCACTTGATCATGGTGTATGATCCTTTTAATGTGCTGTTGGTTTCCGTTTGCTAGTATTTTCTTGAGGATGTTTGCATCTATGTTCATCAGTGATAATGGCCTGTAGATTTCTTTCTTTGTGACATCCTTGTCGGGTTTTGGTATCAGGGTGATGGTGGCCTCGTAAAATGAATTTGGGAGTGTCCTCCCTCTGCTATATTTTGGAAGAGTTTGAGAAGGATATGTGTTAGCTCTTCTCTAAATATTGGATAGAATTCGCCTGTGAAGCCATCTGGTCCTGGGCTTTTGTTTGTTGGAAGATTTTTAATCACAGTTTCAATTTCAGTGCTCGTGATTGGTCTGTTCATATTTTCTATTTCTTCCTGATTCAGTCTTGGCACATTGTGCATTTCTAAGAATTTTTCCATTTCTTCCAGGTTGTCCATTTTATTGGCATAGAGTTGCTTGTAGTAATCTCTCATGATCTTTTGTATTTCTGCAGTGTCAGTTGTTACTTCTCTTTTCATTTCTAATTCTATTGATTTGAGTCTTCACCCTTTTTTTCTTGATGAGTCTGGCTAATGGTTTATCAATTTTGTTTATCTTCTCAAAGAACTAGATTTTAGTTTTATTGATCTTTTCTCTCTTTTCCTTCATTTCTTTTTCATTTTTTTCTGACCTGATCTTTATGATTGCTTTCCTTCTGCTAAGTTTGCTGGTTTTTTGTTCTTCTTTCTCTAATTGCTTTAGGTACTAGTTTAGGCTGTTTATTCGAAATGTTTCCTGTTTCTTAAGGTAGGATTGTATTGCTATAAACTTCCCTCTTAGAACTGCTTTTGCTGCATCCCATAGGTTTTGGGTCATCCTGTCTCCATTGTCATTTGTTTCTAGGTATTTTTTGATTTCCTCTTTGATTTCATCAGTGATCACTTCGTTATTAAGTAGTGTATTGTTTAGTCTCTATGTGTTTGTATTTTTTACAGATCTTTTCCTGTAATTGATATCTAGTCTCATAGCATTGTGGTCGGAAAAGATACTTGATACAATTTCAATTTTCTTAAATTTACCAAGGCTTGATTTGTGACCCAAGGTATGGTCTATCCTGGAGAATGTTCCATGAGCACTTGAGAAGAAAGTGTATTCTGTTGTTTTTGGGTGGAATGTCCTATAAATATCAATTAAGTCCATCTTGTTTAATGTATCATTTAAAGCTTGTGTTTCCTTATTTATTTTCATTTTGGATGATCTGTGCATTGGTGAAAGTGGGGTGTTAAAGTCCCCTACTATGAATGTGTTACTGTCGATTTCCCCTTTTATGGCTGTTAGTAATTGCTTATGTATTGAGGTGTTTTGTGCTGGGTGCAAAAATATTTACAATTGTTATATCTTCTTCTTGGATCAATTCCTTGATCATTATGTAGAGTCCTTCTTTGTCTCTTGTAATAGTCTTTATTTTAAGGTTTATTTTGTCTGATATGAGAATTGCTACTCCAGTGTTATTTTGGTTTCCATTTGCATTGAATATCTTTTTCCATCCTCTTACTTTCAGTCTGTATGTGTCCCTAGGCCTGAAGTGGGTCTCTTGTAGACAGCATATATATGGGTCTTATTTTTGTATCTATTCAGACAGCCTGTGTCTTTTAGTGGGAGCATTTAATCCATTTACATTTAAGGTAATTATTGATATATATGTTCTTATTCCCATTTTCTTAATTGTTTTGGGTTTGTTATTGTAGGTGTTTTCCTTCTTTTGTGTTTTTTTCCTATAGAAGTTCCTTTAGCGTTTGTTGTAAAGCTGGTTTGGTGGTGCTGAACTCTCTCAGCTTTTGCTTGTCTGTAAAGGTTTTAATTTCTCCATCAAATCTGAATGAGATCCTTGCTGGGTAGAATAATCTTGGTTGTAGGTTTTTCCCCTTCATCACTTTATATGTGTCCTGCCACTCCCTTCTGGCTTGCAGAGTTTCTGCTGAAAGATCAGCTGTTGACCTTATGGGGATTCCCCTGTATGTTATTTGTTGTTTTTCCCTTGCTGCTTTTAATATGTTTTCTTTGTATTTAATTTTTGACAGTTTGATTAATATGTGTCTTGGCATGTTTCTCCTTGGATTTATCCTGTGTGGGACTCTCTGTGCTTCCTGGACTTGATTAACTATTTCCTTTCCCATATTAGGGAAGTTTTCAACTATAATCTCTTCAAATCTTTTCTCAGTCCCTTTCTTTTTCTCTTCATCTTTTGGAACCCCTATAGTTTGAATGTTGGTGTGTTTAATGTTGTCCCAGAGGTCTCTGAGACTGTCCTCAGTTTTTTTCATTCTTTTTTCTTTATTCTTCTCTGCAGTATTTATTTCCACTATTTTATCTTCCAGGTCACTTATCCGTTCTTCTGCCTCAGTTATTCTGCTATTGATCCCATCTAGAGTATTTTTCAGTGCATTTATTGTGTTGTTCATCATTGCTTGTTTCCTCTTTAGTTCTTCTAGGTCCTTGTTAAATGTTTCTTGCATTTTCTCTATTCAGTTTCCAAGATTTTGGATCATCTTTACTATCATTATTCTGATTTCTTTTTCAGGTAGACTGCCTATTTCCTCTTCATTTGTTAGTTCTGGTGGGTTTTTATCTTGCTCCTTCATCTAGTGTGTGTTTTTCTGTCTTCTCATTTTGCTTATCTTACTGTGTTTGGGGTCTCCTTTTTGCAGGCTGCAGATTCGTAGTTCCCGTTGTTTTTGGCGTCTCTCCCCAGTGGCTAAAGTTGGTTCAGTGGGTTGTGTAGGCTTCCTGGTGGAGGGGACTAGTGCCTGTGTTCTGGTGGATGAGGCTGGATCTTGTCTTTCTGGTGGGCATGTCCACGTCTGGTGGTGTGTTTTGGGGTGTCTGTGGACTTATTATGATTTTAGACAGCCTCTCTGCTAATGGGTGGGGTTACGTTCCTGTCTTGCTAGTTTTTTGGCATAGGGTGTCCAGCACTGTAGCTTGCTGGTTGTTGGGTGAAGCTGGGTGCTGGTGTTGAGTTGGAGATCTCTGGGAGATTTTTGCCATTTGATATTATGTGGTGCTGGGAGGGCTCTTGTGGACCAGTGTCCTGAAGTTGGCTCTCCCACCTCAGAGGCACAGCACTGACTCCTGGCTGGAGCACCAAGAGCCTTTCATCCACACGGCTCAGAATAAAAGGGAGAAAAAGAAGAAAGAAAGAGAGAGAGAGAGAGGGAGGGAGGAAGGAAGGAAGGAAGAAAGAAAGGAAGAAAGGGAGGGAGGGAGGGAGGAAAGAAGATACAATAAAGTAAGATAAAATAAAATCAAGTTATTAAAATAATAATTATTAAGAAAAAAATTTTTAAGAAAAAAAAAGGACGGATAGAACTCTAGGACAAATGGTGAAAGCAAAGCTATATGGACAAAATTTCATACAGAAGCATACGCATACACACAAAAATAGGAAAAGGGGAAAAAATAATAAATCTTGCTCTCAAAATCCACCTCCTCAATTTGGGATGATTCGTTGTCTATTCATGTATTCTGCAGCTACAGGGTACATCAAGTTGATTGTGGAGATTTAATCCGCTGCTATTGAGGCTGCTGGGAGAGATTTCCCTTTCTCTTCTGTTTGCGCAGCTCCCGGGGCTCAGCTTTGGAATTGGCCCTGCCTCTGCGTGTAGGTCGCTGGAGGGCATCTGTTCTTCGCTTAGACAAGATGGGGTCAAAGGAGCAGCTGCTTCGGGGACTCTGGCTCACTCAGGCCGGGGGGAGGTGGGGTGCAGATGCGGGGCGAGCCTGCAGCGGCAGAGGCCAGCGGGACGTTGCACCAGCCTGAGGCGTGCCATGCGTTCTCCCAGGGGAGTTGTCCCTGGATCCCGGGACCCTGGCCGTGGCGGGCTGCACAGGCTCCCAGAAGGGAGGTGTGGATAGTGACCTGTGCTCACACACAGGCTTCTTGGTGGCGGCAGCAGCAGCCTTAGCATCTCATGCCCGTCTCTGGGGTCTGCGCTGTTAGCTGCGGCTCGCGCCCATTTCTGAGCTCCTTTAATCAGCGCTCTTAATCCCCTCCAGGTACGTGGGGAGTTTCTTGACTTTTGGGAGGTCTGAGGTCTTCTGCCAGCTTTCAGTAGGTGATCTGTAGGAGTTGTTCCACGTGTAGATGTATTTCTGGTGTATCTGTGGGGAGGAAGGTGATCTCCGCGTCTTATTCTTCCGCCATCTTCCCCCAAAGATCTGGTTGGCACTTTAATCTTGGACTTCCTAGTCTCCAGAACTGCTAGTGTTGGAGGGTCTCCTGCAGAGGCGGGTGGTGGCTGTGGCTCACTGTGAGGACAAGGACACTGGCCGCAGAAGTTCTGGGAAGTACTCCTTGGTGTGAGCTCTCCCAGAGTCTGCCATTAGTCTCAAGGAAGACTCCAGCCATTTTATTTGGTATCTAAACCTGAGGTGATAGGAAGTAAATCAAAGTCCCAGAGCTGAACTGCTCTCACTACAAGGTTGGACACTGAGCTAACAGCTTGGGCGGTGGTCCTAGGGGGTCTCCCCTCCTGCCCACCAGCGATTCCCTCCACATTAACCTCAGGTGCAAAGTGAGCGATACCGAGGCCCTGTTCGTCCCCACTCACTCAGTTCATCAGCAGGGGAAATAGCCTTGGTTTCGCTGGGTCCTCTCTTTTTTTTTTTTTTTTTTTGCGGTACGCAGGCCTCTCACTGTTGTGGCCTCTCCCGTTGCGGAGCACAGGCTCCGGACGCGCAGGCTCAGCGGCCATGGCTCACGGGCCCAGCCACTCCGCGGCATGTGGGAACTTCCCGGACCGGGACACGAACCCGTGTCCCCTGCATCGGCAGGCGGACTCTAAACCACTGCGCCACTAGGGAAGCCCTGGGTCCTCTCTTTGAAATAGTCTCCCACGTGAATTTTTTCCCTAGTGAGATCTGACTGTTTCCAGTACACTGAAGTGCTCTTTCATGCTTCTTTTTTTCATTATTAACCAGGTATATTTTATATTATTTTATTTTTTAAACATCTTTCTTGGAGTATAATTGCTTTACAATGATATGTTAGTTTCTCCTTTATAACAAATTGAATCAGCTATACATATACATATATCCCCATATCTCTTTCCTCTTGCATCTCCCTCCCTCCCACCCTCCCTATCCAACCACTCTAGGTGGTCACAAAGCACCAAGCTATGCGGCTGCTTCCCACTAGCTATCAATTTTACACTTGGTAGTGCATATAAGTCCATGCCACTCTCTCACTTTGTCCCAGCTTAGCCTCCCCCTCCCCGTGTCCTCAAGTCCATCTGTACTAGGTCTGCATCCTTATTCCCATCCTGCCCCTAAGTTCTTCATGACTTTTTTTTTTTTAGATTCCATATATATGTGTTAGCGTATGGTATTTGCTTTTCTCTTTCTGACTTCCTTCACTCTCTATGACAGACTCTAGGTCCATCCAGCTCACTACAAATAACTCAATTTCGTTTCTTTTTAAGGCTGATTAATATTCCATTGTATATATGTGCCACATCTTCTTTATCCATTCATCTGATGATGGACACTTAGGTTGCTTCCATGTCCTGGCTATTGTAAATAGAGCTGCAATGAACACTATGGTCCATGGCTCTTTTTGAATTATAGTTTTCTCAGGGTATATGCCCAGTAGTGGGATTGCTGGGTTGTATGGTAGTTTTATTTTTAGTTTTTTAAGGAACCTCCATACTGTTCTCCATAGGGGCGGTAACAATTTACATTCCCATCAACAGTGCAAGAGGGTTCCCTTTTCTCCACACCCTCTCCAGCATTTATTGTTTGTAGATTTTTTGATGATGGCCATTCTGACTGGTGTGAGGTGATTTGCATTTCTCTAATTATTAGTGATGTTGAGCATTCTTTTATGTGTTTGTTGGCAATCTATATCTTCTTTGGAGAAATGTCTGTTTAGGTCTTCTGCCTATTTTTGGATTGGGTTGTTTGTTTTCTTGATACTGAGCTGCATGAGCTGCTTGGAAATTTAGGAGATTAATCCTTTGTCAGTTGCTTCATTTGCAAATATCTTCTCCCATTCTGAGGGTTGTCTTTTGGTCTTGTTTATGGTTCCTTTTGCTGTGCAAAAGCTTTTAAGTTTCATTAGGTCCCATTTCTTTTGTTTTTATTTCCATTTTT
Source organism: Aethalodelphis obliquidens (assembly GCF_003676395.1). Taxonomy (NCBI): domain Eukaryota; kingdom Metazoa; phylum Chordata; class Mammalia; order Artiodactyla; family Delphinidae; genus Aethalodelphis; species Aethalodelphis obliquidens. The sequence goes on along the minus strand of NW_020837954.1, from coordinate 31,617,156 downwards.
CTAGGGTCAAAAAGGATCTTGCCGTGACTTATGTCATAGAGTGTTCTGCCTGTGTTTTCCTCTAAGAGTTCGATAGTGTCTGGCCTTACATTTAGGTCTTTAATCCATTTTGAGTTTATTTTTGTGTATGGTGTTAGGGAGTGTTCTAATTTCATTCTTTTACATGTATCTGTATAGTTTTCCCAGCACCACTTATTGAAGAGGCTTTCTTTTCTCCATTGTATATTCTTGCATCCTTCATCAAAGATAAGGTGACCATAGGTGCATGGGTTTCTCTGGGCTTTCTATCCTGTTCCATTGATCTATATTTCTATTTTTGTGCCAGTACTATACTGTCTTGATTACTGTAGCTTTGTGGTATAGTCCGAAGTCTGGGAGCCAAATTCCTCCTGCTCCGTTTTTCTTTCCCAAGATTGCTTTGGCTATTCGGGGTCTTTTGTGTTTCATACAAATTGTGAAATTTTTTGTTCTAGTTCTGTGAAAAATGCCATTGGTAGCTTGATAGGGAATGCATTAAATCTGTAGATTGCTTTGGGTAGTATAGTCATTTTCACAATGTTGATTCTCCCAATCCAAGAACATGGTATATCTCTCCATCTGTTTGTATCATCTTTAATTTCTTTCAACAGTGTCTTATAGTTTTCTGCATACAAGTCTTTTGTCTCCTTCGGTAGATTTATTCTTAGGTATTTTATCCTTTTTGTTGCAATGGTAAATGGGAATGTTTCCTTAATTTCTCTTTCAGATTTTTCATCATTAGTGTATAGTAATGCAAGAGTTTCCTGTGCATTAATTTTATATCCTGCTACTTTACCTAATTCATAGACTAGCTCTAGTAGTTTTCTGGTAGAATCTTTAGGATTCTCTATGTATAGTATCGTGTCATCTGCAAACAGTGACATCTTTATTTCTTCCTTTCCAATTTGGATTGCTTTTATTTCTTTTTCTTCTCTGATTGCTGCAGCTAAAACTTCCAAAACTATGTTGAATAATCGTGGTGAGAGTGCACAACCTTGTCCTCTTCCTGATCTTAGAGGAAATGGTTTTAGTTGTTCACCACTGAGAACAATGTTGGCTTTGGGTTTGTCACATATGGCTTTTTTATGTTGAGGTAAGTTCCCTCTGTATTGGTATAAACTTCCCTCTTAAAACTGCTTTTGCTTCATCCCATAGGTTTTGGGTAGTCGTGTTTTCATTGTCATTTGTTTCTAGGTTTTTTAAATTTCCTCTTTGATTTCTTCAGTCATCTCTTGGTTATTTAGTAGTGTATTGTTTAGTCTCCATGTGTTTGTATTTTTTACAGATTTTTTTCCTGTAATTGATATCTAGTCTCATAGCATTGTGGTCAGAAAAGATACTTGATACAATTTCAGTTTTCTTCAAATTACCAAGGCTTGATTTGTGATCCAAGATATGGGTCACATATCTATCCTAGAGAATGTTCCGTGAGCACTTGAGAAGAAAGTGTATTCTGTTGTTTCTGCATGGAATGTCCTATAAATATCAATAAGTCCATATTGTTTAATGTATCATTTAAAGCTTGTGTTTCCTTATTTATTTTCATTTTGGATGGTCTGTCCATTGGTGAAAGTGGGGTATTAAAGTCCTCTACTATGATTGTTTTACTGTTGCTTTCCCCTTTTATGGCTGTTAGCACTTGCCTATGTATTGAGGTACTCCTTTGTTGGGTGCATAAATATTTATAATTGCTATATCTTCTTTTGGGATTGATCCATTGATCATTATGTAGTGTCCTTTGTCTCTTATAATAGTCTTTATTTTAAAGTCTATTTTGTCTGATATGAGAATTGCTACTCCAGCTTTCTTTTGATTTCCATTTGCATGGAATATCTTTTTCCATCCCCTCACTTTCAGTCTGTATGTGTCCCTAGGTCTGAAGTGGGTCTCTTCTAGACAGCATATATATGGGTCTTGTTTTTGTATCCATTCAGCCAGTCTATGTCTTTTCGTGGGAGCATTTAATCCATTTACATTCAAGGTAGTTATTATATGTATGTTCTTATTACCATTTTCTTAATTATTTTGGGTTTGTTATTGTAAGTCTTTTCTTTCTCTTGTTTTTCCTGCTTAGAGAAGTTCCTTTAGCATTTGTTGTAAAGCTGGTTTGGTGGCGCTGAATTCTCTTAGCTTTTGCTTGTCTGTAAAGACTTTAATTTCTCCTTCAAATCTGAATGAGATCCTTGGTGGGTAGAGTAATCCTGGTTGTAGGTTTTTCCCTTTCATCACCTAAGTATGTCCTGCCACTCTCTTCTGGCTTGCATAGTTTCTGCTGAAAGATCAGCTGTTAACCTTATGGGGATTCCCTAGAATGTTATTTGTTGTTTCTACCTTGCTGCTTTTAATATTTTTTCTTTGTATTTAATGTTTGATAGTTTGATTAATATGTGTCTTGGTGTGTTTCTCCTTGGATTTATCCTGTATGGGACTCTCTGTGCTTCCTGGACTTGACTGATGATTTCCTTTCCTATCTTAGCGAACTTTTCAACTACAATCTTTTAAAATATCTTCTTGGTCCTTTCCTTTTCTCTTCCTCTGGGATGCTTATAATTCGAATGTTGGTGCATTTAGTGTTGTCCCAGAAGTCTCTGAGACTGTCCTCAATTCTTTTCATTCTTTTTTCTTTATTCCGCTCTGTGGTAGTTATTTCCACTGTTTTATCTTCTAGATCACTTATCTGTTCCTCTGCCTCAGTTATTCTGTTATTTATTCCTTCTAGAGAATTTTTTATTTCATTTATTGTGTTGTTCATCATTTTTTGTTTGCTCTTTAGTTCTTCTAGGTCCTTGTTAAATGTTTCTTATATTTTCTCCATTCTATTTCCAAGATTTTGGATCATCTTTACTATCATTATTCTGAATTCTTTTTCAGGTAGACTGCCTATTTCCTCTTCATTTGTTGTGTCTGGTGGATTTTTACTTTGCTCCTTCATCTGCTGTGTGTTTCTCTGCCTTCTCATTTTGCTTAACTTACTGTGTTTGGGGTCTCCTTTTTGCAGGCTGCAGGTTCATAGTTCCCATTGTTTTTGGTGTCTGCCCCAGTGGTTAATGTTGGTTCAGTGGATTGTGTAGGGTTCCTGGTGGATGGGACTGGTGCCTGTGTTCTGGTGGATGAGGCTGGATCTTGTCTTTCTGGTGGGCAGGACTGTGCCCGGTGGTGTGTTTGGGGCTGTCTGTGACCTTATTATGATTTTATGCAGCCTCTCTGCTAAGGGGTGGGATTGTGTTCCTGTCTTGCTAGTTTTTTGGCATAGGGTGTCCAGCACTGTAGCCTTCTGGTCATTGAGTGGAGCTGGGTCTTAGCATTGAGGTGGAGATCTCTGGGAGAGCTTTCGCCGTTCGATATTATGTGGAGCCAGAAGGTTTCTGGTGGACCAATGTCCTGAACTTGGCTCTCTCATCTCAGAGGCACAGGTCTGACAGACACCTGGCTGGAGCACCAAGACCCTTTTAGCCACATGGCTCAGAAGAAAAGGAAGGAAGGAAGGAAGGAAGCAAGGAAGGAATGAAGGAAGGAGGAAAGGAGGAAGGAAAAGAAAGTTATTAAAATCAAAAATAAAAAAATTATTAAAAATAAAAAATAATTAAAAAGTAATAAAAAAAGAAAAAGAAAGAAAGAGGAGAGCAACCAAACCAAAAGACAAATCCACTAATGATAACCAGCACTAAAAAGTATACTAAAAAAAAAAAAAAGAAACAGACCCCTAGGACAAATGGTAAAAGCAAAGCTATACAGAGAAAATCACACAAAGAAGCATACACATACACACAAAAAGATAAAAAGAAAAAATATATATATATATATTAAAAAAAGAGGAAGAGAACAACCAAATCAATAAACAAATCTACCAGTGATAATAAACTCTAAATACTAAACAAAGGTAAACATAAAACCAAAAACAAATTAGATGCCGAAAGCAAACCCCAAGTCTACAGTTGCTCCCAAAGTCCACTGCCTCAATTTTGGGATGATTCTTTGTCTATTCAGGTATTCCAGAGATGCAGGGTACATCAGGTTGATTGTGGAGATTTAATCCAGTGCTCCTGAGGCTGCTGAGAGAGATTTCCCTTTCTCTTCTTCGTTCACACAGCTCCTGGGGCTCAGCTTTGGATTTGGACTTGCCTCTGTGTGTAGATTGCCTGAAGGTGTCTATTCTTTGCTCAGACAGGACGGGGTTAAAGGAGCAGCTGATTTGCGGGCTCTGGCTCACTCAGGCCGGGGGGAGGGAGGGGTACGGATGCGGGGCAAGCCTGCGGTGGCAGAGGCCGGCGGGACGTTGCACCAGCCTGAGGTGCGCCGTGCGTTCTCCCGGGAGAGTTGTCCCTGGATCCCGGGACCCTGGCAGTGGCGGGTTGCACAGGCTCCCAGGAGGGGAGGTGTGGATAGTGACCTGTGCCCGCACACAGGCTTCTTGGTGGCGGCAGCAGCAGCCTTAGCGTCTCATGCCCGTCTCTGGGGTCCGCGCTGATAGCCGCGGCTCGTGCCCGTGTCTGGAGCTCCTTTAGGCGGTGCTCTGAATGCCCCGGCGGGTGAGCAGACAAGCCTCTCGGGCTGGTGAGTGCTGGTCGGCACCAATCCTCCGTGTGGGAATCTCTCCGCTTTGCCCTGTGCACCCCTGTTGCTGCGCTCTCCTCTGTGGCTCCGAAGCTTCCCCCCAACCTGCCTTCACCAGTGAAGGGGATTCCTAGTGTGTGGAAACTTTTCCTCCTTCACTGCCCTCTCCCAGCGGTGCAGGTCCTGTCCGTATTCTTTTGTCTCAGGTTTTTCTTTTTTCTTTTGCCCTACCCAGGTACGTGGGGAGTTTCTTGCCTTTGGGAGGTCTGAGGTCTTCTGCCGGCATTCAGTAGGTGTTCTGTAGGAGTTGTTCCACATGTAGATGTATTTCTGATGTATTTGTGGGGAGGAAGGTGATCTCCACGTCTTACTCCTCTGCCATCTTGAAGGTCTCTCCAGTTATCGATTTTAAATATACCAGTGTGTACATGTCAATCCTAAACTCCCTATCTCTTTTCCCACCCTTCCCCTCTGGTGACCATAATGAAGGAGTTTGAAAGCCAAAGAAAGGAGTCTGGGTTTAAGAGCAGGGAGGCCACTGAAAGGACTTAAGCAGGGAGTGGCATAATCTGACCCACAGTTTTAAAAGACCACACTGGCTGCTGTGTGGAGAATGCAGCATAGAAAGGAAGAAGGGCTGGAAGCAGAGAGACAGATTACTGTGGCAGCCAAGCCTTGAGATGTTGGATGTGTGAATTAGGGTGATGGGTATAGAAATAGAGGGAAATGGATGTATGTGAGGTACATTTTTGGCAGAATCAACAGAACTTGCTAATGAATTTGATGCAGGGGGTGAGGGAGAAGAATGTTAACTGGTTGGACAGTGCCGTTCTTTGTTGAGATGTGGATGTCCAAGGGTAGGAATGTATTTGGGATGTTTGGGACATTCTAAGTAGAGATAATATTAGACAAATATACATCTTATGAAATATGGTAATCAGCATTACTAGGATGATCTTTCCTATTTCAAACAACTGTAATCTTCTGGAAAAATGAAATTATCAGCTGAGCATGAGTTAATTTGTTGTTTATGTGAAGCCATCTCTGAAGGTGGGGTGTCATTTTCACGAGTACCGGGTTGTTGATGCCTACACATTTATCAGCAATGGCAGGAGTTGAGCCATTGCTAGAAAGAAAGAAATGGTGATTGCAACCAAGGTTAATTAGGAGTTTATCTCAATAAGTTTAAAAATCACCCCCCCCATTTTACCTTAAAAAGTGACCTCATTGCTATTTCATTTATTAATGGGCAACTGTGAATAAGCTAATAAAATGAAGTAAGGCAATTAAACTCTAATGAAGCTCTAAGGTCAAGCATTCTGGGTATGCAGACCCTCCAGAAATGGAGTCTGCAAGTTTGTATTAACATAGTGTTTATTTGCATTTGTAGATTAGAATTGATTGTGTAGTTCTCAATGTCATATCCAAATAAGAAAATCTTTACTCATTCCCAAATAATATTTTAGTAAAACAGAGGCTCATAAGCCTAGAAGTTACTTACACCCACCTCTTTTAAGACTGTACTGTTCCTCAGTTAATCTAGACAGGAGAGTGCTGTTTATAAAGATTTCCATGCCCTTCATAACATCCAAAGAGGTTCATAAATTGTTGCATATTAATATGTAGTATCTCACGTTATGTAATGACTATAGTCTTAAAATTTTGTAGGTGATTCTTTTCTTTTTTATGTATTGTGTTTTAATTGTACCACATATTGACACTTAAAAGAACTGTGCAATGAATCACTTTCTCATAATTCCTAGCTTATCCATTTTGTGAGTTTGTAGTGAGTTTTCTTGAAATAGGTCACGGTTATAACTGCCTAATTACAAATCTTCAGCTAGAAATTACATTTTGTCCTTTGTCATTCTGCAGGGTGTTTTTGTTTTATGGTTGGTTTTGCTATCTTGGGTCACCCTGTCCAAAATGCTCACCTTATAGATGAGGAAACTGAGGCCCAGAGAGATTAAGTTCCCCTGGATGTTCAGGTCCCTATAGCATCTGATTCTGGGGCTGTCTCTGTTGACTTCAGTAAGATTTTCAGTGAAACTGAGAGACAGGTTTTTTATCACCACCTTATTTTAAATATCATCTGTTTTTAAACTCAGCTTATCTATATTATCTTTCATCTGAGTAAATACAGTAATTAAGATGCAACAGTGCTTCCAATATTGAACAGAGAGAAGATTACATTGTACAACTAACTACCTTTGTTTCCCTTCTAAGCCTAGTTAATATTTGTTTATGAGACATCTGTTTCTTTATAACACTGTATTGATTTTCACTTGTGTGATAATGCCTTCCAGCAAGAAAAAATGATTTTTTAGAAGACCAGAAAGTCATTATATTATATCCTAATGAATAACTCATTAACTAGTTAATTCACAGCATGTGTAAACTTCTATTTTCTATCACTTCATAAATTCACAGTATATTCACAGTATATCAATTGTCTGCCTTCAGTAAGTCTATGTGAGTTCCATTTTTATGTTAATATCATTTGTATAACTTCGCCTGATTTCTTTTGAGTCTCAAGTGGTTCTTTTTAAGGACTGAACATAAAAATATTTATCTTTACTAGGTACTATTTTGATAGAGATAGTCTATGTGAACCAAACTTACGGGAAATATGTTATCCAAAATGACATAGCAGTGCTTTGTGTGATCCTACTCACTGTATCATCTTAGTTGTTTCACTTTACTTCTCTGGGTCTCAATTTTTCCATTCGTAAAATAGGGAAAACATCTCGCTGAATAAGGAGCAAATAAAATATCCTTTTAATGTTCTGACATAGTATTTGGCACATTTCAGAAGAAGGTGTTACTGTAATTTGTGGGGTGAGAGGGACTAGTACCCAAACAAAGCAAAAGTGTTACTGTGAGTCACAATTTAAGAGGTGGAAAATGCTTTACAGATAAGTCTGCAGTTGGTTCAAACCCCAGGTATTCGTGTGTTTTCTTGGCTTGAAACTTTCTGATATTTCTTATCCCTTTCTAAGTTCTGGAGGCTTTTTTATTTTTATTTTATTTTTAATATTTATTTTATTTTATTAGTTAATTTATTTAGGCTGCACCAGGTCTTAGTTGCAGCACTCGGGACCTTCGTTGTGGTGTGCAGACATCTTAGTTGTGGCATGCGGACTCTTAGTTGTGGCACTCGAACTCTTAGTTGTGGCATGCATGCGGGAACTTACTTCCCGACCAGGGATCGAACCCGGACCCCCTGCATTGGGAGCGTGGAGTCTTACCCACTGGACCACCAGGGAGGTCCCTGGAGGCTTTTCTAAATTTTTGGCTTAGTACTTTTTGTGATTAGGGTTTAGATGGGCAGAGATGGATTTATTTCTCTTTCCCCTGTTCACTCAGTGGAATTCATGAAATTTGAGTTGCCAAGATGTTGGGAACACCATGAAGTCAAGATGTTGGGAATACACGGATCCATCTGGAACATTTACAGTGCATATCAGAAGATTCTCTTCTTTGACTTGTGTTTTGGTGAACAGTAAGCCGAACATAATCATAACATAACATAACATTTATAGATATAAACATAACGTTTTATAGATACAAACTAATCTCAAACAGAAGATACTGTAGTAACGTAGGGGTGGGGAGATGGGGATTTCTCAGTGAATCTCCTGTCTTGTACGTTTGTATACAGAGTTTAAAGAGGATGATAAAATGGTTTCACAAAAGAAAAATGAGCAATGGGACAGCTTGTGTCATTACTGAGGGCAGGATGCATTTGGGGCAGGAAATAGTGTGGTGATTCAGGGGCCTCTCTCATTATCTCCTGTCAGGTCAAGCTGTGTGTAATTGGCTTAATCTTCAATGTAGCTAATGAGGTTGTTTTTTTCAAATTATTTTTTAAGTACTGGCAATAGCTGATTAGGCCAAATGTCATCAGCTTGCCTTGCTTAGGGCTATTGAAATGGTCCTGACCCCTTTATTTACAAGTGACAGATCCCTAACTCAAACTGGGTTCAGAGAAGAACAAAAACAAAACAAAATTTATTGGGTCATGAAACTGAAAAGGCCAGGGGAGGTACTGGGTTCAGGTGAGGCCTGATACAAGTGCCAAAACAGTGATGCCCCTCTCTCCATTTTCCTTTGTGGCAAAGATGACCTCAACAACTCCTGGTTCCACTTTACCTACTTAAGCAATCTCAGCGATTGAAGAGTATCTTTCTCATAAGGTGGCAGGAGGAGTCCGAGGGCCAAACCTCGATGGCTTGAGTCTTGTGTGGCTGAGTTATGGAATAGACAGACTGACTGGTCAGAACTGAATCTTGTGTCCAGCTCTGTTCTTGACTCAGGGACATGGGGAGGGGTGTCCAGCTTCACCTAAACCATGTAGACCTGTAGTGAAATGGAGGTGGTCCCTCGTGGGAAAATCATAGGCACTTATCATGAAGAAGTGGTTTGGGGCAGGCAGGAGTAACACACCTGCCTTTCTTTTCAGTAGCCTTTCTTGCACCGGAAAGTCTGACTCTTGCGTTAGTCCCACTTGACTCTGTAAAGCACCAAACCAGCTGGCTTCATTCCTTAGTCTCCTCAGGAAATGTTGGTAATAACGCTCTGTATTAAATTCTATAAAAGCAGTGATTTTGAATATGAAAAATGGTATCGTCTAATGGTGATAATTCCTTTTAGAGGTGACTTTTAGCACCTTCATCAATTAGCTTGGAAGACCGCGCTCACTTTTAGTACAGTAGTCCTGGCTGGAACCTTCCTCCCGAGGATCTCATTTTATATCTTCATATATTTGCATGTGTTTCTATATAATATCCATAAGATTGCAGACCTTTTTATAAATTAAAATTTTTATCATACCAGTTAGTCAGAATTTCTTTATTTCTTGTCTCTTCACTTCTTACTATCTACACACTACCTGTGACTGGATATCAGAAGTTTATAGCCAGAGACTGAACATAAGGTTCAATATTTCGAGAGCATACTTGGCATTGTTCTGTCTTCCATTATTTCTGCTATTTGTCAAATGATCTCCAGAGCCTTTGGGAAGAGGGGGTGGGGAGTATGGCCTGAATTATTCTGTTACTCGAAGTAAACGTATATATCACATCTCCTTCCTTGGTGTGTGGTGGTTCAAAATCAAGAAAAGGAAAATTTTTTTGTTCTCTATGACAGTATCGATGGCTTCTGAGAATTTTTCACCTCATATCATATTGACCTGTCTGAATATAACCATAAGACAATAATAGGGGTGTTTGAGGATTAAATAAAATGACTTAATAGAACCAGTAAGATTAAGATCCTGTCTTTGGAGGTAGATGTCCTCAGTTTACATTCCAGCTTCAACACCTGTATGAACTTGGGCTGGTAATTCACCTACATGTGTGCCTGAATTTCCTTATCTGTAAAATGGACAAAGCACTGAGTTCATAGGCTTCTGATGACAATTAACAAGAGTTAATGTATATCAAGCAATTCAAAGAGTTCTAAGAAATTGCCTCTCCCACACAAACTGGCTGATTACAATGCTTCCAACCCTCAGTTGTGAGTTTCCTGTTCCCCCCCTCTTTTGGGGTTAAGTTGCCCCTCTTGGCAGCCATCTTGGGCAGGAAATCTTTTAAGACCACAGCTCCCTCGCTGGTCCCCAGCACACACTGTTTTGCCCAACCATTGGAAGAAGGGTTACTTGCTTCCAGGGCTGCTCTTTATACTGTGCTGTCCCTCGGGGACATCTCCAGCCACAGAATACCACCTTTGAACTTGTCTTGGGGAGACTCAGGCTGCAGTGCTTATGAAACCCCGATCCCAGTAGACACATGCCAGGTGCCCCGAGTGACCCCCATGTTGCCCATCCACCAAAAGTGAGGGAGAAGCACTGCCCCTCCACCACTACAGGGAAGGGAGGTGAGGGGGTCATGACACAGCACATCATCAGCTCTCTTCAGAGCATCTCTTTTACAGGTGAGCTTAGATGATGCTCCCTTTCTTTAGGGTCTGGGGAGGGTTGATATCTTTTGTATTGTTCTCTGCTTGGTGGCCTCATCCAAAACTCGAGGAAGCAAGAGCTCCATTTTAGGATTCTACCTTAGCAATTATTATTGTCATGATCATCCAAAATCCTGTAGAAAAAGAAGCACTTGACTTCTTTCCATTCATTGACTGGTTTCTGAGTGCCATGACTAACTCTTCCCTCCCAACCAAGTCACCTGGCTTCTCTAAGCCTTGGCGTCCTCATTTATAAATTGGGGTTGATATCACTTGCTTTGTGCAAGGTCTAATGAGATAATGCATGCAAAACTCTTTGTAAACTAAAAAGTACTTTTATATATAATTAAGAGAGAAAATTTTGCTTTGTTGTCTGGGTGTGCTGTGGCTAATAACCATCGGTCTGTGTTTTGCATTTTATTGGCAGGTATAATTTTTCTGCCAATCAAGTATTTAGAATCACTTTGTATAATGTAAAAACCTAGGTGGTTCATGAAAAGCTTCTAATGACTTATAGGATTGCCAGATTTTGCACATAAAAATACAGAACACCCAGTTAAATATTAATCAGATAAACAATGAATAATTTTTAGTATGTCTATCCCACATATTTCATGGGATTTTATCTGGTAATCGCACTATAAGTATCAGTGGACTGTGAACAGAAATTGTTACCTAATTTATTTTTATATTTCCAGATCCTAGCACAATGCCTGACACATAACAAGTGCCTTAATACACGATTCCGGAATAGAGCAATCATTAGAATATTTATTTTGAAAGCTATTCGTTATGTGAAAAATTACTTTCAGCAACTCTTCTGATCTTTGGTTCGCTCATCGGTTGAACAAAGATGAGAGTAAGTGCCATACCTATTAATGGAAGGATAACATGAAATGGGGCATGTGAGCCACCTTTATAAATTGTTAAAGCAACCCGCATGTGCTACAAAGGTGTTTTAGACGGCGCAAGGGGTAGAGCTACTGAGAATGATATTTTTAGTGTAGCCTCTGCAATAAAGAGTAGATAGTAAATTTTCAAAACGTTTCAGTAAGATCTACAGTCCCTCTCAGGCTGTTCTTTCTCCCACAGAGGGATGGGTTTCTGCAGGGAATTAAACTGTGCCTAACCCCTTCTGGTTCCCTTAGATCCCTACGTGCCCATCTCTACTCCCTTCATGTCTCAGGCTGTGTAATTTGGTGATTGTGAAGCCATCATTAAGGTTTGCTGTGGAAGTTCTGGATAATTTTCTTGAAGCATTTGTTAAAATCATGCAAAACCTACTTCAACAAATCAACATTAAAATCCTAAATGGAACTAAAAGCTGTTTTACTTCACCTGGTCTAGCCAGGAAGCTATGAGTTAAGGCTCAAGTTCTCCCCTGCTTGGCTAACATTTTCATATGCCACTGATACAGCGTAGTGAGTGGTGTTGAGGTGCCGTATGTGTTGGCGTAATCATATATATACTGGCATAAATTGTTTGATGCAATTTCTCAAACTTATTTAAATTTGTTCTCAGAAATGAAAATAGCTCATTAGCTTCCAAGAATACATTTGTAATTCCTGGGAAACAATTTTTTTGGCATTTCAAATGGGACATATTAAGCTATCATCCTTGAGGTCTTTCTGAATTTCAGTTCCACAGATAATTATTTATGAAGTATCTGTATCCTTTACTGGCTCCATTTAAACCTTATCTCTAAATGCTGAAGGTCTTGGGGTTCAAAACTGTTTCCTCTTGTAGCTCTCTGTGTGTGTGAGCTGATCTCACCCAAACTTACAGCAATTTAAAAAATCACTCAATGACGATTCCCATATTTCTCCAGCTCAGTGTTATCTTCTGAGCAACAGATTGTACAATCCAACAGCCTTTCTGACATTGTACCGCTCTCCACATCCTGAAGGGTCCTCAGCTCTCCAATATTTGTTCTTCCTCCATTGTTCAGTAATATTCATCCAGTTGCAAAAGCCAGACTTTGGAGGGGGTTCTTCTTAACACTTTCCCCCTCATCTCCTGCCTTGGATTGAACAATCTCTCCTCTCTCTTGGCTTGGATTAGATAATCTATCACAAAATCTTGTCAGGTCTACCTCCAAAATTGTCTCAGACCTGGCTATTTACCTTTATCCTCACTCCACCAATATAGCCAAAGCCGCTGCCACCATCTCTCACCGGAGCTCTCCACTCCATTATCCACTCCATTCTCCACACAACTACCCCAGTGATCCTTTTAAATCATAAATACGATCAACTGACTTCCCTGTTTAAAACCACCCAATAGCTTTAAATTAACATTTGGAAAAAATTCATAAAGCTGGCCATTCCACATTTATTTCACACCTGTATCTTTCTCACTCACTACATTCTAGCCACATGGGAATTTTCTCAGTTTCTCTAATGAATCATGCTACACCCTGACACAGGACCTTTGCATAGGCTTCCCTCTCTGTGGACTAGCCATCCTGAACCCACTTCATTACTTCTTATCATTCAGATCTTTCAGCTCAAACATTATTTCTACACCCTAGAATGTTAGCAGCATAAAGATAGGGACCTTGTCTATACTGTTTACTGATGTATCCCCATCACCTTGCACAGAACTGGCATATTCTAGGCACTCAATAAATTTTGCACAATGAGTGAAAAAAATAAAAGAAGAAAGACATGAACGAATGAATGAAAACTAGCTTAGATCTGGTCCCTCATTTATACAGTCCTGTGACATCTTCCCTTTCTTTCATCCACACTTACCACAATTTACATTTTGTTAGATTATTTGTTGGATTTCATCTCCGCATCTAGACTCATGAGAGTAGGGACCAGGCATGGTTTTGCTTCCCATTTTATCTGCAGAGCCTAGCACATTCCAAGCACGTGGTGGGTGCTCACTACCTATTGGCTGCTGAATTTTCTGAACTTCTCCCACTCAGCCCTCGGCAGCCTTTGACACAGTTGAGCACACCATCCGTCTTGAAACACTCTCTTCCTCTACTTCTGGACTCCAGCTCTTCCGCTTCCCCCTCTCTGGTCTCATTTTTCTCACTCTCATATGTGGGATCCTTTTCTTCTCTCAGTTCCTTAAAAGTTAGTGTTCCAACTGGGGAGATTCATACCATGGAATACTACTCAGCAATACAAAGGGACAAACTACTGATGCACACAAAAGCCTTGGGTGATATGAAGGGCATTAGACTGTGGGAGGTTTTGGGGATGATGAAGCTGTTGTGTATCCTGACTGTGGTGGTGGTTAGACACATCTATACATGTGATAAAATAATTGATGAAGGGTTCACAGGATGTCTCTGTACAAGTTTTACAAAGTCTATGTAAGTTAAAAATTATTTCAAAATAAAGGTTTTGGTTTTTTTTTTTAAATATTTTCATGGCTCTGCGAGAATCTGCAGGCTCTCCCTGTGGGTTGTCAGCTGCTACTATGACTGTGGTCTCTGCACGGATGCTCCAGAGCTCCGCGCCTCTTTCCTGGGCTCCCGTTTTGGACATGCAAGTCATAGCAACCATACAGAGCTATCCATGCTGGTTGTGGGTAAATGGATGCATATATAGTGGTTATTTCTGTGATCACTAAATGAGAAAATTCTGTTTCTTTTCTATTTATGGAAACATTTTAATCTTGAAGGTTCTATACAAATTACTCACCTTTCATCAAAGTCAGAAAGTATACCCTTGTGTCACAGTTTTCCTGTGTGATTTGCGCAATGAACTCAACATCTTCCCATGGATTCTTTTGTATTTGCTTCCTTCTGGTTGCACCATGGGACTATTGTGTTACATTTACATTTGTATATGTGTGTGTATATGTATATATGTATAGATATATACCTAGACATTTCTATATCTTTAGAAAGGTAACGCTTCAGTTCAGCAACCTTGCTGCACTTTAAGTGGAAAGCGATCTTGATCTCCCCTTTCATTTTTCATGGTTTCCCACTGTGCCTAACAATTGATTAAGAGAAACATTTCAGTGGAGGTCAAACAATGTTTGAATGTGTGGCAACTGGTTTCCCAGGGAAACAGCACATCAGTACTTGTAGCCTTCGGCAGCATCTCCATTATGACATCCAGACAACAGCCATAGCAGAATGTTTGCTATAGAACGGGAGACTCAAAACGAACTCGGAGAAGGCCCTGTGAACAAGATGAACCATCTCAAGAGATGAAGAAGTATTCTGCAAGAGTGGTGCCCTTAGCATCCTACAGTGTTTCTGAACACAACTCGCCCCTGTCAGGTGGTAAATGCTGTTCTCCTGGGCAAGAGCCCTTCTCTGCGTGGGTTTCCATGCTCTTCGGGCTCACTGTTCCATCACTGTGTTTATTCTCTGTAGAAATCCTTAAACTCTAGCTGAAATTATCTGTTGCCTACATGGAGTTTTTGCTTACATGATTAGTAGTTTGGAGATGAAAATTACCTTAGGGAAAATTTGTTAGACTCCCCCCAAAAGAAAACTTTGAAAAGTTGCTTAGACTTGACTTATTTAGGTATTAGTTTATTTGGAGCCTGAACTCTTATTACAGAGTTCTCTGTCTTTGACTTCCCTAATATTTCAGTAATTTACTTAGCTGCTGTTCTTTTAACAACATAGACAAGGAAAGAAGACAAAGGAAGACTTCTATATTAGAGTCCAGCACTTGAAAAATGAAGGAATACTGAAGGAATTGAATAAAATGTACGTTTCCCTACATGGTTCAATTGAGATCTTTTTCAGTCTAATCAACGTTCCACGTGAGCATGGGTTGAGTCTAATTCTAAAGAATGAAGGGGAAGACAACACTAATTGTTTAAGATGAAACTGTCTGTCCTTTTGACAGACAGATGTTAACTAATACGTATCTTATAGACTAATACATTGAAGTCTGGTTTGGGTTTCTTTTTTAAAGGAAAAGAATTAAAATTCTCTCTTTTTTTAAATTGAAGTATAGTTGATATACAATATTGTGTTAGTTTATGGTGTACAACAAAGTGATTCATATATATATATATATATATATATATGCTCTTTTTCATATTCTTTTCCATTATGGTTTATTACAGGATGTTGAATATAGTTCCCTGTGCTATACAATAGGACCTTTTTGTTTATCCATTCTATATATAATAGTTTGCATCTAAAATTCTCTCTTTACCAACACTACCTGTGTTAGTTTACACATCAGATTTTTAAGTTCTGAATTGGCAAGTTGATAAAATCTTAATTAAATTAGGGAATATTTTAGAATTACTATTACTAAGAACTGTTTCATAAATACTGCATTCAAGAATGAGTAGTAAGGTAATTTCTGTTATATTACTCCGTGGGTTCATCTGAGAGATTGCGTATCTCACTTGTATTTCTGTGATGGATAACAATAAATGTTGAATTAATTAGGCAAAAAACTCAGCTAAACTGTAAATGTAATAGAGTAATATAAAGTTTTAACTAAAACATTCTTCTTGTTTAAAAAGCAGCTGAATTATTTCAAGTAGATACAATTTCATAAGCAATTAGCTAACCAAGTTTTGCATGGCTCTGATATAAGGAATAAACGCTATGGCTAGTTAGCATATTAACTGTTGATATTTGACAGGTAGGTGAATGCTTACAGAGGGGTCTGGCAGATTAAACATTCTTCCTCCATCTTATTTCTCTACTCCAAATGTATTCACTAGATTCTTTTTGAGACTACAAAGATTTTAAACTCCAATCTGGCCTATGTCCAATTGATCCTAAAACATAAACTACTCAAGTACCAAATAATGGAGTTTTATGTCCATCCTGAAACAAGTTACAGGGCCTGAAGTCTTCCAGTATTTCCAATTGGTGAAGCTGGGAAAGTAAACACTACTTTGCAAACTGCTGATTTTACACACAAAAAGCTGTGTTTTATAAACCATATGTTGCATTTGCCTTTGGATGGGCTTGTGATGTAATTTGTTGTAATGCAGAGGAGTAAAAAGTGGAGCATTTGCAG
This sequence comes from Aethalodelphis obliquidens, assembly GCF_003676395.1. Classification (NCBI taxonomy): domain Eukaryota; kingdom Metazoa; phylum Chordata; class Mammalia; order Artiodactyla; family Delphinidae; genus Aethalodelphis; species Aethalodelphis obliquidens. The sequence goes on along the minus strand of NW_020837954.1, from coordinate 31,600,657 downwards.
ACTGCATTGTCACACTGTCTATTCTCTTACCTTTAGCAAGGAAGCCCCACCTTACATTTCTAGGGGATAAAAACCTTATATTTTTCTTTAAAAGATTTCAAAGAGGAGATAGTTCTACAGTCCTTTTTAGAAAAACCACTTTACTGATTATCAGTCCTTACTGTTTGGAATTCCTTCCTTAAATTGGCTTAATGTTAACTAAAATCCTTCCTGCCACATTTTAAGTTGATATTCTTGCCTAGAGAACACATTCAGTTTGTATATGAGTATGAAATTCTACCTCCATTTCACTTCTTTTTTAAAAAATTTGAAGTATAGTTGATTTACAATGTTGTGCAAATTTCTGCTGTGCAGCAAAGTGACTCAGTTATACATATATATACATTCTTTTTCATATTCTTTTCCATTATGGTTATCACAGGATAGTGAATATAGTTCCCTGTGCTATACAGTAGGGCCTTGTTTATCCATCCTATATATAATAGTTTGCATCTGCTAATCCCAAACTCCCAATCCTTCCCTCCCCCTTGGCAACTGCAAGTCTGTTCTCTATGTCTGTGGGTCTCTTTCTGTTTCATAGATATGTTCACTTGGGCCATATTTTAGAGTCCACATATAAGTGATTTCATGTGGTATTTGTCTTTCTCTTTCTTACTTCACTTGGGATGATAATCTCTGGGTCCATCCATCTTGCTGCAAATGGCATTATTTCATTCTTTTTATGGCTGAGTAATATCCCATTGTATACAGATACCACATCTTCTTTATTCATTCATCTGTCAATGGACATTTACTACCTCCATTTCTTAAACCACAAATGGAATAGTTCATGTTTGAAGATCTCTAAAGTTCCATCCAGCTATATTAGTCCTATTAGCAATCACTGCCATCCTACAGAGTGATGGTTCTTGAACTTTTGGGAAACATAGTTTCCTTGTTAAGTAGCCAGTTACAGGCTATGGAACATCTCCCCAGTAAAATGTACATACACACAACATTTGGGGGCCTCCTAAAGTCCTCTGATGTCCCTGGACCCTGGATAAAGAGCCCCTGACAGAGCACAGACATCTTTTTAGGTGTGAATTCAGATGTGAGTTGTAAAGAATAGAGGCATTACTGAGAATTTTTGCATGACAGGATCCTTTAAATCAAATATACAAAGTCTTTTAACATTTTATTTTAAAATTTTGGTCACATGATCAATCTGTTTTACTCATGTCCTAATAATGATCTCTAAATGTCAGATAGAAACATGCAGGGCTAGTTTTAAATTTTCTCTTGGATCCCACTTGATATGATTTTATTACTGAAATACAAAAAGAAAATAAATCTCATCATAAGACAGCATCATTATTTACCCCAAGGACAAGCAGACTCTACCACATATGGATGGCATCTTCAAAGTCCTTTCTGTTGCCTACACATCAGTTAAAAGTTTATTTTCTTTTTTGGATAACAAACATTTAACTTTCAAAACAAAACCAAACAACATTATCATGATCTGTAAGTGGCATTCAGTGTGGCCCAGGTTCCCTACCACGCTGCTTGGCAAACTCCTCCTCTTAGGGTCCTGATTGTCTCAGCCCCCAAGCCTGGTTAGATGCCTCTGCCATTGCTCTTACAGACCCAGTCTCCCTCTCCCATCACAGTGCTTATCTTTACTATTGCAACTGCCCATTTTCTCGTCTATATTCCCCCCAAATACTTTAAACTCGGTGAGGGAGCAACATTCTCACTCACAGTTATTTTCCCAGCACTTAAGATAGTGCCTAACACATTCAGGGTGTTAAGTAAATGGTCATTGAGTGAATGCGTGAACAAGTGCACAACACATTGTGTATAAAAGATATTTCTGATCCGGTGGCTCTGTCATACTTTTTAAAAGAATAAGTGCAGTTACAATGAGCTCAGATTTCCAGTATGGGATTTCCCTGCCTGGAAGTCTGACCTATAAGTCAGCATCAGAAAGCTGATAGTCAATCAATTATCTGTTTTTGTAAATCATAGAAGACCGCGTTTTCATAGTGTGCAAACAATGGCTGTGGCTCTGGTTGGGGAAGAGAGAAAGGGTAAAGGGAAAAAAGAAAAGGGACTAAGGCTAAGCCAGATATAGCCAGGAGAGGAGTGGACGAGACTGACCTACAGTGGAGCAGAATTAACCAAAAGGGATCCTTGTTCTTATCTAAGAAGAGGGTGGGGCTTCAGATGAGGGGTAGGGGGACGGGGGGATATGTGGGCAAAGGAGAGGCAGGGAAGCAAGGATGGTCCAAAGCAGCAAGTAAAGGGAATGGGATTCGAGATGAACAGCAAATACCAAGAGCAGACATGAGAGGTGGAGCCCAGGGAAATGCCCAGATGCAGGGGCACACAGCAGGGTCTCTTCTGAGGAGAGGCAGCCAGCCCACTAGGTTCACCCACTTCCCTGGAAGGTTGATCTTCTGGGGATGCCTAACTCTGCCTGTCTTCTCAGAGAACACTTGGTGTTTTTAACCGAAAGGGGCGAGAATCTTCTTAGTGTGCCTTTTCACAGGAGAAGTATATACATCACAGTGTTCAAACGTTCACACATTGGAGTGTCACCCAAGGAGGCTTTTAGTCATCACACTTCGATAAGTAAGCCTGGTAGCCCACTTGACCTCAAACTAGTGGCTCTGCAGTACTTCCCCTTCATGATTCTGTAAAATAATTTTCTTGCCTCCACACTAAGAGGGTACATGGTATGAGAAGTCTCGTGGTGGATGCTCTGAGTAGATCAAGAGAAATCCTATTAAAATAAGAGAATGGGTACAAGCTACAGTTTGGAAAGACAAAAAAGTTTTAGAGATGGATGGTAGTGATGGTTGAACAACAACATGAATGCTCTCATTGCCACTGAACTGTACAGTTAAAAAGGTAAATTTTATGTTATATCACAATGAAAAAATATAAGACAATAACAGTAAGAACTTGATCTGAGGAAATGGTAGGTGCTTCCCAGTTTTAAATATAGAAAATCAAGAGACAGTAACAAAAGGAATATTCAGGGTCAGATGCTCAGTCAGGAGTTAAACTGGCCACTAAGTGCTGGGAATCCTGGTTTCTGGTACAATGTTCTTTTCAGGCAAAACTCCAAATCCAACCCTATCCCTTCACCATGCAAAACTGAGATTCTATAAGCCTCATAATGTTCTTTCATAAAGAGGATCAATTTCACAATGTGTGCAGCAGATTTTCAAAACTACGTCCTTTGATAAGTTCATCATATATCCTATTGAATTTTCTCTTGAAAATACATTCCTTAAAGTAGCATTTAACTCTACCGATATGAGCAGTTTTTATCTTTAAAAGGAAAGTTTCTGTTTCTTGTTCTTTCAGGGATTCTCACTTAGATTTTTTACTCCAGGAAAAGTTCCAAATGCATTGATATTTCCTGAAAAATATTCTTCCATGTGTCTAGGTATAATCCTGAAAATCCCTTCCCTAGAAGAAACGTAGGGCTATTTCTCAAATGTTGTGGCGATGCTCAGGGAAGATAAGTTTTTAGAGAGCTGAGGTGAAGATCCATTTTGGGGTCATAAGCAAAGGCTATGATTTGAACTTGAACTTACCTGGAAACAGAGTGCTTCTTGTTAAGAAGTCACAAGGTCTTCATAAAATTTAAAAATTTTACACTGAAAATTTCCATAGAATGTCTAGTCCCACTTTCTCACATTTTATAGAGGAGAACACCCAAGTCTAGGAAGGTTGAGTGACTCGCCAACGTCCCCCCGCCTCCTCCCTTCATGCTGCTTTACAAACCCTTCTTATGCACTTGTTTACAACGGGAATCATGCTCCTGAATGGCTGAAACACCACCCGGAAGACATTATGGGGAGCTCTCTGTTCCGAAATCTTGACCATCACTCCCCTTTTCAGAGAGAGAGAGAGAGAAGAGGGAATTCAGATGGCATTTTCCTCTGCTGTGACAGCCCACCTCTTTATTAAAATGATTCCCTGAGGGAGAATTCCATGCCCACCCCCCACACACACACACTATTATTTTTGTGTGTGTCATTCAAGGATTTCCCCTTGGTTTATTTTTTTGTTATTGGCAGATAATTGCTTGACAATGCTGTCTCATACTTTTAACTGTGTTTACTTCAATTCCTTTTTCAACTTGTTGTTAGAGTTTTTATTGCAATCCCTGTTTTTCCGCTTCTCATTCATGCTCTTTTTTCAGTTTCCTATTCCTTAGGAAATAGCCACTGTACATTTTTTTTGTATTTATTACTATTATTAACATATTACATAGCACATATTGAGAGGTAGTCAGTGACTACCACAAATATCTCCCAAAAATTAAGACTAATAAGAAGATAGATTTATTATTCTATTTTTTCATAGTTTGTGTTTTTGTTGTTTTTTCTGTGTTTTTTTTTAACATCTTTATTGGAGTATACTTGCTTTACAATGGTGTGTTAGTTTCTGCTTTATAACAAGGTGAATCAGTTATACATATACATATGTTCCCATATCTCTTCCCTTTTGCATCTCTCTCCCTCCCACCCTCCCTATCCCACCCCTCTAGGTGGTCACAAAGCACCGAGCTGATCTCCCTGTGCTCTGCAGCTGCTTCCCACTGGCTACCTATTTCACGTTTGGTAGTGTATATATGTCCATTACACTCTCTCACTTTGTCACAGCTTACCCTTCACCCTCCCCATATACTCAAGTCCATTCTCTAGTAGGTCTGTGTCTTTATTCCCATCTTACCTCTAGGTTCTTCATGATATGTTTTTATTTCTTAGATTCCATATATATGTGTTAGCATACGGTACTTGTCTCTCTCTTTCTGACTTACTTCACTCTGTATGACAGACTATAGGTCCATCCACCTCACTACAAATAACTCAATTTTGTTTCTTTTTATAGCTGAGTAATATTCTATTGTATATATGTGCCACATCCTCTTTATCCATTCATCTGATGATGGACACTTAGGTTGCTTCCATCACCTGGCTATTGTAAATAGAGCTGCAATGAACATTTTGGTACATGACTCTTTTTGAATTATGGTTTTCAAAGGGTGTATGCCCAGTAGTGGGATTGCTGGGTCATATGGTAGTTCTGTTTGTAGTTTTTTAAGGAACCTCCATACTGTTCTCCATAGTGGCTGAACCAATTCACCTTCCCACCAGCAGTGCAAGAGGGTTCCCTTTTCTCCACACCCTCTCCAGCATTTATTGTTTCTAGATTTTTTGATGATGGCCATTCTGACTGGTGTGAGATGATATCTCATTGTAGTTTTGATTTGCATTTCTCTAATGATTAATGATGTTGAGCATTCTTTAATGTGTTTGTTGGCAATCTGTATATCTTGAGAAATGTCTATTTAGGTCTTCTGCCCATTTTTGGATTGCGTTGTTTGTTTTTTTGTTATTAAGCTGCATGAGCTGCTTGTAAATTTTGGAGATTAATCCTTTGTCAGTTGCTTCATTTGCAAATATTTTCTCCCATTCTGAGGGTTATATTTTGGTCTTCTTTATGGTTTCCTTTGCTGCGGAAAAGCTGTGAAGTTTCATTAGGTCCCATTTGTTTATTTTTGTTTTTATTTCCATTTCTCCAGGAGGTGGGTCAAAAAGGATCATGCTGTGATTTAGGTCATAGAGTGTTCTGCCTATGTTTTCCTCTAAGAGTTTGATAGTTTTTGGCCTTACATTTAGGTCTTTAATCCATTTTGAGCTTATTTTTGTGTATGGTGTTAAGGAGTATTCCAGTCTCATACTTTTATATGTAGCTGTCCAGTTTTCCCAGCACCACTTATTGAAGAGGCTGTCCTTTCTCCACTGTACATTTCTGCCTCCTTTATCAGATATAAGGTGACCATATGTGCGTGGGTTTATCTCTGGGCTTTCTATCCTGTTCCATTGATCTATATTTCTGTTTTGTGCCAGTACCATACTGTCTTGATTACTGTGGCTTTGTACTATAGTCTGAAGTCAGGGAGCCTGATTCCTCCAGCTCCGTTTTTCGTTCTTAAGATTGCTTTGGCTATTCGGGGTCTTTTGTGTTTCCATACAAATTGTGAAATTTTTTGTTCTACTTCTGTGAAAAATGCCCGTGGTAGTTTGATAGGGATTGCATTGAATCTGTAGATTCCTTTGGGTAGTAGAGTCATTTTCACAATGTTGATTCTTCCAATCCAAAAACATGGTATATCTCTCCATCTATTTGTATCATCTTTAATTTCTTTCATCAGTGTCTTATAATTTTCTGCATACAGGTCTTTTGTCTCCTTAGGTAGATTTATTCCTAGATATTTTATTCTTTTTGTTGCAGTGGTAAATGGGAGTGTTTTCTTAATTTCCCTTTCAGATTTTTCATCATTAGTGTATAGGAATGCCAGAGATTTCTGTGCATTAATTTTGTATCCTGCTACTTTACCAAATTCATTGATTAGCTCTAGCAGTTTTCTGGTAGCATCTTTAGGATTCTCTATGTATCAGATAATGTCATCTGCAAACAGTGACAGCTTTACTTCTTCTTTTCTGATTTGGATTCCTTTTATTTCCTTTTCTTCTCTGATTGCTGTGGCTAACACTCCCAAAACTATGTTGAATAAGAGTGGTGAGAGTGGGCAACGTTGTCTTGTTCCTGATCTTAGTGGAAATGCTTTCAGTTTTTCACCATTGAGGATGATGTTGCCTGTGGGTTTGTCATATATGGCCTTTATTATGTTGAGGAAAGTGCTCTCTATGCCTACTTTCTGCAGGGTTTTTATCATAAATGGGTGTTGAATTTTGTTGAAAGCTTTCTCTGCATCTATTGAGATGATCATATGGTTTTTCTCCTTCAATTTGTTAATATGGTGTATCACACTGATTGATTTGCGTGTATTGAAGAATCCTTGCATTCCTGGAATAAACCCCACTTGATCATGGTGTATGATCCTTTTAGTATGCTGTTGGATTCTGTTTGCTAGTGTGTGTGTGTGTGTGTGTGTGTGTATATATATATATATATATTTTTTTTTTTTTGCCGTACATGGGCTTCTCACTGTTGTGGCCTCTCCCATTGTGGAGCACAGGCTCCGGACGTGCAGGCTTAGCGGCCATGGCTCACGGGTTCAGCCACTCCGCAGCATGTGGGATCCTCCCAGACCGGTGCACAAACCCACGTCCGCTGCATCAGCAGGCAGACTCCCAACCACTGCGCCACCAGGGAAGCCCTGTTTGCTAGTATTTCGTTGAGGATTTTTGCATCTATGTTCATCAGTGATATTGGCCTGTAGTATTCTTTCTTCGTGACATCTTTGTCTGGTTTTGGTATCAGGGTGATGGTGGTCTCATAGAATGAGTTTTGGAGTGTTCCTCCCTCTGCTATATTTTGGAAGAGTTTGAGAAGGATAGGTGTTAGCTCTTTTCTAAATGTTTCATAGAATTCGCCTGTAAAGCCATCTGGTCCTGGGCTTTTGTTTGTTGGAAGATTTTTAATCACAGTTTTAATTTCAGTGCTTGTGATTGCTCTGTTCACATTTTCTATTTCTTCCTGATTCAGTCTTGGCAGGTTGTGCATTTCTAAGAATTTGTCCATTTCTTCCAGGTTGTCCATTTTATTGGCATAGAGTTGCATGTAGTAATCTCTCATGATCTTTTGTATTTCGGCAGTGTTGGTTGTTCTCCTTTTTCATTTCTAATTCTAAGGTTTGAGTCTAATCCCTTTTTTTCTTGATGAGTCTGGCTAATGGTTTATCAGTTTTGTTTATCTTGTCAAAGAACCAGCTTTTACTTTTATTGCTCTTTGCTATCCTTTCCTTCATTTCTTTTTCATTTATTTCTGATCTGATCTTTATGATTTCTTTCCTTCTGCTAAGTTTGGGATTTTTTGTTCTTCTTTCTCTAATTGCTTTAGGTGCAAGTTTAGGTTGTTTATTCAGGATGTTTCCTGTTTCTTAAGGTAGGATCGTATTGCTATGAACTTCCCTCTTAGGGATGCTTTTGCTGCATCCCATAGGTTTTGGGTCGTCGTGTCTCCATTGTCATTTGTTTGTAGGTATTTTTTGATTTCCTCTTTGATTTCATCAGTGATCACTTCGTTATTAAGTAGTGTATTGTTTAGCCTCCACGTGTTTGTATTTTTTACAGATCTTTTCCTGTAATTGATATCTAGTCTCATAGTGTTGTGGTCGGAAAAGATACTTGATACAATTTCAATTTTCTTAAATTTACCAAGGCTTGATTTGTGACCCAAGATATGATGTATCCTGGAGAATGTTCCATGAGCACTTAAGAAAAATGTGCATTCTGTTGTTTTTGGTTGGAATGTCCTATAAATATCAATTAAGTTCATCTTGTTTAATGTATCATTTAAAGCTTGTGTTTCCTTATTTATTTTCATTTTGGATGATCTGTCCATTGGTGAAAATGGTGTGTTAAAGTTCCCTGCTATGAATGTGTTACTGTCAGTTTCCCCTGTTAAGGCTGTTAGTATTTGCCTTATGTATTGAGGTGATCCTATGGTGGGTGCATAAATATTTACAATTGTTATATCTTCTTATTGGATCAATCCCTTGATCATTATGTAGTGTCCTTCTTTGTCTCTTTTAATAGTCTTTATTTTAAAATCTATTTTTTCTGATATGAGAATTGCTACTCCAGCTTTGTTTTGATTTCCATTTGCATGGAATATCTTTTTCCATCCCCTCACTTTCAGTCTGTATGTGTCCCTAGGTCTGAAGTGGGTCTCTTGTAGACAGCATATATATGGGTCTTGTTTCTGTTTCCATTCAGCCAGTCTGTGCCTTTTGGTGGGAGTATTTAATCCATTTACATTTAAGGTAATTATCAATATATATGTTCCTATTCCCATTTTCTTAATTGTTTTTGGTTTTTTATTGTAGGTCTTTTCCTTCTCTTGTGTTTCTTGCCTAGAGAAGTTCCTTTAGCATTTGTGGTAAAGCTGGTTTAGTGGTGCTGAACTCTCTCAGCTTTTGCTTGTGTGTAAAGGTTTTAATTTCTCCATCAAATCTGAATGAGATCCTTGCTGGGTAAAGTAATCTTGGTTGTAGCTTTTTCTCCTTCATCACTTTAAATATGTCCTGCCAGTCCCTTCTGGCTTGCAGAGTTTCTGCTGAATGATCAGCTGTTAACCTTATGTGGATTCCCTTGTGTGTTATTTGTTGTTTTTCCCTTGCTGCTTTTAATATGTTTTCTTTGTATTTAATTTTTGATAGTTTGATTAATATGTGTCTTGGCGTGTTTCTCCTTGGATTTACCCTGTATGGGACTCCCTGAGCTTCCTGGATTTGGTTAACTATTTCCTTTCCCATGTTAGGGAAGTTTTCAACTATAATCTCTTCAAATATTTTCTCAGTCCCTTTCTTTTTCTCTTCTTCTGGGACCCCTATATTTCGAATGTTGGTGCGTTTAATGTTGTCCCAGAGGTGTCTAAGAGTGTCCTCAATTCTTTCCATTGTTTTTTCTTTATTCTGCTCTGCAGTAGTTATTTCCACTATTTTATCTTCCAGGTCACTTATCCGTTCTTCTGCCTCAGTTATTCTGCTATTGATCCCATCTAGAGTATTTTTCAGTGCATTTATTGTGTTGTTCATCGTTGCTTGTTTCCTCTTTATTTCTTCTAGGTCCTTGTTAAATGTTTCTTGCATTTTCTCTATTCAGTTTCCAAGATTTTGGATCATCTTTACTCTCATTATTCTGAATTGTTTTTCAGGTAGACTGCCTATTTCCTCTTCATTTGTTAGTTCTGGTGGGTTTTTATCTTGCTCCTTCATCTAGTGTGTGTTTTTCTGTCTTCTCATTTTGCTTATCTTACTGTGTTTGGGGTCTCCTTTTTGCAGGCTGCAGATTCGTAGTTCCTGTTGTTTTTGGTGTCTGTCCCCAGTGGCTAAAGTTGGTTCAGTGGGTTGTGTAGGCTTCCTGGTGGAGGGGACTAGTGCCTGTGTTCTGGTGGATGAGGCTGGATCTTGTCTTTCTGGTGGGCAGGTCCACATCTGGTGGTGTGTTTTGGGGTGTCTGTGGCCTTATTATGATTTTAGGCATCCTCTGTGCTAATGGATGGGGTTGTGTTCCTGTCTTGCTAGTTTTTTGGCATAGGGTGTCCAGCACTGTAGCTTGCTGGTCGTTGAGTGAAGCTGGGTCTTGTTGTTGAGATGGAGATCTCTGGGAGATTTTCGCCGTTTGATATTACATGGAGCTGGGATGTCTCTTGTGGACCAGTGTCCTGAACTTGGCTCTGCCACCTCAGAGGCACAGCCCTGACACCTGGCTGGGGCACCAAGAGCCTGTCATCTACATGGCTCTGATTAAAAGGGAGGAAAAAAAGAAAGAAGGAAAGAAAGGAGAAGATAAAATAAAATGAACTATAATAAAATTATTAAAATAAAAAATAATTATTAAGAAACAATTTTTTAAGTAATAAAAAAAGAAGGAAAGAAAGAAGAGAGCAACCAAACCAAATCCACCAATGATAATAAGTGGTAAAAACTATAGTAAAAAACAAACAAACAAACAAAAAACAACGGACAGACAGAACCCTAGCACTAATGGTAAAAGCAAAGCTATACAGACAAAATCTCACACAGAAGCATACACATACACACTCACAAAAAGAGAAAAAGGGAAAAAAAAATTTCCTTCCTCCAAAGTCCACCTCCTCAATTTGGGATGACTCGTCTATTCAGGTATTCCACAGATGCAGGGTACATCAAGTTGATTGTGGAGATTTAATCCACTGCTACTGAGGGTGCTGGGAGAGATTTCCCTTTCTCTTCTTGGTTTGCACAGCTCCCGGGGCTCAGCTTTGGATTTGGCCCCGCCTCTGCGTGTAGGTCGCCGGAGGGCATGTGTTCTTCGCTCAGACAGGACGGGGTTAAAGGAGCCGCTGATTCGGGGGCTCTGGCTCACTGAGGCCAGGGGGAGGGAGGGGCATGGAGTGCGGTGCGAGCCTGCGGCGGCAGAGGCCAGTGTGACGTTTGCACCAGCCTGAGGTGCACCCTGTGTTCTCCCAGGGGAAGTTGTCCCTGGATCACGGGACCCTGGCAGTGGCGGGCTGCACAGGCTCCCGGGAGGGGAGGTGGGGATAGTGACCTGTGCTCGCACACAGGCTTCTTGGTGGTGGCAGCAGCAGCCTTAGCGTCTCATGACCATCTCTGGGGTCCACAGTGATAGCCGCGGCTTGCACCCGTCTCTGGAGCTCCTTTAAGCGGCGCTCTGAATCCCCTCTCCTCGCACACCAGGAAACAATGGTCTGTTGCCTCTTAGGCAGGTGCAGACTTTTTCCCGGCCTCCCTCCTGGCTATCCGTGGTACACTAACCCCTTAAGGCTGTGTTCACGCCGCCAACCCCAGTCCTCTCCCTGGGATCCGACCTCCGAAGCCCGAGCCTCAGCTCCCAGACCCCGCCCGCCCTGGTCTGTGAGCAGACAAGCCTCTCGGGCTGGTGAGTGCCGATCGGCACCGATCCTCTGTGCGGGAGTCTCTCCACTTTGCCCTCCGCACCCCTGTTGCTGTGCTCTCCTCCATGGCTCTGAAGCTTCCTCCCTGCCTACCACCTGTCTCTGCCAGTGAAGGGGCTTCCAGTGTGTGGAAACCTTTTCTCCTTCACAGCTCCCTCCCAGAGGTGCAGGTCCCGTCCCTATTCTTTTGTCTCTGTTTTTTCTTTGTTCTTTTGTCCTACCCAGGTACGTGGGGAGTTTCTTGCCTTTTGGGAGGTCTGAGGTCTTCTGCCAGCATTCAGTGGGTGTTCTATAGGAGCTGTTACACGTGTAGATGTAATTCTGATGTATTTGTGGGGAGGAAGGTGATCTCTGCATCTTACTCCTCTGCCATCTTGAAGTTCTCTGGAAATGCTTCTTAATGAATGCTCTTTCAAGTTACTGAGAGATCAGAAAGTATCATTGGAGCACCTAAACTCTAGGAGGACAGGGACACTCTGGGGCTTGTGACTGTGAGTGGTCCATTGGTGAGAAGAGCAGGGGATGGAGGGAGACACAAACTCCTGTCTTCTCAGGGGAGCATATGACAGACTCTCTTTTTGAGACTTTGTAAATATCAAGCCTCAGATATTTCACTTTGATCTAAACCCCTGATGGAACCAGACACACAATAAATTATATAATTACTCTATTAAGATTTGCCAAAAAGCCTGCAGAGCTGATTCTATTCCATGCACCTGCTGATCAGATCAACTCAGCATGTGTGTTAATGATCTCCATCCAGAGAACAGAAACAGGGACACAAAAACAATTCTGTCCTTGCTGCCCGGAGGTTAAATATGATAGCTCCTTAGAGACAACTGCATCTGGTGTTCATGGGAGATCTAAAGGTAATTGCCAATGTAGTTGCCATTCCATGCTCACATTTCAAAGATGCAAATATGAGGAAACTTTTGATGCATACGGAGTTTATTGGTTTTCCTGCTAATCAACCAATTTCACAAGTATTTACTGAATAGTGTGTACCCAGCATCCTTTCATAGAGGCATAAGAGATTCCGAAGAAGTAGAAATTGGTTCTTGTCTTTAATGAAGGCATTTCTAATCTTGTCAATTTATGCATTTAGTCATTAAACAAATTTTTTTAAGCATGTGTGAGGATGGTAAGTCACGTACACATGAAAGTCATTGAACATAGTAGAGCATAATTGGGTGCTACACGCAGTTTCTCCTCGAGGGCCAGACAACAAAACAATACTCATGAAAACTACTAAGTGCCAGTACTGGCGACACAGAAATGGGCAAGACAGAGCCCATATCATTAAGAAGCTGACAGCCAGGGAGAAAAATAAATAAACCAGAAATTACAACACAATATGGTATAATTAGGTAAGTGCAACAGAGGAGGGCAGATGGTCAAGGAATGCCCTTCAACCGAGTGTTGAAGCTTAAATGTAAGTTCAAAGAATGTAGGTCCAGGGTCGAATGGGAAGAAATGTCAACGGCATGGCCAGAGAAAAAGGCAAGCTTGTGACTTGTTTGCAAGGGCCTCAGAAGTCACAAGTCCCTCCTCTATGACTGCGCCACGAATTCCAGCTACTTCTGTTGCCCCAAACTTTCGTCTCTGTCTCCTCTACTGAGTGGAATCTCAGGGCTCTTCTCAGATTCAACATTCTGCACCACTGGGAGGAAACTAGAGATCCCGGGGCTGACTTTGAGACCTTTTCTTAGCGATTGCACTCCTGCGCCACCTGTTGGCCAACGCCTGAAAACCGTTGCCTTATGTTTGTCCAGTTTCATTTAGTTTGCGTGGGAGGGAGGCGTAGTACTGTACAAGTCACTTCATGTGGCTGGGACTTTCCCACGTGTCTTGAATAACCCTTCACTAGGCCCTGATGCATCTACCTTCCAGTTTCTCAAACCTCCATTCCTATCGCTTTCACGTCCTCCACTTCTTCCCTAGTGAAATTGCTTTCATGAGTCACTTGTGACATCCCTATTGCCACAGTCAATGGGTATTTTTCTTCCACCTTAAGCCTCCCTGACCGCTTGTTAGTATTTGAACTGGTTAACTGGTATCTACTTTTTGAAACTCTTTGGATTCTCAACGTTATGACTCAGCTTCTGCCTCTGACTCACTCTTCTCCGTTTTGTTTGCTGGCCTCAATGGCTCCACTGCTGGATAACAGGTGTTCCCCAGGACTGTTCCCCAGGGTGCTTGTCCTGGACCCCCTGGGCATCTGCTCTATGTTCATAGCTTTACATTGTTAATTTCTTGTCCTGCCTGCCACTGTCTCTTTTATGCTAATGATTCTAACTTTGATCCTGTCTTTACACAAACTCTTGTCAGAGCTCTCCAGTTGCCTAGTACCTGGATATCCTGCCTCCAAATTGATCTGGATTCTGTCTCCTCTTTAACCTTATCTTATGCTCTTCTTTCCATTGTTTACTGTAGTCCATCTACACTGACCTGAATTTAATTCCTAAAACACACCAAACTCTTTCCCACCTCAGGGTCTTTGCACATGCTGTTCCTGCTTCCTGATTCACTCTTCCCTCTGTTTTTCATGTCTATCTTTTCCTCATCCTAAGGTCTCAGTTTACCTGTAATCTCCTCAGAGAGACTTCCCTTGACAATCAACCTAGACTACTCAGGCGTACCTTGGACATATTGCGGGTTTGGTTCCAGACCACAGCAATAAAGGGAATATCACAATAAAGCGAGTGACATGAATTTTGGGTTTCCCAATGCATGTAAAAGTTATGTTCACACTACTCTGTATTGTCTTAAGTGTGCAATAGCACTATGTCTAAAAAATGTACATACTTTAAAAATATTTTATTGCTAAAAATGCTAACCATCATCTGACAATGCAGGGTTGCTACAAACCTTCAATTTGTTAAAAAACAAAAAAAACAAAAAAAAAAAACACAAAACAGTATCTCCAAAGCTCAATTAAATGAAGCACAATAATAAGCCTGTACTCTGTTATTCTCTAGCACTACTCCTTCTTGCTTTCTCCATAGTACTTAGAATTTGTAATATGTATTGATGTATTTGCTTACTCATGTTGTATTCACAGGTTTATGTGTTTGTTCGCTTACGCTAAGCTTCGCACAGTCTGAGACCATGTCTGTTTTTTCAGTTCATCTCTCCTGGCACTCAGCATACTGCCTGGCACACAGTAGTTTCTAAGTATTTGTTGGATGCTGGAGTGAGCTCATGACTAGACTCACTATCCTTTTCTTCTCTACAAAAAGCTCCTCCATGCCAGGTCTCCTGTGCTTGGCATTGATGTTGGTAACACAAACATATAAAGTCTTCCATAATCCTACAGCATTTTGTTCATATATTAATAAAGAAAAATAAACTTTGAGACAAGGTGAACACTGGGCTGAGAGAAAACGATGGGTTAGGTTCTGTAGGATGGGGCTTTGAGGAAAGGAGCTGGATACAGGGTTTTTAAAGCTGTGACCACAATTGGTCTCAAAGCTCAGATTCACTTCATTATGATGTAGCTTCACCATTGTTGAGTGCAGAGGGTACCGTTGACCCTCCAGACCACAAGCAGTCATCAGGCTGTTTTCCAGCTGGTTTTGACTAGTTTCCGAAGAAGCATTGCCCTATAAGGGTGGCTCCCTCTTCTGAGGTCTTACAGTTTCTTTTACCCTCTGGACCCAGTTTCCTGCAGATCCTCATTTCCATTAAGCCCAAGATTTATCAGTATATTAGCACTTTCCATGTTGGATAATAATTCAGCTGTTTTCCAGCCTCTTCACCCCGATGTACCATGAACCGAGGCAGAGAGATTTGGTCTTCACCCTCTTTGCATCCTCTATAGCCTAGGTCAGTGTGTGGCACACAGGAGACCCTGCAGTAAAGGTTTATAAATGAATGAATGCCAAACCTCCCCTAGTCAAGACAAATAGTAGCCAGGAAAATTAGTCTCTGGGCTCTAGGTGTGTAGGTCAAGGGTTACCCAGAATTTTCTCTCTGATATCAGATAACTTCCATCCTCACATGGCAGTAACTCTGGGCAACCCTGGGGGCTGGGAGCATGTGGCAGTCAGAAAGAGCCAACGAGGGCATGGTGTTGTCCGGGGATGGGGATGGGGCGGGTTGGAGAGGTGAGGATGGTAAGAGGAGATGGATTCAGGAATGTTTAAAAGGGGATGCCAGCAGGACCCTTTATTCTAGTGCCTGTGTAGTAAAGTTAAGTCATCTTCCAGACAGTGTGAACATCAGAAGGAGGGTCTTCCACTCCATTAGATAAATTTAGGATTGTGAGAGGAGAAAGTGACTAGCAAACTGTAAGGGCTGCCTCCACAAGAGAGGTTTAAATATATTATGCTCAACTGTCAGTACCAGTGCATTAAGTGTTCTAACACTTGTGGGGCTGCTGTAATTTGCCTCACATGGGTGAGCACAGTATTCCCAGGGAATAAATTACTTTCACTTGCTTACCAAAGGAACAGAACAAATACTTTAATATGTATTCCTCCTCTTTGGCCAATAAATTACCTTTATATCGAGGATTTTGATTGAACATTTTCAGCAGCCGTGGGAGCAGGTGCTTAACATGCCAAACCAGTTCCCCTGAGTTCTGGGTAGGAGAATTTCAGGGAACTTAAAGTTTCACATCTCCTATTAAATTATAAAGTTATGCATGATTTTTATGAGTTTTTTGCACTGTGAATAAAGGATTATCTTTCTTCAAACAAAACTACCCTGAATTACGTGGTTTTGCTATTTTTTCTTCCTTCCATCCATCCATCCATCCAACCAGCCAGCCAGCCAGCCAGCCAGCCAGCCAGCTAGCAGCCAACCATCCAACTAGCCACCCACCCACCCACCCACCCATCTATGCATCCATCTACCTATCCATCCTGCAGATCCTCATTTCCATTAAGCCCAGGATTTGTCCGTATATATATATTTGTCAGTATACGTTTCCATGTTTTGTTATAATTCACCTGTTTCTCCATCCTCTTTACCCCAGTATACCATGAACCAAGGCAGAGAGACTCGGTCTTCCTCCTCCACCATGCATCAGCATATGTGTCCATCCCCATCTCCCACATGACAGATTTGGGGTGGTTTGTCTACTCATTAAAAGAACATGATTTCTGTATTTTCAAAATCTCTGTGTAGAAAATTTTTCTCTTTGCATTTGTATGCTCTCTGCACTTTCTGCACACACTCTCTCACCTCCCACACCTTTCTCAATAAATGCCAACACTATTGCCCCTATGATTACAGCAATAGTATTTTTTCCAGAGTCAAAAATGACTGTCATGTCACTAAAGCCACACTTTGTGTCGTGGTTGTCTTCTCTCACTCACTCTCTGTCTTTGGCTTCCACATTGTTACATCCTTCTGGTTTCCCCACCACTTTTGGGTCTCATAGCCCTTTTGTTATTTCATAGGTTCATATCCCTTTCATATTGGTTCCTTGCCCCTCAGTCCACTTGTCTGCATTTCTCAATCATCTCTCTAATCTCATTCCCTCCTGTAGGAGTTTACTAGGGCTGCTGTAACGAGTACCACAAACTTGGTGGCTTAACTAGCAGAAATGTATTGTCTCATAGTTCTGGAGGCTAGAAGTCTGAGATCAAGGTGTCAGCAGGGTTGCTTCCTTTCTGAGGCCTGTGAGAGGAAATCTATTCCATGCTTCTTGCCTAGCTCATGGTGATTTGTTGGCAATCTTTGGCTTGTAGAAGCATCACCCCAATATCTGCCTTCATCTTCACATGGTGTTTTCACTGTGTGTGTGTGTGTGTGTGTGTTCAGATTTCCCTTTTTTATAAGGACACCCGTCATATGGAATTGGGCCCACCCTAATGGCCTCATTTTCATTTGATCACCTCTGTAAAGACCCCTTCTCTAAATAAGGTCACATTCTGACATACTGGGGCGTTAGGATGTCAACGTGTGAATTTGGCCGCTTGTGATGGGGGGTGGACACATTTTAATCCATAACCTCTGCTATGGTTTCAATGACTTGTCCACTGATGACTCTCAAATCTGTGAATCCATCCGAAACCTGTCTCCTAAACTCTAGACCTGTGTGTCCAACTGCCCCCTGTCCATCTCCCCTTGCGTGAATTTCCCATGCCTTAAACTCAGCATGCCTAAGACTATATTCATCACCCACCCCCTGAACTAGGTCTTCCCCCTAGCTCAGTGAATAATGGCGTATCACTTCAACTGTCTGGACAGAAACTGATACTTATCCTTGACTCTTCCTTCACCCTCATTTCTACAACCATATCCAATCATTTCCCAAGTTAGATCGATTCTCTCTGCAGGTGCTCTCAAATCTACCCCTTCTACTCACTGCTACCACCTCTTCAAGGTCATTACCCTCTCTCCTCCAGACCACTCCAGTGTTCTCTTTTTTTTTTTTTAATTATATGTTTGGACGCGTTGGGTCTTCGTTGCTGTGCGCGGGTTTTTTCTCTAGTTGCAGCAAGCAGGGGCCACTCTTCATTGCGGTGCATGGGCTTCTCGTTGTGGTGGCTTCTCTTGTTGTGGAGCATGGGCACTAGGAGCGCAGGCTTCAGTAGTTGCAGCGCACACGGGCTCAATAGTTGTGGCATGTGAGCTCTAGAGCACTTGGGCTCAGTAGCTGTGGCGCATAGGCTTAGTTGCTCCACGGCATGTGCGATCTTCCCGGACCAGGGATAGAACCTGTGTCCCCTGCCTTGGCAGGTGGATTCTTAACCACTACACCACCAGGTAAGTCCCTCTGGTGTTCTCTTAATAAGTCATTCTATCCCTGGTTTTACTCCCTCTTAATCCACTGCAGAGCGTTCTTCTAAAAACCCAAATCTGATCATTCCATTTTCCTCCTTAAAGCCATTCTGTGGCAGTGTGGACAGTGTGGACACCATAACAATTGTGGAACTGACCCAATGTGGGTTGTTTAGCTTTCACCGTGTCCCCTGAGGCAGAAACTTGCAGTTGTATTTAGATTGTGGCTTAAATCACAGCAGAGCTGCCTAAGCAGCTGCCTCTGCCAGTTCTTGACCTGTACTCCTCCCAAGTGACAAATGTATATACTAACTGCATTAACTGTACCCTGGCACGCTCATCTGCTCATTTATTTATTTCTGCTCATGAACAAGGCATAAGTATTTTGTGAACTGATGCATAGGCTTATGGTTTGAAAGCCAATTCCCAAATGAGAAGATACTTGCAGACCATTGGCAGTGGCAAGTCAATTGGCTCCCAGATTAAAAGTTGGCTTGCCCATCCATTTGGCATATAGCTTTCATTGTATAAATTACTGTGTACTTTGCTTTTCCTCTCCTACACCATAAGAAAAAGGGCAGGCATTGTGCCTTCTTATCTTCCTTACACTTAGCAAAGGGCTAGGCATATAGTAGGCATCAATAACTTTAATAACAGAATTAGGCCAATAGCCTCAGGTCTTCTGAATTGGCTTTTGACAGTAATGAATTATGAGGCCACCTTATTAATATTTTGTCAAGTCTGTCAATCAAGAAACTCACCGGGACCATTTGGAAGGGAATGTATTCCAAGAGATTCTACCAGGGAAGAATTTGTAAGTAGGCGTTTCTACAGTCAGTAGGGAGTATTTTGCAAGATTTTCAGAGCAATAGTGACATTGTAAGAGGGTAGCACTTATGCTGCAAGGTACCTAGGGATCTTAGTACCTTTTTGTGCACCTCTATATGCATAAATACCCTGGTACAAATTACAAGGAAATTAAGGCTTTGGGGGAAGAAGAGACAAAAGCTAAACTAGAAGAAAGTCAATGTGAAGGCTTAAAGAAAAGCAAACAGTGATTCAAAGCAAGCTCAACATACAAAAATCCAGAATTAGAAAACAAATTAGAATCAGTTATTTTAGCAAGAAGTTATTATTTCAAGCATAAACACTCCCACTGCATCTAAAATATGATTTTAAAATACCATTACATTATTTGTATGTGTTTTAAGAATAGTATATCTGCTATTATAAAAAGCAAAATAGTAGTGTGACCTTTTTTTAAATTGAAGTATAGTTGATTTACAATATTGGGTAAGTTGCAAGTATACAGCATAGTGATTTTTTTTTGAAGATGATATTCTGTTACAAGTTATTGAATATAATTCCCTTTGCTGTACAGTAAATCCTTGTTGCTTATCTATTTTATGTATAGTAGTTTGTTAATCCCATACTCCTAATTTGTTCCTCTACCCCTCTCTCTCCCCTTTATAACCATGTTTGTTTCCTATGTCTGTGAGCCTATTTCTGTTTTATATATAGATTCATTTGTATTATTTGTTAGATTCCACATATAAGTGATATCATACAGTATTTGTATTTCTCTGTCTGACTTATTCCACTAAGCATAATATTCTTTAGGTCCATCTGTGTTGCATCTGTGTGGCAGCAAATGGCAATATTTCATTCTTTTTTATGACTAATAATCCATTGTGTGTGTGTGTGTGTATATATATATATATCTTCTTTTTTAATATATATCTTTATTGGAGTATAATTGCTTTACAATGTTGTGTTTCTGCTGTACAACAAAGTGAATCAGCTATATGTATACCCATATCCCCATATCCCCTCTCCCTTAAGCCTCCCTCCCACCCTCCCTATCCCACCCCTCTAGGTGGTCACAAAGCACTGGGCTGATCTCCCTGTGCTATGCGGCTGCTTCACACTGGTCATCCACTTTACATTCGGTAGTATATATATGTCAGTGCTACTCTCTCAGTTCATTCCAGCTTCCCCTCCTCCACCTGTGTCCTCAAGTCTGTTCTCTACATCTGCGTCTTTATTCCTGCCCTGCCACTAGTTTCATTAGTACTGTTTTTTTAGATTCCATATATGTGCACTAGCATACGGTATTTTTCTCTTTCTGAGTTACTTCACTCTGTATGACAGACTCTAGGTCCATCCACCTCACTACAAATAACCCTATGGGGACCATTCAGCCTCTGATCTGGGCCAATTCCTGCACGTGCTCGCCCCCAAAGTCCACAGCTGCCAGAGCTAGACCATTTTCATTTGTGGGAACACTCATTGTCTACTCAGATAGTCCATAGATGCAGGGTTTACCTAGCTCAGCAGCTTGTACAGCTGATGGAAAGATTTTTGATCTTCTTCCTTAGTTGCCCCATCCCTGGGGTTCAGCTTTGGTTTTTATCCCCATCTGTGTGTGGTCCACCCACAGGAGTCTGGTCCTGAGGCTGCCTTGGAGCTCTTGGGTTTGCCCCAGTGAGGACAGGGCATGGAGGTGGTATGACTGCTTGGATCGCAGGAGCCCCGACAGTGCCAGATGCGCAGGGAAGCTGGTGGCCACCGGCACAAGAGATATCGCCCTAGTGAGGGCCTTTTCTGGCACCCGGCAGCAGGCGCGCAATGGCCATCCCTGAGAGGGCTTCGTTTATCGTCGTCAGCAGGCACTGACGTGTGGGGAGAGAGAGGCTGCAAGAGTGGCTTGCCCCCCTGCGTGTTACTCAGCAGTAGTGCCCTGCTTCCATGGCAGTCCCGTCTTCCTCTGTAGGTATTCCCTGCTGCGGATTTCCTCCCTCCCGTCCCCTCAGTCTGTCTCCCCACAGCCAACAGCAATTCTCGCTCCGGGCCTGTTCTCCAGTCCCCGTGCTCCAGCACCCAGCCCCCTTGCACACCTGTGAACACATGTCCAAGTCCAGGGCATGCAGGGCCGCGGTACGGACCGTCTGTGTATTTCTCATTCTGTCCTGTCTGCCACAGATCAGCCGCTTCACCCTCTTCCGACAGCCTCAAATGCTTTTCTTTCTGTCCCAGTCGATTTCTCTGTTGGAGAGGAGGTTTCCCCGAATTTGGGACTCTCTCCTCTGCTTCTGTCTCCCCCCTGCTCCCCGGGGTGCAGGTCCCATCCAGCTTCCTCTCCTCCTCCTCCTCCCTTCTTTTTGCCATCCTACCCAGTTATGCGGGGATCTTTATAGTCCTGTCCGGTGTCCAAGGTCTTCTGCTAGTCTTCAGCTGGTGTTCTGTGAGAATTGTTGCATCTATAGATGTATTCCTGATGCATCTGTGGAGAGAGATGAACTCCACGTCCTCCTGGAATGAACCCAACTTGATCATGGTGTATGACCCTTTTAATGTATTGATGGATTCAGATTGCTAATATTTTGTTGAGGATTTTTGCATCTATATTCATCTATATTCATCAAATATTTTGTTGAGGATTTTTGCATCTATAATTTTTTTTGGTAGTATCTTTGTCTAGTTTTGGTATCAGGGTGATAATGTCCTCATAGAATGAACTTGGGAGTATTCCCTGCTCTCATAGTTGTGTAGTATTAAGGCCAGCATCTTACCAACTAAGAGAAAGGGTGTGTATTCAAAGGCACAATTTCCAGAACTGCATTTAATAATCTAGGAGTAGCTGAACTATAAATTTATACCAGGCCTGTTAGCACTTTTATTTTCTTCATATAGCATAGCATTTTCTTATCTATTTTGCTTCAATTTACTGAGATGATCTCTTTGGGAAATGTTCTAAAGTGGATTCTAAATTTTTCATTTTCATGGGTTAAAGTAAATATTTCAGAACAGGCCTTTTCACTGTATGGCCAACGAATCTCAACTTGTTGGCATCAGAGTGACTCGAGTAATGGGAGAAGTGAGGTTGGTGCATCTTAAGAGATTCTCCCTCTCCACCTTCACCTGTGAGTCAGCCAACTCTCTTCCAGTGGAAAACTTGTCCCCAGGTATTCAGCAAAGGTAACACCCTGCTATACCCCCTTAAAAATGTCTGTCATTGGGTTCTTATAGGAAAGCTGGTAAGAATTCCCAAAAATCTTCCTAAATGCTCTCAGTGGGCCCCTCCCTGAGAACCAAGATAGTCACCCATAGAGATGGCTGCAATCCAAAGAGAAACAGTGAGTGAAAACTTCAGAGATAAAGGGGGAAGGACAGGTCAGGAGGGAGCTTCGAGGTTGGGTGCATGCAAAGGTCCTGCAGAGTCGGTGTCAGACACAGAATCCTCAGAAGTTGGATATGCCTGGTTAGAAAACAGGAGATTTACTGAGTGGACTTGGGAGGAAAGACTCACAGAACCTTGGAAAATGTGCAGGAACTAAGAGACCTTTACAGCCAAGCAGCTAAAACAATCTGCCATGTTGTTGCTGTTGCCATCACTACCGACACCCTAACCAGACAGCCTGCCACTGCTGCTCATGGAACTTTAGCCTTCCTGGCTTCCCTGAGATTCAGAGTTCTGGATAGGAGCATCTGATTAGCTGAAACCAAACCTTGTCTGCACCCTATTGCCAGGGGCAGGGAGAGAGAGTTATCTCTTTCCTTTAGCTTCTACTCTGGGATATGAGTCACTTTTCCACCAAAGATTATGTAATGGGGAGGGTAGCTTCCCCCTAAATGAGAAGGGAGTTGGGTGCTGGGCAGTTAAAAATAGGACAGAGCGCCAAGGTATCCACATTAAAAACATTCAGGGAGTTATTAACTGGGCTCAGAGATTTAAAAAAATTATTATTTGTTCTTTTGCAATGAAAAACATCTTCTATTATTTGGGAAAATTTTGAAGACCAAGACTATCACCCCCAAAATTTTAAAGGCAATTTTGTGATACTCTGCTGATTCACATCTAGGA
Source organism: Aethalodelphis obliquidens (assembly GCF_003676395.1). Lineage (NCBI taxonomy): Eukaryota > Metazoa > Chordata > Mammalia > Artiodactyla > Delphinidae > Aethalodelphis > Aethalodelphis obliquidens. Next base: position 31,577,631 of record NW_020837954.1, on the reverse strand, counting down.
TCAGCCACATAGATTCAAAATTCTTTCTTAGGTCCCTTTGGAGTACTTTAAAATTCATTTCAGATTCCTATGAATGTTCAGCAGAAATCATCAAGATTAACCCATAATCTAATTCTACAGATGAAAGAAGGTATAAGGAGCGACAAGCTTGAGTAGTCAGAGACTGGGTATGGGCAAGATAAGAGGTAACCCAGGTTAGGAAAACAACTTTAGACTTAATAAAATATGGGTGTGATTAGGGACAGAGCTGAGGGAAGGGAATCATCCTTGGGCAGCACTGAGGAAATAAAATCTTGATACTGTAGGGAGCTGGAGGGTCAGAAATTTTGTAAATGAGCAAGTGTTAAAGATGGTATTTTATTTGGGGGAGGAGAACCAGGAGAAAGGCATCTTGACCTCAAGCTCTTCTTTAGAATACAAATCTAGAACATGCACTTGACAAGTATATGGGTTGCTTAAGAAAGAATGGAGCTCTTCTGGCAAACACAGGCCCTGGGTGAGGGGTGCTGTGGTTGCATTGCACAAGACTGAGATCATGACCAGGAAGACTAAGACCAGTTTATATGTACAGATACTATTATTATTGATGTTCTTTCTATTTTTACCATGTGAATGCCTGGATCTTAGCAGGGGGAAAATGGTCTCACTGCAATACACATTACTAAAGGAGACTTCCCATTTCTCTTTAAAGAACATGCTTTTGCTTGAAAATTTTCCAAATAGGTGCATTTCCTCCAGGTTCTATCTATTCTTTGCATTCTGCCCTCTCCTGCAAGTTTTGCCTTCATGAAACCCTCCTTCCAACCCTTCATCCCTTTTCAAAATACTTCTTTTGTTCTTAACAGTTAAAAGGGCAAAATCCCCACTTGACTTTGCTGGAAGCTGCTCTGGGCTCTCTTCCAATCCAAACTCTGCCCTGCTCTAGGCTCTTTTCCAATCCAAACCCTGCCCTGCTCTAGGATCTGCTGGACTCCACCGTCCTCTATTAAGCATCCTCTAATTTTTCAGTCTGAAATTAATCTCTCCACCCTCTGAACAATAATTGTTCTTACTTTATGTACCACTGAACTATTTTCCTTTCATATTCTTAGGTATTCTTGTGAATATTTATTCTCTTATCTTCCCAACAAGATTGTTAACCTCTTGCATATAGAAACAGCTCAACAATTCTGGTCAGCTGAAATGCGAAGGCAGCAAAGTACATTGGAAAGAATATGGGCTTTGGAACTGGACACATCTGATTTTTAATCCTTACTTGGGCTATGGAGATTTACTTTCCTCATACGTAAAATGGGGATAGTAAAATTCACCCCACAGTATTGTGGTGATGTCTGGAGATCTTATGTAAAGAACTTAGTACATATAAAGCGTTAAGTAAGTGCTAGGCATTTTTAGTTTTGCATCATAAAAATAGGAAGCAGTGATGTACTCTTTAGTTTTAAAGTTAGTTACAGACAGAGAAAAATCATATTCCAGATAGAATTAATACTGTTTTAGAGATATGTATAGCAGAAATGTAACACTTATTAGTCTTTTCCTCCAAAAAATTACAGATTTTAGGTAAACAAAGACTTAGCTTTTAAAAGGTTTTTTAAAAAGTCACTTTAATATGCATTTATAAATACCCAAATATTTCAGTTTTACATCTCAAAACTCTAGTTGTTAGGTAATGGGCATTTGATAATGATTTCAAATAAAATAATTAAGTCTCAGAAAAAATTTAGTATGAAACATAATCCATACAAAAAATATGAATAATAACATAATGAACAGCCAGGTCATTTTATTTTTTTTTTATTTTTTGCTGATTATTTTTAATTTTTATTTTATATTGGAGTATAGTTGATTTACAGTGTGTTAGTTTCAGGTGTACAGCAAAGTGATTCAGTTATACATCTCTCCATTCTTTTTCAGATTCTTTTTCCATATAGGTTATTACAGAATATTGAGTAGAGTTCCCTGTGCTATATAGTAGGTCCATGTTGATTATCTATTTTATATATATTAGTGTCTATATGTTAACCCCAAATTCCTAATTTATCCCTCCCCCACTTTCTCCTTTGGTAACCATAAGTTTGTTTTCGAAGTCTGTGAGTCTGTTTCTGTTTTGTAAATAATTTCGTTTGTATAATTTTTTAGATTCCACATATATGTAATATCATATATTTGTCTTTGGCTTACTTCACTTAGTATGATAATCTCTAGGTCCATCCATTAATAATAATGCAGGGCTTCCCTGGTGGCGCAGTGGTTGGGAGTCCGCCTGCCGATGCAGGAGGCATAGTTTCATGCCCCGGTCCGGGAAGATCCCACATGCCGCGGAGCGGCTGGGCCCGTGAGCCATGGCCGCTGAGCCTGCGCGTCCGGAGCCTGTGCTCCACAACGGGAGAGGCCACATCACGAGAGGCCCGCGTAACGCAATAATAATAATAATAATAATAATGGCATTATTTCATCTTTTTATGGCTGAATAGTATTCCACTGTATATGTGTACCACTTCTTTATCCATTCCTGTTGATGGACATTTAAGTTGTTTCCATGTCTTGGCTACTGTGAATACTGCTGCAATGAACATTGGGGAACATAAATCTTTTCAAAGTATGGTTTTCTCTGGATATATGCCCAGGAATGAGATTGCTGTATCATATGGTAGTTCTATTTTTAGTTTTTTAAGGAACCTCCATACTGTTCTTCATAGTGGTTGTAACAATTTACATTTTCACCAACTGTATACGAGGGTTTCCTTTTTTCCACACCCTCTCCAGCATTTATTGTTTGCAGATTGTTTTGATGATGGCCATTCTGACCCGTGTGATGTGATACCTCACTGTAGTTTTGATTTACATTTCTCTAATAATTAGCAATGTTGAGCATCTTTTCATGTGCTATTTAGCCATCTGTATGTCCTCCTTGGAGAAATGTCGATTTAGATATGGTGCCCATTTTTTGTTTGGGTTATTTGTTTTTTGATATTGAGCTGCATGAGCTGTTTGTATATTTTGGAGATTAATCCCTTGTCAGTTGCTTCATTCGCAAATATTTTCTCCCATTCTGTGGGTTGTCTTTTCGTTTGTTTATTGTTTCCTTTGCTATGCAAAACCTTTCAAGTTTAATTAGGTCCCTTTTGTTTATTCTTGTTTTTGTTTTCGTTACTCTAGGAGGTGGATCCAAAAAGATATTTCTGCAATTTATGTCAAAGAATGTACACCTATGTTTTTCTCTAAGAGTTTTATAGTGTCTGGCCTTACATTTAGGTCTTTGATGCATTTTCAGTTTACTTTTGTGTACACTGTTAGAGAATGTTCTAATTTCATTCTTTTACATGTGGCTGTCCAGTTTTCCCAGCACCACTTATTGAAGAGACTATCTTTTCTCCATTGTATATTCTTGCCTCCTTTGTCGTAGATTAGGTGACCACAGGTGCGTGTGTTTAGCTCTGGGCTTTTTATCCTGTACCATTGACCTATATTTCTGTTTTTGTGCCAGTACCATACTGTCTTGATTACTGTAGATTTGTAGTGTAGTCTGAAGTCAGGGAGCCTGATTCCTCCAGCTCCATTTTTCTTCCTCAGGATTGCTTTAGCTATTTGGGGTCTTTTGTGTTTCCATACAAATTAAAAATTTTTTTGTTCTAGTTCTGTGAAAAAATGCCATTGATAATTTGATAGGGAATGCACTGAATCTGTAGATTTCCTTGGGTAGTATAGTCATTTTGATGATATTGATTCTTCCAATCCAAAAGTATGGTATATCTTTCCATCTGTTTGTGTCATCTTCAATTTCTTTCATCAGTGTCTTATAGTTTTCAGACTACAGGTCTCTTGTCTCCTTAGGTAGGTTTATTCCTAGGTATTTTCTTTTTTTTTTCATTTTTATTGGAGTATAGTTGGTTTACAATGTTGTGTTAGTTTCAGGTGTACAGCAAAGTGAATCAGTTGTACATATACATACATCAACTCTTTTTTAGATTCTTTTTCTAGATTCTTTTCCCATATAGGTACTCAATACTCATTACAGAGTATTGAGTTAATTTCCCTGTGCTATACAGTAGGTCCTTATTAGCTATCTATTTTATATATAGTAGTGTGTATATGTCAATCCCAATCTCCCAATTAATCCCTCCCCCTGAATTTATCCCTGGCAACCATAAGTTTGTTTCTTTACATCTGTGACTCTGTTTCTGTTTTGTAAATAAGTTCATTTGTACCATTTTTTAGGTTCCACATATAAACGATATCATATGATATTTGTCTTTCTCTGACTTACTTCACTCATTATGACAATCTCTGGGTCAATGCATGTTGTTGCAAATGGCATTATTTCATTCTTTTTTATGGCTAAGTAATATTCCATAGTATATATGTACCACATCTTCTTTATCCATTCCTCTGTCGATGGACATTTACGTTGCTTCCATGTCTCCTAGGTATTTTATTCTTTTTGATGCGATGGTAAACTTGATTGTTTCCTTAATTTCTTTTTCTGATTGTTCATTGTTAGTGTATAAAAATGCAACAGATTTCTGTGTATTAATTTCATATCCTGCAACTTTATCAAATATATTGATGAGCTCTAGTAGTTTTCTGATAGCATCGTTAGGATTTTCTACGTATAGTATCATGTCATTTGCAAACAGTGACAGTTTTACTTCTTTTTCAATTTGGATTCCTTTTATTTCTTTTTCTTCTTTGATTTCTGTGGCTAGGACTTCCAAAACTATGTTGAATAATAGTGGTGCGAGTGAACATCCTTGTCTTGTTCCTGATCTTAGAGGAAATGCTTTCAGCTTTTCACCATTTAGTTTGATGTTAGCTGAATGTAGCTTTGTCATACATGGCCTTTATTATATTGAGGTAGGTTCCCTCTATGCCCACTTTCTGGAGTTTTTTTAAAGCATAAATCGGTTTTGAATTTTGTCAAAAGCTCTTTCTGCATCTATTGAGGTGATCATATGGCTTTTGTTCTTCAATTTGTTAATGTGTATCACACTTATTAATTTGTAAATATTGAAAAATCCTTGCATCCCTAGGATAAATCCCACTTGATCGTGGTGTAAGATCCTTTTAATGTGTTGTTGGAGTCAGTTTGGTAGTATTTTGTTGACGATTTTTGTGTCTGTGTTCATCAGTGATATGTCTATGTTCATCAGTGATATTGTCCTGAAATTTTTTTTTGTGATATCTTTGGTTTTGGTATCAGGGTGATGGTGGCCTCATAGAATGAGCTTGGGAGTGTTTCTTCCTCTGCAAGTTTTTGGAATACTTTCAGAATAGGTGTTAACTCTTCTCTAAATGATAGATTTCACCTGTGAAGCCATCTGGTCCTGGGCTTGTGTTTAATCACAGTTTCAATTCCAAGGCTTGTGATTGGTCTGTTTATATTTTCTATTTCTTCCAGGTTCAGTCTTGGAAGGTTGTATCTTTCTAAGAATTTGTCCATTTCTTCTACGTTGTTCATTTCATTGGCATGTAGTTTCTTGTAGTAGTCTCTTATGATCCTTTGTATTTCTGTGGTGTCAGTTGTAACCTCTTTTTCATTTCTAATTTTATTGATTTGAGCTCTCTTCCTTTTTTTCTTGATGAGTCTGGCTAAAGGTTTATCAATTTTGTATATCTTTTCAAAGAACCAGCTTTTAGTTTCATTGATGTTTCTATTGTTTTGTCTCTATTTCTACTCTGATCTTTATGATTTCCTTCCTTGTACTAACTTTGGGTTTTGTTTGTTTTCCATTCTCTAGTTACTTTATGTATAAAGTTAGGTTGTTTGAGATTTTTCTTGTTTCCTGAGGTAAGACTTGCTATAAACTTCCCTCTTACAAATGCCTTTGCTATGTCCCCTAGGTTTTGGATCACTGTGTGTTTGTTTAAAGGTATTTTTTGATTTCCTCTTTGACTTCTTTAGTGATCTGTTGGTTGTTTAGTAACATATTGTTTATCCTCCACGTGTTTGTATTTTTTACAGTTTTTTTCTTGTAGTTGATTTGTAATCTCATAGTGTTGTGGCTGGAAAAGATGCTTGATATGATTGATTTCAATTTTCTTAAATCTACCAAGGCTCATTTTGTGGCATGTGATCAATCCTGGAGAATGTTCCATGTGCACTTGAGAAGAATGTGTATTTTGCTGTTTTAGATGGAATGCTCTCTTTGTATTTAAGGCCTGTTTTTCCTTACTGATTTTTTGTCTGGATGATCTGTCCATTGATGTAAGTGGGGTGTTAAAGTCCCCCATTATTATTGTGTTACTGTTGATTTCTCCCTTTGTGGGTCAGCCAGGTCATTTTAAAAGATATTTCTCTATGAAATAAATCAAGAGTGTTAGAGATACAGAGAGTGAATAGTACTTGATAAGTAAAAAATGGTACTGTGCTGGGGGGGGGGTTCAGCCTTTAAAGAAAAAGGTGGTACAAATTGAAATGGAAAGTTTTTATATTGCTTGTGCATTAACCATCTACCATGCTGCCCCCTTTCAATAATTCTAGGGTGAAATGTTTACCTAAGAAGACTGTAACTGATAAACAAAATTGACAAACTTCTAGGCAGGCTCACCAAGAAGAAAAGAGAGAGGACCCAAATGAACAAAATAAGCAATGAAGATACCACAGAAATATACATAATCATAAGAAATTACTATGAACAGTTATATGCCAACAAATAGACAAACTAGAAGAAATGGACAAGTTTCTAGAAACATACAGCCTGCCAAGACTGAGTCAAGAAGAAACAGATAATTTGAGCAGACTGATCAGTAGAAGTGAAAACATCTATAATGATAAATTTTAAAAACTTCCTGCAAACAAAAGTCCAGGACTGGATGGCTTCACTGGGGAAGTCTACCAAACATACAAGGAAGAACTTATATCTATCCTTCTCAAACTATTCCAAAAGGCATTCTATGAAGCCACCATCACCCTGATACCAAAACCAGACAAAGACACCACAAAAGAAGGAAATTACAGGCCAATATCCTTGAAGACCATAGATGCAAAAATCCTCTAGAAAATATTAGCAAAGCAAATCCAACAACACATAAGAAGGACCACACACCATGATCAAGTGGGATTCACTCGGTCACAAGGATGGTTCCACATATGCAAGTCAATCAATGTGATACACCACATCAACAAAAGATAAAAAAACACATAGAAAACACATTTGATAACATTCAGCATCAATTCATAATAAAAACTTTCACCAAAATGGATATAGAGGGAACACATCTCAACATAATAAAGGCTATTTATGACAATCTACAGCCAATATAATATACTTAATGGTGAAAAGCTGAGTTTTCCTGCTACATTCAGGAAAAAAGACAAGGACGCCCACTCTCATCACTTCTATTCAACATAGTAGTGGAAGTCCGTGTCACAGCAAACCAGAAAAATAAAAGGTATCCAAATTGGAAGGGAAGAGGTAAAATTGTCACTACATGCAGATGACATGATACTATATATAGAAAACCCCAAAGCTACTAGATCTAATAAATGAAATCAGCAAAGTAGCAGGATAAAGATTAACATTCAGAAATTGTTTCCATTTCTTTACACTAACAATGAAATATCAGAAAGGGAATGTAAAAAAACAATTCCTTTTAAAATCACACCAATAAATAAATAAATCAAATACCCAGGAATAAACCTGACCAAGGAGGTGAAAGACTTACATGCTGAGAACTATGAAACATTAGTAAAGGAAATTCACAGAAATGGAAAGATATCCCATGCTCTTGGATTGGAAGAATTAATATTGCTAAGATGGCAATACTACCCAAAACAATCTACAGATTTAATGTGATCCCTATCAAATTATCCATAATATTTTTCACAGAACTAAAACAAATAATCTAAAAATTTATATGGAACCATAGAAGACCCAGAATTGCCAAAGCAATCCTGAGAAGGAAAATAAAAAGCAGGAGCCAGGGATTCCCTGGTGGTGCAGTGGTTGAGAGTCCACCTGCCGATGCAGGGGACATGGGTTCGTGCCGCAGTCCGGGAAGATCCCACGTGCCATGGAGCGGCTGGGCCTGTGTGCCATGGCTGCTGAGCCTGCACATCCAGAGCCTGTGCTCCACAATGGGAGAGGCCACAACAGTGAAAGGCCTGCATATCCCACCCCCCAAAATAAAGCAGGAGACATAACTCCCACAGACTTCAGACAATACTACAAAGGTATAGTAATCAAAACAGTGTGGTACTGGTACAAAAACAGACATATAGATCAATGGAACAGAAGAGAAAGCCCAGAAATAAATCCACACACCTACAGTCGATTAATCTTCAACAAAGGATGCAAGGATGTAAAATGGGAAAAAGACAATCTCTTCAGCAAGTGGTGCTGGGAAAGTTGGACAGCCCCATGTAAATCAATGAAGTTAGAATACACCCTCACACCGTGCACAAAAATAAACTTAAAATGGTTTAAAGACTTAAACATAAGACATAACACCATAAAACTCCATAAAACTCCTAGAAGAGAGTATAGGCAAAACATTCTCTGACATAAGTCATACCAGTATTTTCTTAGGTCTCCCAAGGGAATAGAAATAAAAATAAACAAATGAGACCTAACCAAACTTACAAGCTCTTGCACAGTAAAGGAAATCATTAAAAAGAAAAAGAAAGAAAACATGAAAAGATAATCTATGCAATGGGAGAAAATATTTGCAAATGATGTGACAGATAAGGGATTAATCTCCAAAATATACAAACAGCTCACACAACAATGAAAAAAACAACCCAATCAAAAAATCGGCAGAAGACCTTAGTAGACATATCTCCAAAGACATATATATGGTCATATGAAAAGATGCTCAACATCACTAGTTATTAGAGAAATGCAAATCAAAACTACAATGAGGTATCACCTCACACTGGTCAGAATGGCCATCATCAAAAAAGCTACAAAAAATAAATGCTGGAGAGGGTGTGGAAAAAAGGGAACCCTCTTGCACTGTTGGTGGGAATTGATACAGCTACTATGTAGAACAGTATAGAGGTTCCTTAAAAAACTAAAAATAGAACTACCATACAATCCAGCAATCCCACACCTGGCATATACCCAGAGAAAACCATAATTCAAAAAGATACATGCACCCAAATGTTCATAGCAGCATTGTTCACAATAAGCAAGATATGGAAACAACCTAAATGTTCATCAACAGAGGAATGGATAAAGAAGATGTGGTACATATATACAATGGAATACAACTCAGCCATAAAAAAGAATGAGATAATGCCATTTGCAGCAACATGGATGCAACTAGTTTATCATACTAAGTGAAATAAGTCAGAAAGAGAAAGACAAATACCATAGGATATCACTTATATGTGGAATCTAAAATATGGCACAAATGAACCTAACTACAAAACAGAAACAGACTCACAGACATAGAGAACAGACTTGTGGTTGTCGGGGGCGGGGGTGGAGGGAGAGGGATAGACTGGGAGTTTGGGGTTAGTAGATGCAAACTATTACATTTAGAATGGATAAACAACAAGGTCCTACTGTATAGCACAGGGAACTATATCCAATATCCTAGGATAAACCATAATGGAAAAGAATATTAAAAAAAAGAATGTCTATATATGTATAACTGAGTCACTTTGCCGTACAGCAGAAATTAGCACAACATTGTAAATCAACTATAGTTCAATTAAAAAAACTATTAGAACTAATAAATGAATTCAGCAAGGTAGCAGGGTACACGATCAATATACAGAAATCTACTGTATTTCTTTATACTAACCATGAAATATCAGATAGAGAAAGTAAAAAAAAAATTTTGTTTAAAATTGCATCAAAAAAAAATACCTAGGAATAAACCTAACCAAGGATGTGAAAGACCTATATGCTGAGAACTATAAAACATTGATAAAGGAAACTGAAGATGATTCAAAGAGATGAAAAGATACCCCCTGCTCTTGGATTGGAAGAATTAATATTATTAAAATAGCCATACTACCCAAAGCAATCTACAGATTTAATGTGATCCCTACCAAATTACCCATGGTATTTTTCACAGAACTAGAACAAATAATCCTAATATTTACACAGAACCACAAAAGACCCAGAATTGCCAAAGCAATCCTGAGGAAAAAGAACAAAGCTGGAGGTATAACTCTCCCAGACTTCAGACAATACTACAAAGCTACAGTAATCAAAACCATGTGGTACTGGCACAAAAACAGATATGTAGATCATGGAACAGAATAGAGAGCTCAGAAATAACCCCACACACCTACTAATCTTCATCAAAGGAGACAAGAACATACAATGGAGAAAAGACAGTCTTCAAAAGTGCTGTTGGGAAAATTTGACAGCTTCATGTAAATCAATGAAGTTAGGATGCATCCTCATACTATACACAAAAAAATTCAAAATGGCTTAAAGACCTAAGACATAGCACCATAAAACTCCATAAAACTCCTAGAAAAGAACATAGGCAAAACATTCTTTGACATAAATTGTAGCAATATTTTCTTAGATCAGTCTCCCAAGGGAAAAGAGATAAAAGTAAAAATAAACAAATGGGACCTAATCAAACTTATAAGCTTTTGCACAGCAAAGGAAACCATAAACAAATGAATAGGCAACCTATGTACTGTGAGAAAATATTTGCAAACTATATGACTGACAAAGGCTTAATTTCCAAGATATACAGACAGCTCATACAACTCAATATCAAAAACAAACAACCCAATCAAAAAATGGGGAGAAGACCTAAATAAACTTCTCCAAAGAAGACATCCAGATGGCCAACAGGCACATGAAAAAAAATGTTCAACATTGCTAATTATTAGAAAAATGCAAACCAAAACCACAATGAGGTATCACCTCATATCAATCATAATGGCTATCATCAAAAAGTCTACAAGTAATAAATTCTGGAAAGAGTGTGGAAAAAAGGGAACCCTGTTGGTAGGAATGTAAATTGGTGCAACCACTATGGAAAACAGTCTGGAGGCTCCTTGAAAACTAAGAATAGGGTTACCATATGATCTAGCAATCCCATTCCTGGGTATGTATCTGGAAAAGATAAAACTCTAATTCAAAAAGATACATGCACCCCAATGTTCATTGCAGTGCTATTCACAATAGCCACGACATGGAAGCAATCTAAATGTCCATCAACAGGGACTTCCCTGGTGGTCCAGTGGTAAAGAATCCGCTTTACAATGCAGGGGATGTGGGTTCAATCCCTGGTCAGGGAACTAAGATCCCACCTGCCATGGGGCAACTAAGCCCGCTTGCCACAACTACTGAGCTTGCATGCCTCAATTAGAGCCCGTATGCTAGAAACTACAGAGCCCATGCACTCTGGAACCTGCACACCACAACTACAGAGCCCACGTGCCCTGGAGCCTGTGCGCCACAACTAGAGAAGAGAAAACCCACACGCCACAACTAGAGAGATGCCTGTGCACCACAACGAAAGATCCCACATGCCTCAGTGAAGATCCTGCATGCCGCAGCTAAGACCTGATGCAGCCAAAAATAAAATAAATAATAAATCTTTTTTAAAAAAGGAAATGAATATGGTAGATTTTTTAAAAAATGTCCATTAACAAATGAATGGTTAAAGAAGATGTGGTATATATATGTGTGTGTATACACACACACACACACACACACAATGGAATATTATTCAGAAATGAAAAAAATGAAATATTGCCATTTTCAGCAACATGGATGGACCTAGAGATTATCATATTAAGTGAAGTCAGGCAGAAAGACAAATATGATATCATTTATATGTGGAATCTAAAAAAAATAATAAAAATCAGCTTATTTACAAAACAGAAAGACTCACAGACATAGAAAACAAACTTATGGTTACCAACGTGGAAAAAGGAGGGAAGAGATAAATTAGGAGACTGGAATAACAGATACACACCACTATATATAAAATAGATAAACAACAAAGATTTACTATATAGCACAGGGAACTATATTCAACATCTTGTAATAACCTATAATGGAGAAGAATCTGAAGCTGTACACCTGAAACTAACATAATATTGTAAATCAACTATAATTAAATTTTTTAGAAAAGAAGAAATTTTGGCAAATTCCATATGGTCTTCTATGAAAATCCAACCAATGCTGATGACAGTATTCCTTTACTAGAAGGAATATTTACTGCCATTGGAAGTCAATGGAATATGAGACAACAAGCTGAAATACAGCTTTTCACATAATCTTTTGTTGAAATATTGATGTTTTCTTTCTTTTTATAAGACAAAATGTCACAGTAATAATTAGGGTTTCCAACCAATTCCAAGTCAAAATTCAGGATTACATTTCTGTCTTTGATGTTTTGTCAGTGATTACAACAGCTTCACAGATACAGAACTTCACAGAAACAAACTAATAAAAGTTTAGCTGAAAATCGTCAAAGGTAGTTTTACGTTTAAAATACAATTTGCAAGAGACTGATTGGAAGAATCATCAATTAAAGAAGCTTAATGCTAGAAGATCACGTGGTCCAACCCCTGATTTTGTGATTATAATCCTATTGTAGAAACATGGATATCAGATGCCTTCTTTGCCCCTCCTACACCTGCCTCTGGCAGTAGAACTCTAGGGACTACAAAACAGACTTTCTTGCTCTCTGGCTTCAATTTAATAACCAATGGGGAGTTCCTATAGGATATCAAAGGAAGGGCGTATTATCAGGATCCCCCAGATGAATGCCTACCTTAATGAAAAGTCATAACTCATGTCAGGCAACCCTCTCCTTCCAGATTTTCCTAATTACTCCCTCCCCTTGTCCTTTCAGGCCCAAGTGCAGTAAGAGCTGTTGCTAAACCTGGGTACTGCCCTACCCGCTCTGGTTTCTCACCCGCAGTGGTTCTCAAATTTTAGCTTGCATTGGAATTGCCTGGTGGGCTCCTTAAACCCAGGTTACTAGTTACCCCCATGGCAAAGTTTCTGATTCATATGTCTGAGATAGCTGCTGATAATTTGCATTTTTAACAAGCTCCCAGGTGATGCTAGAAGAACTGCCCTATAGCCCTACATCTTGACCACCTTCTAATAAATTATCCTAATTTGAGTTTGTTATCTCTTCCTTCTGGAACCTTGACTAATATAAATGGCTAAAAAAAAAAATTGGTTGAAAATAGACAAAGTTTGTTGTATGATTAAACATGATTTTCAGGTGCTTGTTTGAAAAATCTTTAAATCAAAGAAGAGAAAGCTGTAGGGATTTAGGAAATCATTTTGTCCAATTATTAAATTTCAGAGCAGAAGAAATGCAGACAAAGAGAGGTCAAGTGATTTATCAGCCACTTGGTGTCCTGCTTTTCAGGGAAGTCTTTTCAGGATACTATTCTGCTTCTTATCATATAGCAACTCTTATCCCTCTCACCCCACCTCCCTCTCCCCTCCCCTGGATTGTGTAATTGCCTTCTGTGTTTCAATTATCTCTTTAGGTTTGGGTGGCTGTGGTACATGTGGTGTTTCAGGTAATCACCATAGTTTGGGGCAACTCAGGATAAGATCTGTGGCTGTTTTCAGCATAGGGCTTAGTAGAACCAAATGTTTCATTGATGTTTTGTGCTGATGGGAAATAAGAGTCAATGGCAGGACCCTTGTTTGAATAATAGAGTCTGGTCTATCCATTATCTTTCAAGCCATCTTGCACTCAGTCACACAGAAACTCACCTGACATTTTGCTTCTCTCTCACCTACTTTCCAAAGACGTTTTCCCAATTAATCTTTATCAGCTTGGCTTTTCAAGTTGTTATCTGAGACCCCCACCCCTTGTCCTCCATCTGTTTAGGCATTTGCTTACTCAGCAGCTGTAGTTCTTCTTTGCCCTTTTTGCTTTGAAGTCTCTAAGTGGAAACCCAAGGCACTGTCTGCCCAGCTCCACCCATACTTTCCTGGGAGCTGCAGCCTGTTGCAGTGTTCTCTGGCGACAGAAATTGGACCAGGAATCAGTAAAATACACAAGTTCTTTCTTCAAGATTTTTTGACTATGGACAGCTAGATTTTTCCCAGGAGGCTAAAGCTATGCGATTGGAAACACTGGGGCTTTGAACAACCAGGTTTTCTGCAGAGGAAGGCAGGTGGCAGCCAAGTGAGGAGAAATGAATCTGGCATCCAGCAGTGAGAAATGGGGGTGCTGTTCAGCTACACCATGCCCTGGGTTCCAGCTGTTCCTGAGGATTAGGAACATCCCTGGCCATCCTACCCTTTGATTGCTAAACTCATAAAAACTCCCCATTTTTGCTAAACCAGTTCAGTTTGGATTTCTATTTCATGAAGTCAAACATTGTGACTGATAAAATAGAACAAATGGTCATTTCTGTTTACCTGGTCATTATTAGTAATAACAGTATACATTTCTTGAGTATGTTCTATGGACCATTTAATCCATACAGCACTCCTCAGATGCAGGTAGAACAGGAGAGAAAACTGGGGCTGAGAGAGATTACATGGCCATCTTCTGTCTCAATGTTGTGCAACTATACATGGCTGAGCCAGATTCCTACCAGGTATCCCCAGATTTAAACAACCTGTGTTCTTAACCATAATGTTCTCTCTGAATCTCAATTATACCAAAGTTCCTTTTCAAGTAACAGGCAAGGATAGAAGGATGGGATTTTCAGTGCTCTTTTGTACTCAGAATTCAGGATCTTAGAGTTGAGCTTCTTACCATTAAGTTTCATAGCATACTTTCCAACTCGAGTATGTGCTCTACAATTTTCTCTGACTCAGCATAAAATTCTGCCTGGCAAAGTCCTGCTCATCCTTCAAAGCCCCATAGAACCTTTCCTACTCCAGGCTGAATAAACCACTCACTCCCTTTCTTCCTGCTCTCCTGTTCACATTATAGTTAACGGGTTACATGTCTGACTCCAATACTATGCCGAGAGTTCCATGAAGTCATGGACCATGTATTCATCATTTGTCTAACTCCTATTCCTTACACAATACCTGCCTTAGAATAGGTGCTTAATACCTACTTGTTGAGTTAAATTGATTTGGGAAGCATGCAGAGCCTAACCAGTGCAGATGAAGAAACCATATTCTTATGCCTGGAAAATTATGAAAAATGGCACAAGGTGGCCCAAACACAATGGCTCAGGTGAGCAGATGTCTTTACAAGGGGCCGGGGACCATCTAGTGTGACTAACGGGAGACTTCCAATCCTTCACTCCTAATGCAGTTTATCCTCAATACCTGTCAAAGTCTGAACACTGTTCACTAACTGAATTTGAAATACCCAGGCACTCACTGTGGCATATAAAATACAATATAAATATGATTTATTTATGATCCTTGACTGTATCCCAGGTGACATTCTGAATATTTTTGTCGGCGCTGGCTTTATTTTAATTGATAGTACAAGACCATATAGCATGGGCCAGTGTCTTCATTTCCAGGACCTGAGATGACTGTTTCATGGACCAAGCTCTGAACATGCCTCTGGGCCTGGCTCTGAGTTTAAATTTGCCTTTTTAGGACAACGGTTTAAATGCCTCCAGTGGCTCAGCTATTCTCGGGTCTCTTCCATGAATCAGCAAGTGGGAGGCAGCTGGCAGCTGGCAATGAGATTTGAGATATATTGCATAAGGACCAGGAGGTAGAGAAGCCAGGACATAACACTGCAGTGAAAATGAGGAAGAAAGAGAAATCACTAGTTTGGCTTACAAATTCAACACTTGCTATCTACATGTGATTTACCAACTTTTTAGTAACTATGGCCAATATTTTATCTCAACCCCATCTCAACTTGGTACTCAACCCATTTTTGGACTTCCTCCTTTCCACCTACAACTGCTGAGTAATCACAAAATGCCACAAGAAGGCACACCTCATGTAAACATAAATTATACAAGATACCTGAAAGATAAATTAAAAATTACTCTTGGAGTATCTGAGTGTCACCCCTCTTGAAGAACATGAATAAATGAGAGTTCCCTGAATTTTAGACAGCCTCTTTTAATTGAATTTAAAATACTCAATTAGAAACATAACTGTGAGGCACAAGATGGCAGAGTAGGAAGACCTTGAGCTCTTCTCCTCTCACAGGCACACCAAAATCACAGTTATTAACAGAACAGCCATCAATGAAAAAAAACAGGACGTACCAGAAAAAATATTCTGCAACTAAAAATATAAAGAAGGAACCACAATGAGACAGCAGGAGGGGTGGAGTAGCAATATAGACAAATCCCATACTGCCAGGTGGGCAATTCACGAACAGGAGAATAATTACAGCTGCAGAGGTTCTCCCAAAGGAGTGAGAGGTCTGAGCCCCACTTCAGGCTCCCCAGCCCAGGGGTGCTGTACTGGGAAGACAAGCCCCAGAGCATTTGGCTTTGAAGGCCACAGGGCTTATTTTGGGAGTCCCAGAGGGCTGGGGGAAATAGAGACATTATTCTTAAGGGACTCACACAAAGTCTCACATGCTCTGGAACCCAGGGTAGAAGCAGTAATTCAGTAGGAGCTTGGGTCAGACCTACCTTCTGAGCTCTAGAGAGTCTCCTGGAGAGGCAGGAGATAACTCCAATTCACCCTGGGGATATAACCTCCTGGCAGTTATTTTGGGGAGCTCCTTCTACCACATGGTAACACCATTCTGGAATCTTCCTTCTAGATTATTACCACAGCACCCAGTCCCACTGCAGCCCAACAGTCTGCAGGCACCAGTACTGAGATGCCTCAGGGCAAACAGTTAACTGGACACTGACACAACTCCACCTACCAGCAGACAAGCTGCCTTAAGACCCCCTGGGTCCACAGCCGCCTCTGGACATGGCCTTCCTCACCAGAGGGCCCAGGATCTGTCCCCACACACCAGTGCACAGGCAATAGACCCAAGACCCCCAGGGCCTCCAGCCAGAGACCATGTGGGGCCCAGGCCCCACCCACCAGGAGCCTGTCCTAGCCTCAGACCCAGCTGAACCCACCAGCAGGCAGACACCAGCCACAAAAAAAACAGCAACATCCAAGTCTATGGACTAGGCCTGCCGTGGAACTGGCTGAGCCTGGTCCCTGCCCACTAGGAGGCCAACACAAGCTTCAAGATACCAGCCCCTGCAGCCAACCATGTCAGGAACCAGCCCACCTACTAGAGATCTGACACCTGCTCTGGGACCCCTAGGCCCTGCAACCAGACCCCAGGACATGGCTCTGACCACCAGTAGGCCAGCACAAGCCCCAGGACCTGGCTTCATCCACCAGTAGGTGGGCAACAGCCCCAGGTTCTCCTGGATCCTGACTCTGCCCACCAGTAACACAGCACTAGCCCTGGAACCTCCGGGGTTCTGCAGTCAGCTGCCTCATGATCAGACCCCACCAACCAGCAGCTGACAGCCTCTGCACAAGGCAGGACCTGGCAACCAACCATACCAGGGCCAAATAAACCTACCAGACCACTGGTTTAGTCAGCTCACCACAACAGAAATACCCACACAGTCCTCATAGAAGGAACCCCTAGAGCATATAGCTCTGGTGACAAGAGGTGAGTGTGCTATTGGGACTCATAGGATGTCTCCTACAGAAGGCCACTTCTCCAAAGTCAGGAAATACGAACAACTTACCAGGGGGTACATAAAAATAAAAATAGCAAGTTAGGCAAAATGAGGTGACAGAGGAACATATTCCAAATGAAGGAAGAAGATAAAACTCCAGAAGAAGAACTAAGTGAAATGGAGACAGGCAATCTACCTGAGAAAGAGTTCAGGATAGTGATCATAAAGATGATCAACAAATTGGGAGAAGAATGGATGCACAGAGTGAGAAGTTAGAAGTTTTTAACAAAGAGTTAGAAAACATTAAAGAATAAATATAAAGAGATGAAGAATACAATAACTGAAATGAGAAAATACACTAGAAGGAATCAACAGTAGGCTAAATGATACAGAGGAACAGAACAACGAGCTGGAAGACAGAGTAGTGGAAATCACTTATGCTGAACAGAAAAAAGAATAAAAAGAAATGAGGACAATTTAGAGACCTCTGGGACAACATCAAGTGCACTAATGTTTGCATTATAGGTGTCCAAAAAGGAGAAGAGAGAGAGAAATGCGTTGAGAGCATAGTTGAAGAGATAATAGCTGAAAACCTCCCTAACTTGGGAAAGGAAACAGACATTCAAATCCAGGAAGTACAGAGAGTACCATACAAGATTAGCCCAAAGAAGAACACACCAAGACATATTGTAAATAAAATGGCAAAAACTGAAGATAGAGAATATTAAAAGCTTCAAGAGAAAAGCAACACTTTATGTACAAGGGAACTCATGCAAGGTTATCAGCTGACTTTTCAGCAGAAACTCTGCAAGCCAGAAGGGTGTGGCACAATATTTTTAAAGTGATGAAAGTGAAAAACCTACAACCAAGAATACTCTACCCAGCAAGATTCTCTGTTCAGATTTGATGGAGAGATCAAAAGCTTCACAGACAAGCAAAAGCTAAAAGAGTTCAGCACCACCAAACCAGCTTTAAAAGAAATGTTAAAGGAATTGCTCTAAGCAAAAAAGGACACAGTGAGAAACATGAAAATCATGTGAGAAGAAAGCTCATCAGTAAAGGCAAATCCACCATAAAGGCAGGAAATCATCCCCTCACAAAGCCAGTAGGAAGGTTAAAAGACAAAAGTGGTAAAATCATCTATATTCACAATAAGCAATAATTGTGAGGGGAGGAGAGTAAAATGCAGGGTTGTTGGAACGCATTTGAAATTAAGAAATCAGCAACTTAAAACAATCATGCATATATATAGATTGCTATATAAAAACCTCATGGTAACCACAAACCAAAAATCTATAATAGATACACACACAAAAAAGAAAAAGATAACACTAAAGATAGTCATCAACTCACAAGAGATGAGAAAAAAGAATAAAGGAATTAAAAAAAAAAGACCTACAAAAACAACCCAGAAACAATTAACAAAATGGCAATAAGAACATATATATAAATAATTACTTTAAATGTAAATGGACTAAATGCTCCAATCAAAAGATATAGAGAAAAGAAATGAGAAAAAAATGATTACCTGGAGACTAAACAACATGCTACTAAAAAACCAATGGGTCAATGAGGAAATCAAAAAGAAAATTAAAAAATATCTTGAGACACATGACAATGAAAACAAAACCATACAAAATCTATGGGATGCAGCAAAAGCAGTTCTTAGAGGGAAGTTAATAGCAATACAGGCCTTCCTCAAAAAAACAAGAAAAATCTCAAATAAACAACCTAACCTACCACCTAAAAGAATCAGAAAAACAAGAACAAACAAAACCTAAATTCAGCAGAAGAAAGTTAATAATAAAGATCAGGGAGGAAATAAACAAAATAGGGATTTTTAAAAAAAAATAGAAAAAAATCAATAAAACCAAGAGCTGGTTCTTTGAAAGGGTAAAGAAATTGACAAACCTGTGGCCAGGCTCACCAAGAAGAAAAGAGAGAGAACCAAAATAAGCAAAATAAGAAATGAAAAAGGAAAAGTTTCAACCGCAGAAATACAAAAAACAATAAGAGAATACTATGATCAATTATATGCCAACAAATTTGACAACCTAGAAGAAATGGACAAACTTCTAGAAACATAGAGCCCACCAAAACTGAATCAAGAAGAAATAGGTAATTTGAACAGACCAATCACTAGCAGTGAAATAGAATCTGTAATAATAAAAAAAACTCCCTGCAAACAAAAGTCCAGGACCAGATGGCTTCACAGGCGAATTCTACCAAACATACAAAGAACTTATTTTTACCAATTCTTCTCAAACTCTTCCGAAAGACTGAAGAGAAGGGAACATTCCCCAAAACATTCTATGAAGCCATGATCATCCTGATATCAAAAGCAGACAAAGATACCACCAAGAAAGAAAATTACAGGACAATATCTTTGATGAATATAGATGCAAAAATTCTGAACAAAATATTAGCAAACTGAATCCAAAAACACATAAAAAAAATCATACACCATGACCAAGTGGGATTCATACCAAGTTCACAAGGATGGTTCAACATACACAAATCAATCAATGTAATACACCACATTAACAAAAGAAAATTAAGAAACCACATGACCATCTCAATAGATGCAGAAAAAGCACTTGAAAAAATTCAACATCGATTCATGATAAAAACTCTTACCAAAGTGGGTATACAGGGGACATATCTCAACATAATAAAAGCTATTTATGACAAACCCACAGCCAATACAATACTCAACAGTGAAAAGCTGAAAGTCTTTGCACTAAAATCTGGAAAAAGACAAGGATGCCCACTCTCACAGCTTCTGTTCAACATAGTATTGGAAGTCCTAGCCACAGCAGTCAAACAAGAAAACAAATAAAAGGTATCCAGATTGGAAGGGAAGAGGTAAAATTGTCACTACATGAAGATGACATGATACTATATAAAGAAAACCCTAAGGACCCACACAAAAACTACTAGATCTGATAAATGAATTAAGCAAAGTAGCAGGATACAAGATTAACATTCAGAAATTGGTTGCATTTCTTTACACTAACAATGAAAATCAGAAAGAGAATGTAAAAAAAAAAAAGAACAATTCCTTTTAAAATCGCACACACAAAAAAACCTAGGAGTAAACCTGACCAAGGAGGTGAAAGACTTACATGCTGAGAACTATGAAACATTAGCAAAGGAAATTAAAGAGGGTTCAAAGAAATGGAAAGATATCCCATACTCTTGGATTGGATGAATTAATATTATTAAAATGGCAATATTACCCCAAACAATCTACAGATTTAATGCAATCCCTATCAAATTATCCATAACATTTTTCACAGAACTAGAATAATCTAAAAATTTATATGGAACCATAAAAGACCCAGAATTGCCAAAGCAATCCTGAGGGGGAAAATAAAAAGCAGGAGGCATAACTCCCTCAGACTTCAGACAATACTACAAAGGTATAGTAATCAAAACAGTGTGGTATTGGTACAAAAACAGACATATAGATCAATGGAACAGAATAGAAATAAATCCACACACCTACAGTCAATTAATCTTCAACAAAGGAGGCAAGAATATAAAATGGGAAAAAGACAATTTCCAGCAAGTGGTTCTGGGAAAGTTGAACAGCCTCATGTAAATCAATGAAGTTAGAACACACCCTCACACCATGCACAAAAATAAACCTAAAATGGTTTAAAGACTTAAACATAAGACATGACACCATAAAACGCCTAGAAGAGAGCATAGGCAAAACATTCTCTGACATAAATTGTACCAATGTTTTGTTAGGTTAGTCTCCCAAGGCAATAGAAATAAAAATAAACAAGTGGAACCTAACCAAACTTACAAGCTCTTGCACAGTAAAGGAAATCATAAAAAAAAAAACTAAAACAAACAAAAAAAAAAACACAAAAAGATAACCTATGGAATGGGAGAAAATATTTGCAAATGATGTGACAGATAAGGGGTTAATCTCCAAAACATATAAACAGCTCACACAACTCAACAATAAAAAAACAATCCAATCGAAAAATTGGCAGAAGACCTTAATAGACATTTCTCCAAAGAAGACATACAGATGGCCAATAGGCACATGAAAATATGCTCAACATCACTAATTATTGGAGAAATACAAATCCAAACTACAATGAGGTACCACCTCACACTGGTCAGAATGGCCATCATTAAAAAGTCTACAAATAACAAATGCTGGAGAGGGTGTGGAGAAAGGGGAACCCTTCTACACTGTTGGTGGGAATGTAAGTTGGTGCAGCCACTATGGAAAATGGTAGGGAGGTTCCTCAGAAAACCAAAAATAGAACTACCATATGATCCAGCAATCCCACTCCTGGGCATATAACTGGACAAAACTATAATTCAACAAGATATATTCACCTCTGTGTTTCTAGCAGCATTATTCACAATAGCCAAAACTTGGAGACAACTTAAATGTCCATCTACAGCTGAATAGATAAAGAAGAAGTGGTACATATATACAATGGGATACTACTCAGCCATAAAAAAAGAACAAAATAATGCCATTTGCAACAACATGGACGTGACTAGAGGTTATCATACTAAGTAAAGTAAGTCAGAAAGAGAAAAAGAAATACCATATGATATCACTTATATGCAGAATCTAAAATGTGACACAAATGAACCTATCTACAAAACAGAAACAGACTCACAGGCAGAGGTCAGACTTGTGGTTGCCAAGTGGAGGGGGAGAGGGATGGACTGGGAGTTTGGAGTTGGTAGATGCAAACTATTACAGGCTATTGCATTTAGAATGGACAAACAACAAGGTCCTACTGTATAGCACAGGGAACTATATCCAGTCTCCTGGGGTAAACCATAATGGAAAAGAATATTTTTAAAAAAAGAATGTATATATGTGTATAACTGAGTCACTTTGCTGTACAGCAGAGATTGGCACAAACTGTAAATCAGCAATATTTCAATTTAAAAAAGTATTATTAAAAAAAAAAAGACATACAGTGGCTGAATGGATCCAAAACCAAGACCTACAAGAAACTCACTTCATATCCAAAGACATAAACAGATTGAAAGTGAGAGATGGAAAAAGGTATTCCATACCAATGGAAATCAAAAGAAAGCCAGGGTAGCAATACTTTTATCAGACAAAACAGAGTTAAAATAGAGTTAAAGTAGAGACTGTTACAAGAGACATAAAAGGACACTACATAATGATCAAGGGATCAATCTAATAAGATATAACAACTGTAAATATACATGCACCCAACATAGGGGCACCTAAATACATAAAAACAAATATTAACAGACATAAATGGACAAATCAACAATAACATAATACTAATAGGGGACTTTAACACCCCACTTACATCAATGGACAGATCATTCAGACAGAAAATCAACAAGGAAACACTGGCCTGAAGTGACACATTAGACCAGATGAAATTAACAGATACATATAGAGAGAGAACATTCGTCCAAAAGCAGCAGAATACACATTCTTGTCAAGTGCACATGGAACATTCTCCAGGATAGATCACATGCTAGGCCACAAAATCAAGCCTTGGTATATTTAAGAAAATTGAAATTATATCACCATCTTTTCTAACAACAACACTATGAGACTCGAATTCAACTACAAGAAAAAAACTGCAAAAAACACTGACATGTAGAGGTAAACAATATGCTACTAAACAACCAATGAATCACGAAAGAGATCAAATAGGAAATAAAAAAATACCTGGAGACAAATGAAACAAAAACACAATGACTCAAAATCTATGGGACTCGGCAAAAGAAGTTCTAAGAAAAAAGTTTATAGCTATACAAGCTTACCTCAGGAAAACATTTTGAATAAACGATCTAATTTTACACCTAAAGGAGCTAGAAAGCAAAGAACAAACAAAACCCGTTAGTAGAAGGAAATAAATCATAAAGATCAGAGCAGAAATAAATGAAATAAAGGCTAAAAAACTTGAAAAGATCAATGAAACTAAGAGCTATTTCTTTGAAAAGATAAACAAAATTGATAAACCTTTAGCCAGACTCATCAAGAAAAAGAGAGGGTCCAAATCAATAAACTCAGAAATGAAAAAGGAGACGTTACAATGGACACGGCAGAAATACAAAGGATCATAGCTGCTATGAGCAACTATATGCAAATAAAATGGAAAACCTAGAAGAAATTCGTAATTATGTACAATCTCCCAAGTCTAAACCAAGAAGAAATAGAAAATATAAACAGACTAATTACCAGTAACGAAATTGAATCAGTAATAAAAAAAAATCTCCCAGTAAACAAAAGTCCAGGACCAGGTGGCTTCACAGGTGAATGCTACCAAACATTTAGAGAATAATTAACACCTATCTTTCTTAAATTATTCAAAAAAATTTGCAGAGGCAGGAACACTTCCAAACTCATTCTGTGATGTCAGCATCACCCTGATACCAAAGCCAGACAAAGATATAACAAGAAAAGAAAACCGCAGGCCAATATCACAGATGCAAAAACGTAGATGCAAAAGTCCTCAACAAAATATTAGCAAACCAAATCCAACGACACATCAAAAGGATAATACACCATGATCAAGTGGGATTTATCCCAGGGATGCAAGGGTTTTTCAATATCTGCAAATCAAGCAATGTGATACACCATATTAACAAATTGAAGGATAAAAACCATATGATCATCTCAATAGATACAGAAGAAGCTTCCAACAAAATTCAGCACCCATTTATGATAAAAACTCTCCAGAAAGTAGGCATAGAGGGAACTTACCTCAACATAATAAAGGGCATATATGACAAACCCACAGCCAACATCATTCTCAACAGTGAAAAAGCTGAAAGCATTCCACTCTCAGTACTTTTATTCAACGTATTGGAAGTCCTAGCCAGAGCAGAGAGACACAACCAAGTTGGATTTTAGTGATCAATCTAATGGAAAAGTGTATAGTGGATTTAATAGGAGACCCTGTTGGCAGTCTTACCAGCTAGGAATTCAACAGTCAGCCTTACGAAGAAAAGGGAGGAAGCAGCGTATCATCACTTTGCTTTCCTTGAGGTAAACTACTTGACTGTGATAACAGTTCTAATTCAGAACAGATATGTCAACCCAAACACCATTTTCTAATGTTCATTTCCAGTTAATGGATTTATCTAAAAAGACCCTTTGTCTTAGGGACACAGACCTTGCCAACATAGCATTCTCTTTTTAGGACCCCCTTTTTTAAAATTAGAAATGAACTCAATGAATGTTCCATATATTTTACTGCCAAGGCATTTAAAAATCTGTTTTCCTTCAGGAAATTCTCAAACTGGTATGAACTCTTTCTTCCCAGGTACCTCCAGATCATCAGTTACTCGATGTAAACCGGGAGCCAACTGCCCCAGTTCACACAGTAGCATCAGCAGACAACTGTCCCCTCTGTCTGTCACCGAAGAATCTTCTGCTCCTATTCTTGAACTTCAGAGTCGAGGATCCTCTGGAGTTTGTGGACACAGAGCCGAGAAGCAGAACAGATCAGGTATGCGGGTAACCTCCTCTTAAATAGCAGTACGTTTGGTAAGCTTCTAGCCAGCAATGAAAGATCTCACCCTTGGCACAGAATGTAGAGATGTTACATGGACTCTCAGGAGTGCATGTGGGGAAAGTTTATCAAGTGGGAGGAGAAGGAAGAAAGGAAATGTGCAGATATAATCCATTAATGATGTACGGTGTACAGTGTAGCAGAGAAATAATACCAAAACCTACAATTGGAGGGTTTCACATATGGTTAAACAGTGACTTCTAATGAAGTTTATAAGGAAACTAGTTTTCTCATCTTCAAGATGTGAAAAGCCAGCATCTTTTACCTCAATCCTGGGATTTAGTATTAGCACACTGTACCCATTCTGAGAAGAATAAAAGTACCAGAAAAATCACAGACTCTGCTCTTGTCTTTCTCAGGACTGCCAGTCCTTGGAGCTCTTCTAGTTTTCCCAATTTTACACCTCCTTCACTTCAGTTGTCTCCCTGATCAGCATTTACTATTAAATCAAGACCTTTGGCATTTCCTCACGACTGCCTGACCACTTACCAACTCCTGGGTTACTTGGTTACTGGAATTGCTAGATAAATTACCTTAATATATCCATGGGTTTCCCAGCAAACTTATCATTTTAAAATGCAGCTGGGTCCATTAGGCTGCTGCCCAATACTGTTACATTTTGGTGGTGGACATCGTACTGCCTTCCCCAGAGATGCTCTCAAGCTCTGAGTCCATACTCACTTGCTCTCATCATATGACCACACTTCTACTTTCCTGAAAAGACTAAAACAATTGTGTGCTAAGAGATGCTTTCCTCTCTGCCTCAAAGTGTCTCTGTTCTCTTGTTTGCTAATTTGCTAATTACCATCATTGTGGGGACCACCTTTGATTTTTGTGTTTGCTACCATTCTGATGTTGACTCCTTCTGCATCCATGATCACCTTCTCTCCATCTCTTCCACCTACATTTTCAATCTCTCCTTCTCCATTTATTCTTCAGCTTGGCCAGCAACATATTAAAATCTCTTGCATCCTTAAAATCAATAGTGACAACGCAAAAACAACAAAATACTCTATTCAAAATAAGTGGGTAGTGAAAAAAAACCTGAAAAAAAAAAACCCTCAAACTTTGAGAACACTAGCTTTAAAAAATAAACAGAAGAGAGGGCTTCCCTGGTAGTGCAGTGGTTGGGAGTCCGCCTGCCAATGCAGGGGATACGGGTTCGTGCTCCGGTCCTGGAAGATCCCACATGCCGCAGAGCAGCTGAACCCGTGAGCCATGGCCGCTGAGCCTGCGCGTCCGGAGCCTGTGCTCCGCAATGGGAGAGGCCGCAAGAGTGAGAGGCCCGTGTACCGCAAAAAAAAAAAAAAAACAGAAGAGAAATGGTAATTCAGGGGACTCAGGTAAACAAAGGTATAGAAGAAGTGTGAAAGCCTCTTGTAGGGTCCTACTTATCTGATAAGAGGTTTTATACGAGAAAAGATTTTTTCAAAAAAAACCAATATTTTAAAATGGAATCTCAGCAACTATGGACCCCAAGGCTAAAACTCTTTTTTTAAAAGTGAAGAAAATCACATCTTAAATCTTCAGAAAGTTTTAATTGGCTTTAATAAGTCACAGTAATATTCTTATCATCCCAGTTATCTTCAGAACAGTATGTTCCAGTTAACTAAATATGGTTAATAAATTTGCCCTACCTATCATATACAGATTACAAATCTTAAAAACTGTACCGTTAAAGACCACGTGGGAAAAAAAAAAAAAAGACCACGTGGGGCATGATTTACTCTTTCTGTAATGATTCAGAAGACATTTGGGGATATTCCTAGACACCAAAAAGAAAAGAAAAAAGGAGAATAATCTGAAGAGCAGCTCACCATTCTTTCATGAACGTTATGGTACTTAACCTCAAAATGAAGCCCACGAGATACATATTATCGCTGTTTGACAGAGAACCTAAGATGGAATTAAACATATACTCAGGGCCATCCAATGGCAGGACTAGGACTTTCACTCATGCTTCCAAATTCCAGTGGCCTCTACCATCAATTTGTATGACTCCAATCAAGGTTCATAGAAGTGGATGGAATTCCTGGTAAATCAATTTTAATGATATATACAAAACAATAAATCTAAGCAGGACTCTAGAAAATCATGCTTAAAATGGTCAGAAAAATAAAAGAACTCTGGAGAGCCAATCTTTCTATGGTATCTGTAGATAGTAAAAGAATTGTCAACAATTCAATTTAGTTAGCAGAAGAAAGAATGAGTCAATACTAGGTGGGGATTTAGGTGACTGTTGGTGTCATCAAAAATATTCTCCATGCTCTGACGGTGGTACAGATGCAATCTTCAAAGAAGGTGACCGTGAAGGCAGATATCAACTCAAAGGGATACTTAAAATCTTTGTAGAATCGTTCCTCCTTTATAAGCTATTCCCTGAGAATAATGTGATCTGAAGTGTAGTAGAGTACACCTTGCTCTTAATATCACTTCTATCAAACCTCATGCAAGACTGCCATTCCTGCCAGGAAACAGAACTTTTTCTCCAAACCGTTTCTGAAACTTCCAGTGCTTAAACGGGGAGCTCAAGCCTGAAACCTAGACAGAATCAATATTCAGAATAAAAAGTTTAGACCTTGGAGTCATACTGTCTTAGGCTCAACCTTGAACAACCTTTAATACGACTCTGTTTTTTCATCTGTAAAATGGGAATAATACCTACTTAATTGGGTAGGCTCGTGTTCCCTTCCCAGCCTTCCAACACCAGAGTCTCTTATTCCACCCTCTTATACATTTTTGTCTTTTCCCTTTACTCTCTGTGTAAGCCACATGGTCATAGAGGGAATTTGCAGAACTGTTATGAAGTATAGTCTGTACACAGCCGAGGGAGCTGGCTAACATACTTACTGACTCATCTCAATGTCACTGCATCATGGGAGCTTCTCCTAATCATTATGCCCGCCTCCTCTTAACAAGTGCTTCTCCTCTGCTTCCATGTGGCCTTGTATCTGCCACACTTGGCCCTTATCATACTGTATTAGATGTGTTCTCTGGCCTTTGTCTAGATTATGAGCTCAAGTCTTTCTTGTTTGAACCCCTGGAACCCGACTGTCTAACTCCTGGTAGTCTCCATAGGACTTTGTTGAATAAATAAATAAAAGAATCCAGTCTTCATCTTCTGGAGGCCTAGGTTCTGAGAACTCTGTTTATGAGACTTGGAAGTCATGTAGTAATTGCTGTATTCATCCTTACTTGGTTTATATTCTGCAGTGAAGAATTCACTTTCAAATCTTGCTACCCACTTTCCCCAAATAATTATATCAGGAAGCCTTAGCTGGATGAAAGCTTTACCCCAGTGGGGCAGTCCCACCTGGGTCATTAAGCAGTGTGCACACATTCAGCAGGAGAGCCAGCAGGTTCTGGAGAGGAAAAGTGAGAAACCATCCACTCTCACTTGCTATCTGTGGGCTGCACCACTTTCTTAACCCCAGGATAAGCCTTACGCTTAAAGGAGGTCCCTGGAGACACAACAGAATCTTGCAGCCAATTCTGCCTCCTTTCCGCCAGGATTCTACTATCTGGGGACTCAGGGTGACCACTGTTCCCATTAAATTTCCTGACAGGTACATAAATTCATTGTGTTGAACTTGTTTTCTCTATCAGGGCAGAAGGCCTTTATGATTGTCACTTTCAGAGAGCTTTGACTATTTTAGTGTGAAAAAATGCTACTAAATTTTCTTAGTAAATGTAAAAATACAAAGCAGAACTCACTGTGCTCCCAGAAACATATTAAGTCGTAATTTGCTCCGAGATGGAAGGTAATTTTGTGCAGTCCAGACTTGCTCTGTTTTGGGGACACATCCTTTTCAACTTAATAGTCATCTTTGCTGCAGTTAAAAAAAAAAAAAAAGCAACTCAGTGGAATATAACAACAAATACTTATTTCTTGTTCACATTTCACGTCAGCAGACACAGGGTTCTGCTCATTCTCCCACATAGACCCAAAGAGCAGCTTCTTTTTGGGATTCTCCATTCTAGTGGCAGAAAGGAAGAGCTAGAGAGGTAGTGGGACCCTGTGATGCCTCTTGAAGCTTCTGCTGAGAGGTGGCATACCACACATCTGTTTACGTTTGATTAGACAAAGCAGGTTACGTGGCCAAGGCCAAAGCCTTTGGAGCTGAACTGTGTAATGCTCTCACAAGGAAGTGGGGAGGGTACACCCAGGAACAGAGAGCATCCACCGAGTCCATGAGCATCGTCATAGCCTGGATAGGGGTCCAGATACACACTGTACCTTACAGAGCAGAGACTCCAGATTCCAGACAGAAAATGAGCTAGAGTTATCTGTCTCTTCAAATGACGGCAGGAGAAAAAAACAGAACACTGGTGATTCTACTGTCTGCCTTTCTGATTGTTGTTTTATAACTTGATTTCCACACATTTGTATTCCTTTCCTGTCTGCAGGGGATGATGGAACACAGACTCATCCTGAGGATAGCAGCCAGGGAAACAGAATCAAGGCTCGCTGCCTATCCTGTACGTCTGTGGTTCTGAAGGCCATCTGGGGACTTTTGATCATCCTGTCAGTGTCATCGTCTTGGGTTGGAACCACACAGATTGTAAAAATTACTTATAAGAACTTCTACTGTCCATTTTTCATGACTTGGTTTTCAACAAACTGGAACATTATGTTTTTCCCAGTCTATTACTCTGGTCATCTGGCCACTGCTCAAGAAAAGCAATCTCCAATGAAAAAATTCAGGTAGGTTTCATGTTAAATGGCCAGTAGGAGATGGTTTGAAATAATTTCATGCAAATATGCGTAATTTCATCTCTGTGGAATATGAGTTGAGTTGAGGAGTGTGGAGAGGCAGGATCTAAGGTCGGTAGTAAACATATTAACACGAGGAAACAGAATCGGTACCACCCCAAAAATTATTAAGTGTCTACAACATGCCAGGCCCTGTGCTGGTGCTTTTGTGTATCTTAGCTTATCAACCATCATTGGTGGTAACAGCCACGTTTTAAGACGGTGTTAGTTATCCCCATTTTAACACAAGAGGTAATAGGTTTGGAGAGATTCAGGGACTCGTCCACGGTCACACACTTATAAATAATGGAACCCAGATTTTAATTCAGATCAGTTTATCTCTAGCCACGTTTTAAAAGAACAACCCAAGATCTCGAGCCCAGAAAAAAAAAACAACAACAAACTGTATTAATAAGATTATTACAGAAACATTTGCTCAGTATTCTGGACACAGTGGTGTTATAGCAGATGAAATGACTTGGTCTCAGGTAAAGGGAAGTTTGGCCTCGGGATGGTTTAAAGGATGCTGTTCTTTGCTGGCTAGGAGCACAGAGAGTCTTGTCTGTTGGTTTGCTAGCCATGAACTTGATAGCGCCGTGGTTCTAGTGGTTGCTCGGAGCTAAACCTGACTTCTGCAGCCCCATCTTGGGGAGATCAGGAAGCTGGCAGACATGTCATCCAGCCCTGCACAGCACTCAAGGAAGGGAAAAGCAGTGTTCGGGTCAAAGTCCTGTGCTAACAGACAGCTTCTTGAAAGGAAAAGCCAGAACTAAGGAATAACTTCCAGGACGGTCACTCTGATCGCCAAGAGAAAACAGCAGTCTCGACCTCAGCAGACGGCAGTGGGAGAGCGACAGTTTTCTTCACCCACTTACTGCTCCTCGGCAAAATGACAATAAATTTGTATTGCAGGAGCCAAAATAACCTTTCTTTCTTGCCCTTTTACCTAATGAAAGGAAGGAGTGACTGTTACCATTGATGCATTATAAGACTGTCCTTGAAAACTTAAGACACTGTGAAGGCTTTAATCTTCAACTTCCAATTTATCACCAGCTTGGAAGTGCCCGGGAGTATTGAAGTCACCCTGTGAGCTGATTTTCCACGTGTGTCCATGAACGTTCAGCTGTCATTAAAGAAACAAAAACCAATTCAAGAATGATAAATGTTTTCTGGTTTGGAGGAAAGAAAAAAGCCTTATACCTGTTTGGGATTGCTAAAAATACTTTCTATTTCTTCCCATCAAAGTAGACATGATGCTGGGGCATAAGATCTTTATTAATAACAATATTTAATACATGATTGCAAGGGACATGATTATCAGAATAAAATTCTCCCTGTTTGAAAATACCTCCATTTACCCATAGCATGTGTTCCTATGGTTTAGACACACGTGCTGATAAAAACAGCAAAAGTTTAGTCTGGGAAGTAATACCTCAGAACACCTCAAAACAAGCCAAGTCAGTTTTATTGAAGAGAATACATTTACAAGAGGCTCCTGCTGACAGAAGTGTTGTTTGGGGAATGAGTCTCATCTTCACCGCATCTCTCATGCTGAACTAACTCTGAATTTAGTGAGACCTGTAAGTTGACAAGACACCTCCTCCTGTTAGTGCCTAGTGTGAAGTTGCGCATTTCTGAAACTGAATCAAAGAGCTTTTATTGTCGAGCAGAAAACATTATGAAAACCCCTCCACGTGAGAGGTAAACATTGCCAGAAAATGCTGAGATCCTTGATCTTTTCTCCCTGTAGACTCGTTAACACCATCTGCCAAGAAGACACCCCCTGAAGCTCTCGTGGCAGAACAAGGGGAAAATATAGTATATAAGACTGAAAACAGGATTTGTCCCACAGCGCCAGACCCTATACCTATTTCCTCCTTTTCTCTTGAATGCTATGAAAGCATTTCCAGTCTTTTTCTTATCACTACCATCAAAAGAATTTTCAGTAAGGTATCAAATCTAGGTGGTAAGGACTGTTCATTTGGAAGTAGTTTTTGATACGTCAATCATTCCATTTACATACTATCAAGAGAATTCAATTGCCTCAGGTGAATTTGAAATTTAAGAAGAGAAAAATTATATACCATAGTTTTGATGGTATATCAGAAGGGTATCAAAGGGTAATTTCTTAAGGGAAAAAATCTCTAGAAAGCATGAAACTAGAGCCAAAGATAAATTTGCCATGTGTCAGGAAGCTATGAAATGTGCTTAAGATGGCATCTGACATACAGAAAGGGTTCCATAACTAATAGCTGCTGGAACAATGATGAGCATAGTTACGTTATTAGTGTCCCCCGACTTCTAAGCTTCTTTCCAAGTTTTGCCTCCTGTCAATGCCTCTTGTCTAGAAATTCTGATCTCATCATCCCAAGGAGAGACCTACTATTGTTATTTCCTTCTCCATAGAAATCCATCTTTTTTTAAAAAAAAAAAATCACATTTCCCAGCACTTACTGCTTAAATGGCAAAAGGTTTTACCCAGGTGAACTGGCGTTTGAATGGAGAGCATTTTTATTAATTCTTGTAACAGCAGTGACAAGTGGGGAGAAGGTTGGCAGTGAGACGAGAAGGGAAGAAGAAAGGGTAACAAGGAGGAAGCCAATACCTGGGGGTCAGGATGAGCCAGGCCAAGAGCCTCTGCCGGGCAGCAGCCCTTTGCCTGGGGGGACTCTCCCCATCCATGTGCCTCCACTGGCTTCCCCATGGGGCAGGGTGTTCCCTCTCCTGAATCCAAAGTCTTTGCTGGAGAGCACTCTACCCAGCATGATGGTGGGCTCTGGGAAGGAAGAACCATCACTGGCTAAGACCAGTGATAAGAAAAGAAATACTTTAATCAGAAATGGATTTGTTGTGGTTCTTAATAAACGTGTATTTTAAAGGACATTTAGCACTTATAGATGTCAGCATAAACCCACGACTCTCCACTCCAGCTCTCCCTGGCAGACTTCCTCACAGAGCAAATCCCTTTGTAAGTACAGAACACAAAATGTGTGCCCAGTTGCTCTATGAAAACTGCTGCTTGCTCTGTGTGTAACTCTGATTTGAGTATCTCAAAGGTAGGGCTTTAGAAAGGCCATCCATTTTATAATACTGTAAATCAACTACACTTCAGTAATACAAAACAGGCCATCCATTTTATAATAATGTAAATCAACTACACGTCAATAAAACAAAACAGAGAGGCCATCCATTTACCTGTGTGTGTGAGCACGTGTAATTTCTGTTTACTTTGCAAAAGGCTTTGCCGCTGGCTTATTTAGTCCCTTCATTGATGTTTTGTCTCCTTCAAGTTAAAATTTAGCTTTGGGAATCCCATTTCCATTTTACAAAAGTCTTTCCATGTTGGTTGTCTGCCACATGAAAGTAAAGTCACCACATGACTGTCTATGTGTTCAAAACGCATTTTTAACCTTCCCAGAATCACTGGCCTATGATTCCCTGTGCTCTCAGCTGCTTGGAAGCAACGTTTACCATGAGACTTGATTTTGAAAGCCGTATCCCTGTGCTTGGAGCCTCACCACTGTGTCACGCCCTCCCCCCATGTGGTCCTCCTATGGGGTACATTGCTTCATACATGGGAGGCAAACACTGGCTGGAGATTACTTTGCTTTGCAATACTTTGAGGCATAATTATTTCTCTTCAGAAAGAGCTAGAAGAGAAACCAGAAACTAGTATTACATAGAGCCATTTAAATAGATTTATAAACATTATAAATGTGCAAATATGAAGAACTTGTTGCTTTAAACAGAATATTTATACTACTCTTGAAAATACAATGCCTGGCACAAGATAGTTGCCCAATGAATGCTTGAATGTTCACGTACAACTGAGTGAAAACAATAAAGCTGAATTTTCAGAGCCTGTTTTCAGTCCATAATCAAAAAGGCACTGCTATTCTATCACTTTTGATGTTGCCTATATGTATCGCTAGCTTCTACATTTTGATTAAAACAATCCTTTGGGCTAAATAATCAATTTAGTCAGAAACCAAGCAAATCAAAGATTTAACTGAAATGACTATTTTTACACAACGAATTCAGACAATTCCTCCAGAATGGCCAGGTGTTTGTACATAAATGCAACCTGAATTTTATTTATTTATTTTACCATTTGGGGGTTATCACAGATGCTTCCTTCATTTTTTTCTGCCTTAAAAATGCTAGAGGAAAAGGAAATTTGTCCATTGGGCAGACATGTCAGAAAAAGGCATAAAGTTTTAGGACTAATAAAATCCCAAGCTGTGCATATGCCTACACATGATACGTGAGTCTGCATGTGGTCTGTAGCCCATTCAAACAGTACGAACTATCTTCACCCTGTTGTATTCGTCCACTGGGAAAGAATCATCTGTCTCTTCGAATAGCTAGTAATTCCAGCAACCATTCATTTCTGGACTTCTCCGGGCTTCTCTGAGAATGTTTGGCAACAGCAGAATGGCTACCCCCAGGAATCTCCAGAGAATGGGTAGGAAAGGCTTAGCTCTGTGCCTGGGGAGATGTGGACTCCTCCATGGAACCCTTTGCACTCACAGCCCGTAGGTGGCAGAACTGGGTTCAGTAGGTTCCACAGATGAATGATGGGTCTTCAGGGTTTGTGCTCTTGGCTAAAAATGGCTATCAAGAGTTAGTCTACACAAGATGTGTTAAAATTAATACCTGACTATTAACCTCTATTTCTTCTCTAGGGAATGCAGTCGAATTTTTGGTGAAGATGGTCTGACACTGAAGCTCTTTCTTAAAAGAACTGCTCCCTTTTCTATTCTATGGACTTTGACTAATTACCTGTATTTACTGGCTTTAAAGAAGCTGACAGCCACAGATGTCTCTGCTCTGTTCTGTTGTAACAAAGCCTTTGTCTTCTTGCTGTCGTGGATCGTGCTGAAAGACAGGTTCATGGGAGTGAGGGTAATGGCACACTTGATTCAATGCGTAAGGCCGCATTTAATCATAGATCCTTGGTATCAGGAGAGCTGCTTTGTTTTGTGGAGTTTCTGCAAAACTTTTCCCATTGGTTCTGAGTACAGATTGAAATTTGAAGTTGCATTAGGACGCCCAGGCAGTTACAACATCATGAGACGATAAAGAGATTGTTTCCATTGGAATCAGACAGCTGATTTCAACAGGAGGCACTCAGGGAAAAGAAGTTCTTTTCTTAGAATTAATGGTGTGATCAACTCCTTCCGTCCTCAGGAAAGAAGGGTCTGAGAAAATTAGCCACAGTAAAGATTATGATTTGCTTTTTTTTCCAATCAACATATGTTGGGACAACTCCCTCATGTCTTTTCCCCCCAGAGATGGATTTAATTAATATTGGTGGAAGTAGATAAGGTTACCAAACAGTAATTAAAGTCACCAGTAATGGCACGATGCTTTTAAAAGTGGCTATATATCTAGTGTGACTAACTAGATATGGAACTAAAAGCAATAACTCGTACTTTGGGGTACAAATCCTTAATTGAACTGCATTAAACTTCCACCAGCCACTTCAGTTCTGAGTTCATCCCTTTCACAGGTAACATGGATTTAAAAATAAAATTTTTTTTGTATGCCTGATCTTTGTTAGATTGATGGAAAACCACGCAGATGTAA
Organism: Aethalodelphis obliquidens; assembly: GCF_003676395.1. Taxonomy (NCBI): domain Eukaryota; kingdom Metazoa; phylum Chordata; class Mammalia; order Artiodactyla; family Delphinidae; genus Aethalodelphis; species Aethalodelphis obliquidens. Next base: position 31,542,248 of record NW_020837954.1, on the reverse strand, counting down.
GGAGCCAGACCTCATTCATATAATCTGGTATGCCACCATGATGAAAATATTGAGTAAACAGTTCTTTGAAAGGAAGTCCAAACGAATAGCCTTCTTCCAGAAGATAAACATCACACAATTATTGTTCTCCGAAAGAGATGTCCAAGACTGGATTTGAAACACGTTTTGCTATCAAAATATTGCTCTTGTTGCAATGATTCCAGGGTCCTTGCCCTGCTAAATGCTGAAATTCATGTTTATATTAGAGAGAGTTTGTGACAGGTATCATCCTGAAAACTTCATCTTAATAGCTAATTAGCTGATTCTGGTTGTATCTTGGGAAATGCTGCTCAGAAATTCAGAACTGAAACTTGACATGAACAAGTGAAAAGCTACAGCAGAAGACAACACAAGAAACTGAATCAGTCCATGATACCATTAAACTATACCAGATGTGGTCCCATATTCATTCTCCATAGCTAATCTTAGATTTCACACCCAAAGGGCTTAGCATCATGTTTTCACACATGGAGCATTGGTACTGTCTGTCCACCATCACGTGCCCTGACAAGTACTTGAGAACAAGAACCTTCTTTACATTGCTCACTGATCCATTCAGCTTGGGCTACATAATTTGTGGAAAAGTGAAAATGCAGGCCTCCTGTTGAAAAAAATTGTGACTAGGGCTTCCCTGGTGGCGCAGTGGTTGAGAGTCCGCCTGCCAATGCAGGGGACACGGGTTCGTGCCCCGGTCCGGGAGGGTCCCACATGCCGCGGAGCAGCTGGGCCTGTGAGCCATGGCCGCTGAGCCTGCGCCTCTGGAGGCTGTGCTCCGAAACGGGAGAGGCCACAACAGTGAGAGGCCCACGTACCGCAAAAAAAAAAAATTGTGAATAGTTTCAACATGGCAACATCAGGGAGCCCACTGCATCTGCACAGGTCATATGCCCATGAAACTAGTTCTACCTCTATCTCTAACTCCTAGAATGATACAAGGGACAAAGTAGGGACTCTACGTATTTAAGGATATAGTGAATGAACTCATGCTTACAAGATCTTTCTCTTGTCTATCTACTACCACGTTGGATCACCCATGAGTATTTGGAGGGCCTTGTCAGAAGAGAGGGCAAGAAAGGAGATTTAGGGGCTTTTCTGCTCTTTCAGTGTCATGTGAATACCAAAAGGAAATAGATATGTTCACTATTAGGTTTACCAGTGAGGATATCAATTGTATTAGAGTGAATGAATGCATTTAACCATGGAACTTACTTATGCAAGGGGTCATATCAAAAGAAGCTTGATGTTTATTTGAGGACTGTTAGGGGGAAAAGCTCAGCTGTGTAACATTTAAATGGCAGATTTAGGAAATCTGCCTAGAAGCTACAAAGCATTTCTATCTTAAAATTTGCATCTGTGGTGGGTTTAATGGTGGCCCCCAATAAGGTGTCCACACTCTAATCCCCAGAACCTGTGAATGTGACCTTACTTGGAAAAATAGTCTTTGCAGACATAATTAACTTAAGGATTTTGCAAAGAGGAGATCATCCTGGTTGATCTGGATGGCTCCTAAACCCAATAACAAGTATCCTTATAAAAGACACACACAGGAAAGACACACAGGAGAGGAGAAGGCAATGTGACCACAGAGATAGAGATTGGAGTGATGCAGCCACAAGCCCAGGAAAGCCAGGGCAGCCGCCAGAACCTGGAAGAGGCAGGAATGTAATATTATTCTCTCCCAGAGTGGCTGTTGGGAGCGTGGCCCTGCCCAATTTTGAACTTCTGGCCTCCAGAACTATGAGAGAATAGATTTCTGCTGTTTTTAGTAACCAAGTTTGTGGTAATTTGTTACAGCAGCCTCAGGAAACTAATACAGCATCTGTAAGTAATAAGACCCGATAGAAAAATTGTTGAGTAGCCAATAAGTAGTTGTTAACAAGTAAATACGTAAATTAAGACATCATAATGACAAAATAGTAAGTATTAATGTCAGGCATGCTGGGAGAAGTCAGGTATTTTTCTTTTTAAATGACAGGAAGTGCTTTACTTCTCACTGTGAAACATTAGGAAGTGTTTAATGCCATGTTCTAGAAGAATGTCAAGGTGTAATTTTAATAATGCCCATAATCAGGCCATGGAATATAAGAAGCACTGAAACATATTCAGCATTTTGCCTTTTGACCACATCAGCAGTTCTTTTCCTTCTGAGACATATTGAGAACATGTATAATTAGGTCATTTGAGAAATTAGAGGAGGACAAATACAATACTGACAACATAAATGCAGCTCTTATTGCCTACACCCATAAATAGGACACAGCCTGTAGATGCCACCCCACTTGGACTACTCTTTTTTTTTTAATAGTTAAAGGGTTGCTTTCAGTCATCAAATCAAAATGTATATTTCTGACTCATTCTAAGTCTTCAGTAGCTCAGAAAAAGATAGTTTGGGGATTATGATTCTCATTTGCATGACCCCAAGAATTATCACCCTTAAGATAAAACATACGGCCTCCCCTACTTCTTTTTTTTTTTTTTTTTTTGCGGTACGCGGGCCTCTCACCGTTGCGGCCTCTCCCGTCGCCGAGCACAGGCTCCGGACGCGCAGGCCCAGCGGCCATGGCTCACGGGCCCAGCCGCTCCGCGGCATGTGGGATCTTCCCAGACCGGGGCACGAACCCGCGTCCCCTGCATCGGCAGGCGGACTCTCAACCACTGCGCCACCAGGGAAGCCCCCCTACTTCTATTTTTCACGTCAAAATGACACGATGAACCGAATAAAGGATGCTTTAAATTATAATATCAGTAAATACGGGTTTATCTGGAGCACCAGTTGGCCAGCATTAGCAATGCTCACATAAAAACTAATTATATGTTTTGAATAACTTGTTAATATTTAGTTTCCTTGGAATTTTGATTGAATCACAGATGGAACGGTAGTCTGCCATACATTTAGTTTTCTATTATGAAATTCTTTCAGCCAGTTTGCTGGTGAGTTTTGGTGTGTTAAAAAAACTCATAAGTAGTTGCTTACAGCTGATGTATGATAATCATGTGGAAATTAGTAAACTTCTTTAAAAGACCTTTCTTTTTAATTGCAAAAATGTTGCTAAGTGAGAATCCAGCTCTTGCGGCATTGAAGATGGGTGTTTTTCCCATCTCCAAGATCCTGGTTTAACTAGCATTCTTAAATTCATCAGAACAAGAATATCACTGAATATCAATGACATTGATATTGATCACAGAATATCAATAAAAAAAGGTTCTCCTCAAAAAAAAAAAAATGAGCCACTGCTTCAGGTTTTCTTCTCTATCACTGGCATCCATTTCACTCCAATGAAAAGTAAATGTCAGACTAGAAAATTAACACCCTTTCTTTCAGATCTTGTCCCCCCTTATTTTTATATTATTAATTGAAAATGTTCATTCATTTTCAAATTTCCTTGAACATGTGAAGAAAATTGGTGGGCGATGAATGGTTCAGCAGACCCCAACTTTTATAGCAGATTGAGAAAATGAATTTGTGTCCCCCTTCAGCTTGGTAGCCACCTATTTTCTAGGTATAATTGGGTCCTTATGTGTTTAGTTTCCCAAACTTTTGTAGACTTTCCTCCATCCGCCAAGAACTGACTGGGGTATGACAGTTAAATGGAATCTTTCATTGCTTAAACTGCTCTTCTCTGAATTCAAATTGGGCTCCAGGGCACTCTAAATCAATCAGGACCCTGGAGCTGAGCTGCTACTGATTTGTGCCAATATTACATATTTAGATAAGATTCAAGACAATCTTGTTTCCATCTTGCCTCTGATTGGCATTTCTGCAGTTAACTCTTCATTCCTGGGAAGTGCAGACTGCTCTGTCTAGAACCTTCATGCTTCCCTCTGGAGGCAGTAGAGGATGGGTAGTGGGGCTCTTCCCCTTTCATCCTCCTCTTGGCAGGAGAATGATTCACGAATACAGGGAGGGGAAAGCTGAGTTGGGAAGGCTCTCCGATTTTATGCCCTCAAGGAACCCATAACCCCTGTCAACAAGGTGCAGTCAATAGGTCTCCTCTACCTTCCACACGTACTCTGGAGTCTTTCCTTCCGGGATTTCTTTCCTTCTCTTCCATCCTGGTCTTCCTTTGGGATCGTTTTCAGATGGGTTTTTTTTCATATAAAAACAGATGTGTATGTGTGTGGCAGTGGGGTGGAGGATGGGAATCTTAGTTTGAGTCTCAGGCTTGACCTGCCCCGACCCAGGGACCCACCCACCTCCCCCTCACACACACACACACACACATACATAGAGTATCCAGACAGCTGTGGACTGCCCACCTCTTTCATTTCTCACACGTCAACTCTCGTCCAATTTCAGTGGCTCCGAGTAAAACAGATGGCTCTACTTTATGGAAGCTTAAACGTAACATGTGGACAAGTTTAAGGATTCTGTGTAGCCATGGTTCCCTGAAAATGGACTCTATCCAAATACACTCAGAGGGAAGAAGGATGATCACCAGTGCAGGTCTCATTGGCCAAACTATGAATGTGTATCCCACCTTCAGCTGTTAACCTTGAGTCTTGAACTTGAGTGCAGTCTGGCCAGCAGTATAGCTTTGAGGCCCCCCATTTCAGAGCCTGATGTAGGCTTGGGATTCAAGGTCCATTGAAAGCCGGGGAAGCTCCTACCTGCTCCACCCAGCTCCAGAAACAGGGTTAACCACACGGCAAATTAAGGAAAGATGTTTGGGTTACAGTTAGAAAGAGAAGCAGTTAAAGGTTCATCTCAATACCCTGAATCCTAAAAGAGCTGATATTGTCATGCGAATGATAGTTCTGGAAATCATTCGTCAGTGGGAAACACAGTGACTGTAATGAGGCTCATAAACCGTCCTGGAGATCCAGAGCAGGGCCGGACCCTTTTGGGTTTTGAGGCCCTGAGTCAAAAGAGGAAAACAATGAAGATAAAAGAAAACAAAAATCAGCCAAAAGCCAGCTATTTCTCTAGGTTTTATCTATACAAACTAATTCTTTGGGATGGGAAAGAAACCTTGCTTTCAGGCAGGGCCACAGGTAGTATACATTTCAGTGAGATCACCAGATGTTTACTGTTAAAGCCCTCTTTGGGCTCTAAGAACAGGTCCCCCTCATGGTCCCCCTCTGATTGGCCCTGAGAGTTGACGCAGAGACTCTGGGAGGGAAGTGAGCCCACAGAGGAAGGTAGTTGGCTCGGGTGGTGATGTCGCTCAAGGAGCACGCAAAGGTAATGGGCTAAATAAATCCTCTTCCTCAGGGTATTCACCCCAGGTGGGCACACCATGATGCGAGAGAACCCAGAGGTTTAGAAGGTTAGAAATGAGGCATCGGCCGCTTTACGATCACTATGGTTACCAACATTTTCACCCAGGTCAGATTCAAGTAACGCTTGTGGTGGGTTTCCATCTTATTTAGACACCTCTGGTTGGTTATGGGGCTGCAACTGGAGTAGGTTGTGAGGAGAGCCATGTTTTTCTGAAGCCAAGCAGGTGGCACCATGACGTGGCACCATCGGCAGAGGAGTCCCTCATGTGGACGCCAATGTGCTCAGAAGCATTGCTGTGTTTGTCAGCATGTGGATGTCACACGTGAGCCCTTCTGACACGGTACTTAAAGCGCTGGCTTCCTGCAGGTACATTTCCAGCATCCTGAGCACAAGAAGAATCATTTCGTACTTTTTTTGTTGAGAAGACAGACTAGTAATCCTTCCTTAACGATTGATTACTTCTGAAAACGCACATGGCTCAGACCTGTGCTTGGGTTACATATTCTCCAGAAATCTCAAGAATATTTACTCTGCAATGAACCAATAGTTCCAGGCAGAACCACTCTAAGATCATCCAAACAACCACTCCAAATGAGCCTGCCACCCAACGCTTCCCTGCATTTTCTAGATTAGCTGAGCTCCCTTCCCTTAGTTCCAACTGTGTAGATAAGAAACATACTGAAAAAAAAATTTTAAACATGGCCATAGAGAACTTGTTCTATCAGATAGCTGTGAAATTTAAATAGAAATGTGGAAAATAATTTCTCTTTTCCCTCCAGGTAACCTATATAACCTATAAATTATTAACCTAAAAATACCTGTTCATACCATAGAGAGGAATTTTTCTAACATTGGAAGTATTCAGATTTTCATGCTTTTGGAACTTAACTAACAGCACTGTCTGGCCCCCTGAAGTGAAAAATGCTTCTCTCCGTGACCGCAATTCAAAGAGACACTGGTATAATTGATATGACAATTTAAGTGGTCTGAGCTAATATTTTCACAAGCACTTAAATATAAAATGTAATGGAGACCTTTAAGACGCTCATCATGACTATAATTCTGAATTGCTATAAAATTATGTAATCTATGTCCACGTCCAATTCCTATCTTGAGAAATCTTATAATAGAAATAAATACAGTGCATACGTATTTTTACTAATGGCTGACTCAGAAAAGTGTTCCCAACCGGGTCATATCCTGGGGATAATGGTATTAAATGTTCAACACTTTCCAGACAGTGTTTTTGGTTTTTCCCTTTTTTTTTAATTTTTTGTATGGACTGTTTGTTTTCAGAATTCCCTAAGCCAAGAATTATATATTATACACAATTGCTTAAACCCAGATATTGTATATTATAGAATAATTTTAATAATTTTAAATATTAAACAGCACATCACGTTAAAGTTTCATTAGGATTAACACTGTGTTCTATTATCCCTGTCTTGAAGACACTACCTATTTTTTTGACTAAGAAAATACATCTGATGTTTGGTAAAAAGAAAACAAGTATTAATTCAAATTTATTATCCTACAAGTTCAGTATTTTGAGGGAAATCTATCTGTGAACATGAATGCTTTAACCTATGAACATTAATTAACACAAAAACAAGTCAGAAACTGCCAGTGTTTAATGTAACTTTTCATTTCTCTGACATCAGATTGCCCAAAGAAATGTTGCAAATCCCTGGCTGAACTATAAATCCCCAAATCAAAGAAAATGATAAGTCTCACAGAATTCCCAGGTCTAGGTAACCACTTCACCATGTTTATTTATGAGTCTATGACTTCCTGTTTGGAAAATTTCCTTGACACCTCACATTGTGTGCATTTGTATTAAATTCTATTCCCTATAGTTTGAGGCATAGTCTAACTGGAACACATGGCTAGAAGGTTTAGAGACTGTGATACTCAGTCAGCAAGAGCAATGACCCCCCCACACACCAAGCAGCCTCCTGGATAACGCTTTATGAAGACAGTTTTTCACTGCTGACAAGTCGGCTTCTGTTCTCAAGTACTCCTGCTGCTTTTCATAAAAGACGCTTTAGTATGGAGCTGGCTCTGAAACCAGCTGTGCCCTTGCTTTGGGTGGTCATTAACAAAAGAAATGCTTTAACAGCATCTAAATTATATGTGCCATCGTTATCATACTTTGCACTGGCCTTCAGCAAGTCTACAGTTGCATGTTGAAGATCTACATTTTGTTGTAATGAATAATTCACTAATAATATTTCAAAGGGTCAAAAAATATCCCACATGCGAGAAATCTATCTACAGGGGAACTGATTTGCTTGCGAATACTCAGAACTGAAGCTTAACAAAATTGATCACCAGGTATATTTAAATTTCCCACAAAGTTGCATCATGATTTTAAAGTCAGTGAGACTATTTCACAAGGAAATGACATAGTGTTTCCTATTCCAGGGTTGTCATTTTACTGTTTATTGTAGCTCTAAAATGTTTTCCAGTAGAACCAGTTCAAGGTAAATTAAAGAGATGCCAACCAGCATTTCACAAAGGAAGTGGACTCCTGTTTGGAATATACCAAGGATCGTATTAATTGACAGTCAACCATTATGATTTCAATCAAATTCTTAATATTTCACTTTATACAGCTAATGCTCTAGAATAATTGAATGAAATTATCTTTCTGTGGCTTAATTTGCATGTAAACAAAAGGAAGAACTAGCCTCCGTTTGATATTCCAAGTGACAGTGCAAACTCAGCTCGCTCCTTATAAATCACTCTGAAAGATTATTCTCTTTCCTTTTTTCACTTTGGCCTAAAAGTGTCCTCCTAGCTGCATTAATATTATGTCTCCATAATCAAGTTCTGGTTATGTGGAGATGTTCAGAAACATGCATTGATCCAAGGAGCTGATTAAAATGTATGCTGAATTGTCTGAGGAAAAAGAACACAGTACAGATGAAAACGCTAAGAAGTGACTTCCTATTAAATTTATTTCACCACTATGGGTATTAATCTCTAGGAAGTTGATCTAAAAATTAAACTACAATTACTAGCCCTTAATTAGAATGTGAGCAGCTTCTATATTTTCTGCCTGGATGTCTCATGAGCATATGGATTTCTTGCTAATACTGACCTTTCCTACATTTAAACAGTGATGTACAAGAGGTAATTGGGTTTGAGGAAGCATGTAGCAACTCCCACGAAGCCTTCAATTGCTTCTCTGGGGTATGGAGACATCAATTAAAAATTTTTTTCTCTTTGCATTCTACTTGATAGATAGTTGCCGCAATAATGGCAATCACTGGCATCGTCATGATGGCGTATGCAGATAATTTCCACGCTGATTCCATCATAGGAGTAGCATTTGCAGTGGGCTCGGCCTCGACATCTGCACTGTATAAGGTATTTTGTGCACTTCCTTATGTACTCAACTGTCATTCGTAGCTTAGACTTTTAAGTAATAAAAGAAGGAAGGACAAAGAAAATCTTGACTTGCAAAAAAAAAGATGGTTTAAATAATAACATGTACCAATTATTGAGTACTTGCTACAGGCTGGGTGCTTACTAGAAATTTTCACCTGTGTTAATGCACCTTTATGAGGCATAGGTACTTATCCCCACTTTCCAGATGAGGAAACTGAGACTTTGAAAGATTAAGTAACTTGTCCAAGATCATCCAGCCAGGAAGTGATAGAGCCAAGATTTAAACTCGGACTGGTCAACTCCAAAGCCCGTGGTCCGTGCCCCGAACCCTCCCAAATCATCCATCAGTTATAGCAGGAGCCGAGGAAGACTTCTCCCCTATGTTTCTTTAATTAACTACTGAGGTCATTATTTCAACTACCATGAGGTATTAAAAATACCTTGAGAGTTTACTGTTTGTTGCATATTAACCCCGTGCCGTGTTATGAGCTAAATGAAGAGCCTCTTTTCCTCTCTGATGGATACTCTGGGTTTGTACTCACAGTTCTTTCTCCCCTGGGGTGGCCTGTCATCAGTGAAAGCTCTATTCGGAGTCACTGTCCCTGACTTCAGAAGTGAGGATTAAGAGAGCAGATCTAAAAGGTTATTCACAGAAGCTCCACTTTTCAGAGCCAACTTTCTGGATGTAGCTAAAGAACTGTTCCACTTTCACCTCTCTTGGGGTTTCAATGAGAAAATCCTCTCTGAAAGGCAGAAAATGCCCTTTGCATCCCCCCTGGATGCCTGTTCCGATTATTCATCAACTCTGCTGCTCAGAGGACATTGTGTCTATTTCCATATCGACATTTCCTGGCCCACTGACTCTGTGACAAGCTTGACAGGTGTTCACTCAATCACCATTGGTGTCTAACTTGCCCCCAACTGAGTCTCCACGGAGATGTGTGATGGGACCAAATACCACGAGCACGTGCTCAAGTTCTCTTAAGTCTCTCAAGAGAAGAAAATGATACGTTTAGTTGAAATTAAAAGCAATACCCGGACTTGCTATATGCCTGGGATGGCTCTTTTATAGAGAGAATTCTCCTGACCATGTTACAGATGTATTCATTCTGGGAGTGGTAATATTTTGCTGACATGCACAAAATCGTATGTGCACCATAGAAAAGAGATACTCTGTGCTACATTGTTTAAGGATTAATAAAGGAAGCAGAGGGGTTAAAAAGCCAAGAAATATGGACTAGAGAACTGGCTCCTCCCCAGCCTGATGTGTGATTTAGGTTAGCTATACATGTCTCCTTGCCATCTTTTTCTACACACAGATTTATAATCCAGAAAACAAAGACCATCTTTTTTTAAATCTGGAGAATACGGTACTTGTGAAAATAGTTTCGGCTCAGAGAGAAAAGTGCTTATAAATCCATGGCATTGTTACTATTTCTCTCAGTAATATAATGATAGGGTCTCTCTGTCCAATTTCGTTTTCAGTACCTGTCAAAATAAGGGTAAAATGAATCCCATGCTTGAAGAGAAGAACTGACGGCACCTCAATCCTAGATGTTTCTGGGCTTGTCTGCACTCTTATTTATCATCCACGCCATAGCCATAACTGATGGTGGTGTTTTTCCCAGTGTTTCCCTGTGGCACAGAAAGTGGAATTCATTTTATGGCATTTGCTGTTTCATATGAAGGCTAGAGGGCATTTGAATTCCTTATCTCAGCAGCACATTTAGTGCCATGGAGACGGTGGGATAAGAAGACATAGAGCCTAAACCCTGGGCCAGTTAGTTCATGATGTAGAAATTGCCTTTCTGATACAGCAATGTCCCTGACTGTGTGGCTAATGAGTTCCTTTCTCGTTCTAGGTTTTGTTTAAGATGTTTCTCGGAAGTGCCAACTTTGGTGAAGCAGCACACTTTGTCTCCACTTTGGGTTTCTTCAACTTAATCTTCATCTCCTTCACCCCGGTCATCCTGTATCTCACCAAGGTGGAGCACTGGTCCTCGTTTGCAGCTCTGCCGTGGGGCTGTCTCTGCGGGATGGCAGGGCTCTGGCTGGGTAAGTGGCCCTGGGTTTTGCCTTCCATTTCCTATGTCACTTGACCTCTCCTTGGAGAGTTAAATTGTCATAGTAAGATTATTCCTTTGGGTACCACTGTCCTCTATTTCCCAAACTTACCTAACGTTGGTTAATGGTTGCAAAGTTCTTTGCAGATTATTGCTTGATTAGATCAGAGCTATCCAGCTAGTATGCCTCCCATGGGTTAAGTGCTGAGCTGATCACCACGGATCCTCAAGTAGCCTCGTCCATGCTTCATGATGTACTGTATGATGTTATTGTGTTCCATGTGTGGCACAGTGTGTCAGGTGGGGGGGGGAGAGTGGATGGGGGATTCAAGGGACTCAAAGTGGATCAAAATGGCAGGAGCACCAAGTGCAGAAGGAACTGGGGAGGAAGGAAGGAGATGTCATTCGGGAGGGCAGCAGGTCACGGAGGGCCTGGAACGCCACGTTGAGGGGATTGGCTTTCAAATCCACTTAATGATCTTTAAGCAGGGAGGTGACAGGCTTACATCTGCATTCTAAACAGTCTACTCTGGTCGTGTCTGGAGAATGAGTTTGAGATGGGAAACCCTCACCGAGAAAGAGAAGATGACAGAACAGGACGAGGTGGCCCTGCTAAGTAGGCTGTACCTAGCAGATGACGAAGAAATAGCCACCTGGAGTGTTTCTCATGTTCTGTCTCCCAACTCCCCATGACTCTGAGGCTGTCTGCTTCACCTGAGCAGCTGGGGGCTCCCACTTTCCAGCTGCGCTTTCATTTAATGTGAGAGGAACCTCAATATAACAAGCCCACTCTTTCCTCACCAAGCAGTTGAACAACAACAAACACCCAATGACTCAGTGTCTCTGCTCAGAATCAAACCCCTTTCGTTCTGCTCCTCTCCCCCCGTTCCACCCGGTAACAGCACCCTCTGCCTACTCCATGTTCACCTGCCATACTGGACCTGCAGGACATCTGCCGCCCCTCAGTTGACCTTATTTATCAAGGTGACATAGTCTGAAACAGCACTGCAAGTCTTAGGAGGGAAAAAGAATGCCCTTGTTTTCGTTCCCGCAAAGACATTGGGTCATCTTCTTCTACTCTGGCCCAGGCCCCTAAGGGGAGCTCTTCAACTAGACAGGAAACACTCACGAGAAAGATCAAACATTAACTGTTGATCCTTTAAATTCTACTTTTGAAGACCAAAAATGTGTAGTTATGACCGCTCATAACCTGTGCTAAATTGAGTAGTAGAAATCAATAGCAGTCTTTCCATAAGACCAAAACACCCTAATTAAAAGTGCCTAGATCTCTTCCTGGCCAAAAACAATCTAATTGGGAATAACCATAGCCCAAATTTCACTACCTCTTGGCCCCAGCTGTGACCCGTGATCTCCAGCTTGCTGCAAAGTAGCCCTCCACCCACGTTGATCCCTTGGCACCTCTAATACGTGCTCCTAAGCAAGCCTGCTCAGGCTGGGCATCACCCATGCTAGCCGGACCCTGCAGTTCTCCACCAAGCAGCATGATCTCCACACTGCACTGGGTGTAGTGCCACCCAGCTTAGAGCTGCCCCACAGGCTCATCCCCGTGCCTGGAGCCCTCTCTGTGCCAGGGTTGCCCTGGCAAATGAGGAGACAGCCTCTCTCCTGACTGTGTTACACACCCCAGGGTTTTACAATCTTCAGTGCTTCTGCTCTTGAGTTTTTATTGCCACCTTCTCTTCTCCATAGGAATCAGATATGATCTAGTGAGAGCAGGGCTGGAGGCAGATCTGAGAGGCAAAGAGCAGGCTGAACTCTGACCCCACCCCCCATCACCTGTAACTATGGCTTCAATCTGCTTAGGTTCACCTGGCCTCATTCCTGCTCTGGCTTGGCCATAGCCCACGTGCAGATTGACATCATCCATTCACCTGGCATGTCTGAGGCCCACTTAAACTCAGGCAGGGCCCCGTGCTATAGACAACATATTGAATTATGTATTCTTGTCCTGAGACTGTCAAAAGAGCTTGTAAGTGTTCCACCTAAAGCACTAAGGAAAAGCAGACACCCATTGCAGTGAAGCCACTCGGTTCTTGTTGAGTGAGAAAAGCTCAGTTCTCAACCAAATACCAATACTTCCTATCAATCTGCTAAAATATCCAGTTCAGCCACTAAAATGACAGTTGGGAAGTTTAGCAAAGTCTGTGCTGTGTTTAATAAATTCCTGATTTGTTAGAACAGGTCATATTTGACTCCCCAAACTTGAGGAGAGAGTTGAGATGCTGGAATATTCATTGCCATTGCAGCTCTGCCAAAAAGGAGTAGTTATCAACTTAGGAAGGTCCTCTGCCTTGATTGCCACTACTATTGTATGAAAATTATGAACAAGCCCAAGTTTTGTGAAAGTCCAACCCACCGTCTCTAACTAACAAGCAGGAGTGACTCCAGATGACTAAGTTAGTGAGTTTAATTAAAGTAAGAATTATAGATAACAGTAGAAGAATAAACACTGTCCTAACTGGAATGGTTCTAGACCCATCTTTGGTTCTACAGAGAACAGGCAACAGGGTTTTGGGTCATTTCCATAGAGATCCTTTCTGAATTGAGGACTTTTTGTAGTCATGAAGACTCATTTCTCTAACCCCTAAAACACATTAGCTTGAAATCTATTAAAATAATGCTATGTAATTTATCATTTTCTTTTCGAAAACAAGTATTTTTGATCATTTTTGTGTAGATAATTATTTTAACTAACTTTATATTTACCTAAAAATGTCAGAAGATATGTATTAAATGGTATCAAGTTATACCTACAGTTGGTTCTGTGGACCTGCCCTGGGGTTATCTGTGTACAAATCAGGATGTGGAGAAGGTGCCTGGGGTTTGGTGAATTACACTGCACACAACTTTGTTTGCTCATGTAATGCTCACCCCAAAAGAGAGGGAATAATGCAGTATAGGCCATCCTTGGACAGATCTTCTGTTAGGCAGTAACACCAGGGCCTTTTAGTTATTCAGGAATATAGTTATTCAGGATATAGTAAAGTAACAAGGGAGAAAGCCCCAATCAGTCACCAGCTTTCCACCTCTGGCTCAACTTTATAGTGCTAATGAGCAGGGTACTGAACTGATTATCTCACTTCTTTGCATGGCTCCCTACCCGCTTTGCCAACCAAGAGATCAGGCAGCCAGGATAGCAGAGGAGGAAAAAGGAATATGACTATTTCAGGTACAATACGTATGAATCCATCTCCAGAATTAGAGGATTAATTGACGAATGGTACAGATAATTTAGAAGGCATGTATAGCATAGACATGGATTCTTTTATGTTAAGAAGGAAAGAGCCCAGCATAGCAATTCCCCTTTATCCTGTATATCCTCCTTTATTTTACAGCCTTCAACATCCTGGTGAATGTTGGTGTGGTGCTGACATACCCAATCCTCATCTCCATCGGAACAGTGCTCAGCGTTCCTGGAAATGCAGGTACTGTACGATTTGACGTGTGCACAGGAAGTCTCCTGCTTGTGTTTGTTTTATACCCTGAATTGTTTCTTCGAGCAATTGTGAGTTATGTCACTTGCCTGGGAAGATGTTTTTAAATATCATGAAGGTGGCAGACAACAGAATAACTATGCATCACATTTAAAATTTCCAGCTACAAACACTGTTTTAACTTGGTTGTGCTTTTAGAATTAAATACCAAATGTATCATTTGGGTTTCATGTAATCTCCCTGACAACATAATTTTGTGGTATTTTTAGAGGAAGTCCTATGGAAACAAAAGGCATCCCAGCATAGGGCTCCCAAACATCACTAATGAAAGTGTAGGAAACATACAAGGTGTTGGCACCCCATCAGACTATCCATGGGGAGCTGTGAAAGACTCTCCTGGGGGCACAGCAGACGGCCCTCTGGAACAGACATAAGAAAAAAGCAATTTGACTCACTTCAGGGACAAGAGGAGAAGCTACTTTTCCAGGAAAATCTTTCTAGGTAAACTGTCCGTGGGACAAATAATGAAAGTGGGTTATCTGGATGACTGTATAGTCCTTCTAATTTTAAAATTCTATTTTTCCAAGTCTTAGGTAGCCATCTTTCTTTACCCCCAGTACAATCAGCAAATATTTATTGAGCACTTACTATGTGATCATGACTATAGAAGAGACTGGGAAAAAAAGATATTATTGTTCCCATAAGAAACTTACACTGAATATGGAAAACAAGACCGACATATATGAAATAACTTAGAACTCTACAAAGTAATTTATCATCAAATGCCAAATTGTGTAAAAGACTCCAAGGACTATAAGATATTTAGAGGAAAGTCATATCAGGGAGGAGTGGAGTTGTCAAGGAATTCCATTCATTCATCCATGAATTCATTCATTCAATAAATAATTTCTGAGCACTTAGTATATGCTAACAACTGTGCTAACACCTGGTGATAGATCCTGAATAAGACACAGCCTCTACCCTCAGGACCATGTAGTGTAGAAAGGAGATGAAAGGAACTGAGTAATTACAATGTAGAGAGAGAATGGCTTTGATAGAGGTATGTACTGAATGCTCTGAGCACACACAGGAGAGGCATCCAAGGAGCCTTCCTGCAAGAAGAGTAAAGGGAGGGATCTAACAGAGGGTTTAGCTGGATGAAGTGCATATGAAGAGGGAAGAGCATTCCATGCAAAGAGAACAGCATATATATGATTCCACTGCTAGTTACATTCCTGCAAAACTGAAAACAGGGACTCAAAAATATCCTTGTATGTGAATGTTCATACTATTTACAACAGCCAAAGGTGGAAACACCTAAATGGCCATCCAGAGATGAATTGATAAACAAGTTGTGATACAATGGGATATTACTCAGCCATAAAAAGGAATGAAGCAATAACGCATGCTACAGTATGGTTGAACCTCGAAAACATTATGCTAAGCGAAAGAAGCCAGATACAAAAGGTCACATACTGTATGCTTCCATTTATAGGAAATATCTAGAATAGGTAAATCCACAGATACACAGCAGGCTGACGGTTGCCAAGTGAGAGTAGTGGGCTGGGGAGTAACTGCTTAATGGGTACGGGGTTTTATTTTGCAATAATGAAAATGTTTTGGAAACAGATGGAGGCAGTTGTACATTAAGCTGTACAAAACGAATGTACAAAATGCTACTAAACTCACTTTAAGCCGGTTAATTTTATTTTATATGAAATTTACCTCAATTAAAATTTTTCAAAAGACTAGCATGTGCAAAGACCTAGACATTAATAAGCCTAGCTCGTTTAAAAAATCTTCAGTGGTCCAGTGAAACTGGAGAAGCATGAAGGGATGCAGAGGAAAAGTATTAAGAAATAAAACTGCATGTACACACTGCTATATTTAAAATAGATAACCAACAAGGACCTACTGTATAGCACAGGGAACTCTGCTCAATATTCTGTAATAACCTAAATGGGAAAAGAATGTGAAAAAGAATAGATACATGCATATGTATAACTGAATCACTTTGCTGTACACCTGAAACTAACACAACATTATTAATCAACAATACTCCAATATAAAATTAAAAAAAATTTTTTTTAACTGCAGAGGTTATTCAATCAGATGGCATTTGCCTGGAAGGGTAAGTATTATTTAGAGAGAGGGAATGGAAAGCAAATGGAGAGAGCGGTATTGATAATGACATGGAAAAAGAGAAGATGAGCTTGAGAGAACAAGAGAGACTTTTGGAAATCTCTTAGAAGTAGCACTGATGGGGTCATTTGTTTTCAGAGAAGCTTAGAAACAGTGATGGACTGACTGACTTGCTATTCCTTCCCTAGCTGTGGATCTCCTGAAGCAGGAGGTGATATTCAATGTTGTCCGCCTGGCTGCTACCATCATCATCTGCATTGGGTTTCTGCTGATGCTATTGCCGGAGGAGTGGGATGAAATTACCCTGAGATTCATCAACAGCCTGAAGGAAAAGAAGAGTGAGGAGCATGTGGATGATATCACTGATCCCAGTGTCCACCTGAGAAGCAGAAACAGGGCCATTGGGACTGTGTCCATACCACTGGCTTAGAGAGGAACACATTTTGAACGCACGTGTATGTATATTCTGTGAATATAATAAAATTTTCTCACCACCTGTACACTCAAACGACAGTATTAACTCTGAATTTGCATAAGTCATATGTGAAATAATGCTAACAATAAAAGTTTACATTTATATGCTTATCAAGGAACTGGTGTAAATAATCATAATAAATTTTTTTATTAAAACATATTCATACTTGTTCTATTTCTTCTGGGTTTTTTTTTGGGAGGGGGAGATTTTCCCCTAATTCACAAAATTTTCTCAAAATATGAGGTTCTATTAAATTATGGGCTTGTCATTACCTTTTTCTCACCTGGAACTGAGACCTTTTCATTCAATCAGAAAAAATTGCATAAGAGGAGAAAGTACATGAAAAGGATACACACTTTACATATATTTAAGTCCAATAAGAGCCTTCAATTTGAAAGCTGGAAAGTAATTAAGTATCAACAGAGTATCTTCCATATGCAAGACCTACACTAGGAACAATGAAGATGTGAAGATGTAAGACTCCATCTGTACTTTCAACATGCTTACAGGAGTACAGAGCATAAAAGAGGTTAGAAATATCTCTAATATGAGGTAGACATTTGGAAATGGTATAATGGTTATGGAGAGGACATCTATTTCACCAGTTTTAGAGCTGTTTACATTTGCTGTCACTTCAAGTCCCATTCACTCTTCAACCCACCTTCTGGGCACCACCTTCTGCCCACATCATTCCTCTGGTGAAGTGCATTCACCAAAGTCACCGATGACCTTTTTCTTGCAAAACCATATTGACACTATTCAACTCTTACTTTATTGTCCTCTCTGTAGCATTTGCATGATGACCATTCCTTTTTCCTGCAATGTTCTTTTCACCTAGATCCCATTATGGTCTCCTGGTTCTCTTTCTGCCTTACTGGCTGCTCCTCTGGACTCCTCTTCCTAGGCTGGTCTCATTGCTGTCCGTGTTCAGTCCTTGTCCTTCTTAGCATCTCACTCCACACTCTCTTCCTCAGAGATCTCATCTGCTTCCACGGCTTTCAATGTCATCCATGTGGTGATGGCTTCATAATATTTATCTCCAGCCCAGATTTGTCCCCCAAGCTTCAGATCTGACTATCCAAATTCCTTCTGCAGCCTCACTTGGATGCCCCATTGTTCACTTCACGTTCAAGAACATAGTTAAATCTATCATCTCTCCTCCTCAGACCTGCTCCATCCTCTCCCTTGTTGCCTGTCTAGGTTAATGGTACCATCATTCACAGGCTGCCCAAGCCAGAGATCAAACTTAACTTCTGCCTTCCTCACCCTCCACATCTAAACCATAAATCTTATTGATTACTTTCCTTAATATTTCTTGAATCCATGCACTTCTCTACTATGCTACCTATTCTATGACCCTATCATTTCCTGATGAATGAAATACTCACTTTACTGGTCTAACTCCCAGTATTGCCTCTCTCTAATCCCTTTTGTACCCTGCAGAATGACTTTTCTAATATATAAATTTGATCATTCTACTTCCCTATATAGAACACTTCAGTGACATCTCATTGTCCTCAGAGTAAGTTCCAAACACTTTTGCAGGTCATTCAAAGTTCATCACTGATTGGCTCCTGCCTACCTCTAGAGAAGCACCATACAGTAGAACTTTCTGTGATGATGGAAATATTCTATATCTGCACTGTCCAACATAGTAGCCACAACTGGCTATTTAAATATGGCTAATGCAATCGAGGGACTGCATTTCTAATTTTATTTACTTTTAATTACTTTTAAGTTAATATTAGTTAGCCGCATGTGGCTCTTGGCTACCATACTGGACAGCACACCTTCTACCACACCACCCCCTGCAGCCCCCTGGAATCTCTGTGCTTTAGTGACACCATCCTTCTTATAGTTCTTCAATCAGGACATGCTCTCTTTCTTGTACTTCCTTTTCCTCTCTCATCACCTGAATAACTCTTACCTAGACTTCATGACATGATTTATTCCTATTTTCGTGGAAGGTTTTTTCTCATCCCCCAAGCTAAACAATGTGACTTCCTTAGACACCTCTGCTTACTCCATTATAGCACTGGTCGCCCTCTGTGGCCACTGTCAGTCTACTCATCTGAGTTCCCAGTAGACCATGGGTTCCTTGAGAGCAGGGATTGTGTGGCATTCATCATCGTGTTTCTAGCATAGTGCCTGGCGCTTACAGACACTCAGGAAAGGAGTGAATGGGTTGCTTTACACTGGAGATATGCCCCCCTGCCCCCGAGCTGTATTAGATCAGTCTTAGTTAAGGACAGACATTCTCATAGAGGACGTTGGTTAAAGGAAGGGCCAAAAGGGATTAAATGTACCACAGCCTTTGTTACTGAACTGATAAAAGGCACTTCTTTCCTAAGAGGCTGGTTATCTTAGGGCATCTAGCAATTTAAGATAACCTGCCCTTTCTGGCATCTGTTGTACAATTCTTTTTTAATTCAAGTGGCCCCAGAAGTGTAGGTGAGATGGTCATGGGGCAAGAAAAGGGAACTTCAGATATCATATCTGCTGGCTGGGTATCATAGTCAATAAAAACCTTACCATTTTTTCATTTCTCTGTCATTACTTGAAAAGACAATGACAGTCTCCTGGCATTGGTAGATGGCATGATATTAATTAAAACAATAATCGTGACACACTTCAAACTTCATGAAAAATGGTAGAAAATAAATGAGGTATATTATTAGTAAATATGAATTAATTCATTATCTAAGTAGAGTTGGTTTTGACCATTTAAATGTCATAATGGTACAAACATTGCTCTTGCCTTGTTTTTAAATTGCTGTTAAATCGTAGTGATCACTGACTAACCCACTCCAGCATCTTGCCATTACTTAGCATGGCATTTAAAATTACATTTTGACATCTCTAAGAAATGAGCTGTTTTGCTCTTTTTGATAATTCATTTTGAAAAATTGAGTCAGCTACCCTGGAAAGCACTAATTCAACCTCTAACTGATCACCCTAATTAGCTCAGTCTATATTAAGAAAATACTTCCGTTATGGTATTCATTCATTTATTCATTCAAAAATTACCAAGTTCTACTTCTCGCTCTGAAGTAGGGTATTATGTTAGATTGTCACCCACTGGCCTCTCCCTGCCTCTAGAGCAGCACTGATAGAACTTTCTGTGATCATAGACATGTCCTCTCTTTGCACTGTGGTGAAAGGGATACAAAATGGATAGGAAATGGTCCCTGCTTCCAGGCATTTCAACCTTTAAGTTGTTACCATGGCAATGAAAACAACAACAATCACAACTCAGACACTTGTTTAAGTCACTTTCCCTTTAACTCAGGTCAAGTATTCATAAATAAAGGTAATAATACCTTTCCTTACTACCCCCCATGGTCGCTGGGAGAGTCAGTTGAGATAGCGTGTTTCAGTCACTGAACAAACGGGGGTGGGCCTCCTATGTCCCTATGATGTGCCTTCCTTGAGCCAGGTTCAGTTGGGTTTGCAGGGTACTGACAAAGTGCCTGCCCTCGTGGTGGAAGTACCTTGTTGAGGTTCCTATTATCCTGTCTCTTTATCCAAACTTGGTTCCTCCCCAGAGTCCAAGAGGCGATGGATTCTGTGGGTGACTGAACGGGCAGCACAGTGCAGAGATTGAGGGCACCCATGTTGTAGCCCCGACTCTGTACTTCTGAGATGCGGGCTTTAGTGAATTACCAACATCTCTCAGCCCCTTGATCTCACGTTCAGTACAATGAGGATATTAATGCCTATCATTTGGGGTTGTTGAATATAGTAAATAAAAACACACTGCCAGACAGTCCAGAAGTAGCTGTTGTTAGGATTTCCTCTGTCTGTTTACCTCCCTCCAGGACTTCTTCAAACCACTTATCCACAGCACTATGCCAAGCAAAGTCACAGAGCCTGGTGCCGAGCAGGGATTTTTACCCAAAATAAATGAGGGAGAAAAAAGAAGCTTGGCATGAGGAACACTAGGAGGAAGCCAAAAAAGGGGTGTCATTCCCATTGGTCAGTTCCCCTCGGCACTTTGCATCACGGCATTCTTGCCCAGCCAGTGGAACTAATTGCATGACAAAAAGACAGACTGGTGACTTGGGCTTTGAAATTAAAATCACTTCAACCACGTCCTGATCGCTTCACAAACACATTATAGGCAAATCAATTTTGTTCACCCAGGCTTTGCACGCCTGTTAATTTTGTGCAGGTGCTTTGTCAAGATCCACCAGAGGACAAATGATTTGGAGAAGGACAATGCAAGTGATAAAAGAGTGAACAGTGTAACCAGCCAAGCATTTGAATGTTTCTGATATTTAAGTACAAACCCTCTTTCTTACTTTTCAATAAACCCTTGTCACAAAGACAAAGAACACTAGCGCAGGCAATGCTGGTTTATCTGGCAAGCTAGGACAAGAAGTCTCTATTAATTCTAATTATTTTTATTTCTCTCCCGCCACCTCCTGTAGCAACTGGAGGTAAAGTTAAGAACAGGAGGTGATGATGTGGAGGTGGTCATGCCAAGAACCCAGAGACAGAAAGAGCAGACGCCCTGGGTTTTGAAGCACTGATTAGCCAGCGTGCTCCCACACGTGTCACAAAAGCAAAAGCTGCTTTGTCATTATTTGCAGGAGGTAGGAACCCCGGATCCTTTGGGAACTTGAGGGATCTTAAGAGCGAGAAATCTAACCTGGGCTCTCTGACAGAATTTTCAAAATAGTGTGAACTTAGCTGCGTTATTCTGGGGGAATCAATTCAGAGAATTTAGAGGCACTAAGTCCACAACTGTTCAGTACACTAGCCACTAGTCACATGTAGCTGTTGAACTATGGCTAGTCCAAATTGAGATGTGCTGTGTCACGTATCCTGGAGTTTAAAGACTTGGGGTGAAAAAGAGAAGGTAGGCTATTTCATTAATAGCTCTATACTCATTACATATTGAAATGAGAATATTTTGGATGTGTTAGGTTATATAAAAAATATTATAAAATTCATTTCACTCGTTTCTTTTTACTTTTTTAATGTACCTACTAGAAATCTTAAAATTATATCTAAGTCTTGCGTTTGTGACTCACGTTTTACTTCTATGAGGCAGAAATTCTCTAGAAGCTTAAGAATAACTTGGTTAGAGGGATAAAGAGGGAAATTTAGAAGAAGAAAATAGCTTTGGAAAGAAACAATTATTTGGTCAGCTTCTGTCAGTCAGGACAAAATAGACTGAGTGTTTTTCATGTCATGCAAGTTCAAACTGCCAGAAATGAGCAGAGAGAGGGAAGAAACAGAGGCAAGGACAACAATTTGAAATTGCAACTAACTGGAAAAATTTGTAAAGAACTGGAAGAATAACTGGGTTGAAACTAGCAAGGAATCTTCATTTGATATTAGAAGTGATAGAAACTGTAGAAGTGATAGAAACTGCCCTGAATTCTAGAAAGTCAGAAGATACTGATAACAGTTAGAGTGGAAAGGAAGAAGTTATTCTGGAAAAGACCACTTTGACTTTTAGATATTGTAATCAACTTGCAGAAAAGAAGCCAGATTGCATTCTTTAGAAGGCAATAATAGAGCTGCCCGCTCTTATGACATCTGTAAAGAGCAAGTAATCAAAGTGAAAATCAGGAATTCATTAAAGTAAACAGTTTCTGATATAAATCATAAGATCAGGGCAGATTTGACCTACAGGTCATAACTCTGATCAATAATTAAAAGATGCTTTCCAAGATAGGGCGATCTCCAGGGACAGGACAGTTAGATGGCAGCAAGAAACTTCGTAAGATGGCATTTACCTAGAAGTCACCAACATTTCAGGTCTGGTCCTCTGCACTGTGGACTCAGAAACTAAGTCTTCTTCATGTCCTAAAGACAGCCCAGTCATTCTCAAATTGCGATGCTGATACAGGACAGCAGCACACCGGAGACCTTGGTAGAAATGCACATTCTTGTGCCTTATTACAGACCCAGTGAAGCAGAATCTCTGGGGGTGGGGCCCAGGAATCTAGTTTTAATAAGTCCTGCTTGAAATTAACCAAGCACATGCTCAGGTGATGCCGGTGATTCCAATGCATGCTCAAGTTTAAGAACCCCTAGACTAATGACCACAGGACTACAAAGAGAAAATGTATTCATTGATAATCATAAACTGAACCGTCACATGCAACAAAACCCTCACATTAGTAAGGTTAGGACAACCTTTCCCTAAGAGGCAAATCTATCTGGGTAGCTTGTGCGTTCATGAAAAGGTTTCTTGGTGAGCCTGAAATCAAAGCAAGGACAGTCAAATGTATGATTAAACTCTTCCCTTTTGTTTTTCATTTCCATTTCAACTCTCACTCCCTTGGGAGGATGGGTTCATCCCTGCTGGACAAGAGCAGATGGGTAAGGAGAGGAATGTGAGGAACTGACTGGTACAATTGCTCCTACTCCAAGTCAATTACACAGTCCACTAGAAGAACGTGTTCCACCAAATTACGGGATGAAGTTTCCTTCAGTTAATTATATTAACAAGTAGACATCTTATATTGGCAACACTTGATTTACAGATACTGGTTATGACCAAAACAGTCAATACATGTACACATGGTACACACAAGAGTCCAGCAAATAGACATTCTATCTAACAGCTTATTCTTTGCTACACAAATCTTTTCTAAACTCCTTTTCCCTCAAGGGAAAAGCTAACAGGTCTGCAGTTAATCTTTCCCTGATTACTTCCCTTATATATGGATGTTCTTGTTATAATGTAATTAGGCGTTCAATTTACTTAGGTAACTGAAAGGGATGCACTGAAGTTCAGCCTTCGCCAAGACCTCTGCTCTACTTCCATCCGTGTCCTTGGCTTATCCAACTCTTAAAGTCCCCAAAAGGCAGAAACAGGTGCTCTCCATCTTCTGTATCTTATTGGTTATATGATTTATCTGCCACAATCATCCAAATTTTCCATCCTGTTGTACTTTTATTTGCATTAATTAATCTTCACATTAAAATACTTTCAGTTTTCATCTTCTTTCTTAAAGCCTTCTATAGAATCCAGCTTTGACGTGTAATTTTTAAACTTTACCTATATTTTTATTTTTAATAATTCTATTTCTTTCAGCTAACACCAGTCCAATGCCCTCCTTTTACATAAAAGTTTCCCCTTTCCTTCAGAACACCTGCACATGATCCTGAAACACTGATCAGTGCTGAATGGACACTGCAGTGTTTTCTGTTTCATGTTTATCACCTACTTCTGGTTGATAGGTTTCTTCTCTTAGAAATGTTAACATCATCGATTATTTTTGAACTGGACTCTGAAGCTCTTCCTATTCCTGGCCATGAAAGAGAGCTATTCAAGATATAGCTATTGCCTAATTTTAATAATGGTGTTAACTT
Organism: Aethalodelphis obliquidens; assembly: GCF_003676395.1. Taxonomy (NCBI): domain Eukaryota; kingdom Metazoa; phylum Chordata; class Mammalia; order Artiodactyla; family Delphinidae; genus Aethalodelphis; species Aethalodelphis obliquidens. Next base: position 31,518,128 of record NW_020837954.1, on the reverse strand, counting down.
TTATCACTTAACTTTCAGTTTTCCGAGAGCCCCTCTGGCACATCTGTATCTGCTCGCCATCCTTACCTTCTCTCTTTACATCTATGGTAATATAAAAGCCCACATTCATAATATTAATCCTCAGGTCCTACAGGTTCCAAAGTGTCTTCTGAATCATCAAGAAAAACTGCTGTTAAAAAACAACAGTTTTGGAGTTGGTGTATTTGAATGGACTATGATTCTTAGAGAACTGCCAGTCCATCTCTCCCAAATGAGAACCACATATTACCAGGAATATTTATCTAATGAAAACAATACATTTCTGAACCATAAAAATGACAGTTCCTGGTGTAATTACAGAATATATCATATCATGCCAAGATTCAATCACCTGTTTTGTCAAATAGTCATATCATTTCTGGTATCTGTTGATAATTAAATAATCAAAATGTTATGGAGCCAGGTACTTTAAGAAAGCATTTGTGAGCTTTTGACAACAGAGACTCTGATCTGCTCATCTATGCATACCCAGAAATAGCTCACAATAGGTACTCAGTGGGAGGAAGGAAGGAAGGAATCTCAGTCCTGTCAAGATAAAGATTTATCCAGGGCTTCCCTGGTGGCGCAGTGGTTCAGAGTCCGCCTGCCAATGCAGGGGACATGGGCTCGTGCCCCGGTCTGGGAAGATCCCACATGCCGTGGAGCGGCTGGGCCCGTGAGCCATGGCTGCTGAGCCTGTGCGTCTGGAGCCTGTGCTCTGCAGCAGGAGAGGCCACAACAGTGAGAAGCCCACGTATCACAAAAAAAAAAAAAAAAAGATTTATCCATTTAATGACAAACCCACAGCCAATGGTGCAAAGCTGAAAGCCTTCTGGATAAATTCTGAAACAAGACAAGGATGCCCACTCTCATCACTTCTATTCAGCATAGTATTGGAAGTCTTAGCCACCACAGCAATCAGACAAGAGAAGCAAATAAAAGGTATCCAGATTGGAAGGGAAGAGATAAAACTGTCACTATTTGCAGATGACATGACACTCTATAGAAAACCCTAAAGGTTCTACACAAAAACTATTAGAACTAATAAATGAATTCAGCAAAGTAGCAGGATACAAGATTAATATACAGAAATCTGTTGCATTTTTTCACACTAACAAATATCAGAAAGAGAAAGTAAAAAAAATCCCTTTTATTTTTTGTTGTTTTTAAGGTTTTATTATTAAAAAGATAAGATACCTTTGTTGAACCTTCTCATTGAAAAAAAATCCCTTTTAAAATTGTGTCAAAAAAAAAAAAAAAAAAAACCTAGGAATAAACCTAACCAAGGAGGTGAAAGATCTATACACTGAAAACTATAAAACACTGGTAAAGGAACTGAAGATGGTTCAAAGAAATGGAAAGATAGTCCATGCTCTTGGATTGGAAGAACTAATATTGTTAAAATGGCCATACTACCCAAAGTAATCTACAGATTTAATGCAATCCCTCAAATTACCCATGACATTTTTCACAGAACTAGAACAAATAATCCTAAAATTCATATGGAACCACAAAAGATCCAGCAATTCTGAGGGAAAAAAGAGCTGGAGGCATAACTATCCCAGACTTCAGACAATACTACAAAGCTACAGTAATCAAAACAGCATGGTATTTGCACAGAAACAGACATATAGATAAGTGCAACAGAATAGAAAGCCCAGAAATAAATCCACACAGTTATGCATAATTAATCTTTAACAAAGCAGGCAAGAATATACAGTGGAGGAAGACAGTCTCTTCAACAAGTGATGTATGGGAAAGCTGGACAGCCTCATGTAAATCAATGAAGTTAGAACATTCCCTAACACCATATACAAAAAAAACACAAAATGGTTTAAAGACCTAAATATAACACATGACAGCATAAAACCCCTAGAAGAGAACATAGTCAAAATATTCTCTAACATAAATCATAGGAATATTTTCTTAGATCAGTCTCCCAAGGCCAAAGAAATAAAAGCAAAAATAAACAAAGAGACCTAATCAAACCTAGAAGCTTTTGCATAGCAAAGGAAACCATCAACAAAACAAAAAGACAACCCACAGAATGGGAGAAAATATTTGCAAATGATGTGACCGACAAGGGTTAATTTCCAAAATATACAAACAGTTGGTACAACTCAATATCAAAAAAAGAAACAACCTAATCAAATAATGGGCAGAAGACCTAAATAGACATTTCTCCAAAAAAGACATACAGATGGCCAACAGGCATATGAAAATGTGCTCAACATCACTAATTATTAGAGAAATACAAATCAAAAACACAATGAGGTATCACCTCACACTGGTCATAATGGCTATCATCAAAAAGTCTACAAATAATACATGCTGGAGAGGGTACGGAAAAAAGGGAACCCCCCTACACTGTTGGTGGGAATGTAAATTGGTTCAGCCACTATGGAAAACAGTATGGATGTTCCTTAAAAAAAAACAACAACAACTAAAAATAGAGCTACCACATGATCCAGGAATCCCACTCCAGGGCATAAATCTGGAAAAGACAAAAATTATAATTCAAAAAGATATATGCACCTCAATGTTCATAGCAACACTATTTACATAGCCAAGACATGGAAGCAACCGAAGTGCCCATCAATAGATGAATGGATAAAGAAGATGTGGTATATATATACAATGGAATACTACTCAGCCATAAAAAAGAATGAAATATTTCCATTTGTAGTAACATGGATGGACCTAGAGATTATCATACCAAGTGAAGTAAGTCAGACAGAGAAACGTATCACTTATATGTGGAATCTAAAAACTAATACAAATGAATCTATTTACAAAACAAACAGACTCACAGACATAGAAAGCAAACCAGACATAGAAAGCAAACCATAGGTCACCAAAGGGAAAAGGGAGGTGGGGAGGAATAAATGAGGAGTATGGGATTAACAGATAAACACTACTATACATAAAATAGATAAGCAACAGGGATTTACTGTGTAACACAAGGAATAATATTCAATATCTTGTAATAACCTATAATGGAAAATTATATGTATATGTGTGTGCGTATATATATGTGTGTGTGTGTGTATATATATGTATCTGAATCACTTTGTGGTACACATGAAATTAACACATACTATAAATTGACTAAAAATTTTTTTAAAGATTTATCCATTTATTAAGCAAATGCATTTTTTTAACATCTTTATTGGAGTATAATTGCTTTACAATGGTGTGTTAGTTTCTGGTTTATAACAAAGTGAATCAGCTATATGTATACATATATCCCCATATCCCCTCCCTCCTGCATCTCCCTCCCACCCTCCCTATCCCACCCCTCTAGGTTGTCACAAAGCACCGAGCTGATCTCCCCATGCTATGCGGCTGCTTCCCACCAGCTATCTCTTTTACATTTGGTAGTGTATATATGTCCATGCCACTCTCTCACTTTGTCCCAGTTTATGCTTCCCCCTCCCTGTGTCCTCAAGTCCATTCTCTATGTCTGCATCTTTATTCCTGTCCTGCCCCTAGGTTCTTCAGAACCTTTTTTTTTTCTTTTTAGATTCCATATATTTATGTGTTAGCATACGGTATTTATTTCTCTCTTTCTGACTTACTCCACTCTGTATGACAGACTCTAGGTCCATCCACCTCACTACAAATAACTCAATTTCATTTCTTTTTATGGCTGAGTAATATTCCATTGTATATATGTGCCATATCTTTTTTATCCATTCATCTGTCGATGGACACTTAGATTGCTTCCATGTCCTGGCTATTGTAAACAGAGCTGCAATGAACGTTGTGGTACATGACTCTTTTTGAATTATGGTTTTTGCAGGGTATATGCCCAGTAGTGGGATTGCTGGGTCATATGGTAGCTCTATTTTTAGTTTTTTAAGGAACCTCCATACTGTTCTCCATAGTGGCTGTATCAATTTACATTCCCACCAACAGTGCAAGAGGGTTCCCTTTTCTCCACACCCTCTCCATAAGCAAGTACTTACTGATATATTTTTACAGTACTTGGGATTGCACCTCTTACTGAATTGGCAAGAATTAGTATCACTGTGAGGGAGAGAGATTAAGGATACTGGCTAAAAAAAATTTTTTTTTTTAAATGTCAATGGTCTTATCAATGTTCTGTTTTTCCTAAAGTGTATGGCTGGGGTGTAGCCCAGGCTGGCATGGAGGACAGAGGTGTTCTGGATCTCTTTACAGACACCCAACCTGGTTTTGTACTAGAGCCAGGGAGTTGTGAACAGCTCAGACCACAGACAAAATTCTGTTTCAGATATGACATTTTATTTAGCCTCTTCAGTAAGAGTTCTGGCTAGAGGAATGAAAAGATGAGAAAGGAAAGAATCATTCATTTGGATGATAGAAAAGAGGTCTGGGCTCCTTATCGTAATTCAGATCAATGTCCAGAATCACAAAATCTCAGTTGGAAAACTCTTCATGGAACTTTCATTCCAGCCCTGTCCAATGCCCAAATCTCCTCTATGCTGTCCCAAGCGAGTGGCCATCCAGCCTTCACCTGAGCACACAGGGGAAACAAGACTCTTGTTATTGTGGGAGTTCCTCCCTGTAAGGAGCTGACATGTGCCTTTCTGAAACTACCACCTGATGATTCTAACTCTGTTTCCCACTGCCACACAAGGAAGTCAAACTTCTCTTACACAGAGGCAGGTCATACTCCTCCTGGATTTTTCCTTTAAGCTAAATAATCATATCCCTGAGGACATTCCACTTCAATTTATAAAAATCTTTTTTTTTAGTTAATTAACACATCTATCACCTCACACATTTACTTTTTCGGTGAGAACATTTAAATTCTACGCTCATAGCAAATTTCAATTATACAATACAGTGTTATCAGCTACAGTCACCATGTTATACGTTAGATCCTCAGACCTTATTCATCTTATAACTAAAAGTTTATACACTTTTATCAACCTCTCCCTATTTCCCCCACTCCCAAAGCAACCACTTTTCTACTCTGTTTCTATGAGTTTCCCTTTTTTTTTCTACATTCCACACATAAGTGATATCATGCAGTATTTTCTTTGTCTGCCCTATCTTACACCATACTAAAAAATCAAGCCAAAGTGGATTAAAGACAAGAATATAAGACCTGAAACTGTAAACCTCTTAGAAGGAAATATAGGGGCCAAGCTCCTTGACATTGGTCTTGGCAGTGAGTTTTTGGATGTGACACCAAAGCAAAGGCAGCAAGAGCAGAACAAACATGTGAAACTATATCAAACTAAAAGGCTTCTGCTCAGCAAAAGAAACCATTAACAAAATTAAAAGACAACTTAGGGAACAGAAGAAAATATTTGCAAACCAAATATCTGATAAGAGGTTCCTATTTAAAATATATAAGGAATTTATACAACTCAACAGCAAAAAAAAAAAAAAATAGCCCAATTTAAAAATGGGCAAAGGACCCGAATAGACATTTTTTCGAAAGATGATATACAAATGGCCAACAGGTACATGAAAAGGTGCTCAACATCACTAATCATCAGGGAAATGCAAATCAACACTACAGTGAGATATCATCTTACACCTGTTAGAATGGCTATTCTCAAAAAGACAAGAGATAGCAAATGCTGCAGGGGATGTGGAGAAAAGTAAACCCTTGTACTCTGTTGGTGGGAATGTAAATTGGTACCGTCACTTTGGAAAACAGCATGGAAGCTCTTTAAAAACTTACGAATAGAAATACCATATGATCCAGAAATCCCACTTCTGAGTATTTGCCCAAAGGAAATAAAACGATTATCTTGAAGAGATATCTGAACTCTATGCTCAATGCAGCGTTATTCACAAGAGCCAAGGTATAGAAACAACCTAAGTGCCTGTCAATGGATGAATGAATCAAGAAAATGTTTTATTATATATTTACAATAATGCAACACAAAAACCATAGAAATTCTGTTGTTTGCAACAACATGGGTATGCCTGGATAGTGGAATGCTAAGTGATATAAAAATCCTTTTTAATGTGAGGTGCCCCAACCTGAACCTGATACTCATTTTATAGTTCACCAGCTTACAGTGTAGTGATAGTATCACTTCCCTTTTCATTGCCACTCTATTTCCCCTACTCTTTAATTTCATGTGTACTATTCACCTTCTTGTATTAATTACCCTCTCCAAGTCTCAATTTCCATACCTACACTATGAGAACAATAGTACCGATCCTCAAAGAATTGCCATGAGCATCGTCACATAATGCTTAGCACATAGGAAGTACTCAACAAAAGTAAGCTATTAGTATTGGCATTAAAAGTTTAGGACAAGGGGCTTCCCTGGTGGCGCAGTGGTTGAGAGTCCACCTGCCGATGCAGGGGACACGGGTTCGTGCCCTGGTCCGGGAAGATCCCACATGCCGCGGAGCGGCTGGGCCCGTGAGCCATGGCCTCTGAGCCTGCGCGTCCGGATCCTGTGCTCCACAATGAGAGAGGCCACAACAGTGAGAGGCCCGCGTACCGCAAAAAAAAAAAAGTTGTTAAAAAAAATGTTTAGGACAAAAAAGGGTGATGTTTCCCTTTCTAACAGAACCCCCAGCCTCCAAATATACCCAATTTGAAGAAGGAGAATGAAATCTCAGTAATGGTAATGCGAGAAGCTTCCAAGATAGAAGGCAACACCTTTGATGAGTATATTAGTTAACTAATGATGCATGATAGATTACTGCAAAATTTAACAGCTTAAAACAACACTCATTTATCACATCGGAGTCTTGGAGTGTTAGGAATTCAGGTGTGGCTTGTAGGGGAACTGCCACAAGCTCACTTGCCTAGTTGTTGGCAGGACTCAGTCCCTGCTGGTTGTTGGACAGAGATATCATTTCCTTGTCACAGACCTGATCTGCTCACAACATGGCAGTGGGCTTTTCCCAGAACAAGTGAGCAAGATGGAAGGCACAGCCTTTTTGTAACCTAATCTCAGAAAAGATAGCCCATCACTTCCACTGTTTTCTATTTGTTAGAAATGAATTCATAAGTACAGCCCACACTCAAGGCAAGGGTTGGAGGGACTGCACAAAGGCATGAAAAGAAGGAGGCCAGGATCACCAGGGACCATCGTGGGCTGCCTACCACAGTGAGGTTATGCCATCTTGTAAAGAAGAGGCTGGAAAAGAGAAGCACATGCGCGCACACACATACACACTAGCTGTCTATTCCCAGACTCACAGCTTTGAGTGATGGGAGAGGGAGGGGCGTCATTGATCAGGCACTATAGAATGCAGAGAGAGAAAGGATCTTAGACCTTATCTAAGTCAGCCCCCTCACTTTATGCTCAAGAAGACCAAAACCCAGAGGAGAGAAGTAGCCTGCCCCAGATTGCATATTAACTTGTGGTAGATCTCTGGCTTGAACCCAGGCTGACTCCTGGTCCAATGCTCTTTTCACTAGACTTAACTTTCCATTTCATCCTGGGCAAGAGCATTAGTTTTCACAAAAGCAATAACGTTTGTTCTCTCTTCCCAAATCAGTGTATCCCATATGCCGCTGAATTTCAAGGCCAGCGCCTATAAAAAATGGCAAATTGGTAAGCAAATATCTTTGGATGTTTCCCCTCTAACCACTGTTTTTCTATTGTCTTTGTTCTTATTTGGATGAGCAAGTAGAACAAGATTCTGCTTTTACAGATAAACCAGGAAAGTTTCATGTCCAGAATGTAAATAAAGCACCATTTGCCTAGAACAGCACACCACGTATAAAACTAAAATGCAGAAAATCTGAAAATTAGGCTAGAGCCCAGAACATCATTTTTAAAGTACCCATTTGCACAGTAGTAATTTATAAAAGCCTTGCAGTTTGTGAAATGAATGTTTTTCTTTGAGGTGAACGCCTTGATTCATGAAAACTTCCCATTTAATTTCATCATCAGCTATCTTTTAACCCAGGTGCATGGGTTAAAAACTTCCCATTTAATTTCATCATCAGCTATCTTTTATTTATTTAATTTTATTTATTTAATAATTTAATAAATTTATTAAATTTATAAATTTAATTATTTAATTAATAAAAATTTAATTTATTTAATTTTATTTAATTTAATTAAATAAATAAATTTAATTTATTTATTAAATTTCATCATCAGCTATCTTTTAGCCCAGGTGCATGGTTAACTGAAGGATGAATTATCAAATAATAGTTGACTGGCCAAAAAGTCGCTCTTAAATTTGGCTGATGAAGCATAACCGTTGCATTCTTTCCGCTGTGTGTCAAGTTCAACACAAATTAGCCATGATATTGCTGGATATCATGCAGCGGGTTTAATAAATCATAAGAATGGCTGATATCCACGAATCCAACTTGCTGCAGTTGATGGTGGGGCTAGAAAGAAGCAAGATGACTTGATGTCAGAAGCAGTGATGAAATCGGAATCTTCTACATCTATGGATGTTTTTACTCCGACACACGACTTTTCTACTGTAACCTTGCCATCATGCTGTTTACTGTAAAGGGAGGGGTGGTTTAACTTAGAACAAAATAATCTTCCTGTCAGCCAGCAAAGCATGTACACACAGTTCAGCCAGTTTTTATTTCTGGTCCAGTGAAGAATTCCTAACCATGTCAAGTCCATGAGTGACATCTCTCATCTGTTCAGTACGTCTCCAGGTACTCTTTCCTTGGTACTGGGTCTTGGTCCAATCTCTTGAGCAGAACCTCCCAGCAAACCTCCCACCAGAAGATTCCCTCATGAAAAATTAACATGAAAAATGGTCTGGAGCTGGTGAAAACCCACTTGGCCCCTGGTGAAACTTTACTATAGAGACCATCCAACAAGAGGATACTTCCGTGACCCAGATCACACAGGCCTCCCTAGAGAACAACTATCGCTGAAGTGAAGTTCATACTCAAAAGTTACACACCACAGGAATAAGGAGGTATCAACTCAGCAAATGGGAGAATTTACAACGGAGAACTCAAAGTAAGGAAATCATTTTTGAAAGGCTCCCAAATCAAAATTTTCGAAATGTTCAGAGTGTAAATCAAGGAACAGAACAGAACCAGAAGGCGGGAACAGGACAAATGGAAAAAGTGCACTTTGGGGCTTCCTGGTGGCGCAGTGGTTGAGGGTCCGCCTGCCGATGCAGGGGACACGGGTTCGTGCCCCAGTCCGGGAGGATCCCACATGCCGCGGAGCGGCCGGGCCCGTGAGCCATGGCCGCTGAGCCTGCACGTCCGGAGCCTGTGCTCCGCAACGGGAGAGGCCACAACAGTGAGAGGCCCGCGTACCGGAAAAAGAAAAAAAAAAAAAAGAGTGCACTTTGAAATCAGGAGACACGTGGAACAACAGGGCTCAGCCAAAGAAGTAGAACCAGTAGGAGATAATATATTCAGAGATTTATTACAAGGAATTGGCTTGTATAATTGTAGGGGCTGGCTAACCAAGTTCAACATCCACAGGAAGGGCAGTTAGGGTGGGCGTGAAACGGAGCAAGACCCTAAGGTTCTTCCCCGCTGCCACCCCCATGCCCTGAGCCTGCCTTTTGTCTGTGGAAAAAATTTAGCCAAAGAATAGGTTTAATCAGAGAAGTGAGAAAATGCAGAAACAGAGGAAAACAAAGGAGACCAGATAATAATAGTTTAGTCATTAAGCACAGTCAAGGACCTTTAGTTCCTCCTTAAGGGCTATAGATAATATTCTGAGCCATATCCTGTGAGCTGTCTTATAGATACTGAAACCCACGCTAGGTGGAAGAAGTTAACTACATGATGACCAGGCTGTAGCCATGACATAAGCTGCCACAATTCCAAGAACTGGACTCAAAGAAATGGAAACAAACAGACCCTGGAACTGAAGATTAACAGTACCTAAAACAATCGAGATGACAGTAGTCATACCACCGAGGACCGATTTCAAGATGAGTGTCAGAGCTGACTGTATTGTTTCTGCATGTAGCCCCCTCCCTCTGTCTATAAAAGCTCTTGCCCCCTGATTGTCAGTGGGGAGTCGGGTTTTGGACAGGCATCTGCCCTCCTCCCCCACTCCACCCCACCCCTCTGGTTGCCGGCATCCATAATAAAGCAAACTTTCCTTTCCGCCAACCTGGGCTCTTTATGGGCTTTTGAGCAGCGAGCAGCCAGACCTGGGTTCGGTAACAGCAAGATCAAGAGAAGACTGGAACCCATGGGCATAGGCCAAAGCGGTTGTCCACGGGTAGAATTTTCTCCCTCTCCCTCTTCCTACCTCTCTTTCACCTTCCCCTTCCTCCCCTGCTCCCTTCACGCCCTCTCTCTCTGAAACCTCAGCCCCACTTTTAAGGCTTCCCAACCTTCTACCTCAATCCCACACTCTCAATATCCATTTCTACACATAGTCTCCAGATTTCTGTCCATATAAATTGGAAAAAATCATGCAGTTCTTTATGTGTGAATTGCATCTCTTCATCGGAGTAGGATGGAGATAATAATTAACTTCCACTTGTAAAATATGTACTAAAATGTTGGAACATGCAAGTGAGGGGCCCTGAACTTCAGCTTTGTTCACATCACAGAAAGTCAACCTCTCTATCTCAGGAAAAAATAACAAGATTATAACAGTGGCTGCCTCTTTGGAGGGGAACACAGGACCAGGAATTAAATTTAAGGAGACTTACATTTTCCTTGTGTCTGGTGGAAAGCAGAAGTAAGGGCAACCACTAAAAATATGAAAGTGAGCATAACTTTCAAACCAGGAAGGAGAAAGGGAGAGAAAGAATGAAGAAAATGCAATCGATTCAATCCTGTTTAAGTAGAGAAGAGAATGAATCAGCATAGGTCGCTCATTGATTCATGCATTTGCTCACTCAGCAGAAGTTTATTAAGTATCGGTTAGATGCCAGGCCCTATGTCCCTGTTCACATTGAGAGCAGAATATTCAGGAAATGCCTTTAGCCCTAGTCCAGGAAAGCTTAGAAATAATTATCTCCTAGTTTATTTCTCTCGGTCTATTTTATAATCTGCTAAGTGAACAATATTTTCAATAGTTGACCTATTCTATAAACTCACAGGCTCTTCTGACTCTCTCATTCCCCCAAACTTCCATTTGTTCCAAGATTTGGCTTTGTAACATAAAAATAGGCCACAGGGACCCACACTCAATAGCTACCATGAGGCAATACACTTCTTCAACTCAAGCAAGTATTTAGGGACTGAGCTGAGGGAGAGTCTAGATGATCCCATAGAATCCCAGGAACATGCTGGCCTAACGTGAAGAATAGCAAATACACTTCCTTCCTTTTACTCCAGGCCAACAGCACATGCTGTATTGGAAAGTGTACTCGAAGGAAAACCAGTGGCCCAGGCTGTAGGCGTTTTTCTAACACCCAAAGTATTGATTACCCCATCTATGAACGCTACCATGGGATTGTTGATAAAAATGAAAAAAGATAATAAATTAGAAAGCAGAGGTTGGATGTTTTTTTGTTTTGCTTTGGTTAGGGAAGTCAACACCTCAATTCTTGGGCCTCGTTTCCCTTGCTTGTAAATCAGGGGTGTTGGACTAGATCAAGGATGCCTCAGGGGCCTGGCAGGTAATAGAAACAAGTGAAAAGGGGGCAGCCTTGGTGTAAAACAGGAGACTTTGTTGGGGCACATGGCACAATTGGGGAATGCAAACCTATGCAAAGAACACAATCAAAAACAAAAACAAAAACACTCTGTGACAGTTGGAGTGTGGTCCCCAGATGGCACTCTAATAATCCATAAAAGGAACAGCCTTGAGTCTGTACATGCAATGTATTTAAGGTGCAAATGAAGAGGACTCTCCACTAAATACCTTCCCCCCAACCCTGAAAAGTCAAGTAGCTTAAGTACAAGCATTTGGAGACCAAATAAGAGCAGGGTAGAGGGTAAGAGATGGGGAAAAGGTACAGGGAAGATGAGGAAATAAAGCGAGAATAAGGATGGTGACAGTTTAAAACAGACAACTGGTAACAATTAATCCATTCTACCAATGCACCCCTAGAGGCCCACGGTTTTGTTAGGAATTGACGTGTACTCTAAGGAGATCCCAGATCGATAGAACACACTCAGGGATCCTGAGTCTTCTGGTCTGATGCTATTTTCCTAGATCACCAGTTCTTCCATAGTCGGTTTCCTTCTCCTTTTGCAGATTATTTCCAAGGATGGTATGCTGTGTACTCTTTTGCAAAGGGGCTTTGCCACTACTCCCATCAAGAGGTGGAGAAGTCAGATTCCCTTCCCCTTGAATCTGGAATGGGCCTGACTTGTGTTGACCAAAAGAATATGGCAGAAGTGATGCCATATGACTTCCAAGCTAAGGTCTTGCAACTCATATTTTCACCTTCTTCAAAGCCTTGAACTGCCTTGAAAACAAGTCAGAGCTATCATGCCAGAGAGATAAGTTGAGTTGAGCTCCAGCCAATAGCCAGGACCTAGGCCCCAGTATGCAAATGAGGCCATCTTGGACACTCTATCCCCAACTAAGTGCCCAGCTGAATACGGCCACATGAATGACCCCAGAGCGAGCAGAAGAACTGCGCAATTGAGCCCAACCAACTCACGGGGTTGTGGGAAACACTAAATCCTTGTTATTTTAAGCCATTACTCTTAGGTTACATAGCACTAGATAACTGAAACAAAAACACAACATTATGGTCATCCAGACACCACAAGGACTCTTAGACCAAATCTTTGACTTTGCAAGTCAAGCCCTGATGGGGCAGTCAGAACTGGAGCTTGTTTTTTAGAAGGTCTGTCTTCCGTGGCACCTGCATGGTTTTCCCTAATAGAGTGAGATTTCCTTGAGAATTCAAAAGCTGTAAAATAACACAAATATCAAGTTCGAGCCCCTTATTTAATAGAATCTAAGGCCAGAGAGGTTAAGAAGCTGGCTCAGGGTCACACAGCCCTCTAGTGGCCAAGGTGGGACTTGAATTCAAGGCTCCTGAGTTTTAATCGACTGCTCTTTCCAATAAAATATGCTGCCTCCTGCCATTCCACTGAAAGATTTCCATCACATCAGAATTATTGATATAAACAAACTCCCAGGAAAAACAGTAGTCTCAGAAAAGAACGGTTGACAAATATTTTGCAGTCCCATAGGCAAAATGTAGTATGAAAATACAGGCTTTGGGGTCAGCATATCTGGGTCTAAGTCCTGAATCCTCCATACATTTCCTGCGTGACCTCTTTAAGCCTATTTCTCACCTGTGAAGTGCTCCACCTATAGAGTACTCAGAAGCAAGCTTGAGCCTGACCACCTTGCCCGGAAACCTGAGGACTGACTGCGCTGGGAGAGGGGGACAGTCAATGAGGCCTGAGTCAGCTCCATAGCCCAGCCCACACTGGTGAGCTCATGAGGCAGTGTTGGCCCCTAATCACCCTGAGTAACAGGCGTAGACAAGATCTGAAGCATGACTCTAGGCTGTGGGGAAACAATTTCCAAGGCTTCAGAGCACGCGCTGCCTCTAGACCTTGCAAGCACACACAGAATACCTATCACACCCTTGGGTCCCTGGGTGTAAGGAAGTGTGCTTCCCATGACTTAAGTTCTGAAACCATGACTGAGCTTGCCCTGGTCCCTGGCACTGAGAAACATCAATATCTCCAGGAAAGAGTGTTTGATGTGCACCCTGACAATCGCCCTTTCTTTCCGAGGCGGAATAATATCCCAATCCTGTTGGGGGTGGGAGATAAGACCTGTTAATTTCTCCAAGGGAAATATGTGACGTCGACTTGCAGATCAGCACCCTGCCTGACCTCAGTCTATTTTCTGCAGCCGTTCTTATCTAGATTCCCCAACAGCGCACGTTCTCTCTGCCCCAGCAACCCAAAACGCTTTTTTGTCAAGTGAGATATGGTTTCACTTTGCTGACTCCGCTCGAGATTTGCCCCATGGAAAATGTAAATTTGCAAGTCAGGATCAGAAGCAGTGACTCTGCCCCGATGCTGTGTGCGTGTGAGAGAGGCGGCAGAAGGAGGAGATGTGCCAGGAATACATGAGGCTGAAAACTTAGCTTGAGAGTGTGTCACAGCCCAGAATCAAAGGGGGAGGCCTGGGGAGGCACTGGGAGTGGCTCCCACTGCAACTGCTGTGAGGGCACGGACGCTCAATTTTCAGGAAACACAAGGCTTATCGCCAGAACAGAGAGAAAGGACTCATGTCATAGGAAGGTGGGGCTCGTGTTGGGGAGCAGGGAAAGGCAAGGTATGTCAGGCAAGGCTGGGCAAGACTGTGGGAGACCAAGGCCAGATGCAGAGACACCCAGTGTGGGGGGATTCGGATCCCAGGCTTGTCAGTCTCCCTTTCAATAGCCCCTTCCCTTCATCTTCCAACCTCCTAGAACAACTGAATTGTTTAGTTTGTAGTCTTCCCTTATTAGAATGCAAGCTCCACAAGGCATGCATTTTCTGCCTGTTTTCTTCACATATGCATCTCCAGCTCCTGGAACAGCAGGTGAGTCAGAAACATTTGTTGAATGAACAAGTGGATTCAATAACATGTAGCAGGTTGAAGTGGGAAAAGAAAACAATGTCTTTTTGTCTAATCATAGAGTCTTTAATTTTGCTGTGGAAACAAACTGAAGAGCAACAAAATACCATCTCTTCTAGTGGCTGGATTTGGAATGCAAGACTGTTTGGGGATGATGGATATAACTTTCTGTGAAAACTGGAAAGCTATTGTCTTGGGAGACGCTCCCACCTCCAGACCTTCACTTCTGCATCTCCCTCCACAATTACGTAAGGTCAAATCCCTGTAATAAATCCCTGTCCCGCCATTCTCACAGGGACTCTATTCTCCTCCCTGAACCTTGACTTCAAAAGTTATTGACACCAGAAAGGTTTCCAGGAAAGCAGAAGGGTGAGGATGGGAATCTGCAACTGGTTCTCTGACTGGCTAGATTTAAAGACATTAATGGCCATGTTTCCACTGGCAAAAGTTACACATGGCATACGGTGACCAAAAAGTTCCCTCAGGTACTGTCTGCAGTCACCTAGAGTCAAGACCCTACAGAAGTTAAAGGCTTTGGATGACCAAGTAGTCCCATATTTTAGTGGAAATATGGTACAAACTATGGGGTTGTTTGCTTGCTTCTAAGTGAGCTGGAGAGCTTAAAGGAAAAAACGGATGTGCTTAGGGCTTTGCATTTCCAGCTAAAGGTCTGCAGAAGTTATCAGAAATCTCCTATGACTACCATATGACCCAGCAATCCCACTACTGGGCATATACCCTGAGAAAACCATAATTCAAAAAGAGTCATGTACCAAAATGTTCACTGCAGCTCTATTTACAATAGCCCGGAGATGGAAACAACCTGTGTCCATCATCGGATGAATGGATAAAGAAGATGTGGCACATATATACAATGGAATATTACTCAGCCATAAAAAGAAACGAAATTGAGCTCTTTGTAATGAGGTGGATAGACCTAGAGTCTGTCATACAGAGTGAAGTAAGTCAGAAAGAGAAAGACAAATACTGTATGCTAACACATATATATGGAATTTAAGAAAAAAATGTCATGAAGAACCTAGGGGTAAGACAGGAATAAAGACACAGACCTACTGGAGAACGGACTTGAGGATATGGGGAGGGGGAAGGGTGAGCTGTGACAGGGTGAGAGAGAGGCATGGACATATATACACTACCAAACATAAGGTAGATAGCTAGTGGGAAGCAGCCGCATGGCACAGGGATATCGGCTCGGTGCTTTGTGACCGCCTGGAGGGGTGGGATAGGGAGGGTGGGAGGGAGGGAGATGCAAGAGGGAAGAGATATGGGAACATATGTATATGTATAACTGATTCACTTTGTTATAAAGCAGAAACTAACACACCACTGTAAAGCAATTATACCCCAATAAAGATGTTAAAAAAAAAAAAAAGAAAAGAAATCTCCTATGACCACTCTGAAAGAAACCATATCTCCATGGACTCAGGGTTGAGATTTCTGAAAGCCAAGCCTAGAGTCTAATTCTGCAGGTACGGTGCCTTCCTACAAGACACAGTATATGTAACAAACCCAAGGTAAATATATAGTGCTATCTCATAGCCAGAGTGCTCATGTCTGGAAAGCAAGAGATAGAACTGGGATTGGCTCTTCTCACTATTAGACTTAATAACCCACATAAGGAGTCTTGGCTCTTTATGTTGATGCTGCAACCTTGAGCTTAATGTTCTGTAAGACATCCTGTCCAAGGGAGAAATGGTTCCACCAGTAAACACAGTCAATGTTCCATTAAATTGGAAGCTGGGATTGCCCTCTAGTCAATTTGGGTTCTTTGTGCCAACGAACCAGTAGTCAGCTCTGAGAGGCTGATTTTTATTGACTCTGTCAGCTGCTCTTCCTTACCATCTTCCAGTTGAGTTTGGCCAATGGGAGGCACTGGCAGAGGATTCAAAGGATGGGAGGAGAGAATTTGAAGTATCTACTCACTTGACTCACTCCCTGCTGGGCAATGGGCTGACAGTGGCTGTATTCCTCTACCAAAAACCACAGCTTTGCCCCTTTGGCCAAGGGCTAATATTGGCTTCCTGCTGTTGTTAGATCCTGAGTGCTTAACCCTACTCAGACCTCTATAAATAGTCCCTCCAGTCACCCCTTTTGAATATGTGGGCCATCCTGCCAGCTCCCTGACTGATACAAGAAAGTTGCGATCTGAATCTCATTCTGGTCACCTTACTTACACTTCTCATTAGCTCTCATAATTGTTAAGTTAATTGCCTTGGTCTGAGTACACAGTCATAGTATCTTCATTTGCTGAGCAAAAGAAAAGCTTTTTTAAAAAAAAAAAAAAAGTAACAGAACAGTTAGGCAAAGATTTCTCAGAATACAAAAAGCAAAAACCATAAACAAATTTGAAAGATTAGACTTCATCAGAGGTTAAAAACTGTTGCTTTTCAAAAGATACTCTTAAGAAAATGGAAAGGCAAATCTAGACTAGGAGAAGATATTTGCAAAACATATATCTGATAAAAAGATTTTTCTCCAGAATACATAAAGAACACTTAGAACTCAAGAAAAAGAAAATTTTCTTAGAGAAAATTTTTAAAAATTTAATGGGCAAATAAAGATTTTAAATGGGCAAAAGATAACAGATACTTCAACAATGAGGATAGATGGATGTAAAATAAGCAAATGGACATCCAAATTAAAATTACAAGGAGATACCACTACATACTCACTAGAATAGTCAAAATTTAAATGGCTGAAAATACCAGATGTTGGCAAGAATGTGGAACAGCTGTAGCTGTCATCTATTGTTTTGGGGAATGTGAAATGGTACAACCACTTTGGAAAACAAGTTGGCAGTTTCTTAAAAAGTTAAATATACATTTAACATATGACTCAGCAATTTTACTTTTATGCATTTACCCAAGAGAAATGAAACTTGGGTCCACTCAAAGCTTGTACACAAATGTTCACAGCAACTCTACGCATAATAGCCAACAACTGGAAACAACCCAAAACAATTGATCAACAGGTGAAGGGATAAACAAATTGTGGTATATTCATACAATGGAATGTCACATAACATCAAGAAGGAACATGCACATAAACAACATGGATGGATCGCAAAATTGTTACACTGAGTTACAGAAGGTGGACACAAAAGAACATGTACTGGGGGCTTCCCTGGTAGCGCAGTGGTTGAGAGTCTGCCTGCCGATGCAGGGGACACGGGTTCGTGCCCCGGTCCGGGAAGATCCCACATGCCGTGGAGCGGCTGGGCCCGTGAGCCATGGCCGCTGAGCTCACGTGTCCAGAGCCTGTGCTCCACAACGGGAGAGGCCACAACAGTGAGAGGCCCGTGTACCGCAAAAAAAAAGCAGATCAGCAGTTGCCTGAGGCTAAGGGTGTGGGGAATGGAGAGAAGAATGACTGGGATGGGGCACAAGGGAACTCTTTGGAAAGGCAGAAATATTCTGCACACTTACTGAGGCAGTAGTTACACAGGTGTATAAATCTGTCTAAACTTGTTGAAATGTACACCTAAAGTTTATGGATTTTATTGTTTGTAAACTGTTCTTCAGTAAAGCTGATCAGAAAAAAAAGGAAAAAAAAAAAGCAGCAGCACAAATTGTTGTGATCCCAGCATGCTCAAACACTTCTCTTCACAAATCATTTGTGGATTGCAATCACAGCTGTTCTGCGGTAGCCTCTGGAACTGGATTACAGCCAGCAAACATGCTCCCAGATGCTGGAACATCAGTCACGCTGGAGAGGTCATATTTCAGGTCTTTGGGGGATTTGATATATTCCCTGACCTTAAACAGACCACTACCACCTACAATGGAATACTGCATTCTACAGATAAAGAACTGGAGACTGATCTATTATCTTACTCTCTTATACAGTTTAACATCAATACTTTTTCTCCTGTTATCAGACAAAATACAAGGCTATAGGAAAGCTATGCAAGATAAAGATTACAAATGAGGAAGTGTACCCAGATACAAGGTGGCTGATTACCTCCAAGACAAGTGATGCCAAAGAGACAATCTCCAAATTCCAGTAAAAACAGCTATAACTCAAGCTCTGTGGCTAACCGAGATTCACCAATGCACACAAGAAAAAACTTAGCAGTTCTCGAGACAAATCTGTTCCTTGCTGCACTCAGCAAACAAGCATCATCCAGAGTCAACAATTTGTCTTTGACTAAATAGGTTTTATTCTTTAGTTATTAGCATTTTGTCCTCTCAAGGGTGAAGTGATGAAGCAAAAATCTTTGCCAAATAGACCATAAAGTTTGCCGCTAGTTCAAGGATTAGACACATCAACAACCTAGACACCATTACCTGGGTTTTTGTTTTTTTTTTTTTTTTAACTTACATGAGATCTGGCCTGGGGCCAAGAAAATGTTATTAAATTGGCGCAGCATCAGGCCATGGGAGGATGGCATTTAAGAGAAGAGGGTTGGCAGAGAGGTTGATTAAATGCTTACTTTGATTAGGCTTACTTCCCTAGAATCCAAATACCTGAAAATTCACATAACAGAATTTTTTGCTGTATTATTCAAAGATATCTGATGTTCATACTACAAAGGCAAAGGTATTTCGAGAGAGCAAAGTGATGTCTGAATCAAAGGAAAGCTTAGATTTGGTATAATTTAACATTGAGTATATTTATTGTGCTCTAATTCTTTGAAAAAAATCATGTTTTATGATAGTAACTCTCCACAAACCAGAATATTCAATTGATAAATCTAGGAGCTCCTTACAAGCAGGAACTATATAACTCTTATTTCATCCTTATACCTAGCACAGTGACAAGCACAAAATGTTCATTCAGTGAATTTTAATTGAAATAAAATGAAAACATGCAATATGGTTCAATCTTTTTTAAAAAGAAAAGAACTCCATATATATGTTCATATATTCATATAAACATGGAAAAAATATGGCAAGATACATGCCAAACTTTTAAGAAAAACTACCTCACGGATTTGAGGTAATAGGGAGAGAATTTAACATTTCCTTTAAAATGTAGCACAGTAGTCAAGATCATAGGCTTAGTAGTCAGACTAGGTTGAAATCCCAACCCTACCACTTTTTATGTGTGTCACTGGGCAAGTTCTTAACCTCTGTGTGCCTTGTTCCCTCAACTGTGAGTGGAGATCATAAGGCTTCCAACCTCACAGGGTTGGGATGAAGATTACCTCAATCTTCAGATAATATTAATACACTTCAGAGTGCTTCACACTTAACAACTACTTGATTAAAGTTAGCTATCATTAGTATTTTGTTTGATCTCTTACAGTGATCAAGGAGTACTTCGGAAATAAAGGGAAAATATTTCACAGCAAAAGTAATTTTAAAGGAACCAAAGTATAATACAAGAAGAAGAAGGAAGAAGAGGAGGAAGGAAGCAAAGGAGGCAAATGGGGAGGAGGAGAAATACAGCCATTGGTTTCATCCTGAAGAAATTTTGCCTTGAGCCCTCCGACTTGCTCCAAGGATGGGCTGGTTGCTCCATGCTTCCCGCATAGCTATCATCTTGGATTTTGCTTTCACCTTCATCTTTAGGATTTCTTTTGTCTATCACTTATGTCGAATCACATTTTCCTGGGTCCCAAGTTTTCACTTCTCTTCATACATTCTCATTTTGGTAAGTCATATTTACCATTACCCTCTTAAGAAGGGGTGCATGGCAGTTAAGTTTTTTGAGATACAGCATGCCTGAAAAGGTCTTTATTATGCACTCATGCTAAATTATGTTTGCGTGATTAGGTGTAAAATTCTACAGTGGAAATAATATTCCTTCAGAATTTTAAGACATTGCTCCATTGTCTTTTAGCTTCCCGCAGTCCTATAGAGAAGTTTGATACCATTTTATTTGTATTCTTTGTTTCAAACTTGAGTTTTCTATCTGAAGGCTTTTAGGATCTTCTCTTTGTCCCATGTGCTCTGAAAGTTCACAGTGGTTGGACTTGGTGCTTTCATCCCTTGTGTTAGGCACTCAGTGGACCTTTTGGTCTGGCAACTCATGCCCTTCAATTCTGCGAGATTTTCATAAATTACTTCTTTGATAACTTCCTCCTTCCTCCTCTCTGTTTTTGCTACTCTTTCATTGGAATGTTGTTTGTTTCTGTTGTTGTTCTCCATTGTTGCCTATTTTCCATCTCCTTATCTTTTTCCTTTATATTTTGCAGAAATTTAAACCTTATTTTCCAAACTTTCTTTACAGTTTAAAAAAATAGCTTCTATAATACTTTGAATTTCTAAGAGCTCTTTCTTGTTCTCTGTATGTTCTTTTTTACATGGCAACTGTAGCTTGCTTCACAGATGTAAAATATTCTCCTAGATCATTGAGAATATTAATAGAAGGTAGTTGTTTTTTCTCCAGTTTTCTTCTCCCTGTATCTTCTGTTTCCTCCAATTAATATTTTTGTTTTAGGTTCTTTCATATTAAAGGGTTTCCTCAAACATCTGGCAACCTTCTATGTCTGTTCGTATTTAAAAGTGGGAGGGCGGAAGAGTAAGATGTGGAGATCACCTTCTTCCCCACAGATACACCAGAAATACATCTACACGTGGAACAACTCCCACAGAACACCTACTGAACGCTAGCAGAAGACCTCAGACTTCCCAGAAGTCGTGTGGATGAAAGGCTCTTGGTGCTGCAGCCAGGAGTCAGTGTTGTGCCTCTGAGGTGGGAGAGCCAACTTCAGGACACTGGGCCACAAGAGACCTCCCAGCTCCACATAATACCAAATGGCAAAAATCTCCCAGAGATCTCCATCTCAACACCAACACCCAGCTTCACTCAATGACCAGCAAGCTACAGTGCTGGACATCCTATGCCAAACAACTAACAAGACAGGAACACAAACCAACCCACTAGCAGAGAGGCTGCCTAAAATTATAATAAGTCCACAGACACCCCACAACACACCACCAGATGTGGACCTGCCCACCAGAAAGACAAGATCCAGCCTCATCCACCAGAACACAGGCACTAGTCCCCTCCACCAGGAAGCCTACACAACCCACTGAACCAACCTTAGACACTGGGGACAGACACCAAAAACAACGAGAACTATGAGCCTGCAGCCTGCAAAAAGGACACCCCAAACACAGTAAGATAAGCAAAATGAGAAGACAGAAAAAAACACAGCAGATGAAGGAGCAAGATAAAAACCCACCAGACCTAAAAAATGAAGAGGAAATAGGCAGTCTACCTGAAAAACAATTCAGAATAATGATAGTAAAGATGATCCAAAATCTTGGAAATAGAATAGACAAAATGCAAGAAACATTTAACAAGGACCTAGAAGAGCTAAAGATGAAACAAACAATGATGAACAACACAATAAATGAAATTAAAAATACTCTAGATGGGATCAATAGCAGAATAACTGAGTCAGAAGAACGGATAAGTGACCTGGAAGATAAAATAGTGGAAATAACTACTGCAGAGCAGAATAAAGAAAAAACAATGAAGAGAACTGAGGACAGTCTCAGAGACCTCTGGGACAACATTAAACGCACCAACATTCGAATTATAGGGGTTCGCAAAGAAGAAGAGAAAAAGAAAGGGACTGAGAAAATATTTGAAGAGATTATAGTTGAAAACTTCCCTCATATGGAAAAGGAAATAGTTAATCAAGTCCAGGAAGCACAGAGAGTCCCATACAGGATAAATCCAAGGAGAAACACGCCTAGACAAATACCAATCAAACTGTCAAAAATTAAATACAAAGAAAACATATTAAAAGCAGCAAGGGAAAAACAACAAATAACACACAAGGGAATCCCCATAAGGTTAACAGCTGATCTTTCAGCAGAAACTCTGCAAGCCAGAAGGGACTGGCAGGACATATTTAAAGTGATGAAGGAGAAAAACCTGCAACCAAGATTACTCTACCCAGCAAGTATCTCATTCAGATTTGATGGAGAAATTAAAACCTTTACAGACAAGCAAAAGCTGAGAGAGTTCAGCACCACCAAAGCAGCTTAACAACAACTGCTAAAGGAACTTCCCTAGGCAAGAAACACAAGAGAAGGAAAAGACCTACAATAACATACCCAAAATAATTAAGAAAATGGCAATAGGAACATACATAGCGATAATTACCTTAAATGTAAATGGACTAAATCCTCCCACCAAAAGACACAGATTGGCTGAATGGATACAAAAACAAGACCCATATATTTGCTGTCTACAAGAGACCCACTTCAGACCCAGAGACACATACAGACTGAAAGTAAGGGGATGGAAAAAGATATTCCATGCAAATGGAAACCAAAAGAAAGCTGGAGTAGCAATTCTCATATCAGACAAAATAGACTTTAAAATAAAGACTATTACAAGAAGCAAAGAAGGACACTACATAATGATCAAGGGATCAATCCAAGAAGAAGATATAACAATTGTAAATATTTATGCACCCAACATAGGAGCACCTCAATACATAAGGCAAATACTAACAGCCATAAAAGGGGAAATAGACAGTAACACATTCATAGTAGGGGACTTTAACACCCCACTTTCACCAATGCACAGATCATCCAAAATGAAAATAAATAAGGAAACACAAGATTTAAATGATACATTAAACAAGATGGACTTAATTGATATTTATATGACATTCCACCCAAAAACAACAGAATACACATTTTTCTCAAGTGCTCATGGAACATTCTCCAGGATACATCATATCTTGGGTCACAAATCAAGCCTTGGTAAATTTAAGAAAATTGAAATTGTATCAAGTATCTTTTCCGACTACAAAGCTATGAGACAAGATATCAATTATAGGAAAAGATCTGTAAAAAAAATACAAACACATGGAGACTAAACAATACACTACTTAATAACGAAGTGATCACTGAAGAAATCAAAGAGGAAATTAAAAAATACCTAGAAACAAATGACAATGGAGACACGATGACCCAAAATCTATGGGATGCAGCAAAGGCAGTTCTAAGAGGGAAGTTTATAGCAATAAAATCCTACCTTAAGAAACAGGAAACATCTCGAATAAACAACCTAACCTTGCACCTAAAGCAATTAGAGAAAGAAGAACAAAAAAACCCCAAAGTTAGCAGAAGGAAAGAAATCATAAAAATCAGATCAGAAATAAATGAAAAAGAAATGAAGGAAACAATAGCAAAGATCAATAAAACTAAAAGCTGGTTCTTTGAGAAGATAAACAAAATTGATAAGCCATTAGTCAGACTCATCAAGAAAAAAAGGGAGAAGACTCAAATCAATAGAATTAGAAATGAGAAAGGAGAAGTAACAACTGACACTGAAGAAATACAAAAGATCATGAGAGATTACTACAAGCAACTCTATGCCAATAAAATGGACAAACTGGAAGAAATGGACAAATTGTTAGAAATGCACAACCTTCCAAGACTGATTCAGGAAGCAATAGAAAATATGAACAGACCACTCACAAGCACTGAAATTGAAACTGTGATTAAAAATCGTCCAACAAACAAAAGCCCAGGACCAGATGGCTTCACAGGAGAATTCTATGAAACATTTAGAGAAGAGCTAACACCTATCCTTCTCAAACTCTTCCAAAATATAGCAGAGGGAGGAACACTCCAAAACTCATTCTACGAGGCCACCATCACCGTGATACCAAAACCAGACAAGGATGTCACAAAGAAAGAAAACTGCATGCCATTATCACTAATGAACATAGATGCAAAAATCCTCAAAAAAATACTAGAAAACAGAACCCAAAACTCATTAAACGGATCATACACCATGATCAAGTGGGGTTTATTCCAGGAATGCAAGGATTCTTCAATATACACAAATCAATCAACGTGATACACCATATTAACAAATTGAAGGAGAAAAACCATATGATCATCTCAATAGATGCAGAGAAAGCTTTCGACAAAATTCAACACCGATTTATGGTAAAAACGCTGCAGAAAGTAAGCATAGAGGGAACTTTCCTCAACATAATAAAGGCCATATATGGCAAACCCTCAGCCAACATCATCCTCAACGGTGAAAAACTGAAAGCATTTCCACTAAGATCAGGAACAAGACAACATTGCCCACTCTCACCACTCTTATTCAACACAGCTTTGGAAGTTTTAGCCACAGCAATCAGAGAAGAAAAGGAAATAAAACAATCCAAATCGGAAAAGAAGAAGTAAAGCTGTCACTGTTTGCAGATGACATGATACTATACATAGAGAATCCTAAAGATGCTACCAGAAAACTACTAGAGCTAATCAATAAATTTGGTAAAGTAGCAGGATACAAAATTAATGCACAGAAATCTCTGGCATTCCTATACACTAATGATGAAAAATCTGAAAGTGAAACCAAGAAAACACTCCCATTTACCATTGCAACACAAAGAATAAAATATCTAGGAATAAACCTACTTAAGGAGACAAAAGACCTATATGCAGAAAATTATAACACACTGACAAAAGAAATTAAAGATGATACAAATAGATGGAGAGATATACCATGTTCTTGGATTGGAAGAATCAACATTGTGAAAATGACTCTACTACCCAAAGCAATCTACAGATTCAATGCAATCCCTATCAAATTACCACTGGCATTTTTCACAGAACTAGAACAAAAATTTTCACAATTTGTATGGAAACACAAAAGACCCCGAATAGCCAAAGAAATCTTGAGAACGAAAAATGGAGCTGGAGGAATCCAGCTCCCTGACTTCAGACTATACTACAAAGCTACAGTAATCAAGACAGTATGGCACTAGCACAAAAACAGAAATATAGATCAATGGAACAGGATAGAAAGCCCAGAGATAAACCCACGCACATATGGTCACCTTATCTTTGATAAAGGAGGCAGGAATGTACAGTGGAGAAAGGACAGCCTCTTCAATAAGTGGTGCTGGGAAAACTGGACAGGTACATGTAAAAGTATGAGATTATATCACTCCCAGCACCTTACACAAAAATAAGGTCAAAATGGATTAAAGACCTAAATCTAAGGCCAAAAACTATCAAACTCTTAGAGGAAAACATAGGCAGAACACTCTATGACCTAAATCACAGCATGATCCTTTTTGACCCACCTCCTGGAGAAATGGAAATAAAAACAAAAATAAACAAATGGGACCTAATGAAACTTCAAATCTTTTGCACAGCAAAGGAAACCATAAACAAGACAAAAAGACAACACTCAGAGTGGGAGAAAATATTTGCAAATGAAGCAACTGACAAAGGGTTAATCTCCAAAATTTATAAGCAGCTCATGCAGCTTAATAACAAAAAAACAAACAACTCAATCCAAAAATGGACAGAAGACCTAAATAGACATATCTCCAAAGAAGATATACAGACTGCCAACAAACACATGAAAGAATGCTCAACATCATTAATCATTAGAGAAATGCAAATCAAAACTACAATGAGATATCATCTCACACCAGTCAGGATGGCCATCATCAAAAATCTAGAAACAATAAATGCTGGAGAGAGTGTGGTGAAAAGGGAACCCTCTTGCACTGTTGGTGGGAATGTAAATTGGTACAGTCACTATGGAGAACAGTATGGAGGTTCCTTAAAAAACTATGAATAGGGACTTCCCTGGTGGCGCAGTGGTTGAGAGTCCACCTGCCGATGCAGGGGCCACAGGTTCGTGCCCCGGTCCGGGAAGATCCCACATGCCGCGGAGTGGCTGGGCCCGTGAGCCAAGGCCGCTGAGCCTGCGCATCTGGAGCCTGTGCTCCGCAACAGGAGAGGCCACGACAGTGAGAGGCCCGCGTACCACATAAAAGAAAAAAGAGTCATGTACCAAAATGTTCATTGCAGCTCTATTTACAATAGCCTGGAGATGTAGCAACCTAAGTGTCCATCATCAGATGAATGGATAAAGAAGATGTGGCACATATATACAATGGAATATTACTCAGCCATAAAAAGAAACGAAATTGAGCTCTTTGTAATGAGGTGGATAGACTTAGAGTCTGTCATACAGAGTGAAGTAAGTCAGAAAGAGAAAGACAAATACCATATGCTAACACATATATATGGATTTTAAGAAAAAAAAATGTCATGAAGAACCTAGGGGTAAGACAGGAATAGACACAGACCTACTAGAGAATGGACTTGAGGATATGGGGAGGGGGAAGGGTAAGCTGTGACAAAGCGAGAGAGTGGCATGGACATATATACACTACCAAAGGTAAAATAGATAGCTAGTGGGAAGCAGCCACATAGCACAGGGAGATCTGCTCGGTGCTTTGTGACCGCCTGGAGGGGTGGGATACGGAGGGTGGGAGGGGTGGGATACGGAGGGTGGGAGGGAGGGAGATGCAAGAGGGAAGAGATATGGGAACATATGTGTATGTATAACTGATTCACTTTGTTATAAAGCAGAAACTAACACACCATTGTAAAGCCATTATACTCCAATAAAGATGTAAAAAATAAATAAACAAAAAATAATAAAAGTGGGGCACTAAAAAGTTGATTAGATGTGCCTGTTTATTGTGGGGTTTCCTGGAAGATGATATGGCCAGACCATGTCACTGGGGACTCACTGGTGTTAGTATCTCTAGGTCTTTTCTCTTGAGCCAGCTAGAGTTTCCAGAAAAGTACCCTCGATTTCCTGCCTCAAAGGGGGCTAGCAGGTAAAGAGAACCAACACTCTCAGCACTCAGCATACAAACTTTTAGTTGATACAGCACCAGCCTACAACAGTTACTGGTGCTCCCAGGCCAGAAATCCATTGTTGCAAAGAATAAATCTCTAGTCTTTTTTGGGACGGGGATGATCAGGAAAGACAACTAGGGTTCTAACTGCCTTAAAAAGACTTACAAATTTTCCTTCTCTTTAATCCTGCCTTCACCCACACTTTTTGATGTACCTTGTGCTTCCAAATTTCTGGGCCATTGAGTTTCTTGGAGATAAAAAAAAAATTTAGACGCTCTTAGGATCTCTTTTGCTCTTGGCTTATAGTTCAGCTTTTTCAGGGATGTGCTAAATAAGTTATCATTTATCATGTACTGTCCAACTTGTAGTTTTTTCCTTTTCCTGTCTTGCATGGGGTTTTACCTTTTAAAACATACCTTGGCTGCCATTTTAGTGGCATTTCAGAAAAGAGATAAATGCATGTACCCAATCCACTTTTCATTCAGAAGTCACCCACAACGTTATTTTCAAAGGAAAAACTTCAGCAGGATTCCATGTTGGATTGTCTATAAGAGGTGAAGAAATAAAGAAATCAGATATAGGTCCAAGATTTCTAGTCTGGGTGATCAAGGAAATGTGATATCGTTTACAGAGACAGAGAAAACTGGAAAGGGAACAGATGGGGTAAAATTGTAGCAGATGATTCTGTTGGGTTTAGACATATTGAAATTGAAGTGATGGGAAACATTCAAATGGAGATGTTATGCAGACAATTGGAAACGCACTCATGGAGCATGGGGAAGGGTGAAGTCTGGATATTTATGCTTGGGAATAAACTGTATTTAAGTCTGTTAAGGTAAGTAAGAGTAGGAAAATATTGAAGAAGTAAGTGCTTAGAAAGAATAGCAGAACGAAGACCTAGCCTTGAAGGATATCAAACAACAGGGAAAAGAAAAAGAAAGGAAGTTTCTCACTGGGGAAAAAAAGAGATATGGTTAGAAATAGAAAATCATCAGTATTGTGGGGTAATGTGAAACCCAATAACACTGTGCAAGCTTGGACAGCCACCAGGCCGGGAAGTGGCAGAGTCCAGACGGAACTTCAGGATAGAGTAGGAGGCCAAAAAAGGGGTCTTTAAGGTATTAATATCATAACTAAAGCTGAAGAATATGGACTCTAATGGGTCCTGTAGCACTAGTACCCTAGACTAAGGGAAAAGGACAGATGAGAGCAGAATCCCACAAGTCGGTCAGCATAGAAGCCAAGAACTGATGAGTTCATCCAGGCCAGTGTGCTGGGGAGGAGAGGAGAGCAGTAACTGGTGAAGATTCCAACAGATAGGTGCTGAGTGTCTCAGAGATACAGGTACAGTGTTCAGAGACTCGGGTATAGAGGAAATCAGGGCAAGTCGCTGAGACAGAGAAGGAAACACAAAAGCAGGAGCTCAGACACTGAGTTACCATGGTCAGAGGTGGGGCAGCGGCAGAGTCAGCTTAGGTGAATCTTAAACTGCTGAAGTAGGATCTCTGAATAGCCTCTCTGCTAGGAACATGCCTTAATCCTCGATTTGAGCTGAGCTGAGCTAAAAGATGACAGCTAAAATAAAGACAATTAATTATTAAAATTTAATATCCTATAACCCAGTAAATCCATCTTGGCATTTACCCTAGAAAAATACTCACACCTCTGTCCAAAGAAGCATATTCAAGGATGATCATTAAAACATTGTTTGCAATAGCCAAGACACAGAAGCAACCTAAGTGTCCACTGACAGATGAATAGATAGAGGTGGTCCCGTGCTGCGGGAAAACTAAGCCCACGTGCCACAACTACTGAGCTCGCGCGCTTCAACGAGAGAGCCCCTGCACCACAACTACAGAGCCCACACACCCTGGAGCCTGTGCGCCACAACTAGTGAGAGAAAACCACACGCCACAACTAGCAAGAAGCCTGCGCCGCAACGAAGGTCCCGCGTGCTGCAACTAAGACCCAACACAGCCAAAAATAAGAAAGAAAGAAAGAAAGAAGAGGTGGCCCATATATACAATGGAATATTACTCAGCAATAAAAAAGAATGAAGTAATGCCATTTGCAACAACATGAGTGGACCTAGAGATTATCATACTAAGTGAAGTAAGCCAACAAAGACAAATATTATATGATATCACTTATATGTGGAATCTGAAACAAAAAAAGATACAAATGAACTTATTTCCAAAACAGAAAGAGACTCACAGTCAGAGAAAACAAACCTATGGTTACCAAAGGGAAAAGGTGGGGGAGGGATAAATTAGGAGGTTGGGATTAACATATACACACTACTATATATAAAATAGATAACCAACAAGGACCTACTGTATAGCACAAGGAACTACTCTACTCAATATTTTGTAATAACTTATAAGGGAAAAGAATCTGAAAAAGAAAAAACACATATATATATATATATATATATATCTGAATCACTGTGCCGTATACCTGAAACTAACATGACATTGTAACTCCACTATACTTCAATTTTTTTAATTAATTACTTACTTAAAGGGAACTGGATCTAAATTAGGGGACAAAAACAACATCGTTTGCAATTAAAGAACATGTCCATCAATAAAGGCATAATTAAATATGTGTATCCATACTGAAATAATACACAGCAATCAAAAATAAAGAGGTAGTTCCTAGTGACTGACATGGGACGATCTCAATACATAATGTTGAGTTGCAGGGGTAAAAAAGTGGCACAATATAATGAAATATCTGAAATTGTTCATGTTCTTGAGAGAGAGAAAGAGGTCTGACAAATGTAGAGGGTCCTTCAGGGATGACACCTGCCACTGTAGATCATTACATGTTGACATAGTCCATATGCAGAGATGCTGAGTCAGGGAAGAAATAAGAAAAGGCGAATGGGTTTGGGTAGAAGGAAGTCATCACCAACCTTCATGACAGCACTACAAGTTGAGCAGTAGAGGTGAGAAAAAGACTGCAGAGGGAGGGAGATGATGGGTGATTTGTGGGAGTGGTCTCTACACCTTCTAACTTTAAGGACAGGAGAGGAATACTGAAGCTGGCACAGACAGAAAGGTACAATGAAGAATTTTTAGACTAAGGGCAATCTGGGCATATTTGAAGTTGGAAGGGGAAAGCCCTTGGAAAGAGAGAAACTGCAGATGTTGTCGAGAGCACAGGACCAGAGGGCAGTGGGTTTGTCAAATGTTAGGGTCTGAAAGGAACCTCAGAGCCGCCTTGCCCCCTTATTTTATAGTTGAGGAAACTGGGTCTAGGGAGGTGTTGTGGGTAAGATCATGGTTTGGAATCCAAAGTCTATCTCTTAGTAGCTTAGAAACTGCTTTGAGCCACCAATTCCTTATCTTTGAAGTAGAAATAAAAGCTGCCTATTTCATACAGTTGTAAAGCTTTATTTCCATCATCATCATCATTATTACTGTTATTATTACTTAACACATAAAGATTTACCATGCCTGTCACTCTTCTAGTGCTTCACACGTATTAACCCTAATAACACTGTGAAATAAGTAGCATTTTTATTCCCTTTTTACAACACAGAACTGAGGCATGAGGAGACATTAACTTACACAGCTAGAAAGTGATAGAACCAGGATTCAAAGCAGGCAGCTGGCTTCTCAGTCTAAGCTCTCAATTACTCACCTCCTGCCTCTCAATCAGGTCATGTGACAAGAAGAACCGGCTGCTGTTCCCACAGAGGAAGCCAGGACCCAAATGACTCAGAATGAGAAATTCTCAAGCATAGGGGCCTCATGGCCCATAGGTCAAACCCTGTCTCAAGGGATATTCCAAGCTCTTTTGTTCTACTGGAATGGGCTGAGTCAAGTATTGCTTAATACAGGGAGATCATGATTCACCATTTGGTAGTCTTTCCAGGTGTGT
Organism: Aethalodelphis obliquidens; assembly: GCF_003676395.1. Classification (NCBI taxonomy): domain Eukaryota; kingdom Metazoa; phylum Chordata; class Mammalia; order Artiodactyla; family Delphinidae; genus Aethalodelphis; species Aethalodelphis obliquidens. The sequence continues at coordinate 31,487,176 of NW_020837954.1, read as the reverse complement.
GGAGATTTTTTACTCAGTTTGATAGTTGTCACAATTGATTTTATATCTTCCATTATGGTACCTCATCATGAGTGTTCAAACACATGACAGAGTAGCTGCAGACCATGCTGGCTTCCAGCAGGCCGGTCCACCAACTCAGTGGCAGCTGGAAATCATCTCCATTGAAAGTGGCATGGACATATATACACTACCAAATGTAAAATAACTAGCTAGTGGGAAGCAGCCAGAGATCAACTCCATGCTTTGTGTCCACCTAGAAGGGTGGGATAGGGAGTGTGGGAGGGAGACGCAAGAGAGAGGGGATATGGGGATATATGTATACGTATAGCTGATTCACTTTGTTATACAGCAGAAACACAACAACATTGTAAAGCAATTATATTCCGATAAAGACGTTAAAAAAATAAAATAAAATAAAGGCTGCAAAGTGTACTGGAACACTCCTTCCCCTTCTAAGCGAGGAAGGCTCTCCCTCGACATAATGGGTGTCCTCATCAGCAGACTTGGTGAAAGGGCCAGAGATGGGAGTTAAGGTTGCAGCTGAGACCTGGATGCAGCACAGACCACACATGGGAAGGGAGTGGTCCTTCAGCTTTCTGGGTAGGGGGCATGCCCCAGTCCTTATGGTACATTCCCTCCAACACGCATCTTGGCTTTTAAAAAGCAGCTTCTGCATCCAAGATTTTCTTCAAATGGAGGGGCTCAAAACGCTTCACTGGAGTCTTCACGATGCACGTGACAATAGGGACAATTATAGATCAATAGATGCAAGACCCACACTGGTCACTGCTGTCTACTTTGTGCCTATAATAAAGCTCATTAGGAGCTTAATGAGAATTTAAGGATTTTTTTTCTTTATGTTAATTTGAAGACCTAGCACTAATTACAAACCCAGAATTCTTTCCCCAGAGCCTAGTGCAGAAGAGAGGGAAAGTCCGGTAATATATCCATTCTTCCAATAAACACTTACACGGGCCTGTTATATAGAAGGTTCTGGATTAAGTATGTAGACGGTGGAGGTGAGAGATGGTACAAAGATGAGGGTAGGGTAGAGTTGCTCCTCTTCATGGATTTATGATTTATTACACAATAGGAGACAGATAGAGCTAGGGTTCTAGACTAGTCACAGTGCTTGAATTCATATCCCAGTGAATCCACGCCATGGGACTCTGGATGAGTGACTTGGTCTCTCCAGGCTTCCATTTCCTCACAGGTAAAACAGGGACAGTGATGGGACCATCGTTGTCAGGTTGTTGTAAGAAATAAAATAATGCATAAAAGAAGTTTTGTAGAAAATAGAAATAGAGTTACAGATGTAGAAAATAAACTTATAGTTAGTGGGGGGTAAGTAGGGGAGGGATAAATTGGAAGATCAGGATTGACATATACACACTACTATATATAAAAGAGATAACTAATAAGGACCTACTGTACAGCACTCAATACTCTGCAATGGTCTATATGGGAAAAGAAGCTAAAAAAGAGTGGAGACATATATATATATATATATATATATATATATATATATATATGTGTAACTGATTCACTTTGCTGTACACCTGAAACTAACACAACATTGTGAATCAACTATACACCAATGAAAATTAAAAAACAAAAAAGAAATTTAAAAAAGAAGTTTTGTAGAGTCTCTAGTACGTAATTGAAGCTCATTATATGCTAATTATTATTATTGTAAATAACAAAAAGCAGATAAGAATCACATTAATCATGATATCCATAAAGATGAAATTCAGGGCTTTGAACAGGAATATACTTTGAAGGGTATATTAGAAGATTAGAAGTTTCAGAAAACATTTGACAAGAACGAAAGCTATAAGTCCTCCCAAAATAAGGATCACCCATCTCTTCAACGCTACCTAAAGTGCAGCCCGTCTCTAGACTGCTACATGTGCTAACCCCACTGGGTCTTGCAGCTGGCCACTCTCTGTTCTGGATCTGACTTTGTGGGCTTGTTTCCTAGGGCTCTGTCCCTCCAAATGCAAAAGCAGTCCTCCTGGATCTTAATCTTCTAAACACCAACTTCCCTGTTCCCCTGCCCACACGGCTGCCTATGCCAGTTTTCCACTGTTCACACTGCATCCTCATTTAGCCTTAAAATCTCTTTTTCCTCTTAAAAACTTGCTTCTTTCACGCAAACTCTCTTCCTGCCCTCCACGAACAAAATAAGATCAGAAATGTGACCAAAAGTCTCGACAACTACTCTCTTCTCTTAAGGATCTTTCCACGTGTCTTTTGCTGACCTGGCAAGATTTTGGGGGTGAGGGAAAGTTTGTTAGGAGTCCCTTCCAGGTGGGGTAGCCCAGCACTCACATGCTCCAAACTCACGTGCTTGCCCTTTAGGGCAAACCACGTTATTACTGATTGCATCTCACTTTTTCAGAGCAGAGGGGTCCCGTGAACTTTTTCCCTGGACCCAGATATCAAGCGATAGTGTGGGAAAATGAGAGGCCCTGCCAGAGGGGACTGCCTCAGGGGCCCCGGGGGGCAGCGGCAGCAACTCAGCCTTGGGCTCTTCCTGTAGAGTTCCAGCCCCCCAGGACACATCTGGTTGTAGGGCAGCTCACCAGGCCAGGCAGGGTGTTAATGAGAGCCGAGTGTGTGGGAGTGTCATCAAATCACTTGGTGCTTTGGGGTTTATTCTGGTGCTCAATCAGATCTGATTGCATCAATAGGCCCATTTAACATAATTGGAAGTGGAAGCTGACAGTTTCTTGGCTTGTTTGGGACCTGTGGTGGCTGGCATGAGAGACAGGGGCCCAGTATCATCTGGAATGAATCTGGGCAAGTGCAGGAAAGTGGGGGTGCTGCCCCTACTACTCGGCAGGCCCTGGAATGACGGCAAGAGGCACGCTGGTATCCTTGGCCCCAAGCCAGCCCCTCCTGTCCTACCTCCTGGGGCTCAACCTCTGCAGCCCTCGAGGGTCTCACTGTTATCTCCACCTAAAACCTGAAAAGATCAGGTCTAGAGAAGTGAAGAGGGGACAGCGTGCCTCTTCTCCATTTCTTTTCAAACAAAGGCCAAGGCTGTCTGAAGCCTGAGACTCCTCTGTCAGTTCAGGCTGGCACCTTGGTGGGATCAGATTTGGCATCACCGTATCTAATTTGAAACTTTGGGGTTGAGATAGTTCTATTATATTATGGTTAAGAGCACAGGCATTGAAAGTATCACCCACAGATGACTCACTGATTGTAAGCGGGGGAAGCATCTTTGCAACAGAGGGATCCACTGTCGCATCCTGAACTCACTGATTAACCTTAGCTCCCAGCCTCCCCGTGGATGCAGTATGCTGTGTACCGAGCCAGCTAGAATCAGGGCCACTAAATGATAGAACCTGCGTCTAACGAGCCTTTAGACCTAACTCCCGGTTTACAGAAAATCCGGGGACTGGAGGGACAAGTTAAATGACACCAGGAAGAAACAATCAGACCCAGAATATGCACACGCCACAGGACAACTAATTTTTTCCAGCAAGTTAGTGGCATGTAAAAGGCGGGGAGATTCCTTTAGATGAAAAGAGTTGACATTTTAGAGATATAACAACCGGGAAACAAACAAAAACAACAACAAGAAGAACAGAACAATACAAAGGGCTGTGGAGTCAGACCAGCAGGGCTTACTTACATCTGGTCTTTGCCACGTATAGGCATGTGGCCTCAGACAAGTTACTGAACTTCTCTGAGCCCTATTTCCTTACCTGCAAAAAGGGAATAATGCATTCTACTTCACAGGGCTGCTGTGAAGATTAACCGAGAAAATGCACTAAAGCCTTTAGCATGGTGCATGGGCATACTGAGTACTCCAAAGCAGCAGCTATTAGTATCAGAGTAGAGATCCACGGATGAACTGAACTGATCCGGTGGCGTATGCGCTGCCTGCCCGATGCTACTGGGCCTCCCTACTTACCGCTTAGCAGCTGCTTTACTTAATGATGCCTGACCCACCCTACTGGAAGTATCACCTCCCAAACACAAAGTCCCCTCATATACTACCTGTTCCTGAGCTGAGGCTGGAAAAGGTGCCAGAGGGCTGCTCGTGCAGGAATATACAAGAGCCTGTGGAGCAGATGGTGCCCCACCCCAGTTCCTGGGCCTTTAGCATTTCAGGGCATGCTGCCAGCACTCATCACTCTGTCCCAGGGCTTACTTTCTTTCTTTCCTTCTTTTTTTTCTTTTCCCACCTAGGGCTTTCTGTGACTGCTAGAACTCGCCCTGACCTGAGGTGTATGGCCAGCTGGAAGTGCCAGGGAATGAACAACCCGCCCCGCCCTCCCCTCAGCAATTCTCCATCAGAGACAGACAGGAGTGGAGGTATAGATATCCCAGCTCCCTTGCCTCTCTGCTGGGATATCTCTGAAGTATGTGTTCAACACTGTTTCCCAGAAATCCACAGCAGGGCTAAGGTGTACTCAGCGCAGTGGAACAAGCTAAATTATACAGCCCCTCTTCTTAGCTTTTTGCCCTCCCTGAATTAGCTCCCCACACACCACCTGTGAGTTCTAGGACCACTCCCAAATAAACCGCTTATGCTGGAAGCTTTGTCCGAGGGAACCCAAACTAAGACACCACATAAATGAGTTTGGATTTTACCCTAAGGGCAGCAGGAAGCTGTTGAAATACTCGCTGAACTGCAAATATTCATATGGTTCTAGAGATCCAAGCTCTGCCCCAGTCCTTGAATTTTCACTACCAGTGCTAGATGTTTTATCCAGTAAGACTAACAAGGGCTGTGTCCCATTCATGTGAGATACTCCCCATGTAGTGCCCGTCACAGTGGACTGCCTCCATCTTCTCCTCCTCAACAGCATCCTCCCCATTCTGCTCTGCAACAGGAGCAACAGGCACGGAAGCTGGAGAGAACCCGGGGATCTTGTTACGCAGACCTTATGCACTGTAGACACCATGGCTGCAAACAGGCACATAGAAATTAACTGCTGCCTTCCGCTTGGAGATGTCTGAAGTTTAAGAGAAAAGTCCCGCAGAAGACATCATGCCAGTTGTAGCAAGAAACATCTGGAAGGGATGCAGGTCTGAGGAAGTATCTGGCTGCCCGGGGACCTACCTTCCCCAGGATAACAGAGAGAGCCCTGGACAGACCCGTGGGAAACTGCACTGCTCTAATAAAGAGAATCCTAAGCCCGCTGTCCTGCTTCGACAGCAGTGCCCACAGGCATGCTGATGAGATCAGAATAAGCCATAAGCAATACGATCAGGCAGCTGGCCAGCGTCCTGTCAAGGCTTTGTATACAGCTCTTGGAACTACTTCAGAAAGAGTCTGGGTACAAGTGGATATTATGATGGAAGATCCTTGCAAAAATCTTTCCAGTGGAACCTAAGATCATCCCCCCAACACTTCTGGGTAATAATTTTTCCCTTCTCGTGAGAAGCAGATGGAATAAACAGACTAAGTTTATTGTTCCATTATTCTATTGTTGTAAAGCAAGACACTCCATGATCTGTGTCTCGGCTACAAACAAGGAAGTAAATTTAAGATTAGGAAATCCTTTGCCTCTATCCCTTTGTTTAGCAATCATGCCAATTTGTTTTCTGTTTATATTTTCAAAAAAGAAAGAAAGAAAAGAAAAGAGAGGCCGAAACATGCCTTACAAGAGTCCCTAAAGAGATCATAGAGTTAAGACTGGGTGGCATCATGGACATATAATTTCTGTCCCAAGGAAAGTAATAAAGGAGGTCAAGGTGGTCACTGGACTGCATTGGCAGGGGCTCAGCCCCAGGTAACAGGAAGCCCTCTGTCCTCACTGCACCACCCAGTGACCTAAGCCAGATCGGGGATCCTGGAACACCTGGACAGGTAAAGAGTCTGTCCAGAGAAGTGAGGGTGCCTCTCAGGATTGCTGGGTATCACATTTATTAAAAGTAACAAAAGGGGGAATGAGGGAAAGGGAAATCTTTAGGGAAGGTCTCTTTATTTGGTGTCCCCTAAATTTCATCTCATTGCAGTTTACAAAAAAAATCAAGGTACAGAGTTTCCCAGGACAGGGAGACATCCCTGATTTGGGCATACCCCAGAGTAAATGCACCTTAAAACACATGGCTGACAACTGAGATTTCTGAGCTGGGACACTACTCTGGCCGGGTAGCATTTAGTTTGATGACACCAGCTGAATTGACACTTGGGACCACTTTGGTCCACCCGGAACTTCGGGACATCTGTTTCACCACGCTCCTCTCTACCCTGTTCTTATGCACCTTGAAAGATAGAAAGAACCCCACGTCTTCACCTCTGGCTCCACAATTTAAATTTCTCAAAAAAAGAGCAACTCTATAATTTGTTTTTAGTAGACATCTGCAAGAGTAGGATTTTGCCTTAAGGGGGAAAAAAAATGCATGTTAATCAATTTAGGCCTATATCCTGAGTGACTCTATCTGGTTTAGACCAGATAGAGACCATGTATTAAAGGTTAAATTTCAATGTAAATTCTTGAGACAAACATCTATGGATTAACAGTTAAAATGTAATCTTATTTCAAAGAAGGTAGAAGAGAAAAAAGATTTTCTAAAGATGTCTTAAAAAGGATTATTATAACCAAAAGCTGATATTCTCCCAATGAGAGAGAAAGTATACAAAAATTCTTTGACCTCAGTTAAATCCACTAGCATTTTAAGAAACTCATACACTGGCTATCTTCAGAGCAGCAGGTATGTGATGGTTTGGTTTTAGCATTTAATTCAGTGATGCACTTGCAGATTGCATTTAAAGTGTAGAGATATAAATTTGATTCAACTGATCTCATTTAACAGTTTATACAAGAAGCCTCATTTCACATTTTTTCCATTTGCTTTGCTTTAGCATTTCCAAACCAAATAGGTCTGGTTGGACTGTCACCCTCACACCAAATGTATGGATAAATATAGAGGGAAATAATCACTGGGAGGAAAACTAAGGTTTGGATCATACATCAGCTCTGCTTAGTCGGCATCCAAACACATAATTCACATGGCTGAAAAGCCTCTTGTGATTGCTTATTCATTACGGATCAATTGCAGAAAAGACTATAACTTTATTAAATGCATCATTTAGGAATCCTGTAAACATTTAGGATTTAAATCCCACTTACTGAATGGCCAATGCATAGTAATTAACCCATGTGTGAAATTAAATCCAACCCTAAGGAATATTTATATACACGTTGTTTTTAATCCTGTCGGAAACCTTTCCAAGAAAATACTACGCTGAAGGATCAAAAGGCAATTTAACCAACCTGACTCCAGATCACCACCATCCTATTCCAGGGAATATCACCTTCGCATTCACCATCTGCTTAACATAAAACATCCAAATGGATATGCCCATAGCCCATTAAAAAAAGAAATGCATTTGTCCAACATTAGGTTGTATAAATCTTAAAATTTACTACAGATTACTATAAACAGCCACTGAGCATCTGTGTGGTTTTCTATTTGTCTGTAGCTGCTTAGAGCCTATTGCTACTGCAGTCACCGCTTGCTGCTTGATTCACACAGTACCTGGTGAGCTCCCTGCGGGAAATCTACCTTTCTTCATGGCAGCCTCTTAATCTCCAAGAGGTAGGGGGACAAGAGAGTGTGGATGACCCTGGGAAGTCCATCAAAACTATGGCAAGACTATCAAATCACAATCCTGCGAACAAGGTAGGTCATGTCTCCACGCAAGAAAAAAATGCTCTAGTCTTGCTGCCTCTGAGGAGATACTGTCGTGTGAATTGGGCTGGAAAAGGTTGTAAGGAAACTTAGAGGGCACCTAACCTGCTCTCTGTTGCCCGACTCAGCCCTCTGTATTCACATGCAAAATTTTCTCTTATTAGAGAACAGAAAAATCCACCTATCTCCTATGAATGTGTATTGAGTTTCTATAGAATTTAAATTCACTAAACAAGATTACTTAACAGTTTTACTCAAGTTAAGACTGAACCAAGAACAAAAGCAGAGATCTCTGGCTGCAGAAAGCAGCTTTGTGTTATAGCATTTGCCTCTCCTTCCTGTGTTTAGATCTAAAGGCTGAAGAGGAGGTAAGGGACAGGGTTAGTAAGTTCATGGGAACTGTGTGGTCAGGTTGCCTACGGAGCCGCCCGAAGCTGGGGCTTCCACACCTCACATGTGGAAATGGCACCCCTGGCTATTGGTCCCTGCCCCTCTCCATCTCCTCCGGCACCTCACCACCTGCTCTGTTCTCCGTGCCCTCTGTCTTAATAAAGTTCTCTCCAGGCATTATCTTCAGCTTTAGAAAAGTTTAATCCCTTCTCTGCCTCATCTTAATAGATTTATATACTTATATTCTGATTTCATATTCAAGAATTCTGAGTATTACAAATAACATATTTAATCATCTTTACACACCATCTTGCATATTCATAACCAGTCTTGAACTGGGGAAGAATCATTATAAAGTATCACTGATAGTCTGAGGAGTGGGCAATGTTTTGTGATTGAGAGCTTTTTAATGTTTTCCAACTCTTGTGGTTAAGAAATTGTATCTTCGGGCTTCCCTGGTGGCACAGTGGTTGAGAGTCCGCCTGCTGATGCAGGGGACACGGGTTCGTGCCGCGGTCCGGGAAGATCCCACATGCCGCGGAGCGGCTGGGTCCGTGAGCCATGGCCGCTGAGCCTGCGCGTCTGGAGCCTGTGCCCCGCAACGGGAGAGGCCGCAACAGTGAGAGGCCCGCGTACCGCAAAAAGAAAAAAAAAAAAGAAATTGTATCTTATATATAACTCCATAGGTGAGATTAACTTCTCCTTTTCCTCTTTTAATGAAATTGAAATTATTTTTCTCTATCACTCTTAAAAACCCCCTTTAGCACATGATGACTTTTTAAATATTAGATCTTAAGCATTGTTTGTTTTCCCAGTTAAATAGGCCCAATTAATTTACCCTTCCCTCACTGGTCTTTTCCATACTTAGGTATAAACTCCTTTATACCTTTATAGACAGGAATATGTCTATTTTAATGGATTATGACCAATGGGTGATAAGGACTACCCTATTACATGTAGCAGTACTTCCTCAGGAGGACAAGTGTAGCGGCTAATGTTTACTTCAAGCTTGCTGTATGTCAGGTACTATTCTAAGAGCTATAAGTGGAATTAATTGATTCATTCCTCATTAAGTATTTTTACTAACTCCATTTTACAGACGAGAAAATTCAGGCATGGAATGGTTAAGTAATCTGCACAAGTTTCAAAGCTTGGAAGTGGCTAGTGATCAATGGAAACAAATGTGGTATAAATCTTCATTTCTTTCATCGTTTCCTCAACAACTAACCAACTTCCTCTACAGAGGCTCATATTCTCTACAGATACGTCTCTTGAAATTAAATAATAATAAGGCAAAAAATGAGAACTGAATCTTTCTCACTGGTCCAGATCCATGAAGTCCACAGTTTCCAGTATAATTTCTAGTTCATTGGTCAGTTTGCAATACTTTCGCCTGCCCTTAGAAATACTTAAACTAATTGTATCCAAAAATAAACCTGACTAGATATTGTTCAAGTATTTTAATCTTTATAATTAAACTAGTCTCTAGTTACCAGAGGTAGTTTTGTTTGCAGATACTATTTATATATGATTATTTCTTACAAGTCTTTCTGCCACAGAGAAAATTGTGTGTAAAATGCAAAGGGAATAAGTAGGAGAAAATTAAACTCAGGCTTCTTTTTAGAAGACCTCTATTGGCTTACAAGAATTTCCAAACCCATATTAGCATCTTAGAAAATGAATTTTACAGAAGTGAAAAATAAATTTCTTTGAACTTCTCTCTATCCCTGTATGGATATGATGAAAACATAAGCAATCTGTGGTCATGAACAATTAGAACTTGAAAGTGAGTTCTGTTTCTAAGTATCAATATGAAGAATAAAATAAAAATCACCCATAATCCCAACATTCAGAAATCATTGCTCAACATTTCAGCACATTGCTTTTCAGTCTTTTTTTTTTTTCAATTTTTTTAAACATAGTAAATAGGCTATCTTTGAATAGGCTATCTTTGAGTTTTACTTGAACTATTTATTCAAGAATTTTGTCCCCTCATCCCCAGGAAAAAAGTGCTATTGTCTCCCTGCCCTCCTGTAATGTATTCATCTCCTTCAAAGGCAATTCAAATTATTGACAGAAAAATTATTTTAGCTACTCTGCTGTTTCCTATTTGGAAGATAAATTCTTCAATTAAGATTAAAGATTAACAAAGCCCTAGATGATTAGTTCCTGTTATTTCCAAAGGTGACTTAGCTCTTCTCAGTTGGTAATTCTTACAGATGATGTTTGAAGGTACACACAATTTAAGGGTCCAATTTAAGACCAATGAAAGGGTCAAATTTAAGACCTCTGAACCCCTGCTCTCCATCTCTGTTAATGGCCTTCCTGGTGTTAGAGATTGGTTTAATGATCAATAGTGGTTTCTCTTCCTACCACTGAGTCTTTCAGAAAGTAGGCATAACCAAGTCAATGTTTAACTGGATTCTTTGGGTCTGAAATGGCAAAGTAGGAGTTGAAGGGCAGTCTCCATGGAAACCAGCCTCCCAGGAAGTGGCCAAAGTGTTAGTGTGTAGTGAAATAAAGCTACACAGATGTTAGGAAGGAAACGACTGCTTTAGAGCTGGGTTAACTTCGGAAATCCCTTGATTAAAACAAGCTATATTAAAGACCCCAAACTACTAACCTCATGGTTTTACACTGACTGTCTTTAATGTGAAATGGGCCTGAGCCACTCTAAGGCTCACCCAAAGGTGACCAAGGTAGCACCTTTGCAAAACAAAGAGGAAGAGACTCCCTCAGCCGGCCCTGTGGACTTTGTATTCACTGAGAATCCAGAAGAAAAGAGCTCATATTCGTTTGCAAGACTGGAGGAACGGAATAAAGCTTTGGAAGGGCAGTTGCCACCTCTAAGAGAGACCTGGTATGGAAGATATTCTGCAGGTAAATGTAAAACCCAGCGTGAGATTTGTGGATTTGGGCCGAGGAGTGCTATTGATAGATTTACCTGACTGTCTATCTCTATAATCTCTGAAAGTTTCTAAATTACTGAAATATAAGAGAACATCCTTCAAAGGGTGACAATGTTTGTCAGTTGTAAGTATTCTGGGCACATAGAATAGGTGTGTAAACTGTGTACTAAGGGCTTTTCACCATTCCACATGAGAAGGAAAAAATCATTTTGTGTCAGCTTGGTTTATAGTGCTTTGGATGTTTATACCTAGCTTTGCCAGGCAATTAAAATTCTATAGATAAAGATGTGATAATTAGGACAATCATATGTTTCAGTTAGATTCTAAATTTAAATCATTCTCTTCAGTACTGTTTCTTGCATCAGGCTTTGTTGTTTTGCAAGCAGTACTTTAGGAGTGAATCCATTGTGATGTGAATTTGGAAACCACCCCAAACTGAATTGATTTATTGAAGTACAGATGAGCGGATGGGGCACCCTCTCCTCAGCCCCTTATTCTTCATGGTCATACGCAAAACTAAGAGAATTTTTCCTATTATGATTGGAAGCTCTGAGCCAGATGTGGCTATAAATTCTCCTGGGATATTTCATAAGACATAGAATGTTTTATGACAACCATGATGATACTTAAACAGATGATACTTAAACTGACGTTCTAACTTGGGAAGAGATACATGCATATATATATATATGTATATATTTTATATATATATACACACACACACATATATATGCATGTTGTTTTTTCTTTTCTTCACATTCTGGATTATTAACACAAATAAGTTCCCATTATTGGCCATAAAGCCATATATTCCCTTTTAGCACCTAGTAGCTCTTACCTAGAATGATTTTCATGGCTACTTTCTACAGAACTGACAACCTTTGACTGGTTCTATATGGCCTTTTTTTTTTTTTTTTAATGTTTTCAACTTCCTAAGCATGCGAGTAGGAATATTCCTCTTAGTTCATTGAATAATTCCTTTTTTACCCAAACCTTCCATCTAGAGTTTTAAGATTTTGGTAACTGACAGGTAAAAGCTGATTCTAACATGTTAAGAGTCCCAACTGGGAAATGTTCTTATTTTTGAAATTGCAAAATCTCATTAAAAATAAATAACAACGATGGTAAGCATTCTGAACACTATTTTCAAGGGGCTGATATTCTAACCCCAGCTCCACCAAATACCAAATAGTATGACTTTGGGCAAGTTACTTCATCAATTTTCTTCACCTACAAATCAGGGGTAAAAGTAACACAGCCTATGCCATTTCAGCAGTATCAAATTAAATAACGGGGTGATATTACTCAAATCATGGCATAAAAATAAGTAGTCACATTGCTGAAAAAAATTTTGCTGGAAATATTTACATTTTTAAATGCAACATGTTTTTGGTCTTGCTCAATATACTGGCATCTCTCGAAAGAAAATAAGGACATAGAGAAGTTCTTAAGGTGATCATTCAAATGTCTTAAGGACAGAAACACATAATTACCCATGGATTTTTCCATTTAAAATGCAAAGTGGCACTATAGGATAGTCTACACGACAATCTAGAAATCAGAATGTTTCCAGATTGTTAAGAGGAAAGGACAAGAACGTCATTCATGTAGCATTGGTCACGGTAGTAGTCCCAAGGGCCCAGGATAATCAAACTGAAAAATGAAATCTATATTGATCTCTTGAGCTTCTCTGTTTCCTAATGAGGCTTAACTCTGTAGCCCTGGGTTATTTTATCAGGAAAGAATACTGATATGTTGTATTATAGTAGCAACTTGTGGGAATTCATTTCCCTAGATGGGGGGACTATTTAATTGGGAACATTCAATGCTAAACGTTGCATACTCCTATTACACACTCAAGCTCCATTTCTTTATCATCTCTCTGTCTAATACCTATCCACCTATTTATCTATTTTATCTGAAAAGAGAACTTATTTTCATTTCTTACAGCTATATGTTTTCGGATTTCCTATTTGAGGGAGATTTCATGAAATTAAAACAAATCAATAAGTTTCTATTTTCCAAGCTAAATTCTATGTCTGAATAACACTTGCACTCAATATGTGGTTAATTGTGCAGCTCTTCTTCTAAATATTAGTCTGGGGAGGAAATGATGAAAGCAGAAATTAAGTCCTGTATCTAGGCTAATATTTTATCATTTGCAGTTATGTAGGGCCCCTGCTTTATGTGTTTCATTTCCACATTCAACCTATCGGTTAGACATATAGAACTGAAGATACAAAATTGTGTTAACAAAGTCTAATAACTAATGACCAGTCTAATTTAATAGTAAATTGCTTTTAATAGTTTGTTTTTGTTTCTCTCCAACCCTTCAAGGACCGAGGGCCATGTATTTTGACATCCCACTGGAACAGGGAGAAACAAGTATTATTAAAAGGCATCCACCCCGAAGACTTCAAGTAAGACGCATTTAAAAGGCTTCATAAGGAATTTCTTGGATTTAATGGTAACATCCCTTTTTAACTATAATCATAGAAGAGGGATATTGACAATGACTAAGCTAATGAGAATGACAGTGTTGTTAAAGAGAATGTTGTCAACGCAAAAGCCATATTTCTTTAGGATTTCCTTTTGTAATGATTTCACTTTTAAGACCACCACCAAAAGAAAGAAGCATAGTACTAAAGACATAAACATAATGGGGCACAGAGGACCTGAATCTTGCACTTATTAGTTGGATGACTGTAAGGAAATCACTGTAATAAATAACAACAGTAACAACCACTACTACTATTCAATTACCACCTATTACAAGTCTGATACACTCTAAGCAACAATGATCTATATCATTCATTTAATCCTCATACCCCTCTATGAGAAAGGAAGTATTATCTTTGTTTCATACATGTGCTTCAGAGATTAAGTGACTTGCCCAAGGACAACAGAGGCCACATATCAACCAGGCCTCCAAAGCCTGTGCTCTTAACCATCAGCATAGATGATCTCAACAACCCTTCTATCCCTAACTTTTCATTGTTCTGAATGTTAACTGGTTGTCTAAATTGAGGACATTGGATTTCAAGGCAGCAAAGCAAGAGCTTTAAGGTAAAATACATTCACCTTAATAAATATTTAATGAATTCCCTGTAGAGAACTATAAATTTTAAGAACTCTCATCCTAGAAGGGGAAAGAGATCTGAGTGGGTCCTTAAAACTGAGCATCAGCTGAAAGGAAGGTCTGGGGCTCTCTTGTGAGCAGGATCTATCACTGACATTTGGAAAAGGGAATTGGAACTAAACCCCACCTGCTACACAACTCACCCAGGTGTCCGGACTAATCCCAGGGGTATTTGAGCTCATTTGTTGGGGATTATTTCTTTTAACGTTAGTTTTTATTTACCTGTCTTCTCCAGAAGCTCACAATCATTATTTGAAGTGATTATATCTTTTGGTCACACAGAAAAAGTATCTTTTCCCAAAATATTAGAAACCTCAAAATATTGCTTAGTTACTGGAAAATAAAGTGTAATTCTATCAAATTGATATCTAATTTTTGAGCATATCTCTAGCTAAAGTGGCAATTTTAAAAACTTACGTTTTATTCCTAAATCAAAGGTATCCTTTCAAAGGAGCTCACTTAATATATATTCCCGTGGAGACTCTAAGCCGAATAACTCAAATAGAAGATATCACTATAACTAGTGAAAAATATTTGTGTACCAACCTATAGTTCACAAAGTAGTTTTTTATATCTATCAACCCTAAATAAGCTAGAGTCAGGCTTTGATTCTCTCAAGTCCATCAGACTCAAAAAGAGAAATTTGGTATTTCAGAGTCAAAGACTGCATTCCCCACATCCCAGCCAACCACCTTAAAAATGAAGAATCAAGATGAATTATTTGAGCATAAAAACAACATCTCATTCAGTGTTACGTATTTAGTCACTAACACTTAATATGTATCCCTCGAAAGTTTATGAATAAAGGAATGAATGAACAGATGAATGAATGAGACCCATTATCCCTGGTGGGAAAAAAAAATCAAAGTGAGCTCCCTGCTATTTCAGACCTGTAACATAACTGTATTAGAAGTCAAATGGACTAGCCAAAGCAACCAATGCGATAAATTATAAGGATATAGGAGTGTTTTAAGGAACTCAAAAGCTGGGAGGCATCTAGACTTCGGAGAAGAGCTATGTCTTGGAACCTGAAAGGCAGAAGAACTCTCTCTGTGCATTTGCTTTAATCTCTTCTTGCAGGTCGACTTTCTCTAGTCCTCAAGACCGCTTGGTGAAATATGGCCACCTTGAATTTGCATCTTATAATTCCAGCCAAACCGACTAGTCTGGCCCTCTTGGGTCTGATTCAAAATTCCTGGGAGAAAAGATGCTATTGGCTCAGTTTAGCTCATGATTCTAGCTCTGTTCCAATGAGCTATGACCAGAGAATATGCTCATGCAGTAGAAATGTGGGCAGGGGAGCCCTCCCCACCGCCACCAAATGCCACTCCCCACCAAATGCCACTCCCCACCAACTGCCACTCCCTATAGATTCTAGAGGCAGCTCCCAGAGAAGAGTGAAATCACTGTGAACTTGGCAGACACTCCCAAAGATATAAACTATAATTATCTTCACAAATGAGGCTCAGCACATTTTCTACCAAAAATGGGTTTTTGAGAGAATAATAACCTCTGGGTTCCCATGACACGCTAATTAATAGCCTAACCTTTGACAAAGAAAATTCTAAAAGTATTTTTAATTATTAAACCAAAGCTAATTGCATCCTAAATAATTTGAGTTTCATATTTGGCGTACTCCACTTCCTGAACATCTACTCAAGTAAACAGCAGGTCCTGAACTAAGGTTCTCCAACTCGGAGTGGCTAAGATCTGAGAAGCTCTGCCAGGGAACACTGAATCAAATGTACTCGCCCCATGTTGAAGAGTTGACCATCACCATCCCTTCTGGGTGATTCACCTTCTCATCCAACCATCTCAGGTCCAGCCTAAGGTGGAGATGGTCCCCCACTCCCACCGCACCCCACGTATAGAGTTTCCTCAGGTGATCTCCTTGGATGACTCCCTCATCTCCAAAGATTTTCTTAAAGCTCACTTTCCCTATAAGGCTTATATGACAGCATATTGACAACTGTAGCCCTTACTCTGGCACTCCTGATCCCCTTGACCCTTCACTGTCTTTTCTCTGGGGCGCTTATTTCCATCTAACACACCAAGCAATTTGCTTATGTGTTAAGTTCATTGTGTGTTTTTCTTTTTTTTTTTTACTACCTGCACACTCCACCTCAATGCTAGAATATAATCTTCACAGGGGCAGGGAATTTTGTCTGTCATCTTCACTGATATCCAAGTGTCTAGAACAGTAGCTGGCACATAAAGGGTGATCACTAAGTATGTGTTAATCAGTGTTGAAAGAATGAATGGAGAGAAGAGAAAGATGAGCATAAAGACGGCTGGTGAGGGATGAGGAGAGTGATTCAGACCTGAATGATTTCATTATACTCTTTGAGGTATTAGACAATTTGTCACAAACTTATTCTCTTTCCTTACTTATTCTAATCCTTTGCCCATTTTCTATGATCTCTTTCTTTATGATCTGTGACAGTTCTTTATATATTTTAGATGTAGTCCTTTGTTAGTTATATGTGTTGCAAGTATCTTCAATCTATGGTTTGCCTTTTCATTTTGTTGTGTGTATGTGTGTGTGTGTACACAAAGACTTTAATGTTGTCAGATTTCTCAATCTTAATGTTTTGTATCTCATATCTTGTCAAGGAAAATTTTTAATTCCCTAAGTTCATAAAGATATCCTTATTTATTTCTAAAATTTGTAATCTTTAACTTTTCACGTTTAGGTCCTAATCCATCTTAAGTTCATTTGTATGCAGGTGTGAAATTGGAAGCTAATTTTACGTTTTTTCCATTTGATTATTTTATTGCCCCAGAACTGTTGATGGAATCATCCATTGTGACCACTGATTTGAAATGTTACTTCTGTCACGTATCCAATATCCAGATCTTAATGAGTCTGCTTCTGAGCTGTCTCTTCTGTTGCACTGGCCTACTTGTGTATCTACAGGAATTCCATCCTGTCCTAATTACGTACCTTTAAGCTAAGTCTTAATATCTAGTTTGACAAGTCCCTTCACCTTATTCTTCTTCAAAATTGTCTTTGCTATTTACAGTCCTTTGCTCTTCCATGTAAAGTTTGGATCTTCTTGTCAAGTTCCACAAAAAAACCTTGTCATTATTCTGATTGGAATGTATTCATAGATTAATTTGGGGAAAATTAACCAAGTTTACAATACTGAGTCTTTTAAACCATGAACATGATGTAAATCTCCATTTAGCCACATTTTCTTTTAGATCTTTCAATAATGTTTCATAATTTCTCCACAGGGGCCTTGTGTGGTATATTTTTAGGTTTGTTTCTTGATACCTGTATCAGTCAGGGTTCAACCAGAGAAACAGAACCTATAGAAGGAGACATATATTAAGAGACATTGCAAGGAATTGGTTACATGTCAGTGGAGGTGGACTGGCAAGGCAAGTTTGAAATCATAGGACAGGCCGTCAGGAAGGGCAGACTGGAACTGTAGGGCATGAGGTGAAGCTGCTGTCCACAAGAAGAATTTCCTCTTCTGGAAAACCTCAGCTTTGCTCTTAAGGCCTTTCAATTGATTGAATCATGCCTACCCAGATTATCTAAAATAATCTCCCTTAAAGTCAACTGATTATTGGCTTTAATCACATCTACAAAAGAATTTCACAGCAACACCTAGGTTAGTGTTTGAATAACTGGACACTGTAGCCTAGCCAAGTTGACACATACAACTGGCCATCAAAATACCTCATTTGGTTTTTACCTCCTACAATGAATGAGGTATTTTTCCCATTTAATTTTCTAAATGATTATTATTGGTGAATAAGAAAGCTAATAATTTTTGTGGGGACTTCCCTGGTGGCACTGTGGTTAAGAATCGCCTGCCAATGCAGGGGACACGGGTTCGATCTCTGGTCTGGGAAGATCTCACGTGCCACGGAGCAACTAAGCCCGTGCGCCGCAACTACTGAGCCTGTGCTCTAGAGCCTGCGAGCCATAACTACTGAACCCATGTGTCACAACTACTGAAGCCCGTATGCCTAGAGCCTGTGCTTCACAACAAGAGAAGCCACCACAATGAGAAGCCTGCACACCTCAACGAAGAGTAGCCGCCACTCACCACAACTGGAGAAAGGCTGCACACAGCAACAAAGACCCAACACAGCCAAAAAGAAAAAAAAAGAAAGCTAATAATTTTTGTGTATTAAATTTTGTGTTCTACAACTTGATTGAAATACCTTGGTGATTCTAATTGTGTATAGATTCTTCCTGACTTTCTATGTAGACAATATCTTCTATAAACAGAAATAATTTCTTTTCTTTCTTCCCAATTGTTCCTTGTACTGGTTTTCTTGACTTTTGCATTGACTAAAACTTCCCTTGCAATTTTGAACACAAGCAGTAATAATGGACATCCTTGCCTTATCTGTGACATTAACGGGACTGGTTCTAAAGCGAAATACATTCGCAATAGGATTTTGATAGATGCTCGTCAGAGTCCCGAAAGGAAAGAGATGGTACATTCGAATTAGGACAATTCAGGGAAGTTTTCTTTACAGGTAATTGTACCGAGGTTTGGATGAAGGGAACCAGAGGGGGTATTGCAATAACCACTAGCGGCAGTAAGAAGTAGCTATATCTAGGCCAAGGGACTTCTAGAACCTGGAAGGGAAGAGTGAGGTAGAGGGAGCTGCTCTGAGGGAAACAGTGGGACACAGCCAACCCAACATGCCTTGCAGGGAGGAGATAGAAGAAGAACTATCCTGACCTCATTCTCTTTCTCCTCTCAGATTTCCTACCATGATTCTTTAGCAGTTGAACCCAATAGGAAGCCAGAAGGCAGGAGAAACTGCTTACTCGTTATAGGCAGAGAACAGGGTAGAGAAATGTGATAAGTGGATCTGGAGAAACAAATGGAAGATATCTGTCACAATGCTGTTTACTAAATTATGGGCATTTCTCTCATTTCTCTTATTCCTGGTAGGCTAAGAGTTTTTCCCAGGACTGAGTGTTAAATTTTATTGATGTTTTCCCTCCATCTAGTAAATAATCTATTAAAATGATCTTATGGATTTTCTTTTTAACCGGTTGACCTAATATATCACACTAATAGATTTTATGATGTGAACCATGCTTGCATTCCTGATATAAATCCTACTGGGTCATGAGATACATATATAAATACACTGCTGAATTTTATATGCTTAGGATTTTTGTACCTACTGATATTTTCGTAAGTGGAGTTGTTCTATAATTTCCCTATGCTGTCTTTTTCCAGTTTTTTTTCTCGAGGTCATACTAGTTTTATAAGAGGAGTTGATTACCTTTCCATTTTTTCTGTTCTCTAAAACATTTGATTTAACATAGTTCTTATCTGTTCCGTAAAAATCTAATAAAACAGGCCTGTGAAACCATCTTTGACCACCTGGAATTTTGGGGAAAGAGAAATTTTCCTGCTTACTTAATTAGTAAAAGAATGGTTCTTAGTTGATTTAGATATCTTATAGGTATCTTATTTCTTCCCGATGCAATTATGTTAACTTATATTTCCCAGAAAATTATCCATTTACCTAAGCTTTTAAGTTTATTGTTATAAAGTATAAAGTCTTAGCTTCTTATTCAACTTTTTGATAATGCCTGTAAAACAAATCTTCTGGCTTACGTTTTGATGCAGCTCTTGGACTGGGGAAAGAGGTGAGAACAACTCAGCCCCCGAGTTTAAACTCAGACCGCTGTGAGCCTGCCTCTGCTTTCCCTTCTTATATGGAGCATTTTTGAGGTCTCCTTTAGCCTACAGTAATAACTCACAGCCATCAGGAGCCCTAAATGCCTTATGAATCAGCTTCCCCCAAGTTTTCTGTTCCATTTTCTGATCCAGAGAGATATTTTTCTTGTATTAAAGCCTGACCACATCTTATTTGGTTTATGTTTTATTTTTCGTTGCTGGTTATTTGAATCAAAGAATGTTACTGAAATGTGAACTCACTGCAATGCCTTGGCCTTATAGTTTCTTGCTCCAATCTGTCTTGGACACCTTTACCTTCTTCCCAGAAACTTAAAAGACACATTCTTAAGTCACGATACCAAACAAACTTTACAGTTCTTCGAATTGCTCCTACCCACCTTTCTCTTCCTGTTAGTAAACATAACCAACCATCTCAGGTTAGTGGTTGTCATCAGGCTCTGTGCCTTACGCTTGATTTAATCTCCTTTCCAGAATCTCCTAGCTGACACGCCAACTGATTATCCTGACCATTTGTTTTCTTTGAGAAGCCAAATAATCCAGAAATCGTTAGACAAATAATCATTTTTTATACCATGAAATAAAAACAAGCATCCTTCTACCAATTCTCCAGTAATTCCTCCCATTGTATTCTCTCCGAAGATGATGAAGTGAGGCATCTTGCTTCCCAGGCAGGGAAAAGAAACATTGATATGAACCCAGAATTCTGAGGCAATTTCATTTGACTGGTCTGTTTGGAGATGCCAATTTTCCAACACTTTTTTCTGCAGTGCTTCTCAGGGCAAGTGCAGACGATTTAACCAGGGGATCCTATTTGCAATGTTAGCTACTGCCATCTAGTGCCGTTTGTGGAGGAATGGCATTCTTTAGGTTCTTATCAAAGGCCAGAAAGAAAGTCATTGCCTGGAGAGAGTACTTAAAGATACTTACTACTTAACCATTATCAGAACTGAAAATGAGGCTGAGAATAGAATCATATATATTCATACTTTCAAAGAAAAAGCTGGCTCTAGAACTTATGGATAGACTATTTTAAATAGCTGAAAATATTTAAATAGCAGGCTTCTTCAGACTCAATTTTTCAATAATGCTCCACAAACAAATCCTCCCTGGTCTATTTTGATGTAGCGCCTTTACTGAGTGGAGGGAGTCTGGAGGCCAGTGGACACCACCCTAGGAAATCTTCAGAATCCTCTGGAGAGTTTTGAAAAATACATATTCCAAAGAAACAACTGATAAGCTCGACTCCATTAAAATTAAGAACTTTTGTTCTGTGATAGACAATGTCAAGAGAATACGAAGAGAAGAAGACATACAGATGGCGAGTAATCATATGAAAAGATATTCAACATCATATGTCATTAGGGAATTGCAATTAAAACAACAATGAAATACTACTACACACCTATTAGAATGGCCAAAGTCCAGAGCACTGACGACACCAAATGCTGACACGGATGTGGAACATCAGAAACTCTCATACATTGCTGGTAGGAATGTAAAGTAGTACAGGCACTTTAGAAGACAGTTTGGCAGTTTCTTACAAAACTACACATATTCTTACCAGACAATCTAACAATCACTTTTCTTGGTTATCTACCCAAATGAACTGAAAACTCATATCCACACAAAAATCTACACACGAATGTTTATAGCAGCTTTATTCATAATGCCAAAACTTGGAAGCAAACAATATGTCCTTTAGTAGGTGAATGTATAAATAAACTGTGGCATATCCAGACAATGGAATATTACTCAGCAATAAAAAGAATTGAGCTATCAAGCCATGAAAACACATGGAGGAAACACAAATGCATATTGCTAAGTGAAAGAAACCAATCTGAAAAGACTACATGGTATATGATTCCAACTTGATGACATTCTGGAAAACGTAAAACTGTGTAGACAGTAAAAATATTAGTGGTTGCCAGGTGTTTGTGGGGAGAGAAAAATGAGTAGGCAGAGCACAGAGGGTTTGGGGGACTGTGAAACTGTCTATATGATGCTACAATGGTGGGTATATGTCATTATACATTTGTCCAAACGCAGAGAATGTATAACATCAAGAGTAAGCCTTAATGTAAGCTATGGACTTTGAGCAATAATGATGCATCAATGTAGGCTCAATGATTGTAACGAATGTAGCGCTCTAGTGAGGGATGTTGATAGTAGGGAGGTTGTGCGTGTACGGAGATGGAGATATGAGAACTCTGTACTTTCTGCTCAATTCTGCTGTGAACCTAAATCTCTCTAAAAAATAAATTGTATTAATCAAATATATACATGTAAATATATATAAAAATTTATAATACATATAAAGATATATAATACATATAAATACATACATGTGTATGTATATGTTTTAACATCTTTATTGGAGTATAATTGCTTTACAATGGTGTGTTAGTTTCTGCTTTATAACAAAGTGAATCAGTTATACATATACATATGTCCGCATATCTCTTCCCTCTTGCCCCTACCTCCTTCCCACTCTCCCTATCCCACCCCTCTAGGTGGTCACAAAGCACCGAGCTAATCTCCCTGTGCTATGTGGCTGCTTCCCACTAGCTATCTGTTTTACATTTGGTAGTGTATATATGTCCATGCCACTCTCTCACTTTGTCCCAGCTTACTATTCCCAACCCCTGTATCCTCCAGTCCATTCTCTAGTAGGTCAGCGTCTTTATTCCCGTCTTGCCCCTAGGTACTTCTGACCATATTCTTTTTTTTTTTTAAGATTCCGTATATATGTGTTAGCATATGGTATTTGTTTTTCTCTTTCTGACTTAATTCACTCTGTATGACAGTCTCTAGGTCCATCCAACTCACTACAAATAAATCAGTTTTGTTACTTTTTATGGCTGAGTAATATTCCATTGTATATATGTGCCACATCTTCTTTATCCATTCATCTGTTAATGGACACTGAGGTTGCTTCCATGTCCTGGCTATTGTAAATAGAGCTGCAATGAACATTTTGGTACATGACTCTATTTGAATTATGGTTTTCTCAGGGTATATGCCCAGTAGTGGGATTGCTGGGTCATATGGTAGTTCTATTTGTAGTTTTTTAAGGAACCTCAATACTGTTCTCCATAGTGGCTGTATCAATTTACATTCCCACCAACAGCACAAGAGGGTTCCCCTTTCTTCACACCCTCTCCAACATTTATTGTTTGTACATTTTTTGATGCTGGCCATTCTGACTGGTGTGAGGTGATACCTCACTGTAGCTTTGATTTACATTTCCCTAATGATTAGTCATGTTGAGCATCCTTTCATGTGTTTGTTGGCAATCTGTATATTTTCTTTAGAGAAATGTCTGTTTAGGTCTTCTGCCCATTTTTGGATTGGGTTACTTGTGTTTTTGATATTGAGCTCCATGAGCTGCTTGTATATTTTGGAGATTAATCCTTTGTCCAGTGCTTCATTTGCAAATATTTTCTCCCATTCTGAGGGTTGTCTCTTGGTCTTGTTTATGGTTTCCTTTGCTGTGCAAAAGCTTTGAAGTTTCATTAGGTCCCATTTGTTTATTTTTGTTTTTATTTCCATTTCTCTAGGAGGTGGGTCAAAAAGGATCTTGCTGTGATTTATGTCATAGGGTGTTCTATCTATGTTTTCCTCTGAGAGTTTTATAGTGTCTGGCCTTACATTTAGGTCTTAAATCCATTTTGAGTTATTTTTATGTATGGTGTTAGGGAATGTTCTAATCTCATTCTTTTACATGTAGCTGTCCAGTTTTCCCTGCACCACTTATTGAAGAGGCTGTCTTTTCCCCATTGTATATCCTTGCTTCCTTTATCAAAGATAAGGTGACCATAATGTGCATGGGTTTATCTCTGGGTTTTCTATCCTGTTCCTTTTATCTATATTTCTGCTTTTGTGCCAGTACCATACTGTCTTGATTACTGTAGCTTTGTAGTATACTCTGAAGTCAGGGAGCCTGATTCCTCCAGCTCTGTTTATCTTTCTCAAGATTGCTTTGGCTATTCGGGGTCTTTTGTGTTTCCATACAAATTTTAAAATTTTTTGTTCTAGTTCTGTGAAAAATGCCAGTGGTAGTTTCATACGGATTGCATTGAATCTGTAGATTGCTTTGGGTAGTAGAGCCATTTTCACAATGTTGATTCTTCCAATCCAAGAACATGGCATATCTCTCCATTTGTTTAATATCATCTTTAATTTCTTTCATCAGTGTCTTATAGTTTTCTGCATACAGGTCTTTTGTCTCCTTAGGTAGCTTTATTCCTAGGTATTTTATTCTTTTTGTTGCAATGGTAAATGGGAGTGTTTCCTTAATTTCTCTTTCAGATTTTTTATCATTAGTGTATAGGAATACAAGAGATTTCTGTGCATTAATTTTGTATCCTGCAACTTTACCAAATTCATTGATTAGCTCTAGTAGTTTTCTGGTAACATCTTTAGGATTCTCTATGTATAGTATCATGTCATCTGCAAACAGTGACAGCCTTACTTATTCTTTTCTGATTTGGATTCCTTTTATTTCTTTTTCTTCTCTGATTGCTGTGGCTAACTTCCAAAACTGTGTTGAATAATAGTGGTGAGAGTGGGCAACCTTGTCTTCTTCCCGATCTTAGTGGAAATGGTTTCCGTTTTTTACCATTGAGGATGATGTTGGCTGTGGGTTTGTCATATATGGCCTTTATAATGTTGAGGTAGGTTCACTCTATGCCTACTTTCTGGAGGGTTTTTATCATAAATGGGTGTTGAATTTTGTCAAAAGCTTTTTCTGCATCTATTGAGATGATCATTCATAGGGTTTTTCTCCTTCAATTTGTTAATCTGGTGTATCACATTGATTAATTTCTGTATATTGAAGAATCCTTGCATTTCTGGGGTAAACTCCACTTGATCATGGTGTATGATCCTTTTAACATGCTGTTGGATTCTGTTTCCTAGTATTTTGTTGAGGATTTTTGCATCTATGTTCATCAATGATATTGGCCTGTAGTTTTCTTTTTTTTTGTGACACATTTGTTTGATTTTGGTATCAGGGTGATGGTGGTCTCGTAGAATGAGTTTGGGAGTGTTCCTCCCTCTGCTATATTTTGGAAGAGTTTGAGAGGATAGGTGTTAGCTCTTCTCTAAATGTTTGATAAAATTCGCCTGTGAAGCCATCTTGTCCTGGACTTTTGTTTGTTGGAAGATTTTTAATCACAGTTTCAATTTCAGTGCTTGTGATTGGTGTGTTTATATTTTCTATTTCTTCCTGGTTCAGTCTCAGAAGGTTGTGCCTTTCTAAGAATTTGTCCATTTCTTCCAGGTTGTCCATTTTATTGGCATAGGGTTGCTTGTAGTAATCTCTCATGATCCTTTCTATTTCTGCAGTGTCAGTTGTTACTTCTTTCTCATTTCTAATTCTGTTGATTTGAGTCTTCTCCCTTTTTTCCCTTATGAGTCTTGCTAATGGTTTATCACTTTTGTTTATCTTCTCCAAGAACCAGTTTTTAGTTTTATTGATCTTTGCTATTGTTTCCTTCATTTCTTTTTCATTTATTTCTGATCTGATCTTTATGATTTCTTTCCTTCTGCTAATTTTGGGGTTGTTTTGTTTTTCCTTCTCTAATTGCTTTAAGTGTAAGTTTAGGTTGTTTATTTGAGATTATTCTTGTTTCTAGAGGTAGACTGTATTGCTATAAACTTCCCTCGTAGAACTGCTTTTGCTGAATCTCATAGGTTTTGAGTTGTCATGTTTTCATTGTCATTTGTTTCTAGGTATTTTTTGATTTCCTCAGTCATCTCTTGGTTATTTAGTAGCATATTTTTAGCCTCCATGTGTTTGTATTTTTTACAGTTTTTTTTTAAATTACGTAAGTTATTTATTTCTGGCGGCATTGGGTCTTCATTGCTGCACGTGGGCTTTTCTCTAGTTGTGGTGGGCGGGCACTACTGTTTGTTGCAGTGCATGGGCTTCTCATTGTGATGGCTTCTCTTGTTGTGGAGCATGGGTTCTAGGTGTGTGGGCTTCAGTAGTTGTGGCTCGAAGGCTCTAGAGCACAGGCTCAGTAGTTGTGGTGCACGGGCTTAATTGTGCCACAGCATGTGGGGTTTTCCCCGATAAGTGCTTGAACCCGCGTCCCCTTCATTGGCAGGCAGATTCTCAACCACTGTGCCACCAGGGAAGCCCGTTTTTTACAGTTTTTTTTCCTATAATTGATATCTAGTCTCATAGTGTTGTGGTCGGAAAAGATCCTTGATATGATGTCAATTTTCTTAACTTTACCAAGGCTTGATTTGTGACCCAAGATATGATGGATCCTGGAGAATGTTCCATGAGCACTTGAGAAGAAAGTGTATTCTGTTGTTTTTGGATGGAATGTCCTATAAATATCAATTAAGTCCATCTTGTTTAATGTATCATTTAAAGCTTGTGTTTCCTTATTTATTTTCATTTTGGATGATCTGTCCATTGGTGAAAGTGGGGTGTTAAAAATCCCCTTCTATGATTGTGTTACTGTTGATTTCCCCTTTTATGGCTGTTAGCATTTGCCTTATGTATTGAGGTGCTCCTATGTTGGGTACATAAATATTCACAATTGATTTATCTTCTTCTTGGATTGATCCCTTGAGCATTATGTAGTGTCCTTGTCTCTTGTAATAGTCTTTATTTTAAAGTCTATTTTGTCTGATATGAGAATTGCTACTCCAGCTTTCTTTAGATTTCCATTTGCATGGAATATCTTATTCCACCCTTCACTTTCAGTCTGTATGTGTCCCTAGGTCTGAAGTGGGTCTCTTGTAGACAGCATATACATGGATCTGGTTTTTGTATACATTCAGCCAGTCTGTGTCTTTTGGTTGGGGCATTTAATCATTTACATTCAAGGTTATTATCAATATGTATGTTCCTATTACCATTTTCTTAATTGCTTTGGGTTTGTTTTTGTGGGTCTTTTTCTTCCCTTGTGCTTCCTGCCTAGAGAAGTTCCTTTAGGATTTGTTGTAAAGCTGGTTTGGTGGTGCAGAATTCTCTTAGCTTTTGCTTGTCTGTACGGTTTTAATTTCTCCATTGAATCTGAATGAGATCCTTGCTGGGTAGAGTAATCTTGGTTGTAGGTTTTTCCCTTTCATCACTCTAAATATATCCTGCCACTCCCTCCTGGCTTGCAGAGTTTCTGCTGAAAGATCAGCTGTTAACCTTATGGGGATTTCCTTGTATGTTATTTGTTGCTTTTCCCTTGCTGCTTTTAATATTTTTTCTTTGTATTTAATTTGTGAAAGTTTGATTAATATGTGTGTGGGCATGTTTCTCCTTGGATTTATCCTGTATGGGACTCTCTGTGCTTCCTGGACTTGACTGACCACTTCTTTTCCCATATTAGGTAAGTTTTCAACTATAATCTCTTCAAATATTTTCTCAGTCCCTTTCTTTTTCTCTTCTTCTTCTGGGACCCCTATAATTCAAATGTTGGTGCATTTAATGTTGTCCCAGAGGTCTCTGCGACTGTCCTCAACTCTTTTCATCCTTTTTTCTTTATTCTGCTCTGCGGTAGTTATTTCCACTAGTTTATCTTCCAGGTCACTTACCCATTTTTCTGCCTCAGTTATTGTGCTATTGATTCCTTCTAGAGAATTTTTAATTTCATTTATTGTGTTGTTCATCATTGTTTGTTTGCTCTTTAGTTCTTCTAGGTCCTTGTTAAACATTTCTTGTATTTTCTCCATTGTGTTTCCAAGAATTTGGAACATCTTTACTATCATTACTCAGAATTCCTTTTCAGGTAGACTGTCTATTTCCTCTTCATTTGTTTGTTCTGGTGGGTTTTTACCTTGTTCCTTCATCTGCTGCGTGTTTCTCTGTCTTCTCATTTTGCTTAACGAACTGTGTTTGGGGTCTCCTTTTCGCAGGCTGCAGGTTCTTAATCCTGTTGTTATTGGTGTCTGCCCCCAGTGGGTAAGGTTGGTTCAGTGGCTTGTGTAGGCTTCCTGGTGGACTGATGCCTTTTTCCTGATGGATGAGGCTGCATTTTGTCTTTCTGGTGGGCAGGACCACGACTAGTGGTGTGTTTTGGGTTGTCTGTGAACTTAGTATGATTTTAGGCAGCCTCTCTGCTAATGGGTGGGTTGTGTTCCTGTCTTGCTAGTTGTTTGGCATGGGGTGTCCAACACTGTAGCTTGCTGGTCATTGAGTGGAGCTGGGTCTTAGCGTTGAGACTGAGACAGTTCTCTAGGATAGCTCTCACTGATTGACATTACATGGAGCCAGGAGGTCTCTGGTGGTCAAGTGTCCTGAACTTGGCTCTCCCACCTCAGAGGCTCAGGCCTGACAGCCAGCTGGAGCACCAAGATCCTGTCAGCCACATGGCTGCTAGTGTTGGAGGATCTCCTGCAGAGGTGGGGGCTGGCTGTGGCTCACTGCAGGGACAAGGACACTGGCAGCAGAAGTTCTGGGAGGTACTCCTTGGCATGACCCCTCCTGGAGTCCACCATTAGCCTCAAGAAAGAGCCTATAGCTTCCAGTGCTGGATCACCTCAGGCCAAACAACCCTGTATTTTTATATATATATATATTCCCTCCTGCTGGGACATATCCCAGACCTATTGAATCTCAATCCCCAATGAATAGCCTAGGATTTTTTTTTTTTAATTCCAGGAGATTCTAACAATAAACCAGGTTTAGAAACAAGTATGGAGAAAGGAACATGGGATTTGGAAGTGGACAGACCTGAGTTTGAATCCCAGAATCAGCACTTTCTAGCTCTGCAAACTTGCACAACTCATTAACCCGTGAAACAGAGAATCACCATAATTATACACAGGGTTCATGTGGGGATTGAATGACATATTGTGAGCGTGGCATGATGGACGGCAGTGGCTGCAAAGGCATATGGGCCTAATCACCAGAAAGAACCAAATCTTGAACCAAGTCCAGGGGACAGCACAAGAACTTCCTTCTTCTCTCCTCACCCCGAAATCCCCCTCAGTCATTGCTGAGTCTTCCTCCCATAGGTTCCTGCATATTCCTTCCCCTTGGTCTCCCTCCCCCTTCCTTTTCTTCTCCATTCCTTCAGGGTTCTGACTTGATCAGTGGCTGCTTCCTGTGCCAGCAGGTGTCATTTACCCTGCATCTTTAGGTTCTGCAGAGTTGAGAGACAGGACAACAAACAAACCTCTTTCTAGCTAGTATTAATTACCTCTCATTACCTCATTGCTAAGTTATTATGTTAAAAAAAAAATCCCTCACTTCCTCACCTGAGGTGAGACCGGGACAGAGAACCACTTCCTTCCACAAATGCAAATGGCCTGGCACATCTAACACAGAGATGAGTTCTTCCAGCTTTGTCTCTCCTTCCCATCTCCACATCCTTTGCCTTTCTTTCCCTCCTTGCCAGCTCAGCTTTGGGCTGCTCTACCAGAAAGGGCTGCTGGCTGTTCTCCCTAGAACAGCTCAGGCCCAGCCCAGGGACCAGGAAATTGTTCTACAGGGAAGGAGCAGGAGGCCCCAGTCATGCTCCCCTTTATGAGTGCTGGATGCTCGGCCACCATTTTCCATGGTCTCTCCCTCTCTTTTCACTCTGGTCACCCTGAAGAACAAACTGGCTTCCAGGCCTACCCCTTGATAAGGCAACCAATCAGACTACAATGGAAAATACTTTCAAAATATATTAGGATTTGCTTGTAGTGCTGGACTAAGGTGGGTGTGGTGCTGACACTGGTTTCTGTGGCATGGTGTCCTCCTGGTTTTCCTCCCGCTTGTGAAGCAATCATTCCTCCATCTCCTTGGCCAGCCCATCCCCATCCACCAACTCTCAGTGCTGGGGCATCCTTGATTCTGCTCTCCTCACTCTGGACCTCATTCATCCTATGGTTTCAGTTATTCTCTACCCAAGGATGATTCCCAAGCATGCATCTTCAGCACAGATCTCCCCTCTATATTCCACCCAAACATGGCCCTCTTCCAGGATTCCCCATCTCAGCAAATGACAGCACTATCCATCCCTTGTATCTGGGTGTCATTTGGACATGTCACTCTCCTTCAATAACAATCACGAATCCTGCTTGGTCTGTTCTAAACATTTGTAGAGCTCATCAATTTCCCCCCCATGAGCCCATCATCTTTGTCTTCCTAAGTGTTCACCCACATCCATAATTGCTCTTATTCAGTATAGTTCCCACACCGCAGCTCGAGTGATCATTTTTTTAAGCAAATGTAGCATGTCCCTACTCAGCTTAACGTGTCGATGGCTGCCTGCTCCTCTTAAGAAGACAACGTCTTCATGATGCCCCATCAGGCCCTTCATGAGCTGGCCCCTGCCTACCTCTCCAGTCCCATGTGAGCCACTCTTCCTCTCACTCTCAACTGCAGCCAACTGACTTCTTACAGTTCCTTCCAGAGATCATGCTCTCTCCTGCCTTGGGGCTATTGCCCATGTGATTCCCTCTGCCTGCAACTCCTCAATCCCATGAAAACTCCCAAACTTCCAACTGCTGCTAAAAAATTACTTCCTCAGGAAACTTTCTTGGACTGCCTCCTGACCCCTCTGTCCCTTGAATTAGTTTTCTAGGGCTGTGGTAACAGAGTATAACAACTGTGTGGCTTAAAACAATAGAAATGTATTGTCTCACAGTTCTAGAAGCTACAAGTCCAAAATCAAGGTGTTGGCAGGGGTGGTTCCTTCTGGGGGCTACGTGGAAGAATCTGTCCCATGCCTGTCTCTTAGCTTCTGGTGGTTTGTTGACAATCTTTGGCATTCCTGGACATGTGAAAGCATCGCCCCAATTGCTGCCTTTATCTTCACGTGGTATTCTCCCTGTGTGCATGTCTGCATCCAAACTTCTCCTTTTTATACCGATACCAGACATATTGGATTGAGGGTCCACCCTATTCCAGTATGACCTCATTTTAACTAATTATATCTGCAAGGACCCTATTTCCCAATAAGGTCGCACTCTGAGGTACTGGGGGGAGGTGGTTTAGGGCTTCAACATATGAATTTGGGGGGAACATAATCCAATTCATAAAACCCCTCATTCCCAAGGTGGAGTCCTCCAGTTATATCTTGTCATAGTCCTACCCTGCAGACTTTTTCTTCAAAGCCCCAATCGCAGTTTGTAATTATTCATCAAATAATCACACAAGTAAAAGTGTACTTGTTTCCCCATAGATCGTAAGCCCCAAGAGGGACCATGCCCATTTTTGTTGAGCATTGCAACCCAATGCCTGGCCGGTAGCAGTCATTCAATAAGTTATCACTGAGTGAACAAGTAAATTCAGGTCCCTGATTGCATGTCAATGTGAAGAGACCAGCCCTTGTCTCCCAAGCCTGCTCAGTCACTTCCTAGTGCTCCAAATTAAGTCATCTAAGACAGGTGGAGCTGGCGGCAAATCACTAGTTCGTCAACTGCTGCCTAGTCTCAGTGTCCGCTTGAAACTTCAGCATCACCTCCCCGATAAAGCCAAGGCCCTGCTGGAAAAATCCATGTCTAAGATTTGTTAGCACAGTGCATTTTCATTGTCAATATGCCTCATAAGCACCAGTGATTATTACTGAGGAGGCTGAGGGAGCTTCTCTGGAGAGCTTAAAATAGGTTACTTCCCTAAGGACCAGAATAGTTTAGCTGGGTGGTTAAGGGATAAATAAAGTAAAGGAGCTTCCTGGCGCCTCTTTCATCTCTAATATTCTAAGACACTTGTTGCTTGATAACTGTGGACATAGTCCCTCAATGCAGACAGAAAATGATTCTTAATCCTTTAACTCTCTGACCAATACTTAGATCAATGAGTCACTGGCAACAGTGCAAGAGAACACTGAAGAACCCAGATAGGTCAAAAAGCCTTTCACACAGATACAGCTGTAATCCTGTAGAAACTGCCTTCCCTGTGTGCTCTCATGAATACGTGCAGAGTGTTAAGATAGTTTAATATCTGGCTTTTATGTTTCATCATCCCATGGCATGAGGAATGCTGAATACTCTAAATGTTGGACTTCCAGAAGCTTGAACCCATTGACCTGCCACAAGTAATTACTTCTGAAAGGCTCCTGAGCCAGGAAGAAGCTGGGAGGGCTCACAAAGCCAAGGTGAGCAGCAGCAAAACCTGGAGGGGGTGGGGAACTGGGGGGCTGGCCATCCTTGTCCTGTACTCCCCACACAGAAGACCTCAAAGGCAAAGAGAGCTATTAATTCATTCAGAGCTAGAACTTTCCAAAGCTATCCATTCTCTTCTGGGCCTGCTTCCAACTGGTGATTACTCTTGCCTCTCAGATGAACTCTGAGCCCTTCTCTGCTGCCTGGTGAAAACAGGGAGATGTAGATGAGAGAGAGGAATTTTACTTGGAAATTGGTGATTCTAGAAGTGTTCAAATTTGTGAACACTTTCCTCCCCTGATTCATTTCAGAGTCATCTAGATGCTGCCATCCACAGATGACTGAGTTGATAAAAGATGTCCAGGTACTTTTAGATCCCCAAGGCCATGTTTGTGATACTGACAGTGCCCATAGAGATGGGCCACTCCCTGAGGCTCACATAGCCACCACAGTTCATGTCCACAGGGAAACAGAACAGGGGATCACTGAACACATTTGGCTACATGTCCCTTCCCCTTCCTGGCCACAGCAAGTGATGAATGAGGGTATATTCACCCCTGGCTGCCCTCATTAACTGTTCACATTGTCTCGCTGGAGTTTATGATACACCAGGGAAGATCACCCAAGTCACAAATAATCAATTTTAAATCCTTCCTAAACAGCAGTGTACCAGGGCTTATAGTGGAATATGGGAGTAAACCCTACAGAAATAGGTTGGCCCCCGTCTAGTTTCATAGCCAGACAATTACTCAATGACAGAAGAAGCAGGGAGAGAGAAGCAGGTCTCATCAAACAAGAACACATTTCTGGGAAGATAGTTAAAGCAGCTGTTGACATGGAAAGTGATGTCTTGTCAAAATGAGATATGGAAACATATTTCCATTCAAGGTTTGCAAAACTCTACAGGAACCTTAAAAATGATATGATACACATGGCAAATTGCCACTTCATTCACTGATAGCTTCACTAAGAACTGGTCGGGAAGCTGCAACGGTCCACCTCTGACGACACAAGAGATCTCTATGGATTATGACTGATGATTAAGATCTCACTCTGTTCCAAAAAGGATTTCAAGTTGTGATTGCAGAGTCAGTAACTAATTACCCCACGCTAACGAGTGCGTATCTTTCATAGCAGGAACTGGAAAAGAAGATGCAAACTCTAATGTATCCTTCTGGGAAAAGACAATATTTACATAAGATGCAAATGCTGGAAATGAACCGTAAAAGACAAGAGGTAAACATGAGAAGAAGAGGGTCATATTTACCAAATGTACTCTACATAATCACTGCCCTGGCACATGAATATAGTTAAGCATTCATCTCTAGTCTTTACCTAGCATTTTAAATTTAGTCATTGGAGCCGAAGTTTCAACTACTGGGATTGAGAAGAAGCAGGAAGATCCCTTCTGCTACCAACTCTCTTGAGTCTTTCCTCTGTTTTCCATCCTCTGAAGGATGTATCCATGTCTCAAGTCTCCCTTTTTTTAACTGTTGCTTCTATGACATTCTGGCTCCAGCAGGAAAATGAGGTTAATTTTTCTTGGTTTAGTAAAAAGGAAGAGGGTGGTGAATTAGTCTGTGTTTTGATACCTAGGCATCTCTCTATAATTTAAGCCATAGAATCATTTTATAAGCAAGATCTCTTATAACAAACCCCTTTACAGTAATGTCTCCTGTAAATGTCATAACCCAAATTCCTCAGTCTAGTGAATAAGCCTGAAGTCCCTGTCTTCTGCAATTCCAAATATATCAGCTAGCCTATGGTGAAATGGTTTTACAAAGGTCCTCACTGTTTTGAGATTATAGGCATGCTCCCCTTTCTCCTAACAAACCTGCACATGAAGAAAGTTTCCATACCTTCTAAGAGGAAAAAAGAGAACCGTATTCTATTTAGGGGACCACAGATGTCTACAGATAAGCACACAATTTGCAAAGTAGCTGATCTGTTGACCTACTCTGGTGAAAGTAGCTTGAGGGGAGAATACTAACTGTTTATAGCTGATCAATTTCAGGCCCAAGTGGAACTGAAGACAAGTCTTCACAAGGAGGCAAGAACTAATAAGCAGAAACAGAGGGACCATAAAGTCAAGAAAATCCTTCAAAGCATCCCAAGAAATGACGACGGTGACTTTCTAACCTTGTTGCCTGATGAAACCTTGAACAGAAGTCCAGGTGAGGCACACAATTTTTTTAGTAAAATATTTCAAGCATTTTAAAAACTTCATCAGATAAACTTCTGATGTGAAGTGGGGAAGGTGAAATGCAAATCTGACCATATCACTCTCCTGCTGGAAAAAAAAAAAAATCCTTCAGTGAGTCTCCTTGAGCCTGAGGACAAGGTATAACTCCTTGCCCTGATACTCTAAGCCTTCAGGATCTAGCCTCTGCCTACCTAGCTTCCTGGCTTCACCTCCTGCTATGAACACTCCCAGCCCACACACTGCAGTCAGGCCAGGTTGCTCAGGGGCCTCAGATGGCTCTGTGATTTCCAACAGACATTTTGCTCATAAACTCTGTGTTGTGTTGCCCCATCAATTAGCGTCCCATTAAGTTTTCCCTGTCTGTACTCCCCCAGAGCAAACCCGCCACTGCAAATGCATGGTATTGTTCACATACAGAGCTTACTGCTCTGTGGGCCAATCCCCCATTAGCAAGACTGACCACTTAGAGATCTACAGAAATGCTGGCCATGTCTCTGGAGGTCTTGAGCTTCTAAGATGTAAAGTTACCAGCTGAAAGAGACACTGCCCCTGCTCAGAGGAATGAGATGCTTAATCAATAAGTTAATTAAATAAGAAAAGGCTGAATAAATGAAAAATCTACTTGGAACATCTATTTAACCTATAGTCCCACGTCCCAGAATGAAATATGCTGTGTAGTCACATAGAAAAACAACTTTTACCATTTAAAAAATATTGGCAAAACCACCAAGAAAGGTGCCTCAGTTAAAATTAGACACTTAGAGTCATTGCTTGAGATCAGGCCAAAAAAACCCCCAACATTTGGAAGATGCTCCAGATCTGGAGAGCCAGGGGAGACTGAGGCACCTGGAGAGGGGCTTCTCCTCTGCTCTCCTGATACTTTTTAAAGCTGTTTCATTTAGTTCCAGCTCAGGTCTCTTGAGTGCTTACTCTAAGCCAGGCACCGTGGTCCACCCTTAACATAAATTATCGCGTTTAAGCTTCACACCTACAAGACAGGAGTTACTATGTGACAAGCCAGGATTCAAGGCCGGGTCTTTCTGATTCCAAAGGGTGCACTCCCACCCATCCCCTCATATAGCCTCATCAGGACTCCAGCGACTCAGAGCTGGGTCCAGGACAACCTTGGGAAAGTCAGCAAATGTAGAGGTTATGACTCCTCCAATTTCTCTCTCAAGAGAAGGCTTCCCTCTGCAAAGCCTTATAGACCTCACCACTCTGTAGGCATATGCTCAAGCAATGGGTCCTTTTTACATATTCCCAAGTAGCATCTTTGATCTCCTTCTTTGTCTTCTAAAAGCAGTTCACTTTGCTTTCTCCTAAAAATGAAGCGTCGCTAAGATCATAGACTTCCATGAGCATTCTGCTAGTCGGGTTCTGGTAATTAAGGTTCCTCTGTACCCAGCTCCTCTTATTTAAGGCTCTATTTGTCCATTTTTATTCCCTCTTTTGGAAGGTAGGATGAGAGTTTCAGCTCTCTTGTGAGATAAAAATCAGTCTTTGTTTCTTGCTGCCTCTTTAAAATGAAATCACACATGCTTTACCTATATTTTATAGATAGTTACATAGTAAATTACATATATCTGTGTAATACATGATAATATATAACTTACACAAAGTGAACATTGCTCTCTTAGGTATACAATTCTATGAGTTTTAACATGTTAATATGGCTCCTACACTTTTCAGAAGCCATATGAGTCTAGTGTAGTGAGTAGAAAAAGCACTGGACTTGGAATCAAAGTCCTTTATTTGAGCCCTGATGGTACATTCACTAATTGTAAGCTCCATGGGAGCTAGTATCTTTTCTTGTTCCTAGAACAGTGCCTGGTACATAGCCGCTCAATAGTACCACTATTAGAATAGAATTAGAATAATAGAAGCCCGAATAGTACCACTAAGAGCAGCCGCTCAATAAATATTAGCTATATATTTGTTCATATAGCTTTATTCTACAGAGAGATTATAGCTAACTTCCAGTTGTCTAACCTCTTTGAACCTCAGTTTCCACATCTATAAAGTGGGAATAAAGCATTGTGTCTACCATGTAGAGTTTACATAAAATTCAAATGATGTGTGTAAAAGCGCATATAAAATGTAAAGTATCATATGGATAGGGACAAAACTGAAGAAATACGGAACTGATGTCTTATAGTGAAAATAACTACCTGCTTCAGGGGAAGTGTCACTCCACATACATCATTTGAATGTCACCTTCACAACTCTGGTCTTATCTGGCCACTTGTACTATTATTTACTTAGTATTTTCCTTTAAGGTATCTTGCTTTGTTTTATTTTTATAATTTAGCCTTGTCTGTGAATTAACTGTGACATTATGGGTTCGATATAGTGGTAATACATTTTTCTAAAACACATATTATAAAATACATAACCATCAAACATTTTCAATGGTTGGTATGATCCTTGTACTACCTAAAATCACTCCCTATTTTTCCCACACTGGCCTCTGTTTCTTTCCTCTCTCCCCAAATTGTGAAGTAGGATACACTTTCCTCTACTCTGCTCACCCAAAACACATTTAGGTTTTAAAGGTTGTGTTTTTCTTTTTTTATTTTTTCTTTAAGTCTAGCAACCATAAAGAATCAAACAGAGATTATCAAAATGTAACAAGTAATAAGACATCTAGCTCAGAAGTTCTCAGACTTTAATGCTTAGTATACAAAACTTTGTATATAGTGCTTTGAGTGACTTAAGGGATTTTCAAGGATAAAACTGAACACGTGACTTTTGCCTCACATACTAAATTTAGAGTTGAAATATTGTAACACCAAGAGCATAGTGAGAGTCAAGCTATTGCTGATATTACATTAGATCCCACCATTAACAAATGGTCTCTTCCTGTTTCAAAGCTCCTGCCTCTAGTCTGCAGAAAATCCCTGTTCTCAGTCTGAGTGATGCTTCTAATAGTTCTGGGCTCATGTGTAGAGCAGAGATGATTGACACGCCCTGGCCCCAATGAATGAAGCCCTTCCCAGGTCCCAGTTACCAATACTTCCCGCCTGCCAAAATTCTCTGATGGCTCACTTGTTCATTCCTTTACTTATTTACTCTTTCAACAGATACTGAACTGAGTAGATGTGGTTCTTACACAATAGCACACACAATGAACAAAGGAAAGTCCAATGAGAGTATAACTGAGAGACCTAATAATCTGAGGAGTTGGACAGTTTCTGTGAGGAAGTGATATTTAAGTTGAGACAGGAAGTAGCTGCATGAAGGGAGCAGGTGAGCACGTGAGCATAAGGAACAGAGTCCTGGGACATCCTAAACTGTGATTGATAAGTGTGTAAAAGCCCTTGAGTGGGAAGGAGCCTGACAGATTCCAGACACCAGATGGAGAAGAGACATTGAGATAGAAAATGATTGGAGATGGCGCTGGAGGCACAGTCAGGGCCCAGGGCACACAGGGTCTCATAAGTCAAATAAAGACTTTGAACTCTATCTTAAGATCAATGGGAAGCCACTGAAAGGGCAAGTAAGTGAACTACTGGGTTTATATTTTAAATATTACTCTGTCTGAACTGTGGAGCATGGATGGGAGAGGAACGCAAGAGGATGTGGGGAGACAGGTGAGAAGTACATAGCAGTAGTGCAAGAGAGAGGTGGTGCCTGGACCAGCAGAGAAGGGTGACACAGAGGAGGGAGAGAAGGAGCCAGATATGAGATATTTAGGAGAGAGAATTGGCAGAACCTGGTGATGAATTACACATGGGTACGTGGAGAGTGTGAGGTAGCTTGGGTTTCTCCTGAAGAACTAGGCAGATGATGGAACAAAGTTACAACCAAGTGCTGGACTAGGGTAACTGGGAGAAGAGGCAGGTTTAAGACAGAAAAAGAAGGTGGAGCTGACATATTGTCAGGAGACATCAAGGAGGAGGTGTCCAGTTGTACAAAAAATGTATCAGAGCTCAGGAGACAGATTAGGGCTGCAGGATAAATTAACTATAGTTTTCTGTCTGGGCTGTGTAAATAGACAATGCTAGTTAAGTACAGTAACATTCAAGGGGAGAGCAGGGTAGCCCCTCAGTGAGGCAGAAAGGGAACTCGCGAGTCACAAGGCATGAATCCTCACGTTGAAATGTTTAATATTCTTTTGTAACCATATGCAACTTCAGATATCAAGGGCTTAAATAAAATATGCCTTAAGATTTGATAAACAACAATCATGAAAACAACTTCTATAAAGTTATAGCTGATTCCGCCAGACTGAGGGGAAAATCTGGACTTTGACCCAGGATGATTTTCCAAGCTTGAAAGTGGTCGTTAAGATTTTGTTTTCTTAAAAGCCACCTTCCTTGCATAAAGCCTGTTGTTCTGAAGTGCACTCTAAAAGGGCACTGAGTACTACTTAAATAAAAAGCTAAAGTAAAGACATACATGCACAAAACCCCACACCAAAAAATAAATTAAATCTCTTCCAAAAAAAAAAAAGAAGGTAAAATAAGTGCCTGACCCTTTGAGCTCCCTAGTTCTGTAGATCTGGCATCTGTGTCTCTGAAAAGCTCCATAGGTGATTCTGCTACGAAAGGCAGAGCTGATGTGAAGGTTAAGAAAAGTGTATAGTATGTGCCTAGCATGTAGTAGATGTTCAATAAGTAGCTCCAGGCAACATCACCTGTGCAATATTCTTGCCAAAACCACTTAACCTTAATTTAATCACAAGGAAACAATCAGAGAAGCCTGAATTTAGGGCCATTCTACCAAACAATTGACCTGGATGCTCTAAAAGGTCAGCGTTAGGAAAAAAAGAAGATAATGAAGGTGGAGGAGCAAAAGAGCCAATGAGAGAGTTGGGGAGGGGGAGAGAAAGAGACAAAGGAGAAGAAGAAGGGGGAGATGGGAGGGGGAGAGGAGAGGAGAGGAGAGGAGAGGAGGGGAGGGGAGAGGAGAGGAGAGGAGAGGAGGGGTAGGCGAAGAAGAGAGGGAGAGAAGGAAGGAAGGAAGGAAGAAAGGAGAAGAGAAGAAAGAAGAAAAAGATAGGAGAGTGTTCTTGAATTAAAGGAGACTAAGAGACAAGAAAATAAAATGCAACACATATTCCTAGATTGGATCCTGGATCTAAAAAATAAAACACAAACAGACAAACAAAAAGCCGTTATAAAGGGTATTACTGGGACAACCATGGATATCTGAATACAGAACGTATATTAGAAAACAATGTTGTCTCAATGTCATATATCTTAAGTGTAATAATTGTATTGTGGTTACATAGGAAAATTGCCCTTGTTCTTAGGAGACTTGTGGTGATGTATTTTGGGAGGAAGTGACTCTGAAACTAATTCTCAAATGGTTCAGCTGAAGCAAAGTGTGTGTGTGTGTGTGTGTGTGTGTGTGTAAATATATGTATAAAACAATACTGTGACAAAATGTTGTTGATGAGTTAGGGTATACAAGTGTGTACTGTGCCATTCTTGTGACTTTCAGAAGATTAAGAAGTTTTTTAAATAGCAAGGAAAGCATTTTTAATGCTTACAGAAACACCAGTTGAAATCCTTTATATATGTGTGTGTGTGTGTGTGTGTGTGTATATATATATTTTTTTAAAGAACACCAAGTAGATTATTTTGTGTTCCTAAAAACCTAAGCACTTAAAAAATACGTCATTGTCAGGGGAAAAAATAAATTAAATGAACTTCTAATTCTTTGTAGAAAATACACAGAATGCAGAATTTCTGGAACATCAAGCAAGTAATGACTATTGTCCCCAGAAAATTGGCAAATTGGAAACATGGTTCCGTGAACGAGAGGCTCGTGGACAGCTTCTCTGGGACAGTTCCAGCTCTGACTCAGATGAGTTGGGGAAAGACGAGAAGAAACCACGAGCACTGGTGAGGACCAGGACAGAGAGAATTCCACTTTCTGACGAGTTTTTTGATTGAGAATAATAATACTATTCACTAACCTAGATACTGAGTGCATTGAAAGCTTACTTTCGTTTAAAAATTCTCCAAGGTAGTATATGAACTATTTTGAGGACACCAATTCACTTTCTTTTCATTTCGAAATCCTAAGATTAAACAAGTGAGATATATTGTTAATTATACTACATAACTAACTGCCTCAAAACTTAGGGGCTTAAATAACAGCCACTTATTGTCCAGCTTTTCTGTGGGTTGCTGGGCTCAGTTGGGTGGTTCTTCTGCTGGTCTCTTTTGAAGTTTTTCATGCTGTTGAAGCCAGATGGCAGCTAAGACTGGAGTCCTCTGGAGGCTCGACCAGGACACTGAGACAGCTGGACCTCGCCCCCTCTCTGTATCATCCCAGAGCCTCCTCATGTGGATTCCCCAAGTGCTCTCTCCTGCAGGGTAGTGAATTTGCTTTTATGTCAGCCCAGGGTTCCCCAAAGCAAACGTTCCCAGAGGAGGAAAAGCTGCCCATCCTCTTAAGTCTAATTCATGGAACGGGCCCCAAATCACTGCCCCACAACACACACTCGATTGGTTACTACAAGTCATAGGCCAGGTCACAGGTAATGAAAAAGGGGCTACACAAGGCATCAATTCCAAAGTGTGGTCTATTGGGGTCCATCTCTGAGACATGGCACCCCACTGTTTTAAAAGCAAATTATTTCTTATAAAACAAATAGATGAGAGAGTAAATTTGATAGAAATAAAAATGACTTTTTAAAGAAAAGTCACAGTGATGCTACAGTAGACAGTAAGCTCACTTAAGTCACTTTCCTGTGAGTTAGAAACTTGTTACCTCATAACAGAGAGGCTATAGGAAAAAGGTAAAATAATGTCAAGTGTGGAACGTCACTGTGAGTTGAAACTCAAAATTAAATGAAGATCCCTTAGATTACGGTGTAGATCTTAGAACTCTTTAAAAGGAAACTTAGAAATGTTCAGTCCAAAAGTGATTATATTTACAAAATTAAAATTTTTTTTACCCTTCAAGCAATCTACTTTATTCAGATTTTACCAGTTACATGTACTCGTTTGTGTGTGTATTTAGTTGTGTGTAGTTTTGTCACGTGCGTAGATTCATGTGAGCAACCCCACAATCAGATACAGAGAAGGTCAATCACAAGAATCCCTTGTGCTATCTATAGGGGCCCCCAAAGTAGATTTTTAGGCAATTTTAAGAACTTCTTTTGTATAAAATTTGACTCCACTTTTAGCATAACCTAAAAATATTTTTAAGCCATCCAGAAGCTTCTAAGAATTTAGTGAACTTTAAAACAAAGTAAAACAAAAATACCTTTTAAGCCTTCTCTGGGAAACTTCCAAAAAGAAAACAATAGAAACACCCCCTGATTTTGACATTCAGTGCATTCAGATCAGTCACTAAGAAGATAAAAAGACTGCTGTGTCAAGGGATGAACATTCATGTTTCTTCCAAGGACAGAGACAATTAATTAGGTCATCCCTGGGCATTTTTACTCCCAGTTCTTTGTAAGCAGCATTCTTACTTTTTCTTTGGTAGGTAAAAAGCGTATTTCCTACAAAGGAATGCATAGATTGTTTGACCAGTCAGCCTGTTTGGAAAAGTAAGATCCTTCTTTTTTTTTAATTGAAGCACAGTTGATTTACAATGTTGTGTTAGTTTCAGGTGTACAGCACAATGATTCAGTTATATATATGTGTGTGCATATATATATATATACACACATGTATGTGTATACATATGTATGTGTGTGTGTATATATATATATATATATATTCTTTTTCTGATTTTTTTCCCTTATAGGTTATGACAAAATATTGAATATAGTTTCCTGTGCTAGACAGTAGGTCCTTGTTGGTTATCTTTTGTATATATAGTAGTATGTATAGGTTAATCCCAGCCTCCTAATCTATCCCTTCCTCAGCCCTTTCCCCCTTGGTAACCATATATTTGTTTTCTATGTCTGTGAGTCTCTGTTTTGTAAATAAGTACATTGTATCTTTTCCAAAATAAACAAATGGGACCTAATTAAACTTAAAGCTTTTGCACAGCAAAGGAGACAACCTACAGAATGGGAGAAAAAATTTGCAGATGATGTGACAACTGAGAAGGGATTAATTCAAAAAAACAACCCAATCAAAAATGGGCAGAAGATCTAAACAGACATTTTGGTAAAGAAGACAAACAGATGGCCAACAGGCACATGAAAAAATGCCCAACATCACTAATTATGAGAGATTATGGCCATTCTGACCAGAGAAAGGCAAATCAAAATCTATAAACAATAAATGCTGAAGAGGGTGCGGAGAAAAAGGAAATTTTCTACGCCACTGGAGGGAATGTAAATTGGTGCAGTCACTATGGAGAACAGTATGGAGGTTCCTTAAAAACTAAAATAGAATTGCCATATGATCCTGCAATTCCACTGCTGGGCTTATATCCTGAGAAAATATATTTTTAAAAGACACATGCACCCCAATGTTCACTGCAGCACTATTTACAACAGCCAAGACACGGAAGCAACCTAAATGCCCATCGACAGATGAATGGATAAAGAAGTTGTGGTATATATACACAATGGAATATATACACAATGGAATATTAAATGCCCATCGACAGATAAATGGATAAAGAAGATGTGGTATATATACAATGGAATACTACTCAGCCATAAAAATGAATGAAATTTTGCTATTTGCAGCAACATGGATAGACCTAGAGATTATCATACTGACTGAAGTAAGTCAGACAGAGAAGGACAAATATTGATATCATATGATATCACTTATATATGGAATCCAACAAAAAAAGGAAAAGTAAGATCCTTGAGAGGAGAAATGAGTTCAACCTATTCTCAACATCCTCATATTATGGTTGACCTGGAAGGTTTAAAACAAAGTGGGAGGGGCTTCCCTAGTGGCGCAGTGCAGGCCCGCCTACTGCAAAAAAAGAAAACAAAAAAAACAAAGTGGGGTGGGCAACTCCCAGCACTGAAGACAGCAGGGCCAATGAAGGTGTTCATGGCTCTGATCTGTGACTTGAACTTGGACGACACCTCCTTCTACACGTTCCCTGGTCTCTGAGCTACATGAGGGCTCGGCGTCTCCTCCCTGTAGTATCCACACCCTACACCCACCCCCCCTGCTTCCTAGCATAACATCTGGCACCGAGTTTATTATTTAATGTTTGTGGAATGCATTAATTTATGTGTTAACTAGTCAATTAGCGTCAATTGCTCACTCTCACTTTCATTTCCCAAGAGTCTTAGTTGTACAAGGTTGATTATACAGATTAAAACGAAGGGCTTCCCTGGTGGCGCAGTGGTTGAGAGTCCGCCTGTCGATGCAGGGAACACGGGTTCATGTCCCGGTCCAGGATACACCCCACATGTCGCGGAGCGGCTGGGTCCGTGAGCCATAGTCCGCTGAGCCTGCGCGTGAGGAGCCTGTGCTCCGCAACGGGAGAGGCCACAACGGTAAGAGGCCCGCGTACCGCAAAAAAAAAGATGAGTTTTTTTTTTCCCCTAGATCTTGGAATTTATACATCT
Organism: Aethalodelphis obliquidens; assembly: GCF_003676395.1. Classification (NCBI taxonomy): domain Eukaryota; kingdom Metazoa; phylum Chordata; class Mammalia; order Artiodactyla; family Delphinidae; genus Aethalodelphis; species Aethalodelphis obliquidens. The sequence continues at coordinate 31,443,690 of NW_020837954.1, read as the reverse complement.
AAATGGATGGCACAAATTAGACATTGTCTTGGGATAGAGGAGCTAGACACGTATGTGTACCAATGAAGATGCCATAGCTCAAAATATTTCTTGAAATTCAATCGGAGTGTGTCAGCTGCAAAAGAAAGTCAATCATAATGCCTTCTCTATTTTCCTGCTCCATGTGGAACTCTCCTTCACCCAATGTTAAACTCAAGAATTTGAAATTACGATAATAATAACGGTGATAGTAATAACTGCTACTGTGCACTGACTGCTTATGGTGTGTCAAGCACTCTCCAAATGCTTCACGTGTATAATCCACGCAACAATGTTGTGGGTCACCCCTGTTTGACAGATGAGGAATCTGAGGCACAGAGAGGTCGACTAACTTGCCAGGGTCACCCAGCAGAACTGGGTGTTTTTGAGTAGACCGCTGCTTACCAGAAGGGACCTGATGGGAGCCAGAAGCACACGCCTCCTCTCCCTAATTTTACCTCAACTCACCAGTTGCATTCTCACATTTCTGTTACATGCTTTTTGTTTGGGGAGCGGAATACTATTACACTGGAAATGGTGAGAGCTTTCTTTTAGCAAGAAAGAATTGCCGTGGAGCCTGAGTGCTTAAATGGGGGCACAGGGCAGGATAAGGGCACCTGAGAAATATGTCAGGGGGGGAGTTTCCGGGGTGGGGTGAGGGGTACAGAAAGGTAGATGAGAGACTACAGATAAATTTAACTGTCTTCACAATTTGGCCTGTGCGCAGGATCAGTGAGCAACCCCACCAGACACCCCATCCAGGATGGAACTCAGGTGCACACCGTTTCCTGGGCCAGAGGGCGGTGGTTCTCAGAGCCACATGTTGGAATCAGCCAGCGAGTGATCAAACACCTAATAACAAGCAGGATTTGTGTTCCCGCCTTTTGATTTATTTGGGTCAGGCTAGAGTTCTGGCACTGGGTTGGTGTTTTCCTGCTTTTAGCTCCCAGGTGAATCCAACGTGCAGCTGGGGTTGAAAACCACAGCTTCAGGGCTACAAACATTCTATTATAGCAGATATACCAACTTCTATCTTTAAAAGCAACCGCTTCTGAGGTAATTTTTAAAGGTAAGGACATGAGGCCTGGAGCTCCACACACAGTAAGAGACTGTGTGTTTGGCTGGTAATTATCTGAGAACACCAATCCTTTACTTAATCTTGAATTTGTTCAGAGGCAACGCAGGGCCGTCAGTAAACACAGCTGCTGCGGCTGGTAAAAGCTATAAAATTAAGCCTCAAGGCAAAGTTGTCAATTTTCTCTAACTGAAAATCTCCTCAGCTTTGGGGATGGTGGGGAGGGGGGGAGAGTGGGGGTAGGCTTGTCTATGACCAAATACATGCTTTCTCTTGTGAAAATAACATTTTCTTTCTTGCTCTGAATTTTTCATGAGAAAAAGAAGTCTTTTTTCTGGCATACTTTTGGAAATATGCTTTTCTCGATTATTTTTCTCCAGCAAAGGGCCATTCTTCTTCATCTATCTATTTTGACGATAATTCTGAGTTACTGGGAGTTAACTGAAGATGATTCTTGCAGGAGTCACCTATGAAATAGTTTTGTAAACAAGAAGATAATCTTTTCTGCTCACACAGAGACTTTAAAGACAGAAAACAAATACCAGCTCTTCATGCCACTTCCTTTCTTACCAGGATCATCAAATCATAATTAAAGTCAAATATTTCCTGCCTCAGATGAAAAACAAAAGCCTATTTCCACATATTACTGCAAAACCTAATTTAGAATACTGTGGGGAAAGCTTGAGAGAAAATATGCTAAGGGTAGATGAGGGAAGTTTAGACCATGAAAAATCCGAATTCCATCTCCCTTTTAAAGGAATACTATTATACTATTTATGTGCAAAATAAACAAAAACATTTTAAAACAAAGTGAAGAGTTAAGGTTTATTTTCAAATGTGTACTTCATAATAAGTCTGCAGCTCACTCTCATTCATTTACTTAATCAAACATTCGGCCAATAGGTTTTAAGTGTCTACTAGAGGCCAAGCACTGTTCCAGATGCTGAAAATACAGCCACACAAGACAAAGTCCCTGGACCCATGGGTCATATTCCAGCGGTGAGACCTGGAGCAGAGAGTCAAATACACGATACAATTTCAGGTAATATTGAAGAGAATAAAGCAGGTATGAGGACACGCACAATGGAATGGACTGTGTCAGGCAGGATGCTCAGGGAGGGGCTTGTTAGGGAACCAGGTTTGTTTTGCCTGACACACAACAAGCAAAAACACTGCAGTGACAAGGTTTGCAGCAAAGAGAGGGTTTATTCTCAAGACAGACAAGACAGGAGAACAAGTTTCAAATCTGCCTGCCTGAAGCCAAGGGGCTTGGGTATTTATGAGATAAAGAATAAAGCAGCAGGGTGGTCTGAGGCATGGGGGGCAGGGGAGTGTGGGGAAAGGTGATCGGTAAAAGGTGCAGTAATTGTCCTTCTGCGCAGGTGTAACGAAGCTACAGGCCTTGGCACATTCAAATATGTAAGTGCTTAACACAATCTGAGGGTGGAGTTTTCAGCCCTCTGACAGCTAAAGAATACTCAGGCATGCCCAGCTGGAGGGTCAGTGGTCCCATCCAGTCTTAACTGGCTCGGCTTGAACTAGACACAGCTGACTGCAAGTTCCTGGAAAGCAACTTGGGCTATGTGCTGGTTGGAGAACCGGCAAATCTTTTGTAGCAACAATGAAAATGACCTTGATTAGTAAAGCAAGGTGAAATGGATTTGACCCATGGTTTTAGAATCTCTGAGGAAGAGACTTGAATGAAGTGAGGATGGAAGCCATGAGAACACCTGTGAGAGCAAGTACAAAGGCCCTGAGTTGAGATGACTTGTAATATTCAAGGACCAACAACAAGGCTGGAAAAGTGAAGTAAGCAAAGGGGACACTGACAGGGACGACCTCAGAAAGGTCATCAAGATACAGATGGTGAGGAGTCCAGAGGATCGTGGTGTGACAACGGGTTTTAAGTGTAACAGAATTTCAGAGACAGAAGGGGATGGTCCTAGTCTAGAATGACATCTCCAATGTGATCATGAACAGAAGCAAACAGACTATGGCCAACACTAACGTCATATGGTCATAGCTGACTGTCTAGGACTGACCCTTGACCCAACTGAGCCAGTCAGAGAGGACCTCAGTCTCTGCTGGTGGCAAGAACCTCAGTGGGTACATTCAGGATTGATGGATAGTAGCATTCTGCCCTGTGAGCCAGAGATGCAGGAACACAGACCTGCAGTAAACAGAGTCAGAGACAAGGGATGCACTGAGACCCCACAGCACATCTATCCCTCATTCCCAGCCCTCCTAAGCCCTGCTGCCTCCTTGCCCTTCCTTCTAAGACTGTATCTTTACAGCGAATTCACCTTTGACTTGGACCAGCTCCACCTGATTTCTATTTCTTGAAGCCAAAGAACCTCAACCAACAGGTACCTTACACAGCAACCACCTCCTTGCCTTATGATGTAATGCTGGAGGCTGAGGAGTGCTGGAATTGCCTAGTGTGGCCAGTTCCGGTTCCCAAGAGGAATTATGAGGACCTCTTCCCAAATCCACATTCAGTGATACCACATCAACCATGGTGAGAGTAGTTACACCACAAAAATTGGCAAATGTTGCCAATCGGGACTTTTTTTTTTTTCAGAGAGCTGGATATTAAACATTTACCAGCACACCTGTCTAGAGGTAAAGAACAATAGGCTCTAGACTCAGAATTCACAGCCCGGCTCTGCAACTTCCTTATGACCACATAGAGGTTAAATAACTGAAAGAAATTCTGAATCAGGTATCAATAGTTAATAAAAGCTGTGTATTTTTTAATGAGTCTTCTCTGTGTATAGAATTCCTGATCCTGATTCCATGATAGACATTATCATTCTCGATTCTGAAAAGGGAAAACCGATGTTAATAAAGTGTATGAAATGTCAATGCCCACACATTTAATTGGAAAAACTGCAATTTCATTTCAAGTTTGCCTGTCTTCAAAACCTCCTCACTGTAAAATGGAAATTATAATAGTGCCTACCTCACAGTGACAGAAATAAGATCATACATTAAAGTACTTAAAACAGCACCCAACACACATACAGACTGAAAGTGAGGGGATAGAAAAAGATATTCCATGCAAATGGAAATCAAAAGAAAGCTGGAGTAGCAATACTCATATCAGATAAAATAGACTTTAAAAAAACAGAATGTTACAAGAGACAAGGAAGGACACTACGTAATGATCAAGAGATCAATCCAAGAAGAAGATATAACAATTATAAATGTATATGCACCCAACATAGGAGCATCTCAATACATAAGGCAAATGCTAACAGCTATAAAAGAAGAAATCGACAGTAACACAATAATAGTGGGGGACTTTAATACCTCACTTATACAAATGGACAGATCATCCAGATGGAAAATAAATAAGGAAACACAAGCTTCAAATGACACAATAGACCAGATAGATTTAATTGATATTTATAAGACATTCCATCCAAAAACAGCAGATTACACTTTCTTCTCAAGTGCACAAGGAACATTCTCCAGGATAGATCACATCTTGGGTCACAAATCAAGCCTCGGTAAATTTACCAAAACTGAAATCATATCAAGCATCTTTTCCAACCACAATGCTATGAGATTAGAAATCAATTACAGGGCTTCCCTGGTGGCTCAGTGGTTGAGAATCTGCCTGCTAATGCAGGGGACACGGGTTCAAGCCCTGGTCTGGGAGGATCCCACATGCCGCGGAGCAACTAGGCCTGTGAGCCACAACTACTAAGCCTGCGCGTCTGGAGCCTGTACTCCGCAACAAGAGAGGCCGCGCCAGTGAGAGGCCCGCACACCGTGATGAAGAGTGGCCCCTGCTCGCCGCAATTGGAGAAAGCCCTCGCACAGAAACGAAGACCCAACACGGCAAAAATAAATTAATTAATTAATAAACTCCTATCCCCAACATCTTAAAAAAAGAAATCAATTACAGAGGAAAAAAAAAACCATGAAAGGGCTTCCCTGGTGGCACAGTGGTTGAGAGTCCGCCTGCCGATGCAGGGGACACGGGTTCGTGCCCCGGTCCGCGAGGGTCCCACATGCCACACAGCGGCTGGGCCCATGAGCCACAGCTGCTGGGCCTGCGTGTCCGGAGCCTTGCTCCGCAACGGGAGAGGCCACAACAGTGAGAGGCCCACGTACCACAAAAAAAAAAAAAAAAAAAAAGTGAAAAACAGAAAAATGTGGAGGCTAAACAATACGTTACTAACTAACCAAGAGATCACTGAAGAAATCAAAGAGGAAATCAAAAAATATCTAGAGGCAAATGACAATGAAAACATGACGATCCAAAATCTATGGGATGCAGCAAAAGCAGTTCTAAGAGTGAACGTTATAACAATACAATCCTACCTTAAGAAACAAGAAAAATCTCAAATAAACAATCTAACCTTACACCTAAAGGAACTAGAGAAAGAAGAATAAACAAAATCCAAGGTTAGTAGAAGGAAAGAAATCATAAAGATCAGAGCAGAAATAAATGAAATAGAAACAAAGAAAACAATAGCAAAGATCAATAAAACTAAAAGCTGGTTCTTTGAGAAGATAAGCAAAATTGATAAACCATTAGCCAGACTCATCAAGAAAAAGAGGGAGAGGACTCAAATCAACAAGATTAGGAATGAAAAAGGAGAAGTTACAACGGACACTGCAGAAATACAAAGCATCCTAAGAGACTACTACAAGTAACTCTATGCCAATAAAATGGACAACCTAGAAGAAATGGACAAATTCTTAGAAAGGTTTAACCTTCCAAGACTGAACCAGGAAGAAACAGAAAATATGAACAGGCCAATCACAAGTAATGCAATTGAAACTGTGATTAAAAATCTTCCAACAAACAAAGGTCCAGGACCAGATGGCTTCACAGGTGAATTCTATCAAACATTTAGAGACGAGCTAACACCCATCCTTCTCAAACTCTTCCAAAGAACTTCAGAGGAAGGAACACTCCCAAACTCATTCTATGAGTCCACCATCACCCTGATACCAAAACCAGACAAAGATACTACAAAAAAAGAAAATTACAGGCCAATATCAGATGAATATAGATGCAAAAATCCTCAACAAAATACTAGCAAACAAAATCCAACAACACATTAAAAGGATCATACACTGTGATCGAGTGGGATTTATCCTAGGGATGCAAGGATTCTTCAATATATGCAAATCAATCAATGTGATACACCATGTTAACAAATTGAAGGAGAAAAACCATATGATCATCTCAATAGATGCAGAAAAAGCTTTTGACAAAGCTTCAACACCGATTTATGGTAAAAACTCTCCAGAAAGTGGGCATAGAGGGAACCTACCTCAACATCATAAAGGCCATATACAACAAACCTGCAGCAAACATCATTCTCAATGGTGAAAAACTGAAAGCATTTCCTCTAAGATCAGGAACAAGACAAGGATGTCCACTCTTGCCACTATTATTCAACGTAGTTTTGGAAGTCTTAGCCATTGAAATCAGAAAAGAAATAAAAGGAATAAAAATTGGAAAAGAAGTAAAACTGTCACTGTTTTCAGGTGACATGGTACTATATATAGATAACCCTAAAGATGCCACCAGGAAACTACTAGAGCTAATCAATGAACTTTGTAAAGTTGCAGGATACAAAATCAATGCACACAAATCTCTTGCATTCCCATACACTAACAACAAAAGATCAGAAAGAGAATTAAAGAAACAATCCCATTCACCATTGCAACAAAAAGAATAAAATACCTAGGAATAAACCTGCATAAGGAGGTAAAAGACCTGTACTCAGAAAACTATAAGACACTGATGAAAGAAATTAAAGATGACACAAACAGATGGAGAAATATACCATGTTTGTGGATTGGAAGAATCAATATTGTGAAAATGACTATACTACCCAAAGCAATCTACAGGTTCAACGCAATCCCTATCAAATTACCAATGGCATTTTTTACAGAACTAGAACAAAAAATCTTAAAATTTGTATGGAGACACAAAAGACCCCAAATAGCCAAAGCTATCTGGAGGGGAATAAAACAGAGCTGGAGGAATCAGACTCCCTAACTTCAGACTATACTACAAAGCTACAGTAATCAAGACAATATGTTACTGGCACAAAAACAGAAATACAGATCAATGGAACAGGAGAGAAAGCCCAGAGATAAACCCATGCACCTGTGGTCAACTAAACTATGACAAAGGAGGCAAGGATATACAATGGAGAAAAGACAGTCTCTTCAACAAGTGGTGCTGGGAAAACTGGGCAGCTACATGTAAAAGAATGAAATTAGAACACTCCCTAATACCATACACAAAAAGAAACTCAAAATGGATTAAAGACCTAAGTGTAAGACTGGACACTATAAAACTCTTAGAGGAAAACATAATAACACTCTTTGACATAAATCACAAGATCTTTTTTGACCCACCTCCTAGAGTAATGGAAATAAAAAAAATAAACAAATGGGGCCTAATGAAACTTCAAAGCTTTTGCACAGCAAAGGAAACTATACAAGATGAAATGACACCCCTCAGAATGGGAGAAAATATTTGCAAATGAATCAACAAAGGATTAATCTCCAAAATATATAAACAGCTCATGCAGGTCAATATTAAAAAAAAATCAAACAACACAATCAAAAAAATGGGCAGAAGACCTAAATAGACATTTCTCCAAAGAAGACATACAGATGGCCAAGAGGCACATAAAAAGCTGCTCAACATCACTAATTATTAGGGAAATGAAAATCAAAACCACAATGAGGTATCACCTCACACCAATTAGAATGGGAATCATCAGAAAATCTACAAACAACAAATGCTGGAGAGGGTGTGGAGAAAAGGGAACCCTCTTGCCCTGTTGGTGGCAATGTAAATTGGTACAGCCACTATGGAGAACAATATGGAGGTTCCTTAAAAAACTAAAAATAGAATTACCATATGACCCAGCAATCCCACTACTGGGCATATAGCCAGAGAAAACCATAATTCAAAAAGACACATGCACCCCAATGTTCATTGCAGCACTATTTACAATAGCCAGGTCATGGAAGCAACCTAAATGCCCATCGACAGATGAATGGATAAAGAAGATGTGGTACATATATACAATGGAATATTACTCAGCCATAAAAAGGAACAAAATTGGGTCATTTGAAGAAACATGGATGGACCCAGAGACTGCCATACAGAGTAAGTCAGAAAGAGAAAAACAAATATCACATGTTAATGCATACATGTGGAATCTAGAAACATTGTACAGATGAACTGGTTTGCAAGGCAGAAATAGAGACACAGATGTAGAGAACAAACATATGGACACCAAGGGGGGAAAGTGGGGTGGTGGAGGGGAGTGGTGGGGGGATGAATTGGGAGAGTGGGATTGACACGTATACACTAATATGTATAAAATAGATAACTAATAAAAAAAACAGCGCCCAATGCCTAATAACTGCTCTATACATGTTTGTTAACTAGTAGTTTTATTCCTGTTGAAATTAGGAATAAAATAAGAAGAAAAAATTATGTGGTTCTAGGAGTCTGGTCTGTTCAATGAGACATGAACAAAAGCCAGAAGTACATAACTATGGAATTAAAAAGAGATTTACCATGATTCACAGACAATTTGATTATATGCCTAGACTACCCAAAAGAATCAGCTGAAAAACTTTTAGAATGCATAATGGAATTAAAAATAGGTTTCTGGATAAAAGATATATTTAAAAATCAGCAGCTTTTGCAAACCATTTCTCAGAAGTTAGCCAACAGAAATAAAAATATCAGTATGCAAAGACAAAAGTTCAAGGATGACTGGGGCTTCCCTGGTGGTGCAGTGGTTAAGAATCCGCCCGCCAATGCAGGGGACACGGGTTCTAGCCCTGGTCGGGGAAGATCCCACATGCCGCGGAGCAACCAAGCCTGTGTGCCACAACTACTGAGCCTGCACTCTAGAGCCTGTGAGCCACGACTACTGAGCCCATGCCACAACTACTGAAGCCTGCACTAGATCCTGTGTTCCGCAACAAGAGAAGCCACCTCAATGAGAAGCCGGCGCACCACAAGGAAGAGTAGCCCCTGCTCACTGCAACTAGAGAAAGCCCGCATGCAGCACCAAAGACCCAATGCAGCCAAAATAAATAAATAACATAAAATAAAATAAACCATAATAACTGTAGAAAAAAAAAGACTGACAAAAAGCTCCAAATATAATTTTTTAAAAGTTCATGGATGAACAGTGGGTTCACTAATCATAAGGGAAATGTCTCAGGGTATACTATCTTGAAATGCTGTTCCTCTCTCTGTAACTCTAGCTCTCAAGCTCCCATTCCCAACACTGTCCTCTCACCAGTTCAAAGTACTTCAACCACTATGGCTTAAAATGCATTCGCTTAAGATTCTCCTCCACTCCTGTTTCTCTCTCCCCAGCCAGGGTCCAAGTTTAGGGGAAGAAGCTCAGGCCTGCTTACGGCCCTGTCCTTGTGGGGTGTGAGGAATAACTCATCAGTGTTGTCCTCTGTCCTCTCTGGCCTTGACTGAAAGATATTCATCTTGATGATCTTGGGCATCTACCTCCCTCTCCTTAGCAAGAGCCCCATCCCCATCCCCAGATATGTTACTTCTTGCCATACTCTCGGCACTGGCCTTGTGCAGTGACTGCTTACAAGGAAGCCCTGCAGTTTTCTCCTGCTGTTGGGCCCCACCTCAATTTGGAGGGTGCTACTCATCCTCCAAGAATCAACTATATTTTCTATACAGTCCCTGGGGTGGGCTGTCCATCCCACATACTGTGCAAAGGAGTCCCCAAGGCCCTCAGTTCTCCGCTCCCTCGCCTGCTTCTTTGGAGGCCGTGGAAACTTCCTTGCAATACCTGCAGGAGTCGAGGCTTGGGGGTGCAGGCCCTTTCTACGGAAACATATCTTGTTGCCATTATTACTCTGCTGCAGCCCCCAGATGTTGCTTTAAGGCAGGTTCCTAATTTTCATTCTTTTTCATAAAGGGCACACCCCAAAATATATGTTCTATCCACCCTGCAGATAGAGAGGTAGCTTTCCGCTTTTAAGTCAACAAATTTTCCTGAAGACGGCAGGGGATAGTCAAAACATTTAACTATGCACAGAGCATGGGCAGTAGTCAGAATGGCTCCGGCAGGGTCCTCTAAACAGGACGCGCTGAATGAGAATCTGCCCGGAGTCTCTACATGATCCCACCTCCCAGGTTTTCACACCAAAGGACAGGCCAGGGAGAAAGCCCCACATAAGCTTCTCAGCTCTTTTACTTTCTCCTCTCAGTTTCTTCCAAAATACTTGCCTCTAAGCCAAGGAGGAATTTTCTTTCTTCTTTATGTGGTTGGCAACCTGTTCCTGAGCCATCACCTTTCAACCTCTTACCCCATGTCCAGAACACAAATGCTTCGTTCTCTCTGTTCTAAGACTTATGGGATCTGGCTCTTAACATCTAAAGGGAACTTTTTAAAGTGCAAAAGCCCCCTTCTCAAGAACCTGACCTCGTTATTGAAGACAAAGATCTCAAGGTTATTGCAGCAGCATAAAATTTGAAATAATATTAATGTCTATCTATAGTGGTAATTGAAAAATTATAGTATGGAACCTCAATAAAATCAATGTAACACTATAGAGAATATTTTTAAAGGATTGTCTTAGGCGTCCATGATGTATTACTAAATGAAAAAACTAAGGCAAATTACAGGGTAATGTGTATAATGTATAACTTTTTTTCCTGTTTATGCATGTTGTAGAAGAGAAAAGTATAAGACAAACTACTCCAAATTAACAGTATTTATGGTAGGGTGGAATTGGAGCATATCTTAGGTCAGGTTCCCCAAAGCAGACCCTGAGGTGACTTGAGCACAAGTTATTTTTTAAAGAGATGTCAGGAAAAATCAGTTAAGGGAGGGGGGAATCAGGACAATGAAGGGGAAGGACCCAAATAAAGGTGCAATTTCAGGCAAAATTCTGAGGAAGGTAATTTATCTCACAGGAGACCCTGGAGTATGATTGAGATATCAGAGTTGTTGAGACCGACACCAGGAAGCTCTTCATAATCCTGTAACCTCTAGTCATTGGCTAGGGATGACTGGTGGAGAGTAACTGCCTGGCCCTCCAGCCCTCTGTTCATGGGGGTAGTGAGCTCCACTAGCCCAAAGCAGTTTGCTGAAGATGAGATGCAATTTGCCCCAAAGGAAGGGCACACCAAATGGTAAAATGTATTCGAGAGGATCTGGAGTAGCAACAGTATATGCCATGGAGTAGAAGGGGGATATGATCCAGTGCAACTATATATTTTACATAGTTTGAATCATTGCAAAGTGTAGCAAAACAGACATTCCTGCCATATGCCAGATATATCATACACACTCAATTACTGTTATTTTGAAGTAGTGGATAGATGGATGATTGTGGCAATTTTACTTTTTCAGGAAGCAATCTAGAAGCTTCCAAGAAAGTCTTCAAAATTATTTGTTCTTTTTGACCCAGTATTCTATGTATAGGATAAATTCTTAAGGATATGAACATGTAAACAATTTTTTGAATAAAAAGACATTCAATGCAACATTACAAAAGCAAAGAACTTTAAAATAAATATATTAATTTCACACAGATAAAATAGGCTGACAAAAACAAGTGTCTATAAATATAAACAGGTGAAAAAGACAATGTGAAATCTTGAAAATGTAAAATACAATTTAAAAAATAGCTGCTCAATAAATGAGCAGAATTGCGTAATTGACATTGAAGATAATTTAGTGAGCTAAAACATTTGTTCAAGGAAATCTCCAACAATGTAGAAGAAAGGGGTAAACCATGAAAGATGGATCTAATAATTCTCCTTCCTTAGAAAAAAGATAGGACATACAGCAGAACAAAGATGGCAGTAGACTTTTCATCAAAAACTATACAATCCAGAAAACAGTAACATCTTTAAAGTACTAAAAGGAAAAAAAAAAACCTGTCAACCTAGAATTTTATACCCAGAGAAAATATATTTCATAAATGAAGACAAAGTGAAGACTATTTTAGACATTCAAAGCTCTAACAATTCATCATCAGCTGACCGGCATTGAAAAAAATGTCAAAGAAAGTTCTTTAGGCAGAAGGAAAATGCTATCAGAAGGAATTACAAATCACCCAAAGGAATGAAGAGCACTAGAAATGGTAAATATATGTAGGTAAATATAAAATACTTTTTTAAAATTTTCAGAACCTCTGTAAAAGTTAATTGACTGTTTAAAGAAAAACAACAATGTATTATGAGATTTCATATATATTTATATAGTTATACATTTTAATAATATTAGTATACATTATTATATATTTTATTTATATATATCTTTTTTACATATATATGTAAAACGCATGTATTGACATGTGTTGACATCAACAACATAAAGGCCAGGAAAGAGGATATGGAAGTATACTGTTGTAAGGCTTTTCCACTATACATGAGTGACTTAATATTACTAAAAGGCAGACTGTGATATATAAATAAGTATACTACAGCAACCACTTAAAAAAAAAAAAGAAAGAGGAGGAATGGCTAATATGCCAGTAAGGGGAGATAAAATCAAATCATAAAAAATAATCTAAGAAAAGCAGAAGAAAGAGGAAAAGTTGGACAAAAGAGAAAATGCAAAAACTAGATCCAAAAGCCAAGGTGTCCTAATTAAACCCACCTTGTCCATAATTGTATTAAATATAAATGGTCAACAGCACAATTTAAGTGCAAAGATGGTCAGATTTGATAAAAGAGCAAGAATCAACTCTATGCTATCTTCAAGTAACAAACTTTAAATATAAAGACACAGATAGTTTAAAAGTAAAAGGATGGAACAAGGTGTACCATTCCAACATTATACGATATAGAGTCGCCATATTAGCGTTGAACAAAGTAGACTTCAGAGCATGTAACAAGCATCATCACCATTAGCGGCCAAAGTTATATATCCATCCAGTTTAGCAAGGACAGAAATAAAAGATTGTATTGAATCCCTCCCACCCTTCCCACCTGCATGAAACTCAAATCCCCGAAAGGAATCTGACCGCCATGCTGAATCACACCCCCACTCTTTGGGAAAGCAGGTCCAGATGATTGAGAGCCTCACAGAGTCACATGAACTTGAGAAGGGTAGTTTCCCAAAGAATAGATCCAAAGACACTGAAGAAAAGCAGCAGATGTGAAGCAATTATACTCCAATAAAGAGCTATTAAAAATAATAATAATTTAAAAAATGTTTAGGGACTGTCTACTTTCCTAACACATCACACAGGTATAAAGCATAGCAATACCATGGTCCTATCCAAGAATAACTTGACAGTGGTAGAGGAGAATGAGAGGAGTTTTTAGGTGCTTATTAGTTCTGAAGACAATGCACACTAGTCTCTCCTTATCCATGGGGCATAGTTCCAAGACCCCCAGTGGATGCCTAAAACTGTGGATAATACCAAACCCTACATATCAGTATTATTTGTAATCTCAAAACCCTATACATACATACTCCCTTATACATACACATCTGAGGTACGACAGCCAAACTAGCACAAATTTTTTCTTTCGTCTTCACAATTTCGTGGATAGAAAATTTGTTCTTACCATTGATCTCAGCAATCTCATTATACAACTTTTTTTTTTTTTTTTTTTTTTTACTAAGTCAAGAACTTCCACCTTTTTGTATAAAGGAAGCACTTTACAGCTTCACTTTGGCATATCCGAATTGCTAGCATCACTACTGTTGTGCTTTTGGGCCGTTATCAAGTACAGTAAGGGTTACTTGAACACAAGCACTGATACCTCAACAGTCAATCGACACAGTTACTAAATGACTAACAGGTGGAATATACTGGACAAAGGGATGATTCACATCCTGGGCAGGAAGGAGCAGGACTATCACACTACTTAGAATGGCACACAATTTAAAGCTTATAAGTTGCTTATTTCTGGAATTTTCCACTTACTATTTTGAAACCACAGTTGATTACAGGTAAATGAAACCATGGAAAACAAAAACCTTGGATAAGGAGGGACTACTGTATTGCCTTTTAACCAGAAAATGACTTTCCAAGAGAATGAATGAAGAAATAATTTTTCCCCAGAATTTATCAGCATAAACTTAAAACTTTGAGAATCTCAGGAATGACAAAAAATGTTAACATTGAATCCAAGTTTTCAGTAAAGAAAAGGTGATTTTACAGTCTCCTACGTTTTGTACTCCACTGGACTTACTCAAATGTTCCTGTTATCCTTCAACGTTTCCCCAAAACATTTTCCTCCAAAACTATAATCGAAATTTTATCCCACCATGTATACTTGGAAACTCTCTACATCTGCTTCCAGATCATAAAACACCGGGAGACTTACGGAGAGCAGGTAAGATTTAGGTCAAGGGAGAGCATCTCAAACCACAGATTACTGGAACTGAAGGGGAATTTAGGAACTTTCTATTCCACCCTCTCTCCCACAGGGACAGAGGTAACCACAGCACTCACAGATGACCTTCAGGACAGGTTGGTTGACCAACTGATTTTGATACATACTGATTTAGTTTAACTGGCAAATGTCTTCATAACTGTTTGAAAAGGAACTTATTTTTCCTTTAGTACGTTTTACAATGTAACACACACACAGCCCACTAACACCACCCATCCCCCCAAAAAAGAGGCACAAATCCCCAGTATTTCTCTAGGAGGGGATCTACCCATTACGGGGCCTTCTTCAGTCTAAGGGTTGTAGAAGTTTGCCACCTACTGACCTTTCACTGAAGTTCTTTGTCCTCCATGAAATGGAGATTGCTAACAACAATGTCAGCAACATACACTGGGGCTGTAGCATTGTGCAACTATTTCCCAATAAAATGTGAAAGGTTTTTTTTTTTTTCATTTTCTTAAAAAATAATCCAATAGGAAGGAGAATCAAAGCTCAAAGATCCCACGTGAATATTAAAGTGTTCATGTTTGTCTGAAGGCCCTCTGCTGGCCATTCTCATTATATGTATTCTTTAATGTAAAAAGAAAAAAAAGTGAAATTAATCACAAAAATTGAGGGACAGTGAAGATATTTTCCAACATGAAGCATTTCTTTTTATTGCTCACGCTCCTCACTGGAGTTTGAGACAGCTGCCAGGAATTCCTTATTACCCATTTCTGGAAAACAGGTCTAAAGCTCTGACCCTGACCTTCTGTCTTGTTCTGAGCTGGCTTCAATTTTTCCATTATTCTTTACAAAGTTCCTGTTATCTAGCTTTTGGCTTCTTTCCTGACTTAGTGTTTCAGAGGTGGTCCTAAAAATAGGCTATAATGGAAATACCAAGTCTTTAAAATACTATCTAATTACTAACAGACTGGGAGCTCATAAAGGCAGACGCATTATACCATCCTCAGTTACTACACAGTGATCCCCTGCAGGCCAGGTTGTGAACGTGTCAGGACAAGACGTATCACCCACCAAATTCTGAGGGCAGAGTCTGTCCCACTATTTATCCTCCCTTCCCCAATCCCATTTTTAATTTTTCCCCATCCTTGTTTCCTCTTAAGAATCTATTGGGCTTCCCTGCCATCTCTTTCCTTTACCCTGCATGCTAGGATCATCCTTGTCGATAGTGGAAAATAAAATATGTATTTATTTGTTTAGGGGTAGGATGACCAGAGGATTTTTGAAATCCCTGATGGACATCTGATTCTGTGGTGATAAATCAATGCACTGCAGAGCTGACTTACAACATATTAACACAGATATAAATGAACTGAAAGTTTTTTTAGATAAATGAAAACTAGTTGATAAGAATTGGCCTATAGAAACTATGACTTGTGAAGGGATATGATTATAACCATAATAAAACTGACCATTAGCAAAAGAGCATAGAAATTCAAAAACTAGAAATAGAGAGACTGTAACAGATACAGACTAGAAAATGTATTACCAGAGCCAGAAATCTTTGAATTTTGGGTGACAGTCACTGCCACAATTTCTCAATCTAAATGCTAAGACGTTAAGAGAAATCTTTGATAAGACATGGCTACATCAAACTCTGAGCAGAAGCTGTTTCTGGTCAGAGATTTAAATTTAACCTAATCTTTTAAATGCTTTAAAATATTCCAGAATAAAACTACCTCTCGGCGAATACCTATTATGCTGCTTCTCTATTGCTGCCTATCAAACCACTCCACAATTCAGTAGTTTCAAATAATCATTTATTTGCTCAAATTTGGCAGTTTGGGTGGGACTTGGCCCAGCTTATCTCTGGGCCAAATGACATCAGTCTGGGGCACTTCTACTGGTCCTAGAGAATCCATTCCAAGATGGTTCACTCACATGGTTGGCAAATTGTTGTTGGCTGTCAACTGGGAACTGACAGGCCAGAGCTTCATTTCTCTTCAATATGAATCTCTCCATGTGGCTGCTTGGGCTTCCTTATGGCATGGCAACTGATTCCAAGAAGGCAATGGAAACTGCCGGTTTCTTAAAGACTGGGCTTGAAACTGGCACAGTGTCACTTTTGCCACATTCAGTTGATCAAAACCGTCAGAGGCCTAACCCAGATTCAAGAGGATGAGCTGCTATGCCTACAAACTCTTTGTCACTCTCTCCATTGAGAGGTAGGTGTGTTTCCCCATCCTTTTGAATCTTTATATAATATTACATAAAATGTTATATATTATATGTATAAATATATACAAATGACATGTACGTCTTTTAACTTCAAAACACTATGAAGTGCTAATCAGTTTTTCCACTTTTAATATTTTCCCCTAATTTTCGTATGTGTAAACTCAGCCTTGGAAATATTAAGTATCTTGACTAATATAATGTAGAGAAATAAGAAAAAAGAACTGAAGAAGTTTTCCTTTTCCTTAACTACCCAAGACCAATCGTAACTTCTGCTTCACACAGAACCCCTGAAGAAGAGAAAAGAAGCAAAGGGGTACAGGAAGAGAAGGCACCAAAGAGAACTGCAGAGACTATCAAGAGAGTTGTTTCTCCGAACGTGATGCTAACATGCAAGCTCCATGAGGGTAAAGATTTCTGTCTGGTTTGTTCCGTACTAGAGACCCAGCACTAGCCCAACACAACGGTTTCACAAATATCTATTGAATGAATGAATGAATGAATGAATATGTGGTCCAAAAAAAACCACTTCAGGTTTTAATGCAGCTTAACATAATAGGAAGAGGATTTGGAATTATATAAATATTTTTCATAATTAAAAATAAACTTCAATCAAAAATAAAAATGCAATTCCTAAATATTGAAAACAAAGGAATATAAAATTGGTGGCATAACCACACAGAGAATAATTATTTCAAGTTACTGTTCAAAATAGCATTTTGACTCCACATCTTGAGTGGGATATAAGATGAAAACCTAAAGGATAAAAGAACCGTGAAGAAAACAATTGTATCAGATACCTTTACTGATAGTGGTAATACCTGAAACTATATATACGTTGTAAAATAAAAAAATAGATAATTATGAACCAAGATTTTCAGCATAAAAGACAGATAAATGTAAAATCAAAGTTCAGTAAAGCTCTATACTCTAAAATTTGAATTGGAAATTTCAATATGAACACATAATTTTTTTCCTTTAAATATATATATGTATATATTTCTTAGCTCTAGCCACTAAAAAGCCCTGAAAGCAATAACAGTCCAGTAGCTGTGAGTACTACCACCACCCAAATTGTGTTCTCTAAAGACTGTTTCTTGGGCTTCCCTGGTGGCGCAGTGGTTGAGAGTCCACCTGCCGATGCAGGGGACACCGGTTCGTGCCCCAGTCTGCGAAGATCCCACATGCCGTGGAAAGGCTGTACCCGTGGGCCATGGCTGCTGAGCCTGTGCGTCCGGAGCTTGTGCTTCGCAACGGGAGAGGCCACGGCAGCGAGAGGCCCGCGTACCGCAAAAAAAAAAAAAAAAAAGACCATTTCCTACTAGAAAGAATCAGGGCTGCTTGGAGAAACGACTGATTCCAGTAAACAGTAGGGAAGTGCAAGCTGCTCCTAGACTGTTTTATTGTGCATGAAAGCAAGAAAATTATCAAATACTACTGATATTATGCTTAAAGGTTATAGTAGCCAAATGAAGGGGTTTCACCTGGTCAATTTGAACATGAAAAAAACTGCAATGGATTAAAATATGAAATATATAAAAATCCAGTAGTTCATAATCACATTCAAAAGATGAATATACTGATCACCTTGGAAATTTCTAGCACACTAACTCATTATTCTTAAAATTGGTAAGTAACAGGAAAGGAATAGCAATTAATCCTGCCTTTCTTATACAAATTGGATTTCAGCATAATCAAATAGTTGATGAAAATTCTTCTTTATAGAAACATTCCCACTAATATATACAAACAGAGTGTTAGCATTAGAATGACACCATGTCCATGTCACAACCCCTAATAAAATAATGGATCTAAGCAGTAAACACCAGCAGCTACTAAACCTAGGTGAAAAGCTGTTGGGAATTTTGTAATCAGGTCAGGCTGACACCACTTGAACCTACTGATGAATCTTTTTATTATTTTTTTAAAGTATGTATCAAGAACTGTGAAGGGGCTAAGATTTTATTCTATTTGCAAGCTAACAAATTAACCTGCCACAATTTCATGGAAGCTAATGGTTAATTTGGTCTGTCAACTTGACTGGGCCAGGGGGGCATTAAACATTATTTCTGGGCGTGTCTGTGAGGGTATTCCTGGACGAGATTAACATTTGAATCAGACTAAAGCAGACTGGCCTCCCCAATGTTGGTGGGCCTCATCCAATCTATCAAAGGCCTGAATAAAATAAAAGGATTCTGTCTTTGAGCTGGGACATCGGTCTTCTCCTACCTTCAGACTTAGACCAAAACTTGTAGCGCTACCAGCATATTTGCTTCTCAGACCTTTGGACTTGGACTGGAACTTACACATTTTGTTCTCCTGGGTCTCTAGGTTGCTGACTGCAGATCTTGGTGGATGTGGAGAACCCACACTAATACAGAAACCAAGGATAGTCTATTACAGCAATTGCAGTAGTCAGAGTTATCATCATTTTCACACTGGTTCCTCGAGCCTCAATTCTAACAGACTGACACAAAGAGGGTCAGATGACCCTTCCATGTAGTGGACTGCATTAGAGGAAAGGAACTCCAAGCTTAGGGAAATCTAATCTTTTATCCTATACAATCAGCTTGCTTGTCTTTTGCTCTAGCGGAAGATACTAGCTCTTTCTTCCAAGACTGTTCACCATACAAACATCCTGGAAAAGATGGTGCAGACAAAGGGCTGCTGTCTAGCCTCAACTCCCTGACCCACTGCACTCACATACGTTCACGCCTACTGCCCAGGCTCTGAGGAAAGAGGAATTGCCCGAGTCCGGAGGTCTGGTTTCAGCTTCGGTTCTGGCTCTCACAAGCTGAGAGACATTGGTCAATTCGAGCTTCTGCATCATGAACTCAAGCGCTGCCATTGAGGTCTATGGGTCAAGGGGCCCTTGCCTCCTGTTAAGAGCACCTGGCTGAAATCTTGATGGGAGGAAGCTGATGGTGTTGGGAGGCATCAAAAGTAGCAGTTTAGATCTGGAAGTGATGAGCCCTACAGTAATCCTTTGAAGGCAGGCTGGTCCTTTCTCCTCGTGAAATCATCCAAATGGTCTTTTGTTTGTACAGATATAGAGAAAAGAACCTCTATGAAATATTTCCATTTGAGAAGAGAGTCTTTGCTTTAAATTTGCATGACCAAAACCTGGCAGCAGTACGTTTAATCCCTCAGTAATATTTGACATTTGATAGATCACAAAAGAGGAGTAAAACCACTTAACAAAATATGTATCTCATGTAAATGATCAATAAAACCAGAAACTGGGCAGCAGCAAGACCCTACACCCAGAATACAGGGAAACCATACTCTGGTCACCACTTATATCCTCGTTCTAAAAGACTACCTGCCTGTGAAAGATTCCTACCCTCAGGTGAAACAAGCCAGTCAAATCACTCTCATTTTCCCCCACAGCCAATTAAGCATAGAGACCTGAATTGTCTTAAAAATCGTCTTCACATTCATCACTGACCCTTATTTCTTTATTCTGCTTTAAGAATAAGTCTGCTAGTATGGAAGCACCCAATATACATGAATCCTACTGTTAGGCTTAAATCCATCCAAGACAGTGTCTCTGTTTCCCTGAAGAGCGTCCCTTGGAAAAGGAAAACAAAGTCAAAATACAAGAGGCTGGTCCACATAGTGTTTGCTGCATAAAGCGCTGGCTTTAAAGACAAAAGACAAGGGTCAAAACTCTTCATGGTCACTTACTAGCTGTGTGATTATGTGCATACTTCAGACACTCTAGCTCCCTTTCTTCATCTGTGGAACAGTGATAATAAATCATCTACCCACCAGGTGATTTATGATGATTGAATACAACATTCTCTGTGAAAGCACTCAGCATAAATGATTAAATAAGTGCTGATGGACAGTTTGCTTTCTTTCTGCTGAAGAGTATCATTTTTCCAGTCATCTCTCCTTGATCCATGAGAAAAACTGGAGAAAGGAAACAAACTTCAACCAGGGATTGTGGAGCACGTGGACTCCGTCTGTCTCTAGTCCCTTCTCAGTCTTAATTAATAAGAACGCCAGCCAGCCAAACCTGAAGGCCTGAAGGCCTGGCCTGTCGGGGTGGCATCCTAGGGGATAGCTCATTGCAACTCTGCCAGGCAGGCCAGGGCTCTGGCTTTGATGCCACCCCTTTCAGACACACTAGCACAGCATTGACACACGGAAGTTGATGAACAAGTTGACACATTTGTCCTGTAATTGCAGGTGTTGGCAAGCCAAGTTTCAACACACTGATTTGTTTGTCAATTATGAAAGCTCTGATGGATACTAAAGACAAGTTCAACCTCACATATGACCAGGAATGACTGACCACAACTTCTAAGCTAGAACTTTCCTAGACCAGAGTAAAAACATGTTAATCCAGTGTTTCTCAAGGTGTGGTTCCCTGCTCCAGAACCTGCTGGGGATCTCATTAAAATGCAGACATTCCGGGCTTCCCTGGTGGCACAGTGGTTGAGGGTCCTCCTGCCGATGCAGGGGACACGGGTTCGTGCCCCGGTCCGGGAAGGTCCCACATGCCGCGGAGCGGCTGGGCCCGTGAGCCATGGCCGCTGAGCCTTCGTGTCCAGAGCCTGTGCTCCGCAACGGGAGAGGCCACAACAGTGAGAGGCCTGCGTACCGCAAAAACAACAACAACAACAAAATGCAGACGTTCCCCAGAGCTACTGAATCAGAATCTCTGGGTGTGAACCCAGGGATCAGCAACGGCACCACAGGAGTTTGCATGCTTATTAAAGTTTTGTCACCAGTAAAGCCCGTAAACAATTCCAAAGGAATAAAAATACAATTTAGGTAATAAAATAAAGTCTAACCTTTTTTTTTCTCTTGTGCTTCGTCCAGTTTCTCTTGCTCTTGGGGTGTCGCGTAGAGAGGCCTTGCACCCAGCACTAGGAACCAGAGTCCCTAGTGCGAAAAGGCAGCACCAACAGTTCAGCTGGAGGAACCTTCTACAGGGACGCTGCACCCAGCACTGTGAGCTGGAGCCTGCGCAGCACAGCTGCGTTCACCTGGGAAGAACCCCGCCCCCTCCCTGGTAATATATAGTCCTATAAATCAGCCCCGCCCACAGCCTGCAGGGAGAGCGCCTGCTCTACAGCTGGAGCTCATACCTCTCCATTCTTTGATCAAAGAATAAAGCTTTCCTTTCCTTCTGAACCGAAGAACTTGGTCTCATTCTATTGGTGTGAGTAACATCCAGTAGAAGAACCCTTTTTGGGGCCGGACTCTGGAGGGTTGGTACCAGTTTGAGGACTAGTTAAGCAAACTCATAATTATCATTCAAACTACGAAGGCTTCAAGGGCTATATGTAATAGATAATACTTCAAACCAGAACGTTTAAATATATTGAAATGCTGAATTCCAAAGTATTTGGTTATGATTTTTTTTTTTTTTAAATGAGTGCAATGTGAGAAGCATAAACTGATGGGAAATCGGATTTGGGGAATTGTACCTACATGAATCAAGCACGTTGGTTGCGCTCAAATGGGCAGATCTGTCCACTATGCAATAAAATGACTTCAATGGTTTCAGTTGGGTGTTACATCAGTCTCTGATAATAAGAATAGCACAGTAGATAGTCACTTGACAACTCAATTACTAGCTGTGATAATTGAATATGAACCTTCACTTTGGGTTTTTACATGTCTGTTTTGAACTTAGAATTGAATTCAAGTGAGAAAAACACTTTACGTTACACTGAGTAGTAGAACTTCCACTTCAGGCTTTATTAAAGAAAAAAATATACCATGTCTTCCCCTTCCATTTCCTCTACTCCAGACCAAGAATTTAGCTAATGTAGCTAGCATGGTAAATGGGGCTGGGGCCAAAGAGGCAGCCTTGTGGTTAGGATATTGGTTACACTCGGGAGAATTGACTAAGTAAGTAAATATATTGAGGCTAATGAGACCCAGGTGTTTCAGTGCTGAAGGGAGTTACAAATAGGTAAAAGAAGCAAGGATAAACCCTGTGGTGTTGGATTGGAATTAGAGGGGTCAATGTGAATTCAAGATTTTTTAACATAGAGAGATGATAGATAGGTAGGTAGATAGATAATTGATAGATGATAAATAGATATAGGTGCATGTGTGTATATATGAGAATGTGTGTATGTACATACATATTTCCTAGTCTGCTAAGAAGGACTAAAAGCAATGACACCCAATACCAATGAGTACTAAGATCGCAGTTTCTAAATTACATTCTCCCCTAAAGGAATGAGGACTCTTTAAAGAAATGACTAAGTCCAGGGCTGTGGCAGAGGAATAGCAGATGAGCCTAGAACATTGTTGTGCCAGAAAGTAAGGAAGTGCTCAAAAAATGATGGGAACATGTCAAAAGGACATAGGAACAAGCTTGAAGGTGTCTAATAAATAATAATTGTAACAGGTAAGAACACATTGAATAAAATAGAAGACTGCAAGTCCATATTTATATAAATAAATGAATGAATATATAAATTAATGAGGGGCAATTAGAGAAAGAAGAACAAAAAAACCCCAAAGTTAGCAGAAAGAAAGAAATCATAAAAATCAGATCAGAAATAAATGAAAAAGAAATGAAGGAAATGATAGCAAAGATCAATAAAACTAAAAGCTGGTTCTTTGAGAAGATAAACAAAATTGATAAACCATTAGCCAGACTCATCAAGAAAAAAGGGGAGAAGACTCAAATCAATAGAATTAGAAATGAAAAAGGAGAAGTAACAACTGACACTGAAGAAATACAAAAGATCAGGAGAGATTACTATAAGCAACTCTATGCCAATAAAATGGACAACCTGGAAGAAATGGACAAATTCTTAGAAAGGCACAACCTTCTGAGACTGAACCAGGAAGATATAGAAAATATGAACAGACCACTCACAAGCACTGAAATTGAAACTGTGATTAAAAATCTTCCAACAAACAAAAGCCCAGGACCAGATGGCTTCACAGGCAAGTTCTATCAAACATTTAGAGAAGAGCTAACATGTATCCTTCTCAAACCCTTCCAAAATATAGCAGAGGGAGGAACACTCCCCAACTCATTCTACAAGGCCACCATCATCCTGATACCAAAACCAGACAAGGATGTCACAAAGAAAGAAAACTACAGGCCAATATCACTGATGAACATAGATGCAAAAATCCTCAACAAAATACTAGCAAACGGAATCCAACAGCACATTAAAAAGATCATACACCATGATCAAGTGGGGTTTATTCCAAGAATGCAAGGATTCTTCAATATATGCAAATCAATCAACGTGATACACCATATTAACAAATTGAAGGAGAAAAACCATATGATCATCTCAATAGATGCAGAGAAAGCTTTTGACAAAATTCAACACCCATTTATGATAAAAACCCTGCAGAAAGTAGGCATAGAGGGAACTTTCCTCAACATAATAAAGGCCATATATGACAAACCCACAGCCAACATCGTCCTCAATGGTGAAAAACTGAAAGCATTTCCACTAAGATCAGGAACAAGACAACGTTGCCCACTCTCACCACTCTTATTCAACATAGTTTTGGATGTTTTAGCCACAGCAATCAGAAAAGGAAATAAAAGGAATCCAAATCGGAAAAGAAGAAGTAAAGCTGTCACTATTTGCAGATGACATGATACTATACATAGAGAATCCTAAAGATGCTACCAGAAAACTACTAGAGCTAATCAATGAATTTGGTAAAGTGGCAGGATACAAAATTAATGCACAGAAATCTCTGGCATTCCTAAACACTAAGGATGAAAAATCTGAAAGTGAAGTCAAGAAAACACTCCCAGTTACCACTGCAACAAAAAGAATAAAATATCTAGGAATAAACCTACCTAAGGAGACAAAAGACCTGTATGCAGAAAATTATAAGACACTGATGAAAGAAATTAAAGATGATACAAATAGATGGAAAAATATACCATGTTCTTGGATTGGGAGAATCAACATTGTGAAAATGACTCTACTACCCAAAGCAATTACAGATTCAATGCAATCCCTATCAAACTACCACTGGCATTTTTCACAGAACTAGAACAAAAAATTTCACAATTTGTATGGAAACACAAAAGACCCCGAATAGCCAAAGCAGTCTTGAGAACGAAAAATGGAGCTGGAGGAATCAGGCTTCCTGACTTCAGACTATACTACAAAGCTACAGTAATCAAGACAGTATGGTACTGGCACAAAACCAGAAAGATAGATCAATGGAACAGGATAGAAAGCCCAGAGATAAACCCACGCACATATGGTCACCTTATCTTTGATAAAGGAGGCAGGAATGTACAGTGGAGAAAGGACAGCCTCTTCAATAAGTGGTGCAGGGAAAACTGGACAGCTACATGTAAAAGTATGAGATTAGATCACTCCCTAACACCATACACAAAAATAAGCTCAAAATGGATTAAAGACCTAAATGTAAAGCCAGAAACTATCAAACTCTTAGAGGAAAACATAGGCAGGACACTCTATGACATAAATCACAGCAAGGTCCTATTTGACCCACCTCCTAGAAAAATGGAAATAAAAATAAAAATAAACAAATGGGACCTAATGAAACTTCAAAGCTTTTGCGCAGCAAAGGAAACCATAAACAAGACCAAAAGACAACCCTCAGAATGGGAGAAAATATTTGCAAATGAAGCAACTGACAAAGGGTTAATCTCCAAAATTTATAAGCAGCTCATGCAGCTTAATAACAAAAAAACAAACAACTCAATCCAAAAATGGACAGAAGACCTAAATAGACATTTCTCCAAAGAAGATATACAGACTGCCAACAAACACATGAAAGAATGCTCAACATCACTAATCATTAGAGAAATGCAAATCAAAACTACAATGAGATATCATCTCACAGCAGTTAGAATGGCCATCATCAAAAAATCTAGAAACAATAAATGCTGGAGAGGGTGTGGAGAAAAGGGAAGCCTCTTGCACTGTTGGTGGGAATGTAAATTGATACAGCCACCGTGGAGAACAGTATGGAGGTTCCTTAAAAAACTACAAACAGAACTACCATATGACCCAGCAATCCCACTACTGGGCATATACGCTGAGAAAATCATAATTCAAAAAGAGTCATGTACCAAAATGTTCATTGCAGCTCTATTTACAATAGCCCGGAGATGGAAACAACCTAAGTGTCCATCATCGGATGAATGGATAAAGAAGATGTGGCACATATATACAATGGAATATTACTCAGCCATAAAAAGAAACGAAATTGAGCTATTTGTAATGAGGTGGATAGACCTAGAGTCTGTCATACAGAGTGAAGTAAGTCAGAAAGAGAGAGATAAATACCGTATGCTAACACATATATATGGAATTTAAGAAAAAAAAATGTCATGAAAAACCTAGGGGTGAAACAGGAATAAAGACACAGACTTACTAGAGAATGGACTTGAGGATATGGGGAGGGGGAAGGGTAAACTGTGACAAAGTGAGAGAGAGGCATGGACATATATACACTACCAAACGTAAGGTAGATAGCTAGTGGGAAGCAGCCGTATAGCACAGGGAGATCAGCTTGGTGCTTTGTGACCGCCTGGAGGGGTGCAATAGAAAGGGTGGGAGGGAGGGAGACGCAAGCGGGAAGAGATATGGGAACATATGTATATATATAACTGATTCATTTTGTTGTGAAGCTGAAACTAACATACCATTGTAAAGCAATTATACTCCAATAAAGATGTTAAAATAAAAAAAATAGTGAAAATAAATAAATTAATTAATTAATTAATGAGGGAAAATGAAAAGCTCTACCTTATAAGAAAATTTCAAATAATAAATATAAAGGAAACAATGAAATTAGAAAGTCGCCATTTGGCAAACGTCATGGTACTAACTGATTTAATCATGGATTATCAACAGATGCTAAAAGTAATAGGTGAAAATTTGATGAGAAGCATGATATTTACATATCTCAAAGCACCTCTCCATAAAATACTTATTCAATGCTTATTAATAAATAAGTACATAATAGTTACTAACTTTATAATAGACTAACCAGACAGATACCATCTTAACCCAGTGATTAAAATGAACATCAATAGCAATAGGACAAATAAATATCATGTGCCCCCTTATATGTATACACTGAGAAGAACACATCACTTCTGTAGTATTCCTGCCAGACATGTGTAATCTGAATCTAGTCATGAGGAAATGCCAGACAAAACCAGATTAAGGAACATTTTACAGAGTAAATTTTTAAAACTGTCAATGTTATAAAAGATAAGGAAGGACTGGGGAACTCTTCTAGACTGAGAGAGACTAAAATAAAGGACAACTAACTGTAACACGTGATCTTAGACCAGATCCCCGACTTACAAAGGATATTTGGGGGTCATTATTGGATAACTGTCAAATTTTTAGTGAAGTCTATGGATTAGATGACAGTATTGTTCAACATTAATTTCTTGCTGCTATATAAGAAAGAGTCTATTTTTAGGGAATTTAAACATTAAGGGACAATGGAATGTCATGTCTATAGCCTACAAATGGTTTAGAAAAAATTAATAAAAATATATAGACAGAAGGAATAATAAAGGAAAAGTGGTAAAATGTTCATGTAGGGGAGAAAAAAAATTGTCCTTTATTTGCTTACGTTCCTCCCTGAGGCCTGCAAATTAAACTGACGAAAGACAGCTTAACAGGAGAAAAAGGTTTATTCATGTACACAGGGGACCCAGCAGAAGAAGTAGCTGGCTTATTAAATGGTTTAAGTTAAAGGTTTATAACCCTAACTTAGGGAAAAAGGAGAGGGGAGAAAAGGTTTTTCTGGGCAAAATAAATAGGTTTCTTTAGGAAAGACAAATGGGTTTTTAGGAGACCAATCAAGAGATAAGAAAGTTAGTGATAATGTTTGTCTGTACAGGTATGAGTGCTCTTTCTGTCTCCTTCAGGGCCATAAAACTCCTCTGGAGAAGAAATTTGGGATAGATTTTATTCACATTCTTCCATCTGGGAGTAAATCCACTCCAAATAAGGAATTTATGGCAGCCTCATTTCCCAGACATTGCTGCTTTTAGCAAGATATGGGAAGCTCCAAGAATACTTCTGCATCTGTTGATTCTCAAATATCTTGAGCTTAAAATAATCTTTACACCAAATCTGGGGTTCTGAGTGAGTCCTTACATTAACAAGTGAGAAATCTTGATGAAAGATATATAGGCTTTCCTTGTACTCTATTTTGCAAATTTTCTATAAATTTGAAATTATTTCAAAACAAAAAGTTTCAAAGGTATGTACACCCCATCCTCGCAAATTGGAAATTTAATTTTAAAAATATTGCCAGCTCATTGGTTTATTAAAGAAATGAACTCTGAAGGATGGATTGAATGTAAAAGGAAAGATTTAATTTCCATAAATAAGTGAGTAGTAAGCATGTATCCTTGAGGAAGAGGGCCGTATAAGGAACATTAGTAACTTAATCCAGGTAGAACAGGGTATTTAGAGCATCCTCAGAGCTCTTCAGTAAGAAATGCAGCCTTATCTGTCAGACAACAGATCTCAGGCTGAGTGTAGGATAACCACTCAACAGAAGGCTCTGCTGACAGCTTTCTGGGCTATAACCTATTGCAAAGATGACCTTGTGTCCACAGTTTGATTTTCTTGCCTAAATTCTTATCTTAAGAAAGTAATATAATGTTCAGATCTTCAAAGTTAAAATAAAAGATCTTTCAAAAATGAACTTATCAGGACTTCCCTGGTGGTGCGGTGGTTAAGAATCTGCCTGCCAATGCAGGGGACATGGGTTCAAGCCCTGATCCAGGAAGATCCCACGTTCCACAGAGCGGCTAAACCCGTGCGCCACAACTACTGAGCCTGCACTCTAGAGTCCGTGAGCCACAACTACTGAGCCTGAGCACCACAACTACTGAAGCCCGCGTGCCTAGAGCCCGTGCTCTGCAACAAGAGAAGCCACTGAAATGAGAAGCCCACGCAACACAACAAAGAGTAGCCCCCACTCGCCACAACTAGAGAAAGTCTGCGTGCGGCAATGAAGACCCAATGCAGCCAAAAATAAATATATATATATATATTTTTTTTTTAAAAAAAAGAACTTATCTACGAAACAGAAACAGACTCACAGAGAGAACAGACTTGTGGTTGCCAAGGGAGAGGGGTGGGTGGGGGAGGGGTGGACGGGGAGTTTGGGATTAGCAGATGCAAATAGTATATACAGGATGGATAAACAACGAGGTCCTACCATGTAGCACAGGGAACTATATTCAATACTCTGTGATAAATCATAATGGAAAAGAATATGAAAAAGAATGTATATACATGTATAACTAAATCACTTTGCTGTACAGCAGGAATTAGCACAACATTGTAAATCAACTATACTTCAGTAAAATAAACTTAAAATAATAATCACAATAAAAAATAAAAGGTCCTTCTTTTTCTGTTTTGCAAAATGAAAGTTCTGATATTTTCCAAATAATAATAATATAAGCAACTCACATGTATTAAGGACTTACTTGGGGTTAGAACCTCTCCTCAGTGCGTTATGTGCATTGTTTTATTTACTCATCTCCATTTCCCTATGAAGTATGAATCACTATTGTTCTCTTTATTTTACAAATAAGGAAACAAGATGCTCTGAGCGATTCAAGTCTCCAGGATCACCAAGATCTTAAGTGGCTGTATCAGAGTTTGAACCCAGGCTTTCTAATATCAAAGTCCAGGTAATTAACTGCTATATAGGATGCTATGCTATTCCTCATCATTCTGTGGCTCCCTCTAGACTCCAATTTATAGTAATAACTTGGGGTCCAATCATGTAACAGATATACCATCTCAGCCAAAAAAAAACAATCCTGAGGGACATAAGGAACAGACTTGTGGTTGCCAAGGGATTGGTGGGGGAAGGGATGGACTGAGAGTTTGGGGTTAGTAGATGCAAACTATTACATATGGAATGGATGGACAACAAGGTCCTACTGTATAGCACAGGGAACTATACTCAATGACCTGGGATAAACCATAATGGAAAAGAATATAAATAACAATGTGTATATATATATATATATATATGTATAACTGAGTCACTTTGCTGTAATAGCAGAAATTAACACAACTTTGTAAATCAACTATACTTCAATTAAAAAAAAAATCCTGAGGTGCCCAAAAGGAAACCAATTTAAGGTAACCATCTCAATATAAACCCAAGAAAAAGGGCAACCGCTCTGCAAATAAGAGCTACCCTAGGTCATAGTTGACTCACATCATACTGTTTAATGCCTTTGGTGCCTCACTGCTGTGGCAAACTGATAAGCGTTCAGCTCTCTTTTGCTGCTTTGGTTAAAGGTCAGGAGGGAGAGGTTGTTTGGGAAAGATACTGAAAAATACCCATCTCTAGCTTTAATTAATTTTTCTTTATTTATTTAATTAATTTCTCTTTTCAAGGGACTCGACTCAGCCCCTCGACTCTCTCTCACACACGACTGTTAAGTATGTCAAATAGCTGCTCCTACACAGTAGCTACTAAAACATTTCCTGCAGGATTAACTGAAACCCTACTCAATTCTCTTTCACTCAACTCCGTAATGACCTATTTAGGAAAAGAATCTAAAAAAAGAATGGATATATGTATGTGTATATGTATAACAGATTCACTCTGCTGTACACCTGAAACAACCACAACACTGTAAATCAAGTATAATCCAAAAAAAGTTTTTTAGAAAAAGAAATCAGAATCAAGTGAGCTCAAGTGACATTATTATACAGAAGCCATCGATTCTAATTTATGAAAAAGAATACCTTTTGTAAACTTTTAAGTGCCAACTATTATGGGTAATAAGTCACAAATAGCTATGGATATGATATGTATTATTATTGATATGATACATATTATTATACGTATTCTAGGTTAAATTCGATTGTTGCTTCTTTCAGGACTATTGCATTTTTCCCCTCTTTTGCAAATTATTTTATTTTATCTAGATCCCCACAATAGCAGATCAGAAAGAAGGATGGCAGAGAAGTCTGTTAGAAATTGCTCTAGCGCAAGAATTTGTACTGATCAAGTCTGGACTTCTCCATCATCAGCTGAGAGATAGGGTGGTGAGGACTGTGATGTGGAGAGCAGGGCTTGAAATCTCTCTCTCTCTCTCACACACACACACACACACGGATTTACTGAGGTAAAACTGACAAATAAAATTGTGTATATTTAAGTTGTACAACTTGACGTTTTGATATGCATATACATTGTGAAATGAACAGTGTAAGCAAGATATTTAACATCTCCATCCCCTCATATAGTTACTATTTTCTTTGTGTTCTTTTGTGTGTGTGTGTGTGGTGAGCACTTAAGATCTGCCCTCTTAGCAAACTTCAAGTCTACAATACAGTATTGTTAACTACAGTCACTTTGCTGTATGTTATTTCTCCAGAACTCATTCATCTTGCACAGCTGAAACTTTGTACCCCTTGACCAATAGCTTCTCACTCCCCACCTCCACCCCCAGCCTCTGGCAACCACCATTCTTCTCTCTGCTTTTATGAGTTTGACTATTTTAGTTTCCACATATAAGTGAGATCATGCAGTATTTGTCTCGCTATGTCATTCCCACGTACAGGACTCCTCTGGTTGTAGAATGTTATCATCCAGGCCCTGGTGGCCTGACTTCGGTAGGCACATTTGACTCAAAGTTGACAGGATAGGGTCAAGGTCCAAAAGGATCAGAGAATGGGTTCCTCAGACCAGATGGCAGCCACTACTTGTGTATTCTTATATCAGCATTTGGGTTCTGCAGGACTTCCCTGGTGGTCCAGTGCGTACAACTCCATGCTCCCAATGCAGGGGGCTGGGGTTCAATCCTTGATCGGCGAACTAGGTGCCACATGCATGCCACAGGAAGATCCCATGTGCTGCAACTAAGACCCAGTGCAGCCAAAATAAATAAATAAAAATATTTTTAAAAAATATTTCGTTTCTACCCTTGTATTCCCAGAACCCAGAGAGCTGGACAGGTTGATGGCACAAGGGCCACCTCCAAGGTCTGCCTTTGGTGCCTCTGTGTGAAATAGGCTCCGAATACTTTAGCATTAAATAATAGCAGTAGTAGTAGTAGTAGCAGTAAATTTAAGTACATCATGTCACAGCATGGGCTATTTAATAATCACAAGTATATGAAGTAACTTTTATTATTCCTATTTTCCAGATGAGAAAATTGAGGGGAATTCCCTCAATTCCCAGGGGGAATTTAGGCACTGGGGTGGCCCATCAGAAATGGGGCGAAGTAGCTGGACCTTTACATGCCCACAAGAACTAGGCTTTGAATACAGACGGTTCGGGAAAGGGGTGTAACACTGGGCAAAGCAGCTCTTTTTGGTTGAGGTACTTCCTGAAGGGGACTGACAGCTGAGGACAGTCTGCCAGCAGCACTCCCAGCCCTGGGAGAGAGTGAGGTCTTCATTCCTGAAGGGGGACAGGATTATTTCAGAGGGATTTTTGTTTTTGCTACCTCCCCCCAACACACACACATAAAATCCACGGCACTCACCAATGCCTTTTAGATTTTTTTTTAAGAGAAGGAACAGAGAGATGCTACAAAAGACTGATTATGAACTGAAAAGAGAGAATTAGACTGCTGAAAAGATCCAGCCACATTTGCATTGCTTGTATTGCCCAGTTTTTTTGTTTGTTTTTGGCCATGCCCCACGGCTTGCAGGATCTCAGTTCCCAGACCAGGAACTAAACCTGGGCCACAGCAGTGAAAGCCGGGGATCCTAACCATAGGCCACCAGGGAACTCCTTTATGGCCCAGTTTTAAACTGCTTACAAAGAGGACTTCTCCCTTGCTGCCTAATTAATCCTTCAAAATTTGCCTTCCATAACTCTGACTCACCATACATCTGAATGCTTATTTGTTTCCAAGCTTCCCATTCAAATTTGGGGACTGCTGTCTGCTCCAAGAATACAGATAACTCCAGAGCCAGCAGGCTTTCAATTAGCACTTTGTTTTCCCTTCCCTAGACTTCTGCTGTCTTAGACCTCACAGGCTATTTGATGCTAAAGGAGTGGAGGTTTTCTTCCACAGTGTCAGGTGCAGTGTCTGGCACATAGTAGGTGCTCAATAAAGATTGATCAGATGACTAAAGGGTATGTTCTAGTTGGAAACTTAAAACATTCCTTCTAATGCTAGCAGCATCTCACCACTCCCTCCATGTTTGTGCCACATGGTCTCCCACTGGCTACACAAGGCATAGATCCATTTTCCAGGAGCTATGCTCTCAGACTTGGGACCAAAAGGATTAAGATTACCTCCCAGGCAGCCCTCTACCCAGGTATCCAAATACATAAACTAGTAGTTATTTTAGTTAAACCCCTGAGATTTGAAACAAACAAACAAAGGATCACACGTAGTAACCATTCAAAAGAGAATTCAGTAATTTGCAATTAAGTCAAAAAAATGGTTGACTCACACATACACACAAGTCAACCACTTTTCCTTGGTAAAGGCAAACTAAATTTAGTCCCAAAAGTTACCTGTTTTCAAAGTAGATGTAATGGTTTTTGCTGACATTGCACTTGGAAAAAATTATATCCTTATAATATTTTTTAAAAATTTTATAAAAACAAAATCATTCTGGATTAAGATTCAGAAGCTTCTATTTCAATCCACAAAATCTCTGCTGATATTCTTTCCCCTTCTTTTGTCTGTTTAAATAAGCAGACTCTTGGCCTTAGCTGGATCCCCTTTGCCTCTGTCTGTTTTTCTATGTGTAAAAATGACCCTGTTTCCTGGCCTTGATTCTCCTTGCTGTCAGTAGGCTGCTTTTACTGAAAAGGTGTGTTCATGTTCTTGGCTTTACCAGTAAATTGACTTTATAGCTGAATTGGCAAGGCTCTGTGGGTGGGGAAGCCAGAAGTGGCATATCAGGTGGTCAAGGAATGTGAAAATTTAGGTTACAGATTAGAAAAACTTCAAAATGTACACTGCACATTTTAAAAGCACTGCTGGTTGTAAAGCACTGAAGTTATTCCTCATAACTGAGTGTATGTATAAATAACATTAAAAGAAAATAAGTGTCCAACCACATTAGGTTAATAAAAAATGGTTTCATTTGGATAAAATATATAAATTAGACATCTCAATTTCCATAAAATTTTCGTGTTCAGATTCCTGGGTCTAATTTACAATTCAGGATTGATTGGATTTGGATTTATGCGTCTGAGCAATTAAATGTTTGACATGATAAAAAGAAAAATCTCCTTTATATTCACAACAAATACAAGAGGCCTTTGCTTCTTTTTGAAAAATGCAGGAAAATAATACAGAAAGAAAAATATTTAGGAACTCACTGATTCTCCAGAGTTTTTGCCTTGTTAACATCTCTGGCACCATAAAAAGTAATATAGCGACCATCTCTGTATATCATAAAGAGCTTCAGGTAGGTCCGTGAGCCCCAAGAGAGCCATTTACCTGGCTTTGTCTTTTTAGTGCCTTGCACGATGCGTGGCCCAGAGCAGGTTCTCAGTAATTGTTTAATGGCTAACTGAATAGAGCTATTGCCTCATGGCAAAAAATAACCACTTATGATGTAAAGGTTAAGAACATTAGCAGAGGATGTATACTTTCACGAAAATGTAGGGAAGGAGGGAGAAAGGAAAGGAGGGAAATTCATAGAGATTGTGTGCCAGTTAACACCTTTTATAACTCTGATGATTTTAAGCCTGAAAACTTTCTGTTGTGCACCTTAAAAAGCATTCCACATCAATTAATGCATTTATGTAATAAGCACTTATGTTATGCTTAATATGCTCTAGGTACTATTCTAGGTAGTGAATAAATACAGCCATGAACAAATTCCCTACTGTTACGGAATTACACTCCAGCGGGACCCACATCACTATCTTAAAAGGCAAGTATTTATAACCCCATTTTTATGAGTAGAGATAGTATGATTGACCTTCCTGACCTGTCCAGTGTTTGAAGAGGCATGGATTTTGCATATTAGCATCCTACTCTATTTGAAGGCAAATACAGACCAACCTCTTTAACATTGTATCACCAGCAGCTGATATTGTAATTAAAACAAGTTTTTACCACCAGGAAAGGGGTCTATGTATATGTATAAATGTATATACATTTGTATACACATTACATACACACACATACACACACATATATATACATATATACACAAAAATAATTTCCTAATGTTTGCGTTTTTGTAGGCTTAGCACTATATAGAGAATACTAATATGACCTGATTTTTTAGTGTTTTTAAGTATTTCTACATATTTTAATTAGACTTCAAACTTGATTAATAATCAGAATAGGTTTTTTTTTCTATGAACTCCTTTCCCTTAGAAAAGAAATTTGACTGAGTAAAAGTTTACTGGAAATATGGCAAGAGTTACATGCTGGAGCATAATATTTAGAAAATTTTAAACATAAATGAATTATATAAATAAGCGGATTCAGTTCAACTTTCATAGGGCAATATATTTTAAAAGTTCATTTTTAAAGAAGAAATCAATTTCAGTCCCCTTAAATGTATTATATACCTAATTATTAGAAACCAATTAGATGTTAAAACTACTTAATCCTAAATCCTTTCATGGATTTTACAAATTAGACCTATTAAACATTTTAAGAGAGCGTTTAAATTTTATGCTGAATCAAAATAATTTAGTAGGAGTCATTAAAGTTTTAATTTTACACAACAGAATTAAACATATTGGACTCTATCCTCTTTGGGTTTCATCAAGCACGGAGTGTGATGGGAAGAAAACCAGATCTAGGAGACTCAGGCCTGGGTTGAGGTCTTATCACTGCTTTGTGACCTTAGAGGCGTCATTTAAGCACTTTGAGTATTAATCTTTCCACCTCAAAAGATCTTTCTAAAGATTGAGTAAAAGTAGGTGAAACTGCTTTGAAAACTGTAAGAAGGCAAGCTCACTGCATGCTATTTATTATCATTACTCTACTGCCTTCCTGGCAATGAAGAAAGAACATTAATCATACGTCTCTCCACCCCAAGCTGAGGGGATCACATCCCAATAATGGCAAGCATCCCACAATCAAGCCAGAATACAGTGATCCTCTACTCAGTAGGCTGGGCAAAGATGTCCAGGTGTTCTTCTGTATCTGTAGTCAGGTGCAAAATTGGACTCCCTAGTATGAGAACCACAATTCTGTAGCTCATATTCTATATCAAACCATCTCCTGATTTTATGCATTAATGGCAACCCTAGTCAAGCCATGTGGTTTAAGCTTTCTTTATAAATTCGGATAACAGCTGTGATAAATTTATCCTGAATTATTTCTCTATTAATTCCTTTTTGAACGCAACATTGGGGTGTTAGAATATAGGGTTGTCCTTACCCTTCCCTATCTTGTTTTCTTTCAAAAGGAAAAACAAAACTGTCTTCACTTGCTTAACAATCTCTATTAAAACTTTGTGCCTATATTAGCACCTATTTTTTTCTTTCTTCCTATGCTTTGCTGATTACATTTCAAAAACCCAACCCTTTCTAAAAGTCATTCCTTTGTTGCTGTTGGCAATTGCACCATATTTATCTACCCCATTTTTCCCCCAATAAACATTTGTGTCTTATTATGCTCATAGAAAAACACTAGGTATTTGGGATATGCAAGACACAGCCCCTACTTTCAAACTTACCTCTACTTTCCACTAATTTTCTTTCCTATAATCATTTGTCCGTACCTCCAAACTTGCCTACTAAGGTGTCTAATGTCCTTGTAACAGAAATCTTTCCTCTTTGAAAGAGTAACCTCCTCTGTATTCTATATATTTACTTCTTATGCATCTCCATACTGCTACTAAAAACAATTTCCTAGAAATTGGAGTTTTAATACTGGTTATATGATTAAGGATTTGTGTGTGTGTCTCTGTGTATTTGTACACACAGTTTTTCTCTTCACTTGCTACAGTCTGGGCTATTCTCATAAGATCTAATATTTAGATGACTTTTACCATTTAAATGGTGCTATAAAATCCAGTACTGAAATACAAAATTACTATATACTACTATGGTATATATATTAATAATAGCTATCGTTTATTATTTACTATATACTAGGCTACTAGGTACTGTTAAGGTGAATTTACATACATTATTTCATTTATTCTTCGCACTAAGCTTATCAAGTATTTATCACTAAAGGTTTACAGAGGTTAAGAAACTTGCTCAGTATCATCTGATGGAAATAAACACCTTGAATGCTCATTATCAGTTCCAAATATGAAGAAAATAATTATTCTCACAATAACTCAAACACAATGCTCACATCCATATTGGTGTACTTCATTTCATATTATCATAAGCTATCAAGTAGACTTGGCCAAAGACAAGGTTGAAATCAATTTACATTTACCTAGTTAAGTCAATACTTGGTGGACTTACAAATTTTATTTTATTAGCATTCACAATAAAATCAAATATAATGCTAGCTGACTGTTGAGTCACTGTTTACAGCCATGATTGTAGGGAGGGAGGTAGCAAAGTTTAAGGCAGCAGGTTTAGCTTTAAGGCAGCAACTTCAGCTCCCTTAAAATGATCAATAAACATGTACAGTCACAGGATATCTGGCCCTACAGATGTTAGTGATCACCTATGTTAGGGCATTGAACCCTGAGCAGTTCACAAACATACATAAAATTTAGCAATTACTTTATATCTTGTACCAGCTTCATACAACTGCGGATTTTAAAGCAGCACAGTTCCTTAAAATTGCCAATATTGTTTCCTACAGAACTAGTGCATTCCTAAAAACACACGTATTTTTACAATTTTTACTACTGGTTTTAACTAAAAAATTGAAGATATTTTCCTTTGGAAAATATTTAAATCTTAGGAAATAAAGCTTCTTAAGAACTCCTATCTAAGGGGCAAAAAATTTTTTTCAGTTCGTGCAACCTGCTGACTTTTTTTAAAAGGGTGAATTTCTTTGCCATGAAAGGAAAACACAGGAGACATACAAATCTTTGCAGTTATAAATGAACAAATGAGGGTACATGCATCCTGGAACACAGATCTCGCTAAATAAGAATATGTTTACTAAAAAAAACAAAAAAACAAACCAAAAAAAAACCAAAAAAAACCTCAGTCAAGGGGGCCAGAAAAGGCTGTTTTTAAGAAATTTCAAATAGATTCACTGTGTAACAAATTCAGTCACAAATGTCTTTATACAATTTCTTTAAAAGCCATGTCCTTTCTCTAGCATATGGTAAATTATTTTATTTACAAAAACATACATACAGATTTTCAGGAAATTGAGGTATTAAAAAATTGAGATATATTCATACAGCAAAGAGGTAGTCATAAAAATCCATCATCAACTAAAAATGAGCTTATTTCTTAGCATTATAAAAATCTTACATTTTTAACCCCTGCATTGTTTACATTTTTCTAAGTAGTAGAAGGTAGATTTCGGCACTTTGGTGATCTTTATTATTCCTAGGTCTTTTTCATATGAAGACTAAACACTGATTCGTATCAATAGAACGTGTGCCTTGAGCTCTTTCCCCAGCAGTGTTAACAGGCTATACCAAGTCTGGCACTCCCTTTTGCCAGGTGTTTCCCATCTCCACGCCTGCTCTTTTGATGAATTACACTTAGGAGATGTCCAGCTAGAATCAAGATTGACACATCGCGGCCAGAGAACACAGGAAAATAAATCTGGTTCTCTCAGAAACAAAAACACTTGCCCTTGTATCAACATACATAATCTTCTAGAATTTAGGAACAAAAAAAAGTGTAAACATGATACACCTCCATGTTTCAGTTTGACCACTCATAAAACGAGAAATGACCAATCTCATTTACAGGTAAAATTATTTCAAATTCATCTAAAATGAGAAGTTATTAGGCTTAATGATGTAAAATATTTTAATGCTAAAAAGACAGGAGTCTCATCAGAAACCAATTTTTGGCACTTGAATCTCGGAACCTCTGCAACCCAGAGAACTACCAAATAACAAAAACTGCAAGGGCTGCTTTTCTCAGAATGGCTAATTCACAGCAAAAGCAGGGAGAGGGGTGGTGACAAATACTGTTTTAATGAAATAGGTTTTCGTCATAAATACTGTAGGTATACTCTTTTGTATAGAGTATATTGCTCAGAGGTAATTTTTAATCATGATCCTGTTTCATTCTTCAATGAATTAGATAGTAGTTTTAAAAAAATCCTTTTCAAAAGCTGTTTTCCTCAGTTATTGCTGTCTAAATATTATCTAAAGCTATGCTATCCAATGCAGGAGCCACTAAACCACATGTGGCTGTGTAAATTTCAATTAATTAAAATTAAAAATTCAGTTCTTCAATCATACTAGCCTTTCTTCAGGGGTTCAGTAGCTACGTGACTAGTGACTATCATATTGGAGAGCACAAATTAACATTTCTATCAAAAAAAAGTGCTATGGGACGGCTCTGAATCTGAAGAAAGTGCATTGTGCTATCTGCTCATGAAAGTTTTCAAACTCATTTTTAAAAAGTTGCTTAAAAGTATCACTACATCTCTAGGCTACAGGTTATTATTGATCTCTGTTCATAGGTGTGAAAGAACGGTATCAACTTTCTGGTCCTTATTAAGACAACTTATGAAGTACTTAGAATTCCATATAGGGCCCAAGTAAAACATGAACTCAGATATTTTCACTACTTGACTATAAAAGAACAAAGTGAAGATTTGACAGGCATGATGAGAGTAATTTAGCAGTCCCAATTAAAACAGATCTCTTCTTCCACTAATATCCATAAATCCTGAAATATGAAAGAATACATAACCGCCATTTAAATCTTCTCACAAGAATGGGACAAAAAGCCCTTTAGATATTGCTCTATTTTCCTTTGGTCTTAGCAAGGGGAAAACAAAACAAAACAAAACGTTACTTAAGTATAAACAAAAAAGAGTAAATTAAAATAAAAACTGTCTTACAAATAAATTGCTATGGGACAAGGACAGAAAAACAAGTTTTGGTTTAATGCATGAGAAAATGCTCTCATTTGTATTGATAGCTGATATATGAGCTGACTAATAACTCTGAATACTTTTAGTAAAATCAAGTTCATGTTGTTATTTTCAAATTTGTCAGAACACAAGGTGAGAGAGAGAACAATTGTGTATCACTTCTTCCAAATAACTCTTAGATGCAAGGCAGGAAGTGGGGAACAAAATAGATTGCCTATTTTTTTCTTTTTTCTTCTTAGTAGGTGAAAGTAAAACAACTTGAACATAAAATGCACACAGCTGTATCTAAAAGAAAAATGCAAACACAACTTAACCATACTTTATTTGACTGCATCTTATTTAGACAGCTTGCACATTTCAAATCCCATTAAAACTCTCTCTCCAAAAGGATATGGGACAATAGAAGAAAATTATGCAGCAATATCCAGTCATCAAACAGCAGTCCAATATTTTGAGATACACATGATATTTTATAGATACTCAACTCATATCTGACGTCAATATAATTTATGGTTATATTTTTACAAACCTGAAAGCCCTATAACAATATAGCACTCATTTTAGTGATGTCATGGTGCACTGAAAAGTAACTCTGATGCACTACCAATTTGCTTTTATCTATGCTCCTGGAAAGTGATGAACTTTATGATTTTTAGACACCATAATAAATATACACATCCAGTCTTACACATGTCAGCCAATACCATAACACAGGGCAAGGTAAAGTTAAAACATGTGACAAACAAACTTCTTTACATAGATTTGTCAAGCAAATGGGGAGGGTACTTTAGGGAAGAGGCAGAAAATATTAGAACCAATTTTTTAATAGTAATTTTTTTTTTTTTTGGCTGGCTTCAGCTTCAAAACTACTGTCTGGTTTATGATCTGTGGAATTCTCTAGTTTCATCCTAATGTAAGGGAAATTATAGTCAGCCCACACATTAAAATGGTAGTATACCCGTTAGCTTCTTCAATACTAACATATATAGCTTCATGGTAGCATGTATAAAAATGTTCAGCAGTAGCAACTGCCAAACCAGTGTCAGTGGATAGTACAGTCAGTCTTAAAGAGGCAGCACCCCATTAAAAGAAAGTTGCACCAATTTTGCTCAGTTTTAGCCAAGTGAACTCACTCTATCAATTTTAAGTGGAGCTGTTTTAAGATTATATAAGAAAAATGAAAGCCCAATATCAAAAATTAAGTTAATGTTTGATGCTACTTCACCTGAAATGGAGACTTAATTTTGGTGCTGGGTTACCATGCTAGAGGATAAAATTTTAGTCCACTTAAGTAAACAATTTCTGCACACCCAATTAAAGACATAAGGTAGACACAGATATTCAACAAACACCAGCTAAACAATATGACAACCATTTGACTTTTCAGTCACACAGTTAAGTTTGTGTTTAAAACACCCAGTCAATTCAGCAAAATTTGGTCAATTCTGGGTGAAAAGGTCAGTAGTGATGGTTTCATTGACAATCTGCCAAAAAATTAATGGCTGAGCTAAAAATCTAGCATGTATTTACTTTAGAACTGTCCTCATTAGTGAGTCAAGCAAATGTACATTCATCAACAATCATTACCTATGAACCAGCAAGTCAAATATAAAGTGGTGAGATAAAATTTGATAATGAAAGTACTGAACTATTTTATTAGTTCAATTCCCTCCATA
Source organism: Aethalodelphis obliquidens (assembly GCF_003676395.1). Taxonomy (NCBI): domain Eukaryota; kingdom Metazoa; phylum Chordata; class Mammalia; order Artiodactyla; family Delphinidae; genus Aethalodelphis; species Aethalodelphis obliquidens. Next base: position 31,402,408 of record NW_020837954.1, on the reverse strand, counting down.
TTAAGAATAACAGAATCATCATTATGATTGGTATTCCTCTAAGTGCTAGAGTCCAGATGAAGTCTGACCAAAAACGTACTCAAAATGGTCACCTGGAAAGCTGAGTATTGTGTGGTCTTCATATTTTAAATGTAACCAGTATTCTGTCCATTAAACTTTTAAGGCAATATAAAATGAAAAGAAAAAGTTTTCTTTAAAAATAAGGAACTATAAATGATCCCATCAACAGGAAGATTTTATTTTCACCAAATTTATGTATCTTTATTTAAAAAATACTTGTCACCATGTTCACTTTCAAGACACTACACTGAGCAAGGAGCAGCTTTCCCTTAAAAAAAAAAACATAACAAAAAGGCAACAAACTTTCCTGAAAGGGGGCTTTTACCAACTGTTAATGGAGGTAGGGTTTTTAAAAATACAGTAATTATAGCCATAAAATAAAATTCAAACCAAATCCTAGAGCAGAAGTAAAGCATATCCAAATTAATGAAAAAACAATACATTCCTACAAAACATTTTTCACAGAGAATGAATCTTTTCTTTAATGGGTACCTAGGTTTTCCAGTCAAATAAATTATCCATCACAGGTTTCCTGACTCCATTGAAAGCAATCAACTTTAAAATTAATTACATTGCACAGATTGGCCAAAACACAATGTAACTAATGAACATGGTGATGGCTATTAAGAAAACCTATAGAACTCATTCCAAGAATTTTCCATTTCTCCCTTTTGTTTTTCTGGGAACTAATAAAGCAAAGCTCCCCCAAGAATTTGCACAAGTAAGTGAAAAGAAAATAAAATCAGTTTAAAACAGATACAGTGCAACTTGGAATTTATTTTCAAGACCAAGAACCAAAAGCGAAGCATTTTAAGAAATGGAAGCAATGTGAATCCAAACCAAGTGGGAAAAAAGTTCCAACTACTTTGTAAAAGCTGTTCCTCACAGCTTAGTAACAATTTTGATTAAATAAAATCATACCAATTTACATTAATTTTTCTACTCTTTTCCAAAAATTCCCTCACTCTCAAAAAAAAGTGCATCTAAAACCCAGCAATTCCCGGCTTCATCAACTTTTCTCATCCCTTTTGAGTCATTTCTCAAAGATTTTCCAAGTAGATTCAACTTCTTACTGTAAGAAAAGAAGGGACTTCTACAGTAAACCACTCTGTCACTCACCTGGAAAAAGTATCCAAATTATAAAAATCTGAAATAATTTATTACCAAATTTAGAATTTAAATAAAAACAAAAGTTTGCTTGCAAAGGCCTTAAAGAAAAGGAAAAGGTAGCATGCATTCAAAAACTATAGAGATGAAGACAAATATACTTATCTACACAGGCACTGGCAGACGCAATTTAATTGTTATCTTTACTCATTGTTAAGACACACCCAACCCTACATAACATTTTTTTTCATTCACTAATCACTGAGGTACCAATATTCAAGAATGGAAATTTAATATTGAAAAAATAAAACCTAAAATTGAAGCTTTTCCCCCACCCCCTCAGAAAACTATGGCAGGTTTCGTGTGAAATGTTAGTATACTCAGAGATTTTTACAATCTACATTGGCTTTTTTAAGGAACAAAAATCATGTTCCACTTCCTGGTTCTGTGATAAAATTATCACTGTGTAAATAACAATGTCAGCAGACTTTGCAAATGAACAAACAAATCTTGGCTATCAACTGGCACATCTTGTTGGTACCAAAAGAACTCTTTAAGTTTAAAACAATCTCTTTTAATTCAGAACAAATGCGCCATGCCAAAGTGCAACAAATATTGTGCGACACTCAAATGAGACACTGACAGATAAGAGCTGCATGGAAATCACTAAATCCACCTGCAAAGCAATTCTGTACAAATTGCATTGCATGCAAAGGTCGATTCTGCATCGTTGGAAAGTTGTTCCTTGATGTCAGTTTCTCAACGCAGCCACAATTTAAGTCGCAGTGCATCAACTCCATTTAAATAGTATCTGAACAGCCTCTTATCTCGAACAAAACCAAGATTTTCATAAAGTTTCAAAGCAGACTTATTCGTTATTTCTGTTTCCAAAACAACCTTCAAAAAAAGAGAGAAAACTAAGTTATAATTTTATAATATTTGAAACTAATTTATAATTTCATAATTTGACAAATCACTTATAAACAATAAGATCAAATATTTAAGAAAAAGAAACTACATTTAATTGTCTTAAAGTTGATGGTGAAAACAGTAAATATTAATGACGTACAGGAAGAACCCAGAAAAACAGTCATCAGAATTATAAAAGTCAAGGGTGGGGTGGGAACACTGGGGACATTTTCTTTTCTATTGATTTTTGTGAAATGTTTGGAATTTTTGGCAATGAGAATATATGTTTTATACTAAAACAAAGATGAATTCGTTCCCTGTATAGTGTGACCAAAAAATGAAGAAAAAAATCAACAATCAAAGATTTAAGAAAATAAACCAGTATTTGAAACTATTCAGATTGACCTCCAACTCCTATATTTTCATTAATATGTCATCCTTTATCCTGGCGACAACTACCATATTTGTCTACAGTCGAGACCAGAGTCTGAAAACTATCGTCCTTAGACCAAATATGCCCACTGCCTGTTTTTGTAAATAAAGTTTTATTGAGACACAGCCATGTCCATTGGTCTGCATGATGTTTATTGCTGCTTTCTCAATACAAAAGCAGACCTGAGCAGTCGCACCAGAGACCTGTGGGCTGCAAAGCCTAAAATATTTACTATCAGGCTCTTTGTAGAGAAAGTTTACCAAACCTAGATCAAAGGTACCAAAACTTTAGTGTACCTGGAGGGCTTATTAAAATAGATTGCTGCACCTCCCCTCCAGAGTTTCTGAGTAGGTTTGGGGTGGTGCCCAAGAAGCTGCCTTTTTTAAAAATTGCCAGGTGATGTGGATTGCTGCTGGTAAGGGGACGACATTCTGAGAACTACATTCTGAGAATGTCTAGACACTATGGATATCAACACTTAACAGAGGTATTAACTTCTATCTGGGTCTTTTAAAATATTACTGAACCAGTGGCCCTGACAATGAAGAACTCATACTTTTGACTATTATGTGATGTTCTTCTACTTTACTTCTACCTTCCCCTACCAAAATATCCTCTATCCCATCCTCCCAACTTTTACATACATAGCTCTATTTGCCTTTCTATTGATTCTCTACCTACCTCACTGAGAATCAACACAGTGAGTCACAGTTACTGTCGGGATGTTATAACCCCGAGGTGTTTGGAGTGGGAAAAAAGGGCAAAGTATAATTAAACAGAGGCCCAAGTAAAGCCTACGGGTCTCTTCCTGTTCTATCGCAAGCTATAAAAAAAAAAACCTGACAAGAATTCAAGCAACAGATATAAATAATAGAGAAAAGACTGTACTTCAACTCATCGGATCCAAAAAACTCATGATCAACTCCTCTACAATTCCGCACATCAGTAACAAGATCTCCATCCCATCAATGCCTCAAACCTAAAACCTAAAAGTCATCTCTGTACCTCCTTCCTCTCCACCCCGCTACATACATCCAGGCATTGAGTATTTCAATTTTCTCTCTTAAATCTCTCTTAAACTGATCCTCTTCTTTCTATCCCCATTGACAACATTCTAGTCTAAGCTGCCATCAACTTTTATTATAAATACAAGAACCTCCTAACCCAAAGGTCTCCCACTCTAGGTACAGTGATGCTCGTTAATTCCCTGCTTACAACCATTTATTGACTCTCTTTTGTCCTCAAGAAAACGTCCACAATCTAACAGTAATCTAAAGAGACCTAAAAGGTCCGTCAAGATATGGCCTCTACCTACCTTGCTAATTGTGTTTTAGGTCTCCCCCCGTTACTCGCCACGATCAACACTAAACTTTAAGTTTCTGGAACCCACCATTATCTTTCCTACCTTAGACCTTTCACATAAGCTGTTTTTTCTGTCTGGAAGAACACTCTTCCCATCCTCCTCTTCTTGCTTTTGGCCTTAGCATGTCACTTCCAGACTGGGTAGAGTATCTCTTTCCCTTCATACTACCCCACAGCACTTGGCACTGCTCCTTGTTCAACTGCACTTTCATTCAATGTTTGATGAGTATGACATCTTTCCCAGCTGGTGAGCCCAACAAGGACAGGGATCATGGGTACCTTGTTCACAGCCATTTCCTCTGCACGTAACACACTGCTTGACACATAGAAGGCTCTTAAACATTTGTTAATTATATATGCCCTTAGTACCTTTCATTATATTACATACATTACATAAATAGGAAACAAACGAAAGTACTGCCACGCTTTTAAATGACCAGAGTACTCAAACAGAAAGTATCATCTTACAGCAATTACCTATGCAAACAACTCATGAGAGCAAATCACACACTAATCCAAACTTTAAAAAGATCTAAAACCAAGTCATTAATAGTTCAAGATCAAGGGAAAATGTTCCTATAAAAGTTATACAGCAAGCAAACTGGTTCAAGATGAAAATAAAAAGTCAACAATTCCTCTCTGCTCTTAAAAAAATGGAATTTAATGTTCAGTAATGTATGCCATCCTCCAGTTTGGAACACCCCAGTCTGGTCAATGCAATTTACCAGTTTGGAACTATTCTCTTGAGTAATTCCTAGAATTCTGTTTTATGCCAGCACCTAATTACAGCTAAAATGTTAAATCAAAACAATATGAGAAGCAATAAAGCTGCAACAACTCAAAACTTAGAACTGATTTCACAGAAATAAAAAGGAGAGCGACAGTGTAAAAAAAATAATACTCTTTGAAGGCTTACTAAGTGCTACGTAAAGCATTTCACATGCATTATCTCATATTACATGCATATGTCATAATGTTATTTTCACAAGAACCCTATGAAACAGATATATCTCTAACTTACAAGTGAATGAAACTCAAGGCCACCAGTAGAACAAGAATAAACCAGACTCCAAATGTGAACTAGAGCTTAATAGTATCCACTCTTCTGTACCTGTGATTGCACCCCAAAGTAAAACAAAGCAGTGAATGGGAGATCTAACATAATGAAGGGGATCCAGGTCCATATTCATTAATATCCAGCAATCTAAAATATTCAAAACACAGCTGAGGCTAACTATAGCTACATAAATATACACTTGACGTGTAAGTTAAGAGTTGAATTCAGGTTTGTTGGCATCCTAACGGATTAATAAAATAAAGCCCAATTTACAGAAAAACATTACACAAAGTGCTAACACCTTGGTTAAAATGAAAAGATTCTCTCAGCACACTCACATTCTCTAATCAAAGAGATCATGTATTATTTGACACAACAGAAAACGCCACAAAAGAAGTAACTACTTTTTAACACTTAATTACGAAATTCTTATAAACATACTAAAAGAGGATCTGGGTTTATACTGGAAACTCTCTATAAAATTATTCTTTTAGTTCACATCATGGGAATATTATATAGGAAGCCAAAGCATAATAAGGTTATTTTAATCCTAAAGAAACTTGGCTAAGTTGAATTCTACTTAACAGAAAATAAGGGTTACAGTGAAGTTCTACAGATTCTCTCAGGAACAAACCATTGTCAGGATGAGCCAAACCATTACAGTTTAGAAAACCTTTTTTAATATTACAGGCTAGGAGCTCCTGGAGGGACGGCAAGCACTATTTTATTGTCTAGCACCTCACAGGCCTTACACCGACAATCTGACTGAACAATTTTACTGCTCTTCATAACATCCCTTTAAGATCAGAACCACCATTACATTGCACAAAGAGACAGATTTAAGAAGTTAAATGACTTTCCTATAATCACACAACTATATCGACAGAAGATGGATCTAGAACCCAGGCTTATCATATCCAGATCTTTAACTAGGCCAAACTACTCAACCAAAAATCCTTACAGTTTAAATAATTCCATTTTACTCTGTTCCTTACCTAGCTGCCCTGTCTCACAGCCAAACTATATGTTTCCAATGAAACTAAAAATGTTAAACATATAATTATTAAACACAAAAAGCTTAAAAATCATCTTGTACATTACTATAAAATGTATGTTATTTTGTTAACATGTAACAGGTTTATTATTGGTTATTTAAATAAATTTCCCACTGTTGGTGGGAATGTAAATTGCTACAGACATTATGGAAAACAGTGTGACGGTTCCTTAAAATTAAAAATAGAACTATCATATGATCCAGCAATCACACTTCTGGGTATACAACCAAAGAAAGTAAAATCAGGACCTCAAAGAGGTCCCCATGTTCATTACAGCATTATCACAGTAGCCAAGATAAGGAAACAACCTAAATGTTCATCAACAAATGGATGGATAAAGTGGTGCGTGCTGCCAGTGTGACAACACGGGTGAACCTGGAGGGCATTACCCTAAGTGAAATGCATCAAACATAGAAAAACAAATACTGCGTGATCTCACTTATATACAGAAACTAAAACAGTCAAACTTAATAGAAGCCGAGTGTAGAATGGTGGCTCCAAGGGGCTGGGGATAGACGAAAATTGGAAGATGCTGGTCAACTAAAAATGTTTTAAGGTCACATACTGCACACTTAACCTCCATTAAGAAATTCTGATTCCAGTATATTTTCATCATTTATGAGTTAGTTCTGAGTATTAATATCGTAGTAACCATACCATAAATCTAAAAAAAATTTTGAAATTTAAATTTCCAGAGGTGAACATTTCAGGGACATCTACAGCTTAAAAAGTACTGTTCATCATGCTGCTCCATTCATTCTAATTTATTTCCCAAAAAAGTACATAAAAGTAAATGGCCACCATGTGGGTTCATTATTTTAGGTACACAAGAAAACTCATTCATGTTATTTGTATACATTTTTCTTACTGTCTCCCCTAATGTAAAACCCAAGCTCAAGAAGCTTCTCCTAGTAGCCACTAAATGTTTGGCAGCCAGACCACATAGAGGAGTAACCAAATTCAAGCTAGATTAGCAATATAGGTAATGCATTTCTTACTCATGAAGTAATGAATCCACCTGTTTCTTTTTCTGATGCTATAACTTTTTACTCAGATCCAAATATACACAAAATGGAAAAGATCTTTAGCTACGCTGTTTAAACATGTCTAATTCTGATATAAAAAGTTAGGAAAGTCATAGTAAAGGCAAAATGAAAAGATCTATTAGACCAGAAGAATAATACCATTGTTACTTGGGCAAAAGCAAGATCTACATTTCAACTCTGTGAAATGTACAGATCTACATTTCAACTAACCTCAGTTTAATTCACTCTGAATTTATCTTAAAATGACAAGTGGCAACCAAAAGCAATATAAACATGACTCAAGGTCATAAATAAATTCTGCAAACAGAACAGAAAGTAAAAATTGACTGAATGTGTACAGTAAAGCTTCATAGAGATTTCCAAATGTATCTCTCTTAATAGGCTCATAGATTCAAAAATCTCTCTAAGATTGAAAAAACAGCAGCACGACCTAAGCAGTAGAAGATGTAATTTAAAACCCTTCACAAATGTCTTTCTGATAATTTGTCAAAATTTCTTAACACTTTAAAAGAAAGGAAGATTGACCTAACTTAATGAAAGTAACATCACATGTCAGTTATTTTATAATTTGGTCATTGTATTCTTGGAGAATTATAATTTCAAAGTTTTCCTCAGAACCATGAATTATATACAAAACTATTTTTATATATAATTGCTTTATCAAAGGGTACTTTAATAACTTGGTTAACCCTGCATGTATTTTTTTCAGATTTTTTTTTTATGTACACACACACAAAAAAAAGACGATTGCTGTTCTTAGAAGCTTACAGAGAAAGACAAGTTAAAAACTAATTAGACTGGGAGATGGGGATTGACATATATACACTAATATGTATAAAATAGATAACTAATAACCTGCTGTATAAAAAATAAAACTAAAAAAAGAAAAGAACTAAAAAACAATTTTTTTAATGAAAAATAGACAAATCGAAATTCAAAAGTCCACCCCCCCCAAAAAAAGAGGCATAGATAAGATACTGGAAACACAAAACTGATCATTCAACCAATATTTATGAACCATGTACTCTATCACAAATGCTGTACTAAGTACTAAGAATACAGCAGTAAACAAGAAAAGGTATCTCTGCTCTCAGTGGCTAAGGCACAGTCTCTGAACAAGTAAATTTAAGAATTTAAGCATAGTAAGTATTACAGAAAGGGAGGTAAAGAAAACCACAGAGGTGGTTTTCAAGGAAAACTTAAAAGGAGTTGTTGATATCTGAATTGGGTCTTAAAGACTGAGAAGCATTTTAATAAGCAGAGGAAGACCAAGAAGCTACTGGGTCTACAAATACAAAGTAGTTACACTGGAGTGGAGGGGAAAGAAACCAAACCGAACAGGATGAGATGGTAATATAAGGAAGTAGAACCAACAAACACACTACCATCAAAAATTAGAAGGGTAAAGAGGACAGAAGAGTTTGTTGCTTATATGGTTTAAAACTCAATGAAAGGGAAAGTGAAAGCCTAATAAAGAGTAAGCAAGAGTTCTGTCCCTTTCTACAGCAAATCCTTTATCTGAACAATATGGGGCACAGATAACCAAACCATGGAAGACTTCCCTAATCCAGAGGCAGAGCTATTCAAACTGCACAAACCATCTACTTAAAACCATACAACAGAAATAAGTTCATGGAACTATACCCATTTCAGTCTAAGATTGAGTAAAACTCATTGCTTGAAAAGTAAGAAAAATGAATCAGAATTTTAAGCCCACAATGAATAGTTCTACCATAAAATGTATCACTAATTTAGGCCTTAACCTTAAGACTATAACAATATAACCAAAATCTCATCATTCCTCAGAACTTTCAAAGAAAAACCAACACTATGTAAACATTTGATCAGTTAAGGTAAAGCATACTACCTGTCTCATAGGCAATAACTAGGATAACTCAGAAAAGGCTTTCATAAGGGACATAATACTCCCTCCTTATAACATCCCTGTTCACTGGGAACCACACTACTCAGTAGAGGATCAAAACATGGTCTTATCATCCCAAAGATTTCTCCGAACTGTTACGCAGCTTTTGTGAAGCCTGACTTCTATTCTTGATGAGCTGTCTAAGCCAATATAGCCATGGTCCATATTGGACTTACACTGATGAAAAAATTTATATTCAATTTTATACTCAAATTTTAGTTACCAATGATGTAGATAATCAGGGTATCTTTTACTTTTTTTTTACAGATAATCACTGTACCTTTTACTTTTTGAAATTAAAAGCTGTGAATATGAGATCCTTTGCCATGTGTGAATTTTCTTATTCGGGGTAAAAAAATTAAATATCCGTAAATCCCAGGATGTCTTCCCTGTGCTGCCCAATATGTCTGTAGGCCTTCTCATACAACCATGATTTAGTGTGATGTGTCAAACTACGAACTATGAATGTGGACAAGGAGCGTGAGAATACTCTGCTGTACATCTGTACTGACATGGAATCCTGTTCATGAGTTACTGTTAAGTGGAAAAAGCAGTTATAGCAAAATAACTGTGATTTCATTTGTAAAAAAAATATGTGTAAACATCTGCATTCACATGTGCTTAGAAAATGGGAGGATGCAAACTGCAAGATTAATAGCAGCTATTAGTGGAAAGAAAGATGAAGAGTTGAAAAGCGTGAAGATGGTAAAAGAAAGGACTTTGCACCCCAAATACACACAAATAATGATGGTTAGTGACTGTGAATAAATTCTGTACCAAAAAAACCCCACTTAAAAAAAAAAAAAAGTAACCAAGACAAGTTACTTATTGCAGTCTGAGAAAAAAATTACCTAATTTCAAGTATTTTGAGAACTCTCTAAGGCACATTTGCCCTCCAATAATAAAGACAAGTGTTAGCAGTAATGCTCATAAAATTACTAGCACAACTCTGGTCCTTCTTAGTCACCACTGTTATATTAAAGATATCTGTACTTCCCTAGTTTATACTTATCCCCTTCCACATTACATAATAGTAAATCTTAACATTCCCAACCATCATTATTATTTATTGAGCACCTACCGTATGTAAAGCACAGTGCTGCAGGATACAAAGATACTACCTGCCTTCAGGCCTTACAAACAATCTGAAGAGAGAAGACACTTTTATGCTAATTTATAGATAGATCTACATTTAAAAAGTGGTTGTCTTTCCCCCCCTCCAGCCTTATTATTTAATGCTGAGATTTTTTTCAAATGTGAAATGTTCTTCATATGGGCTGACAGTGGCCCACAGGGAAAAAAAAAAAAAATTATTTAGAGAGAAACCAAGGCCAATACACAAGTAAATTACAATAAGGTTTATAATAAGAGCTACCTTAAATGATTTAACTGATAACAAATCAGAGTTCTGAATACCAGTTATTTACTAAAAATATCTAAAATTTTACCTTTACATTCTGACACAAATTTTAGCTCCCATTATCATCTTAAAATTTGTTCTAGGTCAAAGTTCATGTGTTTTTCAACGGAATGTAATTTTCAGCACAAGTTACATTTGTATAATAATAGCTTGCAATGAAATCTGCAGTACAATTTATTATGGGCTATTTATAAAAATACCCAGTAGAATACAGCCCAGGATAAAAGGCCTTAAACATTTAGGAAGACTTACCTCATCACAGTCTCCTTCAACCATAGCATATATAGCTTTCTTAACCAAGTTAGTACCTAGAATACAGAGCTGAGTATTAATGAAGTAAAAAACGTAATTAATTTCTTAAAGATACCTAAATTATAATATTCATAAGAAGCAAAGAAATGTCAAATGCTGGGTTCTACCCTGAATGAGATACACAGATTATCTCAAATTAAGTGGGGAAAAAAATTTAGACTTAAAACTGAGAACCCAATAGGACCTGCGCATAGCAATACAAGTTTCCTCTTGAAAGACCTATCTCCTGATAGATATCCTTTTCTCAGGTGTAAATGCTGTTTAATTCCAAGAAAAAAGGTAAGATATGGCCAGAGCAACCCAGGAACTTCTTCAGCTGGTAAGAACTCACTCCATTACCTTTGAGCCAATCTTGCCAAAGATCACACCAGAATTGCTGTGACCCAGAGTGGGCCCAAGACACTGTGTTAGTTTCCACAAACCTTATAGTAAGCCTGGGCACACCAAATGACGTCAGTGGTGTGTCTGTATCCTAGTTTAGGGTCAGATATACTTAGCACATTAAAGGGAAAACAAATGCTAAATCTGATCTTAAGAGAAGAAAGCCAAATTTTCTCTCTCAATTTTCAAACCATGAATACTAGCAAGCGCACGTTACATGGGCCATACAAAATATGTCTGAGGGCCAGGATGCAATCTTCAAGGCACTGGTTTCTGCCCTCTGAAGTAGCCAGGCAATTTGCCTATCATTTTCCATGAGTCCTTACCAGCTCTTTTTAATACATCAAAGACTCAAACTTGGCTTGTATAACAAGCCCAATTCATTAAACATCTTAGTGGCAAACTGTAACACTATAAGAAAAGTTGGCTGAACCTAATGTACTAAGTAAACCTATTCATAATGACTTCTCATGATGTCTCAGATTGTGTGAAGCAGTCTTAAACTGGACACTCATAGTTTAAAAAGAAAAAACTACAAGTGACAAAACTGCTAGTAATTAAATACTGGTACAGGCATCAAACTCTTTTTTCATGAATACTTACTTAGCTTCAGTACCTCTCAGAATGTGCCATGCTCAGACAAGTGCTTATCTACCTGATCCTCCATCTTGAACAAAGAGCCAGTAGGTCTTAGACACTATGACAGCTGTTCTTAACAGGCTTACATCACAGCCACCTTCAGCCCTACTTCTAACAGGACAAATAAGATTCTCAAGGGGAGGGGCTTAAGCATTTGTTTTTAAACCACCCAGATGATTCTAATGACCATTATAAACCATGAGTATAAGATTAACTGCAAAGGCCAGGAAAGGTAGCCCAGGAAAGAGATGAGTTTGGGAATAGTAGTAAGAAACAATTCTCCTTTTTCCTGGTCCTTCCCGAATTGCTAATATAATGTTTGATGACTAGTACTAAATAATGGTAACAATTTCTCCATAATTTTGCCTTGATTGAGGACCATTTAACCCAAGTACACACAGCTGCTTGAGTGCTGTGATCAAGCACCCTAATAATGCTATTAAAAACTGCAGAACTTAGTATAATGCAAAGCAGTTTGGATATGATCAAAAAAATGTCTGGAGATGAAAACTGATCACCTTCTAATTGTTAGAAAGATAATCTCTCAAATAATTAAACAGTAATAAAGGAAACAATTCATTTTTAAAACATTTTGAAAATATTTTGAAATAAAAGCAATCAATTTTCTTCCCTCAGCTTCATGCTCATTTCTACATACTATTTACATTTAAGTCTTCTGCTTCAAAAAAAAAAAATGAAAATATCTTAGGCATTTTTTTGTGACATAATATTTTTCTTACCAATGCCATTTCTCCTGTATTTGGAATCCACGGCTAACATGGCTATATAACCTCTGCGGAACATCTTTTTGTGCATATCCAACTTGCAAACGATGGCACCTACACACTCCTCCCCTACCATGGCCTTAAAAATAAACAAACAGTTACAAAGAATACATTGCCATCAGGTATTGCATAATTACCCACAGAAACAGCAGCCAACCATTGGTCAGTGTTTCTGAGGGAGGAAGAAATAATGAGAATTCTAGCAAGAGAGCAGTCACAGAAGTGTCAGAAATCTAAATCCCAGAACTCCTTCAAATGTTCTAGTTTTAAAATCTTTCAACATTCTTTAGGACATGAATTTCTTAGGCTCATTATTAAAGCCTAGGGGGAAAAAAAAAGCAAATTTCCACATGTTAACATTCAAGTACTTTATGAGGTGCTTACAATTAGTTGCAATAAAGAGCTACATGTTTAAGATCTAGGAAAGGGGAAACATGTGAAAATAATTTTTTAAGAAAGTCTTTTCATTAGATATCACAAAATATTGTGAAACTTATCAACAGAGTACTATAAATTTATATTTAATTATAATAAAGTTTTAGTGAAAGACAGATATAAGACATAATATTTACACCTGAATAATAGTTAGATTTTGATCAGGGAAAAAAAATCTAAAAGAAAAAGGAGGTATTCCTTAGATCCTACCCAAGGGGTTTTTGTTATTGAAGGACTACAAAAACTAGATATACGATGGTCTCATTTTTAGGGCTCTACTGACAGTGTGAGTCATTGCCATAAAGCTCACAGAATATCTAGATCTCAAAATCAAAGCTTCATATTAAAGCAAAAGCTGTAATTTTTACAGAGCTTTCTATTTTAATAAAAATGTACAGCCTTCCACACAAAGATTACTTACTAAATAAAAGCTAATCAGCCTCCATTTTCATTAAAATTTCCAGTATCACCATTGAAAATATGTTTTTCAAAAATTCCATCACCAACAAAAAGTTCTAGTAAATATTGTACTCTGGTAAATATAAAGGGCAATAGTTCCAATTGTTTAATAATGTGTCAGACAGAAATACTTGTTTGCTGTAAAGAGCCCTCATAAAAAAAATATGAAAGCTTCAAATCATCTCTTAATAAAATTAACTTTTCAGAAACTATTTCAACAACAAAAACCAGGAATGGGTTAAAAAAAAATCAATAAGCAAAGCCCAATTTACACTTAATACCTCTCTTATCTTGAATCTGTTATGACTTTTTTTAGTTCATCATTCTGTAAATTGATTAAAAAGCTTTTTTCAACTGTGGAGAAATCTTTAGGCAAGATAATTCTAATCCATTTCACGCAAGCCTAAACTAGGTCAGGAGGGATATTAATTTTATTTACTTATTTTAATTGAAGTATAGTTGATTTACTTTGAAGGGATATTAAATTCAACAATCCACACTAATTCATTTCTGTTTTATCAACACATTCCAAAATTATTTGGGGTCAATAAACCTCTAAAATTGTTATTTCCATTTTCATTCATGATAAATCAATCTGGTTCTTTCAAAATTCTTTTGAAAAGTATAATTTCTTTCTGTATTAAGTCCTGAAACATATACAAAAGTTGCCTGGTTGAACAGCATTTTCTGATTTGAACATAACTTATTTCAAATAGATGTGTGTGGTTGTGTGTGTGTGTGCATATATCAGAGATGAGAGGTACATTAAAAAATTGTTGACCTGACCTCATAAGCTAGGAGAAATGGAAATCTATACCAATCTATGATACAAAATTATAGGACAGCTACATTTCACAGTTAATAAACCATCCAAAAGGGGAAAAAATTAAAACCACTAGACACAATATAACTGGACAATACTTTCAAACTGGATAGGCATTTCAAACAAATCTTCTTTGTCCTCGGACAAGAAAGTAATAAGCAAACAAAGTATTATATTAGTTCACTTAGACTAGATTGAGTTCTTACTAATCAAGAATCTATAGGAACAAAAATCAAGTTGTACACATCATTTAAAAATAAAAGCCCAATATATGATTCACTGTTATTAGTAAGATGTTTAGTGAGGAAGGCCAATTCTGTATTTTTTCTGTAAATTGCTGATGAATATACACTTACAAGAATCACTGAACTGCATGTTAAGTTTTTACAAATAAAAGCTTCTGCACATAAATTTGGAACTCATGCTATTAAAATGTGTTCTTTTTTTCAAGGATGGGAACTGAAAAATTCCAGGCAAGATTAAAATTTAACTCTACAAGGCCAAATGCTTGTCAATCTATAAAACTTGAAAAATACAAGCTGTGTGAAATACAGATTCCCAAATTCCAGAATATCACAAATAGGAAAACAGAGGAATCTGGAAATTTAAATTTAGAACAAATAACAGAAGTACTATAGTATATCACTGGTAATAAGTTTAAGAAGTTCAAAAAGGCACCAACAACTGAAAATACCATGAACTCAAAAGAGACAAATTATTTAAGTACAGAGTAAATGACAGTGCCTCCCATTTGTACAGTACCATACTTTCACATCTGTTACAATTATTAGGAAGAATCATTAGAAACTGTCACTTTTGTTAGTCAAATATGGTCAAGTATTGGCGATTTTCTAAGGTCCAACCACATATATTCCATTTGATCCACTGCAGGTTACTCATGGAAACCAGGAACATTCTGAAGATTTCTAGTCTCTTAGTATTGTTGTCTGCAAGGACAACTATTACTTGGTGAAGCATAACTTGGTGACACAAGGATCTTGGCTGAATGACTCAAGGGTATGTCATTTTTCAGCTTCTTAGTTGTTTCCATAATGACAGGCCAGGAGACCTGGGTTCTAGCTTTACATCTCTGGACCCTAAATATCTGGAGATGCGAACATTTTAAGTCACTCTGGTCTTTAATTTTTTGTCATTAAAAAAAAAAATTAAGCTGAACTAGATTATCTCTAGGATCCTTTATAGTTCTAAAATAATATGAATTGAAATAAACATACACTTATATTTGTTTTAAGTTAGTTCTCATGAGAAATTCAAATTTTTTAAACGCCAATATAAAGGCCCCAGTTCCAAATGGCCTCTGATTGTTAACTATTGTTTTATGTTCAATACGTCTAGATCCATACTTGCATTAGTAAACCTTACAGGTCAACCACTTGCATATTATCACAATTTCTAGATATTGAGAGTTTAATGTTAAACAAACTGGCTATTAAGGGTTAAAGTTCAAATTAGCTGTTGAATTGGGAGGAGTCTATGTAAAATCAAAGTAAAGTTTACTAATATTCAGTTTATCAGAGTTTAAAATGGCAGACAAGTTGAGAGAGGTCTAGGTAATACCAGAACTCAAAAGCTGACTAATCATCACACATACACAACTATTTTCTGGAATTAACAGAAATACATACACTATTTCAATTTAAACTGTAACTAAATTGTATGCTTTTGTGAATTAACTTACAATTAAATCAATCTACAATCTTCAGCATTTATAATAGCATTTGATATGACATTTATAATAATGCTATGAAAACCATCTTCCCATATTCATTTGACACAGACGTTTCTTAGAACTTCTATTTTGATGCAATGGTTAGAATCCTGTAAGAGCAGTTTTGTAGAATATAAAATAGGTCCCAGTTTAAACAAACATACTAAACTGAAGTTTAGCAAAGTGAACGCAGAAAATAGCACAGCTACCATTATCAACAATACTGAGGTTATATTTTCAGATCACTACCAAGCTATAGAATCAAAAAGACAGATTTCTAAAGTATTGTCAAAGCATCTTACAGGGAATTAGTAAATGCAATTAAGTCAATTCTAAAACAGCAAATAATGGTAGTGGCTTTTCCCTTCACATGTCATAAAGCACTCCTTAAAAGCATGTTGTCTTTCTTCAATAAAATTCAATGGAAACAACATGCTTGTGAGTACATGATATAAAGCACATACCTGCCATCAATATTTAAGTGAAAGGTTTCATACAGACTGAAATTGGTCAATATTATTGGGAAACTATTGGTACTACCAGTACTACGTAAGTCAAAAAAAAAAAATTCAGCTTGTTTGGTTAAGCCAAGTCTTTTTTACTCATATATTAAGCAAAAAATTTCTGTCAACTACATTACACACAAGCCAGCAATAGTACTAGAACTTAAGCATATCTATGACCAGCTTCTTTTAAAAAAAGAAAAAAAAATTAGATTAGTTAACAATTTCACACTTAGTTTCCTACACTCCCAAAAAGGGTATTTTGTTCAAGTTTCTGGAGTCTTTCAGCCACCAGAAGTGTTAGTAGCACCTTCTGCAACCGTGCACCAGAAAGCAGGCTGGCTACAACTGCTAACTGCCCTGCTGAAGTAAAAGGAAACAATCTCCATAATTATGGAATACGCTTCTAAGATTTAATTCTCCAGTGTGGCCACAGCAAGTTTACTGACAATCATGTTCACCAAAACATGTTTATGCATACACTCTTCCCTGATTATGGCTGTAATTGAGAGATTAATAAGGCCTGTATCCGAACAGAACCATGTTCAAATTAAATGACTGCCAAGTGCTTTGAGGATGAGGGAGGATAATTAAAGACGGTTAAACATGATTATAAGCTAATGTAAACAGGATACAAGACCCCCAACATGCATCACACAGGCTTATTGCATTTACATCAGTATCAAGTTAACCCGGATCATGAACCCTTACCTCCAAAGCAGTTTCATTAAATAATTAGGAGTGCATACACGCACTTTACATCACGTAACATACTATGAAATGCAGGATACATCCACTGCCACTCCTGCCCTCACACTCCCTGCCCCGCACGGCCTGGATCTCTCTGCTGGGTTCACTCTATTTTCGTTCCACCCACTTACCAAGAAGCACAGCTGTGGCCAGTTGTGGATAAAATATCTATAGGTATAAATGGAGTAGGGTTCAGACAGATCTTTGGTGATCAGTCTCATGATATCGGGCATTTGCAGCTCGGATTCATATCGGACATAACGTATAGTCCGATCCTCCCCAGGCTCAACCTCCCGGCCTGAAGGGCTTCTCAAACTGCAGCCGGCGGTCAGGGATGAAGACAGCAGCCGCACCTGCTCGTCTTCCTCCTCCTCCTGCTCCGGGCCCTCCGCCAGTCCATTGCGGGCCGCCGCGGGATCGCTCGCCGCCGCTGCCTCTGCGGGGCTGGGGAGCGCAGTTCTTGCATTATTGGGAAGGCAAGGAGGGGGGCTCTCGCCCGAGTGTACCCCGGCTCCTTTTGTTGCAGTCGCTCTGGGGCCCCCGGCGGGGGTGGCCGTGACCGTGGCCGCCTCGGCCGCGCTCAAAACCTTGCTCTTGAGGGAGGCGGCCGTCCGGAGGTGCCGCAGTTCGGGGTTGATCAATCCGTTGAGCTGCAGCTGCTCCTGCGGCGGCTGGGGGCAGCGGAGGCACGGATGCCCCTTGGCCGCCGCCGTCGCCTCGCCGCCCGCCAGGCTCCCGCCGCCGCCGCCGCCGGCTTCGTGCTCTTCGTCGTCCTCCTCGTCCTCGCTGCAGCAGGCGAGGGCGGCCCCCGCCGGGAAGGGACAGCGGGGCTCGGCCGCCGCCGAGGCCGGAGGTGCTGGTGGTGGGAGGAGGCTGCTAGGCCCAGGCGGTACCTCCGCCATCCTAGAGGAGACACAGACCGAGAGGGGAAGCCATGAGACGCGGCGGACAAGCGCGGAGTAGAGGGGGCGGGGGGCGGGGGGCGGCCTGGGTTGGGGGGGAAACAAAGGCAGAAACCGTCCCTCACAGAGCTGGCGCCCCAATTCCGCGGGCCCCCCCCAACTCTTCAGCGCCGCCCAGCTGCTCAGCCGGCCACCGTCCCCGTCCGCCCGCGCCCATCCGCCAGCCCTGTCACCCGCGGCCCCTCCCCGTCCCCACCGCAGGCTCACCCCGCACAGGTCCCCGCCGCCACTGCCGCCACTCCTCTTCCTCCTCGGCCGCCGCCGCCTCCCGCACCGCCGCGGCTGCCTCCACCGCCGCCAAGCCTCACACTCAGCCGCCGTCGCCGTAAAGCGCCTCGGCTGTTACCCCGGGTAAAGTTTCCTGGGCCTGGCTTTACGACACTTCCCTGCCTGCCGGCTGCCGGGGCCGAGGGAAAGGGGCGTGGAGGGAGGTGACCTGTGGAGGGGCGGGGACGAAGGTGGCTCCTACGGGCCCCGGGGGAGACCGCGTGCTAATGGGTGGGGCTGTAGGGCGGGGAAGTTGCAGAGGGCTTTGGAGTCACCAGCTCCCAACCCACTGTCCTCGGCCTTGGGGCTCAACCGCGGATCTTGCAACGCGAGGCCCGGGAAGGATGGGCGGGACAGGCGCTCCCACGGTGCTGTCGCGAAGCCCGCCCGCTCCGGGCCTGCTGCCCCGGCCTTGGACAAGTCTCCTAAAAATGCTTTTCCTCGGCTGTACAACGTTTAACCTTACCTCTGACCGGGGGCGGGGGGAGGGCTACCCGCGTCCCTTAAAAATGGAGCAAATCTGGAGAGAAAAATCCCTGAAAAGGAGAGGAAGTTAAAAACTTTGAACTGTGAAAAATATGGGAATGACTGATGAAACCTGGTCGTTTGCAATGTGAATTAGGTTTAGTCTTTGCCGCTTCGAAGCAAGAGAAAGTGGACAGGTAGTCCTCTTCCTCTCTCCTTATCCCCTTCACCCCGCCCAGGAAAACTGGAAGTAAATGGGATTAACAGGTGCGGGGGCAGCTGCAAACACGCCTGGGGAAGAGTTAGAGATGTTGAAAGAGAGTGACAATGGCTAAGAAGCACATTCCTAAACCTGTGACCCGAATTGTGACAGGGTGAGAAGCACCAGTCAAGAGGTGTCCTGAACCTGCTCCCAGCCTTCTCTTAACAAGTGGTCCCCCTGCGCGGATGCAGAGGGAAGAGAACTGCCGCACGCGCCTGAGCGGGAGGTTCCGCTCTTTCCGCTCTGGTCCACAGCCACGATTTTCATAAGAGAAACACAGGTAGTGTTAACTCACCAGCACACTGAGGAAGTTAAGTTTTTTAAACTGAATGTAGAACCGGGCAGGTATGCAGCAGATGAATGTTTTCAGGGATATAATTCTCTGACTGCAATTTTTGCCGTAATCTAAAGTAAAAAGAATGGATAGCCGTTAAGGTCCTTGTCACCAAAGATGTTAAGCAAGTACTATCACCTTCTATCTAGAAGGTCAACCTATAGTGATAAAAATAATATAATGTGTTACTATGTGCCAGGCACTGTCCTAAATATCTTACATGTATTTATTAACTCATTTATAGGTTTTTATAGAAATACATTTGTGCACAAATAGACATGTAGAAGCTTATTTATTTCAGCCTTTTCTATAGTAGGAATAAATAATTCCAGACCACCTAAGTATCTATCAATACAGGAATGATCTTATGATACATAAATACTATAGAATATTACTGTTAATTATGTAATTGTTTAAAAGATTGAAACAGACATATATTGGCACTCTTCCCGCTACTATAGCTGCATTGCAGATTACCCCACAGCATGTGGTATAAAACAACTACTTATGCTCACAGATTCTTGTGGGTCAAGAATTCATACAGAGCACAACAGGGATGACTATCTCTATTCCATCGTGCATAGGGCTTCAGGTGGAAGACTGGAGGCTGAGGACTGGCATCATCTAAAAACTTTTCACTCTCCTGTTGATGGTTGTTGCTGGCTGGAGACCGCAGTTTGGGAGACCGCAGTTTGATCTCATGTAGACCATGTTGTCTTTTAGTATGGGCTAGTTTGGGCTTCGTCACAGCTTAGTGGCTGGGTTCCAAGGGCAGGTGTGCTAACAGAGAGAGAGAGCCAGGTAAAAGCATATTGCCTTTTATCACTGAGCCTTAGAAATTATGCAGTGTCATTTCTGCTGCACTCTATTTGTCCAGGTTCCAGAGGAGGGAAAATAGACCCTATCTCTTGATTGGGGAGACGCAAAGTTCTTAAAGAGCATGTGGGACCAGAAGTATTGGCTGTGGCATCTTTGGAAATTACAAGTTGCCACAGCTGCTTACATGGAAAGACCTCCTAAATACCTTAAGGGTAAATAAATGAGATGTATAATAAGTACAATGTGATCCCATTTATGGTTTTTAAAAAGTACAAAACAAAGCTATATTTCCAAGTGTACATACAATGTTTAAAGATATGTCTGTTTCAAACCACAATTAAATATTTGTGTAGTTTTATTTTACATGCCATGTGGTTCTTATTCCTACTAATCCTATCTGTTATACATAAAGCCATGAATATGAGTGTCCTTAGCTTTGTTTTATCCTAAATGAAAGAAAAGGCATGTATCAAATTTGAGGGCTATAGAATTTAATCAAAGTATGAATATTAGTATATTGTTTTACCACCTGTAATCCTGGAACACTATGAGATTCCCAGGTAAAGTGTTTTAGTTAACAATTTGATTCTTCCCCTTGAACTTGTGGTGGGGAGGGGTGAGTGCTGACAGTCTGCTCTTTGACCCTCTTTCCCTTTGAGAACAGTGGTTGGCAATCCCCATTGTAGGCACAGATTTTGCTTGTAGAACTGAGGCCCCAG
The DNA here is from genome assembly GCF_003676395.1 of Aethalodelphis obliquidens. Taxonomy (NCBI): domain Eukaryota; kingdom Metazoa; phylum Chordata; class Mammalia; order Artiodactyla; family Delphinidae; genus Aethalodelphis; species Aethalodelphis obliquidens. Next base: position 31,381,391 of record NW_020837954.1, on the reverse strand, counting down.
GAGAGTATGAGGAACCGGAGAGCGCTATGGTCAAATGGTTCCCATTTCTAGTACTTTCAACCTCATTCTAATTTTCATAACCTGCCCAAAGACATGGACAGGCTGATTCACAAATCTCCAACTGGACTGGGGAGAATTAGGTATTCCTACCTACATATTAAAGCTATCGAAAACTCTCGGTTTTCAATTTAGCTATGCTCCCAGCACAGCACTCTAGAATTATCTTACCTGTCTTCCAGGCTTGCTTCATCCAGCAGCAGCTATCCTTGACCACTACAGTGCTTGCTTCACACTCCTTCTCAGCAGATGATTCTGCCACCGTTTCACTAAGAAAAATGAAGTATTCCATAGGTGCACTCCCTCAATGTTCTCCCCTCCTATAAATGCATCTATATCTGAACTTACTCTTAACCTCCTTCCCCCTAGTCTTAGTGGGAGGGAGACGGCCAGTTCTTCAAGACTAATGCCTCCCTCCACCTGTGAGCTTGATGCCATCTCTTTCAGTCTTCTTTGGGACTTGTCCCATCATTGTTTCTCTCTCCTGAATTGTCAGTGGTACCTTTGCTAGCTACTGCCTCAAAGTTTATAAATGTGCTCCATCTGGAGACCTGCTACCATGGTTTCTTCCTCTTCTTTCCATCACAGTGAAACTGCTAGTCTGCAATAGATATGTAGCCACTCACTGTCTCCACTCAGGTGCAAGTTTGCTCTTCAGCCAATTGGTTGGCTTCCACCTCAGCCCTTCCACTAACACCTTTCTGGCAAAAGTCATGCTTTATGGGAATTCCCAGGCGGTCCAGTGGTTAGGACTCCACCCTTCCACTGCAGGGGGCATGGGTTCCATCCCTTGTCGGGGAACTTAGATCCTGCAAGCCGCAGAGGTTGGCCAAAAAAAAAAAGAAAAAAAAAGTCACCCGTTATAAAGGCTAGACCCAATAAACTCTTTTCCACTCTCGTGTCACTTTATTCTTCCATGGCATTTGATCCTGCTGTGCTCTACTGAAAACTCTTTGCTTGGCTTCTGTCATACCACTATCTTTTGCCCTCCTTCTCTGAACATTCCTTCTCTGTTTTTCTTGATAATAGTGGTCTACAATCATAATAGTAGTAGCTAGCGTTTATGTGGGCCTACCCCATACCAAGTATGTTATAAGCAGTAGCCCATTCAGTTCTCACAATAACCCTATGAAGTATGCAGTATGAATTGGTGGTTAGAAGCCAAACCAGAATTGAGTTGCCAGCCTATTTCTGTGTCAATTACTGGAAAGGGGCTGGGCTTACTTTTATATCAATTAGGTCTATTTGAGGCTGAGAGTAAGATGAGCTTCTTCTGATTATGGCTTGGAGGGTAGGAGGGAGGCATAAAGAAATGTCTATAATAAAAGTGGCTTCAAATCCTGGCTCTGCCACTTACTAGCTATGTGGTCTTGGACAGCTTAATGTTTCTGGACTTCAGATTCCTCTTATTGAACGTGGGTAATATATTACATGCCTCATAGAATTTTGGAAGTGTTAAATGAATTAATATACGTAAAGTGTTTTAGACTAGTACAAAGCACATAGTAAGGCCTCAGTAACTTTTAGCCTGTCTCCCATCCCACCCTCCATCCTCAGCACTTCTGCCACTCCTGTCCTCATAAAATGCAAACTGATTATGTCAGTCTCCTGTTTAAATCTCTTCAGTGGCTCCCCATTGCCAAATAATCAAATCTAAACTTTGGTTGGGGTACTTTGGCCACAGATAACAGAAAAAACAACTCAATCTAGTTTTTAAATAAGTGAGTGAATTAGATCATGTGAAAGAGATCAGAAGCAGGGTGAAGTTCAGGGTTAGTTGGTTCAATGATATTATTGAGAATCCAGGTTTTTTCCTCTCTTCTGCCATTCATAGAGTCAGCTCCATCCTAAAGCTGGTTTAGAACAGACACGTTGCTCATTACAGGGACTGAGTCTGTGAAACTAGTCCAGGAAAGTTAAATTGTTTTGTTTGAATATTGCATTAAAACACAAACTATGTGAAATTAAATGCTTGTTTTATTTTTTTCTGAATGAGGAAGTATAGAAACGATCAAGACATTGAAAATCTAGACTTAGCACGATATGAATGTAATGCTAAGAATAGTGCCTCAGGACTCACTGGGGTGGGTAAGTCTCTAGTCCTAATATATTTTGATTTGTTACTCCTTTTAATATGTGTACAAAACTGTAAAACCTAAAATGCAACCACAGTGAGGAAATAAAAAGAATATGGTGACCAAGATATTCGTAATGTTATATTTATACACTGTAATGGAAGTCTCCAAGTAATCTCACAGCTGCTTTTCAGAGTTCCCATAGGACAAACCTTTGAAGTTCAGGGAGTGGCTAATGGTCCCTTTGATCTCCTTAGTCTTTTTGCACTTCAGGGAGCTTTGGAGGAGGACAGTTTTGCTTATCACTGGGCCTATTGTTCAAGCAAAAGAAAAAGCAACTTCCTAGATCTATTGAGATAGGTGGTGCAGGTGAGGGACTTTCCCAGACTAGCTGTCTGAACTGCTGCTTATGGCCTGACTATTTCAAGAGGTAATTCTGCCCAAGTTAGCCTCTCCCCTAATCCACTTCGAGTAACTATACAGTTAGTTAACTGCCTCTAACCTCTCCTTTAGTCTTGTTTTAAAATGTCATTTTATTTGTGCTTGGCATAATAATATGTGCGTTAATTTACTTTCTAAGCCATTTCGCAGACTATTCTTTTTTTTTTTTGCCACGCTGCGCAGCGTGTGGGATCTTAGTTCCCCAACCAGGGATCAAACCTGTGCCCCCTGCAGTGGAAGCCCGGAGTCTTAACCACTGGACCACCAGGGAAGTCCACAAAATATTCTTTAATAAAATTGTTTCCCCTTGAGAAATACGAAAAACTTTGAACATAAGGATATTTAAGTTAAATTTAAGATGATTATAGTTTTGTAGTGTCTCCTCGTAGCATCTGCATTAAAGGTCATTGCATTATTAAATCTATTCAGTATAAAATATTTTTAAGTATATCTGTGCTGCATGAAAAATATTCATGCCTATCCTTGAGTCTTAAAACAAATTTGGAAACAACTGCCTACACATGAAGGAATTCATTTTATTACAGAAATTTTTTGATAACCCTTGGTGTTTTAATGAAAGTAATACACACTCATTCTGAGAGAAATCCTGAAAAATGTAAGGAAGAAAAGCGGTTTACATGTGAGGATCCTCAGAAATAATCACAATTTACTCTTCAATGCATTTCCTTTCAATTTTGTATTATGTAAATACAGTATATATTATGAAATTTCTTTTTATGTGGGAGAGATTAGCTTATTCTATGTATGTAATTTGTGTACTTTGTAAAGAAACTTAATATTATATTATTAATAATATTGTTATTTTCCCATGCATTTAAAGATAACTATTTTATGAATCGTAATTTATTTAGTCCCCTATTATTGAATGAAGGTATCCTTTTTTTTTTTTAAGAATTAAAAACAACTGGCCAGGGCTTCCCTGGTGGCGCAGTGGTTGAGAGTCCGCCTGCCGATGCAGGGAACACGGGTTCGTGCCCCGGTCCGGGAAGATCCCACATGCCATGGAGCGGCTGGGCCCGTGAGCCATGGCCGCTGAGCCTGCGCGTCTGGAGCCTGTGCTCCGCAACGGGAGAGGCCGCAGCAGTGAGGGACCCGCGTACTGAAAAAACAAAAACAAAAAAAACTGGCCAGTGTATCAGTGGTTTTTTTTTTTCCACTACAGGCTTGAAAAATTAATTTGAAAAATTTCTTGAAGCATTTGTGCATGTACACATATATCTGTTAAGTGAGTACAAGATGCAGGACTAAAGTGCTGAGTGGAGAACTCCCAGCATCCCCAGGACCACCACCATCACAACATGTGTCCTCTTTATTTTGATATGCACTTGCATCAATTAGAGTACCTCTTTAAAGAAAGTTTGGAGAAGTTGAATATAATTAGGCTATTTCTCTTATTCATGCACTTATTCATTCATTCAGTAAATATTTATTGCTCCCTGGTCATACATTGTAGTATCAAGGTGAACGGGGGAGACTCAGCCCTGGCCCTCACTGAGCCTGCAGTCCAGGTGAGAAGGACAATTAAACCAGAGAATTTAATTATATACAGAAAGGGCTTTGACAAGGGAAGCAGTGATTATAATAGGAGCACACAGCGGGTACAGCTGTTTTCCCGATGAAGGTGACATTTAACCAGAGACTTGAAAAGTAAGCAGGAGTTAGCTAGATAAAGGAGACAAGATGAGTCCAACCTGAGAGAACACCTGAGGAAAAGCCTGGTGAATGTCAGAATGCCTGGAATGTGCAGTGGAAGCTGAAGAGGAGGCTAGAGATGTAAGCCGAAGCCAGATGATAAAGGGCCTTGTCAGCCACCATAAGGAGTTTAGAGTTTATCCCCAGGGGCACTGGGAATCTGCTGAAGGTTTGCTCTTTGAAAAGATCACTCTTGCTGCAGTCTGGAAAATTGTTGCAGGACTGCATGTAGAAAGACCAGCTCTTTAGCTCCAATCTAGCTGATAAGTTCCTACATGAGGGCTGGAGGTGAAATGCTGTAGCCATCCTTCATTTCTCTCAGCCATTCATCACATTTAGCTTCTGACCCTTTTCAACCAGCCTAGCACATATTTAGCATTTAATAAATGGTTGTTGCTTTGTTTGCTCTTTTACGTGTTTGGAGAAGGAATCATCCATCACCTCTTTTTCTCTTCTAAAGGATGAAGTGTTAGGAGAGAAAGTATCCATCCTAAGAACTTTCCCCTCTTTTTCACTGATCTAGGGACCCCTCTACTTTTCTTCAGTGGCTCAACTGGCTACATCTGAGCTAGTTTCTGAGGTCTTAGTTTCCTTTACAAAAGCTTTCTGAGCTTGTACAGAAAGCCCGAAAAATTCCAGATCTGAAGGCAGTACCTCAATTCTGCTGATATTAGGAACATGGGGACTTCCCCCATTATAACAATAATACATTATTCAACAATAAAACATGGTAAAGTACCAACAAGTGAAATACAGAAAAAGCTACCATAGTGCTATCCCCAAATGACAACCACTATTAATATTTTAAGGCATTTTTTTTTAGACTTTCTTTAGTCTTGGGAGAACTGCTTTTAGAAAATCATTGTGATACACACACATGTGTTTATATCCTGAATTTTTTAAACTTAACATCATAACAAAAATTGTATTATTTTAAATATTAAATTAAAATTTTAATTGTTGCAAAAAATTCCATTGTATCATTCTATTCCAATCTAATTCAACACACAGTCATATTTAGGTTGTTACGAATGTTTGCACTTCAAATAATACTATGATTAGTAGTATAAGCATTAAGTTTTGGGGGTACTTAAGTTTGTGCTTTTGAGATAAATTCCTAGAAGCAAACCTGATAATCCTTTTTTAAGGCTTTTAACATATACTGTCAATTTGACTTACCAAATAAGGAGTGTACCAAATTTACATTTCAACATATGAGAGTACCTGTTTTAATTAGGCAACTTTTAAAAGAAAACTGCTAATTTAATACACAAGGAAAAAATCATAGAAAATAATTTAAAATGTTAACAGTGCTTTTATGTACCCATAATAACTAAGTGAGCTAAAGGGAGAAACTGACTGCAAGGGTATTAAGCCAGACCTATATTAATAGGCTAATTGGCTGCATTTTCCATAACTTGGTAAAGTGGGTAGTTAATATCAGGGTTTTAGTATTCCTTGACATAATTCTAAATTTTTCTTTATGTAATTACTTCTGCTTAACTCTGCTTTTTGTTAACTTTAGCTCATAGTATTTTATAGATTAATTCAGAGATTTAAAGGAGTAGAATGTATCACAAGCCATAGCACTAACATTAGTTTCTGATTTATATGGTTTTGAATATAAGGCTTTGAAGTTCATTTAGTACTGAGTTAATTTTAGATTGAAAAGTTACAAGCTGAATATTAAATTGATAATAATAATGATTTAGCTAGAGAAAACACAAGAGGGCAATCTTGCACAACAGTAAAATATCTTTGCATAAGATAAAAAATAATTCAACATTTTTAATCAACTGTGATTTTTTTTCAATAGACATTTAAAGTCTTATCAGTATGTATTATCTTTTTATTAAGTAATAGAAGTGTGGCTTTGCAAAGAAATTTAGTGTCAACAAACATATAATAAATTTTGCATGTATTTCAATTATATTTTTTAATCCTGGAAAGAAGTGAATCTATTTTCCATTATTGGAACCATATGGCCTGGTTTCAGTTGATAAGAAAGCAAGGAAGTAGATCTGCTGTAGAAGAGACACCAAAAGTATATTTTTTTTCTCCTGGATTCACCATAGATGTATATCTCAAAATAGAAATTGTTTTATTTTTTCTGATTAGGAATATGTGGTCCATTAAATCTCAAAAAAAAAGGCTATTTTTTAAAAAATAAAAATTAATGAATTGCTAAAGGCAAGGCCTGGTCTAATGATTAGATCCCAAAATTCACATATGATCTTTTACGTACTTTAATTTTCTGACACTTAAATACGACTGTAATTTCGGTTAACTCACTAGGCCCTAAAAATTAAGGGCATGAGAAAATGAGAGGTTTAAGACAATTGCATGTACTTTTGCAAGTGCAATTTCTGAAAGATCTTAATTTCATCTACGAAGGAAACACAGATAGTATCTGTGTGGTCTTACTTCCCATACCCCTGTGGTCCTTCTCCACTCAAACTAATTTAGAGTTTAGAATGCCAAACTGGATAAAAAAGGAATAGAAATAGGTATTTTTCTGAACATACTGGTGGGAGCAAGCCTTAAAAGTTCTGCGATCAAGTACCTGGTACTTAGAAAAGCAATATAACAATAGTTAATCACATGGAATTTGAATCCTCAGTTTCTGTCACATATTAGCTGTGTGACTTTGGGCAAGTTCTTAACCTCTCTGTGCCTTATTTTCCCTATCTGTATAATGCAGTTATAATGGTACACATCTCATGAGGTTTGTTGTGAGACTTAATATGTAAATATTTAGAGCAGTATCTGGTACAAAGTAAACTTTATATAAGTATTTGCTGTTATGCAAGGGAGCCTAGGAAATCTCTAACGGAAGTAAGAACCCAGATATTAGAATATGAAATGTAGGCAGTAACCCAGTTGGACATACAAAAGAGGGTCCTCAAGACCAATAAGAAGAAAAATTCATATTATAACCATTTCTCAAGCTACCCTTGGCTAAAGGTTTTCTACAGTTCCTAGGGAGAAGGAATCCAAAATTAGCAGCAGCAACTTACGGAATGGTACAAGAGTTTTGCTCATGTTAACCATGTAGAAAACCATACCTGCTTCTTCTCTCACTATGAGGAATGGTGAGTCATTCTAAAGTACTTTTCTTTAATGCTCATAAACCTCTCTATTAAAGAGTCCTCAGGGTCTAGTACTGTTATTGATAGGATCTGAACTGATGAGTATTATTTGAACGATAGAGTTAGGATATGGGTTTTCCAAGAGGGCAAATGAGATACACAGCAGCTTATAGGAGTTGCTTTAACAAAGCTTATTTCTGCCATATGCAACATGACTTGCAGTGGAAGATAGTTCACTCAGGTCACTTTCATATTCAGAAAATAGTCTTTCTTTGGGGAAAAAAAAAAAGAAAAACCCTGAAATTGGAAACCCAAGACATGCCAGTTCTATTCTTACCACTGCCATTGCTCTGTTCTGAGAACAGGCAAGGGATTCTCCATGATTCTGTTTGTTCTTTAGGTGAATTTCTCATCCCCATTATCATGGTATCTAAATTGTTTGAAAAATCTGAGTAGAAAGGTAAATGAGTCATTAAGAAAATTATTAACAATATTATACTTGTGCTTTGCATTATTCCATGTATATTTTAGTTTCCACTTTAGACAGAGTGGTTAAAATCTTACAATATCTTGGTAGGAAGAAACAATTATAGTAATTTAAGAGCTTGTGCACATTTCTACAGAGATCGTTTTGGAACATCAATGAAAATTTCTATCATATCCTTGTGGTGCTTGAACGATTCTGAGTACTATTGGAGTTTGAGAGGCTCCCGGTGTGCTGGAAAGATTTTGCAGGGAAGGCTGCCTGATTGACTTTACTATAAGCTAAATTGGTGAATTGCCTAAAATCTACAGCTTTAACTTTCCAAGTTCTAGCATTTAATTTCTAGGTTCTGGTCTGAGTGGATCAGACCAACCAAATTTATAAGAGACTGATGTATAAATGTAGCAAACACTGTGCAAAAGATAAACACAATCCCCATCCTCACTGAACTTAAGGGAGAGAAAGAGTAAACAAAGAGACATACAACTAATTATTAAATTTAAAACTCAGAGTAAAAAAGTCCTCAGAGTTATAAAGCACATGACAGAGCATGCTCATCCAGCAGCTCATGAAGAAAGACCTTTTACTTTAAGGTTTACAATTTGGCCTTTTGTTTATTTAGTTAAATATGTGTTATCATACTGTAATAATTTGCTGTGTCTGTCTCCACAATGGATGTATCTGTTCCATAGACTTGTAATTTGCAGTTTGCTTATCAAGGTTCTCCAACTTCAAATTGCATCTTCAGCTTCTGCTTTTTCTATACTTTCATACAAGCCATTTCCAATTGTTGACGCATTCTTTAAATATGGCAATACCACAGATCAAGTTAGGTAAAAGTAAGGAGTTCTTTCGGGCTCAGAGGCTTGTCTTTCACTCTGTACTAATGTTATTGGTCCGAGTCTCTGAATTTGTGGCTTCCTTAGTGCCACAGTACAAACACTCAAGGCAAAAACAAAATAAACCATTCCAAAGTTAATATATGCTCTTATCAAAATCCTGTGCCTTTGAAGTAGCAGGAAATAGCCACCCAGCTGTGGTATAAAAATTCATAGCAGCAGAATTCACAAAAGCCACAAGGTAGGAACAACCCAAATGTCTATCAACAGATGAATGGATAAACAAAGTATGGTATATATACATACAAAGAAATATTATTCAGTCTCAAAAAGGAAAAAAAGTTCTGACACATGGTACAACATGAATGAATCTCAAAGACATTATGCTAAGTGAAATAAGCCAGACACAAAAGGATAAATATTGTATAATTCTAATCATATGAGGTACCTAGAATAGCCAAATTCATAGAGAGAGAAAGCAGACTAGAGGTTACCAGGTACTGAGGGGAGAAGAGAATGGATAGTGTTTAATGAGTACAGAGTTTCTGTTTGGGATGATGAAAAAGTTCTGGAAATGGATAAAGTTGATAATTGCACAACATTGTGAATGTAGTTAATGCCACTTGTACACTTAATGGTAATTTTTATGTAATGTGTATCTTACCATAAGAAAAAAGAATACAAAAACAAAAAGCAAAACCAGAGACTGTGTGAAAGGTGAAGGGAAAATATAGTCACCTGTCCAGATGCTGTCACCATGGGATGCCTAATGTCTTGTAGATCAGTACTGCTTTCTGTTATAATGCTAAAACATTTTTTAAAATCCTTTCTTAATTTTCTCTTTCAGCACTCAATCTTCTCACGCCTATTAGCTACCTTATAGTTGTTTTATTCTGTCACTCAAAGTATTTTCTGCATGTAAGCAATACTGTTGTTATCATTATCATCATTATTATTAATTCTTGGATTGCATTCATTGTTCTGGTGTGCCATTTATATTGAGGGCTTGATGTACTCACCATTAACCTGTAAAAACATGGATTACAAGGAGAGTATGATAGGATAGTGCTGATGACAGTATAGTAATTTTGTGTGATTCTATTGAGCCTTCTTTCTTAGTATGTCAGCACTATCAGATAGAATTGCAGCTTTCTTTTTTCTTTTTTTTTTTGCGGTGCGCGGGCCTCTCACTGTTGTGGCCTCTCCCGTTGCGGAGCACAGGCTCCGGACGTGCAAGCTTAGCGGCCATGGCTCACGGGCCTAGCCACTCCGCGGCATAGATGGGATCTTCCCGGACCGGGGCACGAACCCGTGTCCCCTGCATCGGCAGGTGGACTCTCAACCACTGCGCCACCAGGGAAGCCCAGAATTGCAGCTTTGCATCTAGTTTGTGCTCCTTAGAAAGGACAAGGGCTCCGGTTGACCTCAAGAGAAAGCCTGGAATAGGATTAAGTCCACAAAGAAACTGCAGGACTGAAGATGGTCGTTTCAGTTCGAGAAAACACTTTTTACAAAATTATTGGGAACATATGCCAAGCCTTTTTCTTCTTGTAACACCTATTTGGTCTTGTAGAAATATTTTAATCACCATAAAACATGCTTACTATGCTACACATTGGGAACAGGGCAGACCTGTTTTAATTTATTGATTTCATGAATTTCAAAATTAGTTAAATCTCTTAAAGAACATACTTTTATGATTTAAAAGGATCATAAGAAAATATACCACTATTCTTGAAATAATGGAAATTATTTGCAGATATCTTTTATTATTTAAAAGTATAAAATAATATATTTTCAAGAAAAGCAAATGTAAGACAAATAGGAAAGTTTGCAAGAAAAGCAAATGTAAAACAAGAAAAGCAAATGTAAAACAAATAGGGAAGTTTCCCACTCTGCCCCATTGCAGACAATACGTCTCCTCTGATATAACCAGTGTTACAGGTATATCTAATACATATACATGAAATAAATAAACAATATAATAAATAAAATTATATATGCTATGAATATAAAATAAACAAAAAGACATTATTCTACAACTTGGTGTTTCATAATTTTTTTTCTTACTTTAACAGGAGCTTTTATTTATGTTTTCTTATTGAAGTATAGTTGCTATACAATATTATATAAGTTACAGGTGTACAATATAGTGATTCACAATTTTTAAAGTTTATATTGCACTTATAGTCATTATAAAATATTGGCTGTATTCCCCGTGTTGTGCAATATATCCTTGTAGCTTATTTTATACCTAACAGTTTGTACCTCTTAATCCCCTACACCTATGTTGCCCTCCCCCCTTCTCTCTCCCCACTGGTAACCACTAGTTTGTTCTCTATATCTGTGAGTTGGCTTCTTTTTTGTTATAGTCACTAGTTTGTTGTATTTTTTAGATTCCACATATAACTGATTTCATACAACACTTGCCTTTCTCCGTCTGACATTTCACTTAGCATAATGCCCTCCAAGTCCATCCATGTTGCTGCAAATAGCAAAATGTTATTCTTTTTTATGGCTGAGTAGTATTCCATTCTGTATATATGCCACATTTTCTTTATCCATTCATCTGTTGATGGACATTTAGATTGCTTTCATATCTTGGCAATTGTAAATAATGCAGGTATGAACATTGGGGTGCATGTATCTGTAGGAATTAGTGTTTTTGGTTTTTTTGGATATATACCCAGGAGTGGAACTGCTGGGTCATATGGTATTTCTATTTTTAGTTTTTTGAGAAGCCTCCATACTGTTCTCCACAGTGGCTGTACCAATTTACATACCCACCAACAGTGAACAAGGGTTCCCTTTTCTCCACATCCTGGTCAACATTTGTTATTTATGTTCTTTTTGATGACAGCAATTCTGACAGGTGTGAGATGATATCTCATTGTGATTTTGATTTGCATTTCCCTGATGATTAGCAATGTTGAACATCTTTTCACATGCCTGTTGGCCATCTGCATATCCTCTTTGGAAAAATGTCTATTCAGTTCTTCTGCCCATGTTTTAATCAGGTTGTTTCGTTTTTTGATGTTGAGTTGTATGAGCTGTTTATATATGTTGGTTATGAACCCCTTATCAATCATATCATTTGCAAATATTTTCTCCCATTCAGTAGGTTGTCTTTTCATTCTGTTAATGGTTTCCTTTGCTGTTTAGTTTGTTCAATTTTACTTAAGTTAACATTTAATTTTAAGTTTAATTAGGTCCCATTTACTCATTTATTTCTTAAAATATTAAGGAAAAATAGATTATAACTTAGATCTGATTTGTAAATATTGCCTCTTCTTTTTTTCATCCATGAGATAAGTACAAACCATGGGAAAGTCCAAAGTAGAAAAAACGATATTGTTTACGTCTGTCTCTCCTGTTTTGCTGCAAGGTATTTCAGGCCAGGAACTGTGTCTGCCTAATCTTTGTAGCCTCAGAACCTAACACAGTGCTTGGCACAAAATAAGTGCTCAATAAATGCTTGTTGAGTATTGTTGATTCAACTGGGGAGTATTTGTCATCATTAATTGGTGTAATATGGTCCCAGGATGTGCATTATAGGCTATAATACACTGTTGATACAATATGTGAACCTGGCCTAAGACACTACTACACACCACTTGGTTAAGGCCACAGACAACTATGTGCCTTAAAAATTCGGGAATCCAAAGTATAAATCATGCACAGATAGTTTTCTTCTCCCAGGGTCCCAAATTCAGGGTAGAGGTGACATTCCTATGCATCACATTCTAAAATGCACACCATAGGCTTCAAGGGATCTCAGTACCCTAGATGATTTTCATAAACAAGAGTTTTGAAGGACCTTTTAGAATTATCTATAGCAGTCTTTCAAAATATTGAGTAGAGGAGCAATTGTATTCCTAGGACAGTGTGCTACAACAGAGGCAAAATTGCCACATGTGTCAATGCAGATTAAACACAAAGAATAAATAGAAATTAAGCTGTACCTAATTATTTCATACTTTTGCCCCAAACTTCATTTATCCTTCAAATTTCAGTGTTTAAAACTTAATATTTTGAGCTCTACCCACCACCAGTCCCTCCCATCAAGCCTCTTAGATAGCCTTATCCACCAGAGGGCAGAGAGCAGAAGCAAGAAGAACTACAATCCTGCACCTATGGGAAAAAAACCACATTCACAGAAAGATAGACAAGATGAAAAGGCAGAGGGCTATATATCAGATGAAGGAACAAGATAAAACCCCAGAAAAACAACTAAATGAAGTGGAGATAGGCAACCTTCCAGAAAAAGAATTCAGAATAATGATAGTGAAGATGATCCAGGACCTCGGAAAAAGAATGGAGGCAAAGATCAAGAAGATGCAAGAAATGTTTAACAAAGACCAAGAAGAATTAAAGAACAAACAAACAGAGATGAACAATACAATAACTAAAATAAAAACTACACTAGAAAGAATCAATAGCAGAATAACTGAGGCAGAAAAACGGATAAGTGACCTGGAAGACAGAATGGTGCAATTCACTGCTGCAGAACAGAATAAAGAAAAAGAATGAAAAGAAATGAAGACAGCCTAAGAGACCTCTGGGACAACATTAAACGCAACAACATTTGCATTATAGGGGTCCCAGAAGGAGAAGAGAGAGAGAAAGGACCAGAGAAAATATTTGAAGAGATTATAGTCCAAAAATTCCCTCACATGGGAAAGGAAATAGCCACCCAAGTCCAGGAAGCGTAGCGAGTACCATACAGGATAAACCCAAGGAGAAACATGCCGAGACACATAGTAATCAAATTGGCAAAAATTAAAGACAAAGAAAAATTATTGAAAGCAGCAAGGGAAAAACAACAAATAACATACAAGGGAACTCCCATAAGGTTAACAGCCAATTTCGCAGCAGAAACTCTACAAGCCAGAAGGGAGTGACATGATATATTTAAAGTGATGAAAGGGAAGAACCTATAACCAAGATTACTCTACCCCACAAGGATCTCATTCAGATTCGATGGAGAAATCAAAAGCTTTACAGACAAACAAAAACTAAGACAATTCAGCACCACCAGACAAGCTCTACAACAAATGCTAAGTGGGAAACACAAGAGAAGAAAAGGACCTACAAAAACAAACCCAAAACAATTAAGAAAATGGTCATAGGAACATACATATCGATAATTACCTTAAACGTGAATGGATTAAGTGCTCCAACCAAATGACACAGGCTTGCAGAATGGATACAAAAACAAGACCCATATATATGCTGTCTACAAGAGACCGACTTCAGACCTAGGGACACATACAGACTGAAAGTGAGGAAATGGAAAAAGATATTCCATGCAAATGGAAATCAAAAGAAAGCTGGAGTAGCTATACTCATATCAGATAAAATAGACTTTAAAATAAAGACTGTTACAAGAGACAAGGAAGGACACTACATAATGATCAAGGGATCAATCCAAGAAGAAGATATAACAATTATAAATACACATGCACCCCACATAGGAGCACCTCAATACATAAAGCAAATACTAACAGCCATAAAACGGGAAAGCAACAGTAACACAATCATAGTAGAGGACTTTAACGCCTCACTTTCACCAATGGACAGATCATCCAAAATGTAAATAAATAAGGAAACAGAATCTTTAAATGACACAATGGACCAGATAGATTTAACTGATATTTATAGGACATTCCATTCAAAAACAGCAGATTACACTTTCTTCTCAAGTGCGCACGGAACATTCTCCAGGATAGATCACATCTTGGGTCACAAATCAAGCCTCAGTAAATTTATGAAAATTGAAATCATATCAAGCATCTTTTCTGACCACAATGCCATGAGATTAGAAATGAATTACAGGGGGAAAAACGTAAAAAACACAAACACATGGAAGCTAAATAATACGTTACTAAATAACCAAGAGATCACTGAAGAAATCAAAGAGGAAATCAAAAAATACCTAGAGACAAATGACAATGAAAACATGACAATCCAAAACCTATGAGATGCAGCAAAAGCAGTTCTAAGAGGGAAGTTTATAGTTATACAAGCCTACCTCAAGAAACAAGAAAAATCTCAAGTAAAAAAAATCTAACCTTACACGTAAAGGAACTAGAGAAAGAAGAACAAACAAAACCCAAAGTTAGCAGAAGGAAAGAAATCATAAAGATCAGAGCAGAAATAAATGAAATAGAAACAAAGAAAACAATAGCAAAGATCAATAAAACTGAAAGCTGGTTCTTTGAGAAGGTAAACAAAATTGATAAACTATTAGCCAGACTCATCAAGAAAAAGAGGGAGAGGACTCAAATCAATAAATTTAGAAATGAAAAAGGAGAAGTTACAACAGACACTGCAGAAATACAAAGCATCCTAAGAGACTACTACAAGCAACTCTATGCCTATATAATGGACAACCTGGAAGAAATGGACAAATTCTTAGAAAGGTATAACCTTCGAAGACTGAACCAGGAAGAAACAGAAAATAAGAACAGACCAATCACAAGTAATGAAACTGAAACTGTGATTAAAAATCTTCCAACAAACAAAAGTCCAGGACCAGATGGCTTCACAGGTGAATTCTATCAAACATTTAGAGAAGAGTTAACACCCATACTTCTCAAACCCTTCCAAAAAATTGCAGAGGAAGGAACACTCCCAAACTCATTCTATGAGGCCACCATCACCCTGATACCAAAACCAGACAAAGATAGTATAAAAAAAGAAAATTACAGACCAATATCACTGATGAATATAGAAGCAAAAATCCTCAACAAAATACTAGCAAACAGAATCCAACAACACATTAAAAGGATCATACACCATGATCAAGTGGGATTTATCCCAGAGATGCAAGGATTCTTCAATATATGCAAATCAATCAATGTGATACACCATATTAAGAAATTGAAAAATAAAAACCATATGATCGGGCTGCCCTGGTGGCACAGTGGTTGAGAGTCTGCCTGCCGATGCAGGGGACAGAGGTTCGTGCCCCAGTCTGGGAAGATCCCACATGTCATGGAGCGGCTGGGCCTGTGAGCCATGGCCACTGAGCCTGCGCGTCCGGAGACTGTGCTCTGCAATGGAAGAGGCCACAACAGTGAGAGGCCTGTGTACCGCAGGAAAAAAAAAAAAAAACCATATGATCCTCTCAATAGATGCAGAAAAGCTTTTGACAATATTCAACACCCATTTATGATTTTAAAAAAATCTCCAGAAGGTGGGCATAGAGGGAACCTAACTCAATATAATAAAGGCCATATATGACAAACCCACAGCAAACATCATTCTCAATGGTGAAAAACTGAAAGCATTTCCTCTAAGATCAGGAACGAGACAAGGATGTCCACTCTCACCATTATTATTCAACATAGTTTTGGAAGTCCTAGCCACAGCAATGAGAGAAGAAAAAGAAATAAAAGGAATACAAATTGGGAAAGAAGAAGTAAAACTGTCACTGTTTGCTATACATAGAGAATCCTAAAAATGCCACCAGAAAACTATTAGAGCTAATCAATGAATTTGGTAAAGTTGCAGGATACAAAATGAATGCACTGAAATCTCTTGCATTCCTATACACTAATGAAAAATCTGAAAGAGAATTTAAGGAAACACTCCCATTTACCATTGCAACGAAAAGAATAAAATACCTAGGAATAAACCTACCTAGGGAGACAAAAGACCTGTATGCAGAAAACTATAAGACACTGATGAAAGAAATTAAAGATGATACCAACAGATGGAGAGATATACTGTGTTCTTGGATTGGAAGAATCAATATTGTGAAAATGACTATACTACCCAAAGTAATCTACAGATTCAATGCAATCCCTATCAAATTACCAATGGCATTTTTTACAGAGCTAGAACAAATCATCTTAAAATTTGTATGGAGATACAAAAGAACCCGAATAGCCAAAGCAGTCTTGAGGGAACAAAACGGAGCTGGAGGAATCAGACTCCCTGACTTCAGACTATACTACAAAGCTACAGTAATCAAGACAATATGTTACTGGCACAAAAACAGAAATACAGATCAATGGAACAGGATAGAAAGCCCAGAGATAAACCCACGCACCAATGGTCACCTTATCTTTGATAAAGGAGGCAGGAATGTACAGTGGAGAAAGGACAGCCTCTTCAATAAGTGGTGCTGGGAAAACTGGACAGCTACATGTAAAAGAATGAAATTAGAACACTCCCTAACACCATACACAAAAATAAACTCAAAATGGATTCGAGACCTAAATGTAAGACCAGACACTATAAAACTCTTAGAGGAAAACATAGGAAGAACACTCTTTGACTTAAATCACAGCAAGATCTTTTTTGATCCACCTGCTAGAGTAATGGAAATAAAAACAAAAATAAACAAATGGGACCTAATGAAACTTCAAAACTTTTGCACAGCAAAGGAGACCATAAACAAGACGAAAAGGCAACTCTCAGAATGGGCGAAAATATTTGCAAATGAATCAATGGACAAAGGATTAATTTCTAAAATATATAAACAGCTCATGCAGCTCAACACTAAAGAAACAAACAACCCAATTCAAAAATGGGCAGAAGACCTAAATAGACATTTCTCCAAAGAAGACATACAGATGGCCAAGAAGCACATGAAAAGCTGCTCAACTTCACTAATTATTAGAGAAATGCAAATCAAAACTACAATGAGGTATCACCAGTTAGAATGGGCATCATCAGAAAATCTACAAACAACAAATGCTGGAAAGGGTGTGGGGAAAAGGAAACCCTCTTTCACTGTTGTTGGGAATGTGAATTGATACAGCCACTAAGGAGAATAGTATGGAAGTTCCTTAGAAAACTAAAAATAGAATTACCATATGATCCAGCAATCCCACTACTGGGCATATACCCAAAGAAAACCACAATTCAAAAAGACACATGAACCCCAATGTTCATTGCAACACTATTTACAATAGCCAGGTCATGGAAGCAACCTAAATATCCAACGACAGATGAATGGATAAATAATTTGTGGTACATATATACAATGGAATATTACTCAGCCATAAAAAGGAACGAAGTTGAGTCATTTGTTGAGACATGGATGGATCTAGAGGCTGTCATACAGAGTGAAGTAAGTCAGAAAGAGAAAAACAAATATCATATATTAACGCATGTATGTGGAACATAGAAAAATGGTACAGATGCACCAGTTTGCAGGGCAGAAGTGGAGACACAGATGTAGAGAACAAATGTATGGACACCAAGGGGGGAAAACCGCGGTGGGGTGGGGATGGTGGTGTGCTGAATTGGGCGATTGGGATTGACTGATGTGTATAAAATTGATGACTAATAAGGACCTGCAGTATAAAAACAAACAAACAAACAGAAAAGAAGAACTAATACTAAACTTTCTTTGGGTTATTTGTATGGAAATATGTTAATATAAATGTTTCAGACATTACATGAAATTTCTAAAAATCTTATATGTTCTGGTATAATGTTATAAGTCATAATTCTAGTTATTACTTTAAAATGTGTATCTCAGAAATAACTAAATTTCCTTGTCAATTGCATTATTATGAACTTTCGTCAAATCTTTAACCATGGTCATTTTTAAGTCTTTTGTCATTTACAGACAGTTCTGAGTGTACTCTGCTGCTTTTGCAAAAATGTTCCTATAAAAGGGTTTCATCTTCAAGGAATTCTTGGAAAAGACTCTGACAAGTACAGGTTTCTGGTAACTGACTATACTGCTGAACTGAATGAATAAGCATTTTCAGAACTCTAATGGAAAACTGATGAATTCATAAAAGCACTTAAAAAAGATCAGGATGAAAAAAAATTAATTACATGGGACTGAGTGAATTGATGGGGATGATTATAATTTTTGTGACTTTCTGTCTGAATAAAAAAAAATCCCACAAGGACTCAGAAAAAAAAACACTTAATATTTTGAAGTATATTCCATAAACTAGTATTTAAAAACTTGCAATAATATAATATTTTAGCAAGTTCCTAACCTTGGATCTACTGCTAATTATGTAGCTTTGGTCAAGAAATCTCTTGACTCCTCATTATTGATTTAGATTAGTCAAAAATAAACAGATCCACCTTGCACAACTTTAATCTTTTGGTTGTGGTTTTGTGTAGCACTTTGTGAGGATGACTTTGAGGCTGTCTCAACTCTATAGGAACATGCCATGATGACTCAACAATCTGTCATGGGCATGCAAAGAAGGAGGGTGAAATGTGTGCAGTGCTGTATGTAGGTCCCATTTTTGTTTATACTGTTCTAAATTAGTTTCAAGGTTTCTTCAGCTCTAGAAGACTAATTCTATTTATAAATGTAGAAATTATGTTAATGATATATTATCAATGAAAATTATAATTATGTATAAGTCCCTTCTGTGTATACATATTTTAGCATAAAATAAATTCTGGAAAGATACTCATTGAATTGTTACCTGATAATCTCTTGTTGGTGGAAATAATAATGTTTACTTTTGTCTTTATTTTCTATTTTTCTTTCATAATCATGTTTTGCTTTTGTAATAAAATGGTGACACATTTTTAATGTCTTATTCTAAAACAGGTACTTAAGTGAATTTCCAAATTACATATTTTAACAGGTATAAAATTAGAGTTAATTAACCATGTTAGATGAATCATTTATTTACTATAATAGGCAAAATGAGTCTGATATCACCAAATAGTATTTTATGTACATATTTAATACTAGAGTCTAAGAAAATGTTTAAAATTGAAAATAATTATACATGCTTCCAGTAAAATTTACAATAGTACAATAGTACAAAAAGAGTATAGAGTAAAAAGTAATCTTCCTCTTATCTGAGACTTCCAGTCTTTTTCCCAAAGACAAATACAATTAGTGGTTTCTTATATACCATTACAAAAATCTTCAGATGATATATAAGCATATGTATGTATTTATACATTCTTATAGAGAAATAGAAGCATCCTATATATAGCATGGTATATTTTTATTTACTTTCTCATGATAATATGTATTAGAGATCATTTCCTATTAGCACATGTAGTTCTACTCCATTCTTACTCTGGACTGCATAATATTCTGTTTTATGGATGAACCATAATTTGTTCAAATTACTCTCAAAAAAATTGTACTAATTTACATCCTCACTAATCATGTATGAGAATGCTAGTTTTGTTAAATCCATGCCAACATGATATATTATCGAACTTGGATCTTTTATTTATCTGATTGGTGGGAAATGATAACTTGTTTTAATTGGTATTGCTTGAATTATGAGTACTGTGATATCTTTCCAAATTTTTTATATTTTATTCTGAGAATTGCCTGTTGCTGTCCATTCCTCATTTTTCATTGTATTTTTTCTAAGCTTTTTCTTCCAGAAATAGTTAATGAGTTAACAGATGATAATAAAACATTATCTAAAATTAGTTTCTTATAAGTTGTTTGTCATTTGTATCTTTAAAAACATAGATTCCGTTTCACTTAGTTCAATAAACATCTAAGGGAAACTTTCTAAATGCAGAGGTGTAGACCCTGGGGGAGACAAAAAGGTTAAGTGGATAAATGGATAAAGGGTTATCTCAGGGAACTCACAATTTAATACAGAAAATGTAAACAAAAAGACATGCTCTAAAAATAATATTATGAGGCTGTAAGAGAGCACAAGAAATTACTTTGACAGATTGAATTCAAGGAAGGTTTAATGGAGTAGGTGTCATATGAACTGTACTTTGAAGGACAAATGTATTGGTTTCCTACAGCTGCTGTAATAATGTACCGCAAATTGGGTGCTTTAAAACAGCAATAATTTGGGACTTCCCTGGCTGTCCAGTGGTTAGGACACTGTCAAGGGCGTGGGTTCAATCCCTGGTCAGGGAACTAAGATCCTGCAAAAGCCGCATGGCCAAAAAATTAAAAACTAAAACAGCAGAAGTGTATTGTCTCACCGTTCTGGAGGCTAGACACCCAAAATTAAGGTCTTGGCAGGCCCATGCTGCCTCTAAAACCTGCGGTAGAATCCTTCCTTGCCTCTTCCTAGCTTCTGGTGGTGGCCAGCAATCCTTGGCATCCCTTGGCTCATGGCTCCAACAATCCAATCTCTGCCTCTGTTGTCACCTTGCCATCTTCACATTGTCTTCCCCCTGTACCTTTCTGTGTCTGTGTCCATATTTCCTTTTTATAACGACAGCAGTCATTTTGGACTAGGACCCCCCTAATGACCTCATCTTAATTTAACTTGATCATCTGCAAAGACCCTACTTCCAAATGAAGTCACATTCACAGGCATTCTCCTCAACAGGGGAGAATAAGGGGCTGTTGGTAGGGAGTGGATATCCTAGGAGAAGAGAATAAAATGGGTAAAGACTTGTCAGTAGGAAATGCAGGGCATGTCCAGAAAACATCAAGTACTTTGTCCAGTTTTTCGAGAGCATGTTGCAAGTAAGAAAACAGTGGGAGGGCTTCCCTGGTGGCGCAGTGGTTGAGAGTCCGCCTGCCGATGCAGGGGACACGGGTTTGTGCCCTGGTCCGGGAAGATCCCACATGCCATGGAGCGGCTGGGCCCGTGAGCCATGGCCGCTGAGCCTGTGTGTCTGGAGCCTGTGCTCCGCAGCGGGAGAGGCCACAGCAGTGAGAGGCCGGCGTATCGCAAAAAAAAAAAAAAAAAAAAAAAAAGAAAAGAAAACAGTGGGAGAGGATCTTGTGTGCATTTGTTCTCCAGGCAATGGACAACCACTGAAGTTTTCAATCAGAGAGTGCCCAGTTCAATCATGGGTGCCTTAAGGAGACTGCTGTAGCTGTGCAAAGAATGAATGGGATGGGGGAACTAGTGAAGTCAGGAAGACCGGAGAGGAAATGATTGCAGCTGCCCCAGAGAGGTCAGACAGCAAACAATGAACCTGTAAAGACAGTAGGTTAGGGCATCTGCACTCACCCTCAGACCCTACAGAAGGGCTGCTTGCTTGTGGTTTGAAAATACCCGCAATCCAGAGGGATCCCCTAGCCCCATCAGAAAAATTGCTTGAAATATATTTCTTCATCTGACTGGGTTGCTTTAAGAGTGACAGTATTTCACTTTGACAAAGATTACACATGTTGCTTACTCTGAAAGAGACCCCAGGGTTGTTTATGACTCTCTAGAAGGCTTTTCTTTCTGCTTTTTTCTTAGTATTTTCAGACTGACTCATCAACATCTTGGACTAGAAAATGAAATTTGAAAAACGTCCTCTCCTTTAAGTTCTTAAGAGTTTTTCTGCACCGTTAGCTCAAAAGAGCATATAAAAGTGGGTTAATGGCTGAATTAAGCTGTGACAGCCAGGCAGATATTGCCTGCATCTGAGGAGGAAGCGTCCACCCACTGTTTACCATTGTGCTTGCCTGCGATATGCTTGCAATTATGTAGGGGATCCAACAACAAAAGAAAATAAAAGTCACCAGAAACAGATGAAACATGCCCTTGTATTCAGAAGCAGGGCCGTTGCACATTTCAAAATGCCCTGTTTTCTGCTCCATGGAGAAAAGGCACTGAGTATGTATAAAGTATCAGCCATTTTCTAAGACTAAGTAGGGCTCCTATCTGCAGTTGTTTCTCTTGAGATCCTCAAATACATTTAGAATCGTCTTGGCTCTTCTCTACAGAGAAGGCTATACTTGGTTTCACCTTTCTCAGCAATTTTTCAAAGTCATGTAGCCAGTTGGCTTGATCACTAGTTACTTCTGTTGTTCCAACATAACACGATGTGCCAACACACAGGTAGCAAACAAGAAGAACAAAACTTTATAAGCCTGACACAGGTTAGCCTGAGTGCCCAGTGTGGCAAGTAGCTGGCCAGTATTCAGAAGGTCACCATCTTACAAGGAGGAAACCTTGAAAAGGAAACTTAAATTCAGATCCAAATCCCAGTGCTAATACTTGTTTTAAAGATATTCTACATTCTGTGTCAGACACTGTGCATCTATCTGTACACATTGTAGCTGATGTGTATGCTCAAGGTGTGCAGTAGACCAAAAAGCTATTGCCCAGATAGACGAAGCAAATGCATTAGGCTGAGTTCTAACTGATAGCATAGCATTTATAATTGCTCTTACCAGGTGATCCTGGTAGTAAAGCTGAATTCAAAACACAAAAACTACGCTAAAAATGTTTGTATCAAGATTAGTGACTCGATTATTATACATTCTCTTAACACAGTGTTATAAATTCTAACCTCAAATGTATTCATTGCCCTCTGGAAGAGTTAAATACCCGTTTTTCAGAGTAATTTGACTTTAATACAGAAAGGCTTTTGTAGACAGTCTATTCACGTATTCAACACTTTTAGCACCTTTCAGTGGTGGGAGCTGAAGTATCCCCTAAGCTATTCAATTGTCTTTTAGAATAAACAAATATATGAACACCTTAACAGCAAATATCAGTGTAGGAAAATCTACCCAAGCAGTACTTTTTTTAAACCCGAAATAATCATCACACTGCATTATTCTTGTATTCAAGAATATGGAGAAATAAAGATCACTTTAAAAAGCCTCTTTCCCTTAAAATACAATAACAGGAGGCTTCCCTGGTGGCGCAGTGGTTGAGAGTCCGCCTGCCGATGCAGGGGACACAGGCTCGTGCCCCGGTACAGGAAGATCCCACATGTCGCGGAGCGGCTGGGCCCGTGAGGCATGGCCGCTGAGCCTGCGCGTCCGGAGCCTGTGCTCCGCAACGGGAAAGGCCACAACAGTGAGAGGCCCGCGTACCGCAAAAAAAAAAAAAATACAATAACAGGAAAGAAAAGCATTCAGAACCACTCTTTTTTAGTATTGTGTGTACTCAGGAAATAAAGACATTTATTTAGTGAAGTATAGATATTTTAAAGTAATAGCAACTACTCTAGGAAGATTTGCAGAGAATAATCTCTTCATGTTTACCCCCTTTTTCCTTTTTGCCTCCCTCTATTTCTTTTATCTACTTCCCTCTTTTCTTTTTCTTTCATGTTCTTCCTTGATTTTCGTCCTTTTCACTTTTACTTTCATCTTCCTTGTTAAATTTTCTTCTGTTTTCTTTTTTCCCTTTGACTTTTCTTCTCTTTCCCCATCACATTTTGTAAATATAGTTTCATATGCAATATTATTAGCTATTTCATTAAATTTTAAACTTATATTAGTTATTAAATATTTTAATAAAAAACTTCCCAAAATCCAGTCCTGTAACAAATAAAAGAATAAAACTTATGAAGAAATTGATTTTTTTCTGCCTCTTTCTTATTTTACATAATGTTTGCAAATGACTCCACCTTTCTTATTCAAATAACAGAAGGTAGAAATAAAAGGGAAATATAAAATTACTATTTAATCAAAATCCATTATAATGAGAACTTAAATCACATAGCTTCAGTGATATTGTTTCTCTTACATTTATATTACCAAAGGCAACACAACTGGCAAAATATTTGCCCATATTTGTCACCCTTGGTTCATAAGAAATATGGACATTATAGAATAAAAATACTTGGTGACAGGAAATATAACAATCACAAGAAATTTTCCTAGGAAAAATGGTGCCTACAGATCAAAGCAAAACATTTGAGATACTAGCAAAACATGGTAACTTCAAAGGTTGTTCTCTGTACAGCTGTGAATCTGCTTTAGGTATAAAACTTGCAAGAACTTGAACACACTGAAAACATTCCAGATTAACTTCCCAGTTTGACAGAAAGCAATTAAGGGCCCAGAAAGGGAGGGTAGTTTGAAACCTAAAGCCCAGAAATTCATTTTAAGATATTCCTTTCTTGGGGAATCTTCTCAGATAAAAGCATGACTGGACACTCCTAACATTTTGTTCAGGAACTGAGTGTAATTAACTACTAATGTTCAAATGAAGGAAGAAGGGCAGATGTAGATGAAGTTCAATTTGAGAATGCATTAAATACCAAAGATTATGCCAGTAATACCTGATGTTCTTTCCTTTAGGATTTGTTGCATAGATGACTCACCATCTCTCCATCGCTTTCATTACTTTTGATCAAATGGCATCAAGGCTTCTTCATTATCATCTTCCTTCTAACTGCTCATTTTCTGAGACTTCTTCAATATGCCCCAGGGACACCACCTTTGTTGCAAATAGACTAGGGTTCAGATAAAGTATTGTTCAGAATTAATATTTCAGTACAAACACAATATACTTTTGTACTAAAGTGGAATGAATGTTAATCCCCCTTTGTACATTCAATCAATTTCTCTCTTCTTTTTCCTTGTCTCAGTGATGCCATTTTTCTTCTGCAAACGTCAAAAGTTATTGCCCATGCTCTGCCCAGCATGTACCTACTAAGATTTGCAAGCTTCCTTTTCTATTTGGATCCCTTCCCTGCCAAATGTAGTCTGGTTTTACTGTACATTGGGGCTTTCTTCTTTTTTGCTCTTATATTATAATGCAACCCTCAATTGTCCAACAATAATTCATCAATGAGGTAAATTGTCCTCATGGCTTATACATGAGTGCCAAGGATCTGTTCTTGTTGCTTGTTTAGAGCTTGTTGAGACCTTCTTCTGTTCTGAGAAAACTTCAAAAGAGCAGAGCCATGTTTTGCCCACCTGGGCCTTAACAAAGAAGTGAAGCAGGGCCACTGTACGGATATGGTTCCAGCCTACTCAGCTCACCCCAGCTGAGATGATCCATCACTATGCTTAAAATTATCCCTTTCATTGTCAAGTAAATCCAGAACAGATTACATGTCCTATTTTTGTGCTAATGTTTAATCCTCACAATACCCAAGGTAGGAAAACTGAAGGTATAATCAATCAGTTTCCCCTTCCGAGGGTAAAGTGAGCCATAGGAGGAAGATGAGATTTAAGGCACTTTCCAACATTACAAATCACGATCTAAATCATCTATATTTGTGACTATGCTTAAAGTGTTTTATCGGGGAAAAAGAATTATGAATTGGATCTGGGGGATAATAATAGTACTTAACTCATAGGGTAATAAGGATTAAATGAGATAATGCTTGTAAAGCACTTAACGTAGTGCCTGGTTAGTACTCAAAGATGCTAGTAGTTACTAGTATTCACTATTAATTAATGTATTAACTAATGTATTATCCATTAAGCTACACTCCCTCACAGTTCCTTTTGTATTAAGTAATACAAATATCATATAAAGGTAGGCAGTGTTGTTAAGTGTTTAAACTAAACAAGAAGTGATTTTTAAAAAGCATGTATTTTTTTCACACCCAAATTTATTTTGGGTTTTTCTAAACACAGGTATTTGATTAAGAAAATAGGATGTCACTTTTAGGAACCTAATTTTTTATATTACATTATTCTCAATAATGTGCTATCTTGCTCTTGAGACAAAATATTGGAACTGAAAATGAACCCAAAAATCTCCACTAAAAATGTTTTCACTTTTTCCTTTTATCTCACTCCTTTAATGTGAAACTAGATAAGTATTGTCCTATTTTTCCATTCTGATAATGGCGAGGAATCTCAGAAATCAATTAAATGTCCAATAAGGCACATTTGTGATATCCGCTTGCCCTGACAACCAACCGCTGTGATATTGCTCCCTTTGGACACACATTTTTTTTTCTATTAAGTACTTTGGCTTAAGACTATATGTGTCTAGTTTTAAATAATTTTCTCTCATCATTTTTGTGTTCCTTTAAAAACAAGTGAGAAACACGCAGTCTAATACACTGTTGGTAAGAGTATAAATTGCTACAACATATTTGGAGATCAATTTAACAATTTTTATTAAAGTGTTAAATGTTCATACTCTCTATTCTTGCAATTTTACTTCTAGGGGTTTTCCTTACAGAAATATTTGCATAAGTACACAGAAACATATGTACTAGGACACTGCAAACACTGTTTACAGTGCAATAACAGTGTCCCCAACTCAAAGTCCATCAGTAAGGGGGTTTGTTAAATATAATATGATGCATTCAGACATAGAATACTATACAGTTGTTGAAAAGATGAACTAAATAGGCATGAAGACAATGGAGGAATGGATACAAAATCACTAACAGTGGTTATTTCCCTAGCAGAGGTATTAGGATGGATCTTTACTTATTTTCTTCATTATATATTTCATTAATAGTGGAATGTTCAAAATAAGAATAAATTGCTTTTGTTAGCAGGAATACACACAGATTTAAATATATAATAAATACATCTAAAAACTCAAAGCAGAGTGGTTAGTTGAGATACAGCAGGAATAACATCCCTGCTTCTGACTTCAAGTCCAGAGTGCATTTTTTATAGCCTCATTTATAGCCTTGCAGAAGCCACATATGGCATCAATGTGTCTACCTATGAATGAGAGAAAGCAATTAGATTTGGTAAACTTTTTGTTCTTATTAAATTTACCATTCTTTAGCCCTCTAGGGCTCCTCCTTCCTTTGCCCCTGCTGGCCTCCTTCTTAATGAGTCACCAGCCCCACCCCAGCTCCCACTGGGCACCCTTGACGACTGTACTATGGTGAATGAGTTTGTTCTCTTGAGGCAGATCCAATTGAAAATTAGTGGCTGCCTATAGTACTGTGCTGAAAAGGGTTCTGAGGACAAATGTGTGACATAGGGTCATGATCAGGTAGAGATGCTGGTCACGAGAGAGGGTGTTACCACACATGCGTCTTGGATTTGCTAACTCAGACCATGAGTATCATGATGATTATCATCCCCAGAGCTACCAGGATATTCTCAGCTTTTCCCTAGGGTTAAGGATTCAGGATATGAATAAGTTTGAAACCTGGCAAAACAAAAAGCAAACCCCCAACGCATTAAGGCATTGTGTTTGGACATTTGCATCACTATTCTATTTGGTCTCCCCAGTGGCTTTGAAAAATATAGGAGGATTATCAATTGCCCAAAATTGTCCTACTCCCTTTGAATGGTTCATTTTTCCTTGAGTATTAAGAATTCTTATAATCTATTTCCTGTATTATCACAGTGTCTTGGAGTAATAGAATCATAGATCTATTACATTCTTTTGCCGCTGAGCATTCTTTTGCCGCTATACTCAAACTGGCCCTGTTCTTATACTTTTATCTCCGGGAGGCTCTATAGCTTTAGAATTCAGCATCCTAAACTTTCTTCGTTCATATATAGATCTACTAAATTATTCCGTATTACCTTATTTTAAAGTCTATCACACATCCTATTAAAGTTATACTATTCCAAATTCAACTCTTGTATATTTTATCTTCTCAGTTGAGTAAATATCCAAAAATGTTAACAATCAATGTTGCATTGAACCAAACTAGTGATAAATATTGTCCTTTTAAAGATTCCTAAAAATGTGAATCTTATTTACCCAAGTTCATAGCCAATGGAAATGTCTTTGAAAATTGTGAATAGATGCACTAAAATAATTTTTTTTTTTTTTTTTTTTTTTAAGTATAGGTGGGAAGGGACCAGGGGTTATACAGCTGACTGCTGAGTCTGGGGTTCTTTCTGTATTGAACATTTTTCTAAGTGTATAGCCATTGAGCTTCAAGAGGACCACAAGTTTACAAAGAAAAGACTATAATTCAATAATAATTCAAGCATTCTTTTTCTTTCTTACCCTTTGTTTTGGGTGTATGGGAAGCTAAGAATGGAGCATCTCACTTTGAGTTCAGAATGACAAATAATTATTTTGATAGTTTATTTTCCAAAGCATAGATATCTCCTGGGAGACCTATACTTGGCTTCAAATTTCTTAATAGGAGATTCTTACAAGTCTCTTCTTTCAAGTCTGATTCCTACATGGCCTGTTTTAGGTTGGGCTAGATTAATAAAAGACAAAAGTTGCCCATAAAATTTCTGGAGTTCACTTCAACTGGTCCAAGCCAGAGCAGAAAGCTGGAAGTGCGTCACAGAGGAGAGCGCAGCAATAGGGGTGCAGAGGGCAAAGTGGAGAGGTTCCTGCACAGAGGATGGGTGCTGACCAGCACTCACCAGCCTGAGAGGCTTGTCTGCTCACCCACTGCGGCGGGTGGGGGCTGGGAGCTGAGGCTCCGGCTACGGAGGTCAGATCCCAGGGAGAGGACTGGGGTTGGCTGCATGAATGCAGCCTGAAGGGGGCTACTGTGCCACGGCTAGTCGGGAGGGAGTCTGGGAAAAAGTCTGGAACTGCCTAAGAGGCAAGAGACCATAGTTTTGTGGTGCGCGAGGAGAGGGGATTCAGAGCACTGCCTAAACAAGCTTCAGAGATGGGAGCGAGCGAAGGCTATCAGCACGGACCACAGAGACGGGCATGAAACGCTAAGGCTGCTACTGCCGCCACCAAGAAGCCTGTGTGCGAGTACAGGTCACTATCCACACCTCCCCTCCCGGGAGCCTGTGCAGCCCGCCACAGCCGGGTCCCGTGATCCAGGGACAACTTCCCTGGGAGAACACACGGTGCGCCTCAGCCTGGTGCAAACGTCCCGGCAGCCTCTGCCGCCGCAGGCTCGCCCCGCACTCTGTGCCCCTCCCTCACCCCGGCCTGAGTGAGCCAGAGCCCCCTGCTTCTTTAACCCCGTCCTGTCTGAGCAAAGAACAGACGCCCTCAGAGGACCTACGCGCAGAGGCGGGGCCAAATCCAAAGCTGAACCCCAGGAGCTGTGCGAACAAAGAAGAGAAAGGGAAATCTCTCCCAGCAGCCTCAAGAGCAGGGGATTAAATCTCCACAATCAACTTGATGTACCCTGCATCTATGGAATACCTGAATAGACAACGAATCATCCCAAAACTGAGGTGGTGGACTTTGGGAGCAACTGCAGACTTCGGGTTTGCTTTCTGCATTTAATCTGTTTCTGGTTTTATGTTTATCTTAGTTTAGTATTTAGAGTTTATTATCATAGGTAGATTTGTTTATTAATTTGGTTGCTGTCTTCCTTTATTTTTTTAATATATATATATATTTTGTGAGTGTCTATATGTATGTTTCTTTGCGTGATTTTGTCTGTATAGCTTTGCTTTTACCATTTGTCCTAGGGTTCTGTCTGTCCGTTTTTTTGTTTATTTGTTTTGTATAGTTTTCAGCTCTTGTTATCATTGGTGGATTTGTTTTTTGGTTTGGGTGCTCTCTTCTTTCTTCTTTCCTTTTCTTTTTTTTATTACTTTATAATTTTTAAAATGTTAATAATTTTTTATTTTAATAACTTTATTTTATTTATTTATTTTCTCCCTTTTCTTCTGAGCCGTGTGGCTCACGGGGTCTTGGTGCTCCGCCTGGGTGTCAGGCCTGTGACTCTGAGGTGGGAGAGCCAAGTTAAGGACATTGGTCCACCAGAGAACTCCCAGCCCCATGTAATATCACACGGCAAAAGCTCTCCCAGAGATCTCCATCACAATGCTAAGACCCAGCTCCACTCAACGACCAGCAATCTACAGTGCTGGACACCCCACGCCAAACAACTAGCAAGACAGGAACACAACCCCACCCATTAGCACAGAGGCTGCCTGAAATCATAATAAGGTCACAGACACCCCAAAACACACCACCTGACGTGGTCCTGCCCACCAGAAAGACAAGGTCCACCCTCATCCAACAGAACACAAGCACCAGTCCCCTTCACCAGGAAGCCTACATAAGCCACTACCAACCTTAGCCACCAGGGGCAGACACCAAAAACAACAGGAACTACGAACCTGCAGCCTGCAAAAAGGAGACCCCAAACACAGTAAGTTAAGCAAAATAAGAAGACAGAGAAACACACAGCAGATGAAGGAGCAAGGCAAAAACCCACCAGACCAAACAAATGAAGAAGAGACAGGCAGTCTACCTGAAAAAGAATTCAGAGTAATGATAGTAAAGATGATCCAAAATCTTGGAAATAGAATGAAGAAAACACAAGAAACATTTAACAAGGACCTAGAAGAACTAAAGAGCAAACAAACAATGATGAACCACACAGTAAAAATTAAAAATTCTCTAGAAGGAATTAATGGCAGAATAACTGAGGCAGAAGAACGAATAAGTGACCTGGAAGGTAAAATAGTGGAAATAACTACTGCAGAGCAGAATAAAGAAAGAGGAATGAAAAGAGTTGAGGACAGTATCAGAGACCTCTGGGACAACATTAAATGCACCACCATTCAAATTATAGGGGTTCTAGAAGAAAAAGAGAAAAAGAAAGGGCCTCAGAAAATATTTGAAGAGATTATAGTTGAAAACTTCCCTAATATGGGAAAGGAAATAGTCAATCAAGTCCAGGGAGCGCAGAGAGTCCCATACAGGATAAATCCAAGGAGAAACATGCCAAGACACATATTAATCAAACTAACAAAAATTAAATACAAAGAAAAAATATTAAAAGCAGCAAGGGAAAAACAACAAATGACATGCAAGGGAATCCCGATAAGGTTAACAGCTGATCTTTCAGCAGAAACTCTGAAGCCAGAAGGGAGTGGCAGGACATATGTAAAGTGGCGAACAGGAAAAACCTACAACCAAGATTACTCTACCCAGCAAGGATCTCATTCAGATTTGACAGAGGAATTAAAAGCTTTACAGACAAGCAAAAGCTAAGAGAATTCAGCACCACCAAACCAGCTTTACAACAAATGCAAAAGGAACTTCTCTAGGCAGAAAACACAAGAGAAGGAAAATACCTACAATAACAAAACCAAAACAATTAAGAAAATGGTAATAGGAGCATACATATCAATAACTACCTTAAATGTAAATGGTTTAAATGCTCCAACCAAAAGACATACACTGGCTGAATAGATACAGAAACAAGACCCATATATATGCTGTCTACAAGAGACCCACTTCAGACCTAGGGACACATACAGACTGAAAGTGAGGAAATGGAAAAAGATATTCCACGCAAATGGAAATCAAAAGAAAGCTGGAGTAGCAATTCTCATATCAGACAAAATAGACTTTAAAATAAAGACTATTACAAGAGACAAAGAAGGACACTACATAATGATCAAGGGATCAAACCAAGAAAAAGTTATAACAATTGTAAATATTTATGCACCCAACATAGGAGCACCTCAATACATAAGGCAAATGCTAACAGCAATAAAAGGGGAAATCTACAGTAACACAATCATAGTAGGGGATTTTAAGACCCCACTTTCACCAATGGACAGATCATCCAAAACGAAAATAAATAAGGAAACACAAGTTTTAAATGATACATTAAACAAGATGGACTTAATTGATATTTATAGGACATTCCATCCAAAAACAACAGAATGCACTTTCTTCTCAAGTGCTCATGGAACATTCTCCAGGATAGATCATATTTTGGGTCACAAATCAAGCCTTGGTAAATTTAAGAAAATTGAAATCATATCAAGTATCCTTTCTTTTTTTTTTTTTGCGGTACATGGGCCTCTCACTGTTGTGGCCTCTCCCACTGTGGAGCACAGGCTCCGGACGCGCAGGCTCAGCAGCCATGGCTCACAGGCCCAGCTGCTCCGCAGCACGTGGGATCTTCCTAGACCGGGGCACGAACCCGTGTCCCCTGCATCGGCAGGCAGACTCTCAACCACTGTCCCACCAGGGAAGCCCTCAAGTATCCTTTCTGACCATAATGCTGTGAGAGAAGATATCAATTACAGGAAAAAATCTGTAAAAAATACAAACACATGGAGGCTAAACAATACACTACTAAATAACCAAGAGATCACTGAAGAAATCAAAGATGAAATAAAAAAATACCTAGAAACATATGACAATGAAAACATGATGACCCAAAACCTATGGGATGCAGCAAAAGCAGTGCTAAGAGGGAAGTGTATAGCAATAAAATCCTACCTCAAGAAACAAGAAACATCTCAAATAAACAACCTAACCTTACACCTAAAGCAATTAGAGAAAGAAGAAAAAAAACCCCAAAATTAGCTGAAGGAAAGAAATCATAAAGATCCGATCAGAAGTAAATGAAAAAGAAACAATAGAAATGAAGGAAACAATAGCAAAGATCAGTAAAACTAAAAGCTAGTTCCTTGAGAAGATAAACAAAATTGATAAGCCATTAGTCAGACTCATCAAGAAAAAAAGGGAGAAGACTCAAATCAATAGAATTAGAAATGAAAAAGAAGTAACAACTGACACTGCAGAAATACAAAGAATCATGAGAGATTACGACAAGCAACTATATGCCAATGTATTGGACAACCTGGAAGAAATGGACAAATTCTTAAAAATGCACAACCTTCTGAGACAGATCCAGGAAGAAATAGAAGATATAAAGAGACCAATCACAAGCACTGAACTTGAGACTGTGATTAAAAATCTTCCAACAAACAAAAGCCCAGGACCAGATGGCTTCACAGGTGAATTCTACCAAACATTTAGAGAAGAGCTAACACCTATCCTTCTCAAATTCTTTAAAATATAGCACAGGGAGGAACACTCCCAAACTCATTCTACGAGGCCACAATCACCCTGATATCAAAACCAGACAAGATGTCGTAAAGAAAGAAAACTACAGGCCAATATCACTGATGAACATAGATGCAAAAATCCTCAACAAAATACTGGAAAACAAAATCCAACGGCACATTAAAAGTATCATACACCATGATCAAGTGGAGTTTATCCCAGGAGTGCAAGGATTCTTCAATATATGCAAACCAATCAATGTGATATACCATATTAACAAACTGAAGGAGAAAAACCATATGATCATCTCAGTAGATGCAGAAAAGCTTTTGACAAAATTCATCACCCATTTATGATAAAAACCCTCCAGAAAGTAGGCATAGAGGGAACTTACCTCAACATAATAAAGTCCATATATGACAAACCCACAGCCAACTTTGTTCTCAATGGTGAAAAACTGAAACCATTTCCTCTAAGATCAGGAACAAGACAAGGTTGTCCACTCTCACCACTATTAGTCAACATAATTATGGAAGTTTTAGCCACAGCAATCATAGAAGAAAAAGAAATAAAAGGAATCCAAACTGGAAGAGAAGAAGTAAAGCTGTCACTGTTTGCAGATGACATGATACTATACATAGAGAATCCAAAAGATGCTACCAGAAAATTGCTAGAGCTAATCAATGAATTTGGTAAAGTTGCAGGATACAAAATTAATGCACAGAAATCTCTCGCATTCCTATAAACTAATGATGAAAAATCTGAAAGAGAAATTAAGGAAACACTCCCATTTACCATTGCAACAAAAAGAATAAAATACCTAGGAATAAACCTACCTAGGGAGACAAAAGACCTGTATGTGAAAACTCTAAGACACTGATGAAAGAAATTAAAGATGATACCAACAGCTGGAGAGATATACCATGTTCTTGGATTGGAAGAATCAATATTGTGAAAATGACTATACTACCCAAAGCAATCTACAGATTCAATGCAATCTCTATCAAACTACCAATGGCATTTTTCACAGACCTAGAACAAAAAATTTCACAATTTGTATGGAAACACAAAAGACCCCAAATAGCCAAAGCAATCGTTTATTTTTTTAATTTTTTGTTTGTTTGTTTGTTTTTCAAAGCAATCTTGAGAAAGAAAAATGGAGCTGGAGTAATCAGGTGCCCAGACTTCAGACTATACTACAAAGCTACAGTAATCAAGACAGTATGGTACTGGCAGTAAAACAGAAATATAGATCAATGGAACAGGATAGAAAGCCCAGAGATAAACCCACGCACATATGGTCACCTTGATAAAGGAGGCAAGAATATACAGGGGAGAAAAGACAGCCTCTTCAATAGGTGGTGCAGGGAAAACCGGACAGCTACATGTAAAAGTATGAAATTAGAACACTTCCTAAGCTGCTCCGTGGTATGTGGGATCTTCCCGTACCGGGGCATGAACCCATGTCCCCTGCATTGGCAGGCAGACTCTCAACCACTGCGCCACCAGGGAAGCCCAGCAAGATCCTTTTTGACCCACTTCCTAGAGAAATGGAAATAAAAACAAAAATAAACAAATGGAACCTAATGAAACTTAAAAGCTTTTGTGCAGCAAAGGAAACTATAAACAAGACAAAAGGACAACCGTCAGAATGGGAGAAAAATATTTGCAAATGAAGCAACTGACAAAGGATTCATCTCCAAAATTTATAAGCAGCTCATGCAGCTCAATATCACAAAAACAAACAACCCAATCCAAAAATGGGCAGAAGACCTAAATAGACATTTCTCCAGAGAAGATATACAGATGACAACCAACACATGAAAGGATGCTCAACATCACTAATCATTGGAGAAATGCAAATAAAAACTACTATGAGGTATCACCTCACACTAGTCAGAATGGCCATCATCAAAAAATCTACAAACAATAAATGCTGGAGAGGGTGTTGAGTAAAGGGAACCCTCTTGCACTGTTTGTGGGAACGTAAATTGATACAGCCACTATGGAGAACAGTATGGAGCTTCCTTAAGAAACTAAAAATAGAACTACCATATGACCCAGCAATCCCACTACTGGGCATATACCCTGAGAAAGCCATAATTCAAAAAGAGTCATGTACCACAATGTTCATTGAAGCTCTATTTACAATGGCCAGGACATAGGAGCAACCTAAGTGTCCATCGACAGATGAATGGATAAAGAAGATGTGGCACATATATACAATGGAATATTACTCAGCCATAAAAAGAAACGAAACTGAGTTATTTGTAGTGAGGTGGATGGACCTAGAGTCTCATACAGAGTGAAGTAAGTCAGAAAGAGAAAAACAAATACCGTATGCTAACACATATATGGAATCTAAAAAAAAAAAATGGTTATGAAGAACCTAGGGGCTGGAGAGGAATAAAGATGCAGACGTAGAGAATGGACTTGAGGACACGGGGAGCGGCAAGGGTAAGCTGGGACAAAATGAGAGAGTGGCATGGACATATATACACTACCAAATGTAAAATAGATAGCTAGTGGGAAGCAGCCACATAGCACAGGGAGATCAACTTGGTGCTTTGTGACCACCTAGAGGGGTGGGATAGGGAGGGTGGGAGGAAGACGCAAGAGGGAGGAGATATGGGGATATATGTATATG
Organism: Aethalodelphis obliquidens; assembly: GCF_003676395.1. Lineage (NCBI taxonomy): Eukaryota > Metazoa > Chordata > Mammalia > Artiodactyla > Delphinidae > Aethalodelphis > Aethalodelphis obliquidens. The sequence goes on along the minus strand of NW_020837954.1, from coordinate 31,345,786 downwards.
TATAGCTGATTCACTTTGTTTTAAAGCAGAAACTAACACACCATTTTAAAGCAATTATACTCCATTAAAGATATTAAAAAAAATAGAAAAAGTCACAAATAAACCACATCTAACAATAAAACAAAACAAAACAAAAAAACCAAAGTGTTGCTAGTTTAAAGAACTGGTAAATTTATCAGATCGTAACCAAGCAATTCCTAGCCTTTAATTTCTAATTAATTAACCCATTCCAACTCAATTCCTCACTCCCAGGGACCAGAAAACCTTTTATAAATCAAAGATTTTATTTATTTATTTATTTATTTATTTATGGCTGCTCCAGGCAGCATGCAGGGTCTTAATTTCCCCTGTATTGGGAACTTGTAGTCTCAACCACTGGACCGCCAGGGAAGTCCGAAGTCAAAGATTACTTGATGTCTACTAATGAAGAAATGTGAAAATATCACCCCCTTTAAAATTCTTTTCACACAGGACCAGATTCTGTAAAATGCCAGATATGCTAAGAATTGGGGACATTCATCTAATTTTTGCTTAAATCTCACTGTAAGCCCAATGGAACCTGAAGATATTTGAATTCTCTCTATTGCACACACACACAAATACATACACACAATTTTTTTTTTACTAAAACTGAAATTGCAAGGCATTTCTCATCTGACTTGAGTAAAATTATCCTTAATATTTTTACACATCTCCAAAAGAAATCCTTTTTCAAAAAGCTAATCCCATTTATTTCTGTAGGAATTGGAGTACAAAATATAAAGTACCTAGACCTGAGATGTTGTAAATCATGAGTTGCTGTTTCCAAAGAATCTAAAGCTCAAACCACAAGGTTAGTACACAGTCAAATTCCTGCATTTTGCTGCCTTTCTTCAAAACTCCAAACTCAAAACTTCACTGAAATAATTTCTAAAACAAGCTGAGGAAATGTGAGGCTACATGTGCTGTCACACTTAATGCACTGAGGCCAGTTGTGTTAGATATGTTCTGGGGTAAAGAGGAACAGGAACTGTATTCTTAAGATTTATATTAGACAATGGTCCAGCTCACTTTAATTTAAAAAATATAATAACATATAATTCATATACCATTCAACCATTACCACTATCTAATTCTAAAACATTTTCATCCCCCTCAAAAGAAATCCCATACCATTGGCAGTCGCTTTCCCTCTCCCCCAGCCCCTGGCAACCACTAATCTGCTTTCTGTCTCTATAGATTTGCCTATTTTGGACATTTCATATAAATGGAATCATATAATATATGGCCTTTGGTATTTGGCTTATTTTACTTAGCTTAATGTTTTCAAGGTTTATCCATGTTGTAGGAATATCAGCACTGCATCACTTTTGTAGCTAAATTTCATTGTATGGGTGGATATACCATATTTTGTTTATCTATTCATCAACTGATGGACATTTGGATTGTTTCCACCTCTTGGCTATGTGAATAGCGCTGCAATGAATAAAATATGAGCATTTTTTTGAGTATCTGTTTTCAGTTCTTTTGAGACTATACCTAGAAGTGGTATGGTAATTTTATGTTTAACTTTTTGAGAAACCGCTAAACTGTTTTCCACAGCAGTTGCACCATTTTACATTCATACTAGCAATGTATGGGGATTCCAAGTTCTCCGCTTTCTTGCCAACACTTGTTAATTGTCTGTCTTTTTGATTAAAGCTCTCCTAGTTGGTGCAAAGTAATATCTCTTTGTGGTGCTGATTTTCATATTCCTGATGACTAATGATGTTGAGCATCTTTTCATGTGCTTCTTGGCCCTTTGTATATCATCTTTGCAGAGATGTCTATCCAGATCCTTTGCCCACTTTTTACTTGGGTTACTTGTCTTTTTGTTGTTATGATTTCATTTTGTGAGCTTGTCAAGAGCCAGACCCACACATCATCAATATTTAAGAATAAAAGAAACTGTTAGATTTCAATAGGGGGGAAAAAATCCAGATTTCCTTTTCTTTCAACATAGAAAAAGATATACTTACTGGATTTCCTTTTAAACACAGTAAAATGACTTAATTTTTAATATTTGTATGAGTTAAAATATTTAGATAGTTCAATTTTATTTGTAATATGTGAACTAACAATATCTACCTTACAGGGCTGTTGTAAGAACTAAATGGAATATAAATGGAATCAATATGTGGCCTTTGGTGTCTGGCTTATTTCATTTAGTTCACCACTGTATCCCTAGAGCTTCATATAGTGTATCGTATATAATAAGCACTCAAAAACAGAACGAATTTGCAAGTACCTAGTAGAGTCCCACAAGCACATCAGTAAATATGAGTTCTTCCCCTTCCTCTTCAAGAAACTTGAAGGAGGAAAGAATAACCACACTAGAAGAGCCCCTTGAACTATCTAGATTGTGGTACAATATGAGTTGAGTCGCTTGCCACTTAAATATTATGAGATTTATGGAGCCGAGAGGTTTAAAGGATGTGAATGTGGAACTCCACCTATCTTCAATGAAAAATGAATATGTTGGAGAATGTTTGGGTTTGGAAAGTTAAAAAGGTCCCCATAGGCTACAGTATTCCTAACTTTGTGACATTGAGTCACTTGTCAACAAATTTCCTGACTTGATGTTCTGAGTGTCAATGAATTTGACACTCAGTGAGGAAGTGCCCATCATCACGGCGCCTTAAATGGAAAGTGGAAAAGCTAGCATGCGAGGCCTCTTAAGACACTGAGGTGGCTTGAAGACAGAGATAGTTTGTTTTCTGGAAGTGGTTGCAGGGATAGTGTCATAACTGATATTTTATAATTGATATTTTGATTGATAATTGCAATTTCAGGAATCTGTCTCATTATCCCCCAGCCCCCATATAAGTAGTTTTATCCTCCAGAAATATTAAGAGGATATTGCATAAATCAGGAAAATTTATTTCCCACCTTCTCATTTTATTAATGTCAATGCACACAGCCCAACACAACTAAAAAATCCTTTTTACACATCTTTATAAGCAGTATGTGACTCTGGACCTGAGAAGGGAATCTACTTATTGCAAACTGGAAATGTCATTCTCTGTGATATAAAATTGCCTGTTAGGAGCATGGCAGTTATACAGTTTAAGTCTGTACAGTTTAAATGAACACAACACGAATAGCTGAAGGCACAAATTAAAAATCATTAGTTTTTTATACTTAAAATATAAAAAAGAAATACTTTAATTTTTTAAAAGTACTCTGTTAATCAACAAACTTCATGTTGCACTTTTTAAAAGAAGATCTGATTTTGATAAAAGAAGTATTTAAAATTGCTGAATAATAATCTTTGAAACAAAAGGAAACTTACCTCTTAAAGCTACTAGACACAGGCAAGCATTGTGAATCTACAAATCTCTTTTAGTTCCAAACCTAATCTGTAGTTAATTTCTTTTCTTTGGGACACACCAGGCAGAACTGAAAGACCAAGTTATTCTGGTAAATTTGATGAGCTCCCCAAGGTCAATGATTTGGAATACACCTTCTAGCAATGACCCGAGGCTTAACATCTGCTAATTCTGTGCTACTCTAAGACAGTTCTTACCTTACTGGGTCTGAAAAGCAGAATTTCCTTTTAACCTCTGGTATTTCTTAGCAGTTTCTGCCTGTGGTATGATCACCTGATGGTGTACTTTTAGCCAGCTGTGTGTATTCTTGGGGGGTTGTCTGTCTTAAAGAACATTCAGAAAAAAGGAATGGCTAGTTACAAACAGGTGATCGTGTTAGCAGAGGTTTATGGCAGAATTAGACAAAAGCTATTGGAAAGAGGGTATACATTGTGGAGGAGAGGGTAGCATATCCAATAATGTAAAAAATCATTAGAAATAAAACTGAAAAAAAAAAGACCTAGGAAGACAGGTAAATGGCTGTTTTTACCTAGGGATCAAATTCTTAGAAATTGAAGCCACGAAAGATAATTATGTGGCTTTGCAAGCACTCTTTTACTCAGAAACAGCAGTTTTTGTCTAATAAGGCTGCAGGTGCAGAGAGGTGGTAGATGATAGCCATGGAAACATCATCCCTGGGACAACTGGGTGCAGTGAGGGGTGGCAGGGTGGCCCACACACATGGGCAGAAGCCTGCCGTTGTTTTAACATGACCAGTCATATCCACGGCTCTCGCAGTAGTTAGTTCTAAATTGAATTTTGCTTCTCGGGTATGTTTTTCACTTGGGAAATTCAAAACGAGGTCAACAAAGAAATCCATGGCATTGGCATGTTTTAGACACTAGGTGGAATGAATAAAAGAGTTCTCAGGATTCAGGCAATTAAATTGGTTCATCTGCTTTATTCCCCAATCTCTTTATTATTTTTAAAAGCCTATTCTGGATTTTCTTTCATAAAGTACTGTGTTCCTCTGAAGTTGTATGTGAATGCTACCCTTATAGGGATAAGGGTGTGGTTTCAAATACATGAGATAAAAGCTTGCCTGTTGACAAATACTACTTTTGTAAATTATATCTTTCCTCTCTTATATTAGATACTTAAGGATCTCGAAAGTTTTTCTAAAAACATTTTCTTCAAAGTCATAGCATCCAACAAGGATGATTATGCTTATTATACTTACACGAGGCAGCAGTGGAAATTGTTGAAACAATTTGTCCAAATGATCTAACAAATTCACAATTGAGCTATAATGTATCCTGAATTGCTAGGGTACTATCTTAATGAATTTTGCTGCTGTTTGTTCAAATAAAATGGTATTGATTTTAAGGCAATCACAACTGAGATATAGTTCAAATTTCTAATAATTTTCTCAGCAATACAGTTTCATTTCTCACCTGGAAGTAAAAACATGTGTAAATGTGTTGAAATTGTATATTTTGGTAGTACAGTCTCTAAATTTTCATAAATTAAAAAAAAATTATAAGATGGGAGCTTAGTTGGGAGTCAAAGTAAGAAAAGATATATTAATATATAAGATCCTTCTTATACTTTTAATTTCTTGATACAATGGTAAGGTGAAGAAATCATAGAGTCCCATAGAGGTAAAAATGTATTATGATATTGAGGCTAACTTTGAAAGCAGAACAATACCTGCGTCTCTATTAAGTAAACCTAAGAGGTGGGGTTTATTTAAGTGGTTGACTGAATTTTTTAAATTCTGAATTTCCAGATGACCACCTCCACCAACTAGTTCCTTTGCTTCAGCTAGAGTACAGTTCATAGGCATAGATTATTTATAGTGAACAATTACCCCATATTCACTTTCCTAAGATAAAGAAGGGATATAATTAGGCTAGATAACATCCCTATAATACTATAAAAATTACCAAAATTATGGTCATTGAGTTTCATTCTTATGGAGCAAGTAAAAGCAATTTTTAAAAATGACTGATTGAGGGCTTCCCTGGTGGCGCAGTGGTTGAGAGTCCACCTGTCGATGCAGGGGACATGGGTTCGTGCCCCGGTCCGGGAAGATCCCACATGCCGCAGAGCGGCTGGGCCCGTGAGCCATGGCCGCTGGGCCTGTGCGTCCGGAGCCTGTGCTCCGCAGCAGGAGAGGCCACAGCAGTGAGAGGCCTGTGTACCGCAAAAAAAAAAAAAAAAAAAAAGACTGAAATTAATACTCCTTATGAGGGAAAACTGAAAATAAGTGCATAATTAAGCATATACAAAGAAAAACATCTTATTCAATAATTGTAATAGAACAATTAAATTTATATTGACTTTAACATCAATGACAAACATATGTTCAAACATTATTGTCAATTACCTACAGCATCACATTGTTATTGACAATTATTAGTCATAGCAAGACAAGCATTTTCATGAATACAAAATATCATGGAAAATGTCACAGAATGCAAAATAACACTTTGCAGTTGTCTAGTTCTTTTTGTTTATCAAAGTGTTTTCACATTTGCTATATTATTTTATTCTCAATTTTTAAATAATGAATTTTTTTATACCTCATGCATTTGCACATAATTAAAAATTTCTTTCCACTGAAGAAAAACTAACCAAATATCCAAAAACTCTTCTACCAGTTTTTTTTAACCTAAATTGTTTTTCAAATGTTGCTCCTTTGATTAACTCCTGTCTCACTGTCTCTGCTTTCCCTTGTTTTATCCTCTGGGAAATACACTGCTTCAGGAAAATCTTTATCCTCATGATCAGAATTCTTTCATGTTTTCTTTCCTTCTCCCATTGCAAAGGACCACTTAAAGTCTTCCTTGGTAACTATGGCATATTCTTCTTTGTATTATGATACCGATCATATTGTTTTGCCACCAGATGTATTGTATCGATACTACTCAGGCTATTTCCTGTATTTCCCTAATTTGTACCTTTCACTCAGAACATAACATGGAGCAGAGACAATAAAGATTCAGTAAGGAATCAAGTTTAAAATCAATTGTGTTTGCTTTATGATAAAGGCTGTATCTATTTGTTCTGATTTCTTTTAAGACATCAGGAACACTATATTCTATACTTTCATGTTTTTATTACGACTATTCCTTGGTTGAAACAGCTGTAAAGTACATATAACAGTATGTACTTAATAAGTTGTTGTTAGCATCGAAATATCCTTAAGATACTGTCTGCTGAATTGTCATTAAAATGAGTCACCAGTCTACATGAAACCAGACCTACGAAGATGATTACTTGTCTTATTTTTACACTTCTTCATTTAACATTTCCTCTGCCCAAACTAACATCTTATTTATTTTTGCGATGTTTTTACTGGGACAGTGGTATCAGTTACTTCTCCAGATTTATTGGTTTATAAAATCTTAGAACATCTGTGTTGAGTCTATTGGCTGGTATGACTGTACAAGTTAGAAGAACTTATAATCTCATCAGTACTATATTTGTTCAAGATTTGTGCATTCTCTATATGTTCAGTTGTTTAGTTGTACTCAGAAACCAGATTATCTACTACGTTATTCTTGATGTCATCTTGTGTACAAATTACCCAACCATGAATTTCCATGGAAATTATTTGTGGCAAATGTTGACTTGTATCGGCCAGAGCCTTTTGCTTCCACCACTGCCATTGGTGCCCCTTGCATGTCTCACGATGACTGTTATAGTTCATGCTGAGGAAATGTGTGATTGACCACGAAAAAACACAGTGTCATTTTGACTTGTTTTATCTTTTTGAATTGGACTCTGTGAATGACTTGCTAAAACATATGTGGATTACTAGATCTACTATGAAATATCTATGCTGTTAGCCCTTTCACACTGTATTTTCTTAACAAGTTGTGGGAATAGGCTATAAGGGTGGATTTTAAGAGATAGTAATTGTTGCAAGGGTGGTCGCCACAGTACTATAAACTTCTTTACTGTCTTTACATGTTATAGTCACAGGCGATATTTGAACTTAATCCAGTGCCATTTCCATCTTGTTCAAATGAGAAAATGGCTCCTGTGGGAATTCTTTGACTGTTTCCACCTGCTACAGGGTATTAGCAGATTAGACCAAACATTGGGAGGTGCCCTGTGTCATCTAAGCGAACAACAGCACATTTGTTTGCCTTTCTACCTTCAAGGATATTTGAAGGTCAACTTCTGAAGAGAGTGTTTTATGAACATAAAAACAGCCATGTTCTTGTGTAGAAATGGACAGATACTTGACCCAAAGGAGGATCTTCCAACCATATAACTACAAATAGGAAAGAAAGCCTAACATGACAGTTTTCTTTGTGTCTGCTTTTTCAGCATGCTGAGGGCTTCACCCACCCCTAGACATCTCCCGCCCGGGGAGCGCCTGTCTTAGAGATGCCCAGGATTACATTGGAGCTGTGAACAGCGGTCAGCGCTCTTACCCTACAATTGACACAGGAGAAAATCCAAAAGAAGAAGTGGTGAAAGAAGTGTTTTTTCTTTCCACAATTTTGCATTCTATAAAGGCTTGAAATGTGCAGGTTTCTCAATACTGTTTCTACACTGATAAATGACAATATAATAGCAATTAAATCATTGAATGGGTGGTATTCCTGGAATTTCTCATGTCCCCAATGCAGAAAGGATGGTAAGGATCTGCAGAAATCATGCAACTGGTCTTTATTTCCTTTTCCATAAAATGGAAAGCATAATGGGTAACTCCTTCTTATGTAATAGGATGTTTTATACACATTTAAGAAATGTTCACTGGGGACTTCCCTGGTGGCACAGTGGTTAAGAATCCGCCTGCCAATGCAGGGGACACGGGTTCAATCCCTGGTCCGGGAAGGTCCCACATGCTGCAGAGCAAACAAGTCCATGTGCCACAACTGCTGAGCCTGTGCTCCACGAGCCACAACTACTGAGCCTGCACGCCTAGAGCCCCTGCTCCGCAACGAGAAGCCACTGCAATGAGAAGCCCACGCGTTGCAACGAAGAGTAGCCCACGCTCGCTGCAGCTAGAGAGAGCCTGCGCCCAGCAACGAAGACCCAACGCAGCCAAAAATAAATAAATAAATAAATTTATAAAAAGAAATAAAAGAAATGTTCATTGGAGAAATGAATCCTATGGGCAGACAGCTCTTAAGATCCATAAATATCTTATTATGCTTGACATCCGTAATACTAGATGAAAGAAAATGCTTTTTCTTTTTACTTTCTTATTGAAGAAAACAATGATATTTTTAAAAAGTTGATATACCATGACAGCTGGCAGAAGACACTCAAAAGTGTGGTCTGTGAGGATTAGCATTACAGTAAACAGTAAATGGGTAATTGAAAGAGTGACTTGTTTGGGTTGTCAAAGGGTTTTGTGAGAGATGTAAGTGCTAATATTAGAGGCACATGGCTAATTCCATATGCCTCCAGAAAAAGGAGACTGCACTTGGGTTTGCTTATTGAAGAAGAAATTATTTTAAACAGTTGTGTCATGCCTCATTTTGTAGTTCATTTAAAAAAAAAAAACAGCTTAGCTTAAAATCGGTGAAGCCTGAGGAATAAAATCTCCATATGAATAAACATTCAAATATGTTTCTTGTCGAGAAACAAGAACCTTCAGTGACCAGGGTCCTGTCTTCTTGCTGTGGAGAGTTTTCCAGGTGTCCAGAGGAGGAGATGTGGCCAAGCTTCAGCTGGACGCAGGTGCAGCCACTCTTCCACGGAGAAGGAACAATGTCCGGAGTTAGCCGACACTGGTTTGTCATACCCCATGGTGACTGCCCGTCGTTTGCCGGCTTTTGTCTATTCTTTGTGTACTGCTTGACTCAGCTTGAGTCAAAGAATCAGCAGCTAAAGCTGGAGCCTACCTTTCTGCAGAGAGCGTAACGTTTGATGTTTCTGGACATTTTTGCAACACATAACCCCTACCCCGAGCTCCTGCTGCCTTACAAGCACTTCTCACATGAAAGTACAAGACTTTAAAACGGTACCTTCCACACACTATACTCCCATTTAGGAGGCAAGCGGACAGTGTTACAGTGTTTTCTGACAGCTGGCTGTCCATCTGGTGTTTGATGTGTGGCAGAAAAGCACGGTGGGGTAATAAGGGAGATGCTGTTTCTCTAGGCGACAACCTGGCGTTCCTGAGAGCAGACTCCCCTGGGCTCCCTGACCTTCTGCACAGCACGCTGCCTCTCCCCACAGGACCCTAGACTGTCTTCTTAGTGCAGTGCAGCTAAGCTCTTTCTATGTGCCTACCTGGCTTTTCATTGATTCACAATTTCTTGATGACAACAAATATTTCAACCACTTTATGATGGTGCTGTCAGCATGAATGCGTTGGTAAAGGTTTTTAACAATTCCATTCTTTTTCAATTTTTATTTATGCCTGAAATTCTCCTTTATTATCATTCGTGAACAGTTTCTGGTCTTTCCATTACATTTACGTTAGACAAAAAGCTATCACCTTGCAAACTGTGTCAGGCCAAAGATAAATTTTTTTAAACTTTGATAATTTTCAGTTTACTATGCTTGAAGTTTATAAATAGTTCAGATATATGAATACACATTGCTATATTATGCATACCCAGTTTAAGAATTGTTCAGAGAGATATCTTCAAAAACAATTACATTAAAAAAAACCTGTACTTAGTGTCTACAAAATGTTTTGCCTATGGACTGAGTGGAACATTCACTGCCACGTTCTTGTACCTTTCAGCAACCTTTCTTAGAGCCACCAGCAGACTTCCCCTTATGTCTTTTTTTTTTTTTTCTTTTGATCACACTGTGCCGTATGCAGGATTCCCTGACCAGGGATCCAACCTGCGCCCCCCCTGCAGTGGAAGCTCGGAGTCTTAACTACAGGACCGCCAGGGAAGTCCTAGACTTCACCTTATGTTTTATTGGCCAAAAGAGCATTGCTTGGGCTTCCCTGATGGCGCAGTGGTTGAGAGTCCGCCTGCCAATGCGGGGGACACGGGTTCGTGCCCCGGTCCGGGAGGATCCCACATGCCACGGAGCGGCTGGTCCCGTGAGCCATGGCCGCTGAGCCTGCACGTTCGGAGCCTGTGCTCCGCAACGGGAGAGGCCACAACGGTGAGAGCCCCGCATACCGCAAAAAAAAAAAAAAAAAAAAAAAGAGCATTGCTTGCCCATGCCTAGGCCAAACCTGACAAAAGGATGGTGCCACGATAATTAACTTATATCAATCAAGACTCACCATCTAGGCTTGGAGCTGGTGCTGGCCCCTCCTGAAGGACATGGCTTCCCAAAAGAGGGCAGACACCTGAAAGAAGTCAGAATTCATAGGAAGGAAGAAGGGGTGTAGGAAAAGGGGGGTCCAGAGTAAAGTTGGTAGGCGAGGTCACCTGTACACCCTATGCATAGAGTATAACAGTGTCCACGTCCTTGATTATATTTTAAGTGCAACTGAAATGTTTGTCTGTGATGGCTCCTGTTATATAGTCCCATCTCTTCTCAACTACCAAAATCAATAGTGAATTTATTGTGTATTTCTGTGGGGGGAGGTGAGAGCAGGGGAATGGAACAAAGTCCAATTAAACTCAGTTACTGCTAGTAGCTCCCCCAATATGCGTTCTCTCCTCTGCCTAAGGGCTCATTTGAATTAAGTCTGAGTATTGAAATTACTAGTGTTCAGAAGTATGAATTAGACGGGCTTCCCAGGGAAACTATAACTATTCCTTACTCATGGTTGACCAGCAGGATCCCTGAAGAGTAAAAACAGAGCAAACAAATTGGCATTTAGAATTTAGGGCATTTTGATGAACCACATAGACTCTTTGCCACACATAAATTCTGGGGTGAGGAAGGAAGCCAACATACGAAAAAAGATGAAGAAAACTGGATGGAAGAAAATGGCAATGAATGAAAGGTGGAAGAGAGACAGTAACAGTGCACATATGTGAGAGGGAGGGAAGGAGCTGCGTGCTTTTGTCACTATTATGTTGCTATGGTAATGAAGCAAAATTGGGCTGATGCTGCTCTACTGGTTTTGTTTTGAATGAGAGACCAACTCTGAGCAAGCAGAACGACAAATGAAGTCTTCAGTAAGCCTAAAAGACAGTCTAACTGTATTTCATCTAAAATTTCAATGTAAACTTTATAAGAACTCCTACGTTCCTTTGAAATAATAAAATCTAAAAAGATTCTGAAGACTTACACAGTCATTAAAGTTTCTTTTTGTGATTTAACAGTGAATGAAAACTTCTCAATTATAAAATACATGTTTGCTGCAGAAAAAATTTAAATAAATAAACAAAAATAGCAAATGATAAAGAAAAAAGGGCACCTGATCCTGGCTGTTAATGTTTTCATGTGTAGCTCTTCAGTCTTTTCATTTATATGTTTTTACCAATTGGGATTGTACTTTATTTTTGTATGTTGAATATTTAGGTTAATTCTAGTTTTTCACTGTCTTAGCTTGGGCTTCTATAACAAATTACCATAGGGTGGGTGGCTTATATGACAAATATTTATTATTTCTCACAGTTCTGGAGGTTAGGAAGTCCAAGATCAAAGTGTCAGCAAATTCAGTGTCTGGTGAGAGCGGGCAGTGTCTCCTTGGTTTGCAGACAGCCACCTTCTGATTGTATCCTTACGTGGCACAGAGTAGAGAGAAAGAGAGGGCAAGCTCTCTTGCCTCTTCTTATAAGGGCACTACTCCCATTCATGAGAGCCCCATTCTCCTGACCTAATCACCTCCCAAAGGCCCCACTTCCAAATGCCGGGGGTTAGGGCTTCAACATTTGAAGTTTGGAGGAGTACAGATATTCAGTCCATAGCACACTGTTATAATGTTTCAAGGGAAAAATTTTACATACTTTTTTGTGTACCTCCATAAATTACCTACAGCTACTTGTGGCATATTGTAGACATTCAACAAATAGGAATTATCATTTTCACTAACAACCACACCTAAGTTTAGTGTGGTCAATAATTATTTGTTGACTTATCAACTGGGGTTCCTCTTCAAATACTACAGAAGGTGCCCTGTAGGGATCTTGTTCAAGTGTATGACTGGAGGGATTAGCAAGCCTTCTGCCGGAGGGTCCCACAAGGCGGCATTTACTTCTCCATGACTTTCAAACCTGATGCTTTGCAGAATCTGCAACAACCTATGCAGTCAGCATCTGGACATGCCAACTCACATAACTAAACTCACGGTAGAGATGGCTAAATTAATACCAAAATTTTAATTGGCAATGAGAAATATAACTGCTAGGGAGATGGTGCATTTCCATCTGCACAACCAGTATTTTCTCCTTTTATAGTCAAACAACAACTGCCCACCGAAAATCACAAGTTTACTAACAAACAGAATCAGATGAGATGTATGTAGCCTTGTTATTCAGAGAGGTCACTCTCTTTCCTGGACATTTCAAACAGCCTATCTCCAGTTTTAGTACCATATAATTCACTATATAAGTTTACCCTTTCTAAACACAATTTCCAGATCACCTTGATTGGAATTGTGGGGATTTCTAATTGTGGGGGTTTAAGTCACACACTTATAGACAAAGTCTTGGTTTACTTCTTCAGATGGCTGTTCATTTTATGTGGATATCACTAGTTAACTCTAGGTAACTGGGTAACCTTATTTTTCTTTATCACCATATTCATCAATGGACCCTGTTGGTTGGGCACTTTGGCAGAGAGAATAAAAAGGTTTTAGTCTATTTATTAAAATGCTTACAGAATAAAAAATTTAAAGGCTATGGATATATCTTGAAATATTTTCTTGACAGATATTTACTGATTACTTAATGAAAAAGAAAATAAATGGAGTAACTCATCAAGTCCAGGAACTGTGGATTTCTCTAATGACACAGTGAAGCTGCCATTTTATAATTATGGTAACTTTCACTGGCACTTCCAAATTTCCTAGGAGGAGAGGATTTGGCCAAGAACTCAACCTCACTTTAAAACAACTTGGTTTGGGGCTATGCAGAGGTAGTTGTGGGCCAATAAGCTGAGCATCATCTGAACTAGGGGTTTGGGGGAGGACATATCACGGAGTATGTGAACATTCAGGTCTGAGTCCAAAAGACAATTCAGGATGGTCGTGGTCCATCCTCAAGCTGGTCAGTGTCTTCTATGAGTTTCTTGTGATCCTGTATGAACCTACAATCAGACCAAAAATGATGACCTGTGTGGTCCAGACTGGATAGGGAAGGAAGTAAAGCTGGGAGGAGGATGGTATAATGGGGAGATGGGCAGGGACTGCAGACTGGAGTCCTTGATGAACTTCAAGATTAGGTTAAGTGTGAGTATGAGACTGAGGCTGATGGAGACATGTGAGATGAGAAAAGGCAGTGATGGGAGAATGGAATTTCTGGCGTGGACGAGTTCCAGAATTATAAATTTTCAGGATGTGGTCATGAGAATGAGTTCTTACCAGAAGATAATGAATGATGGAAAGAGGGGTGTTGGGGACATTTGCTGCTTTGCACAGCACTCATATTCTTTGCAAAATAATCCATCCAAGTAAATGGTCCTACTAGAGGCTGCCAATCATGGCAACCTACTCTCTTGACCACAGAGTTGGGTGTATCATGAAAGCCCAGCAGAATTCTTCCACAGGACTTTTCAGTACTTGGTTGGGGAAGTGGGTGGAAGACAGGAGAAGAGAGTTCCTCTCTGGGCACTGAGCTGTGAGGATATGATTCTGGAACAGTGCTCCAGGTGACTCCCAAATCGATATCTCTGGCTCTAATCTCTCCTTTGTCCTCTAGAATCCCTAAAAACATCTCCATCTGAATTCCTCATTAACCCAGGGCCCCGACAGAATTCTTCATTTCCCCCCACCCAAACTGATCTCCATCCTGCATTGCTGTCAGTGGCACCAGCCATCCAAGCCAGACATCTGGAAGTCATCCTCAACATCTTCCTCTTCTTCACGCCCAAACGCAAGCAATCCCCAAACCCTGCTAATTCTACTTTATAAAGATTTGCAAATTTCTTCCCTTCTCTGTCTTTCCACTGCTGTGGCCTTAGCACATATCTTTATTACAGGCTCTTAACTAGTCTTTTGGCCACCAGTTTTAACAAACCCCTGTCTATTCTGTCCTATTCCCACCCCTACTCTCACCCTGGCTAGAATGTGCTTTGTCCTTCAGCAGCTCACCCCTGCTCTCTCTGCAGCCCCTTCTCTGGCCACACCCCTGCTCTGCAGCCACTGAACAGCTTGCAGTTCCCTGAACCTGCCACTTTCTCTCCCTGCTCCGGGATTTAGCTCAAAGGCTGCTCACTTTGCCAAAAATGTCTCTTTTTCCTTCTTTCTTCGTGGCTAACTCCTGTTCATGATTTAAGGAGGGACTTGGGTGTTGCTGCTCCAGGCATCCTTTGGTGACAGTTTTCAACCTTGGCTCCTTGGTTGAGATCTTCCAGACATGCTCTTACGCCACTGTGGCATATGCAAGCAGAGGATTCGCTGCCCTGTGTTGTGAAAACAAATTTGTCTTTCTTCCCCATTAAGCTGCAAGTTCTCTGAGGGAAGAAATTGAGTCTTAGGCAAACTTGTATTCCATTTCCTGTTTGGATTCTGACACATAATAAATTTATCCTTAGTAAACACCTATTGAAGAATAGATAAATGAGTGAATGCAGGGAAGATGCTCACTAATTCTAGTTCTTTGATTCTGTGGACCCATTCTCTTCTTGAACAATGATGGTTTTATGAAACATTGCTAGATCGTGTCATGTCTGAACCCTATATCCTCATTAAAATTTCTTTTGCCATCAAAGCTGGAAAAATAGTCAAATGTCTTTGTCTTTACAGATGAGGAAACTAAGGCACAGAGAGGTTGAATGACACTCAAGGGCACACAGCTAGGGTAGGATCCTGGGCTCCTCTGTCCTGACTCAGTGTTTTTTTTCCCAGCTACTAAGCTGCCTCCCTCAAGCACTTGTAATTTCAAATACTTTTGATCTTGTTTCTTTGAGGAATGTGTTGAGTGCTTCTAGCCTCAGGAAATAAATGCTCCTACCTGCAGACAGCTCCCAGGAGATATCTGACTCCTTTCTGAAATGATGTTACTCTGTATTTCAGGTAGGAGGGTTAAACAAAGTGTTTCCAATTCAGCTGCCCCTGGCCTCCTCCAAGCACTTCAAAAATTCTAAGGAAAGTCTGCTTCTTCTCTCTGACTGGAAACGTGAACATGGTCTCTGAGACAGGATCCACTTGGTTGTGTAATGCGCCTCCTGGTAGGTTTCTGTAAAAACCATTTACAAGTTAGTCATGAAACTAAAGTATGTGGTGCTGGAGGTGGTGGGATGGGTGTTCAGAAAGTAAAGCAAAGCTGTGAGTTGTTTCTATGATTGCTTCCCACAGTAATTTAGGCTTCTATTCCAGCCAAGCCTAGTTTGAGTCCTTGCTTCTGTTTCCTTCTTTCTTCCATTCTATGACTCTGCCCCCATCTGTTAAAATGATCACTCCTGATTTTTCTTCAGCTTATTTCTCTGATCACTATACTTATTGCTTGTGACATTTAAACATGTTTTAGCTAGTCAGCTTGACGGAGGTTTCCTTTAGTTATGTAACATAAGCCAGTTTAAATATTTGATGTATTTGAATTGCTGAATTCAAAATACTGTTGGGCATTTCATATTAATTTTAAGAAGATGCTTTATAGATGACTAGTCTGTTTGTCAAATTATTGCCTTTTACCGTTTCTTAAAAGTTTTCATATTTCTTCTTGTGTTTGTTAAGGATGGTTACTCACCCAAAGAATAATGGGAAAAAAAAAAAAAAAGCCATAAACCTGAACAGGAAGGGCCAAGCAGATAGTGAAGACCTTCCATCTTACCCAGGCTTCTCTCAGTTCCACTTTGAACCTTAGATAACACGCTGTTTGTATATATGGGTGTGTGTATGTATGTTTATGTATACAGATGTATAAATTTAGCTACCATGCATACTTGTTGGGGTGTCAGATCAAAGCACCCTCCAAAACATTCTCTACTAAGGACAGGAACAATTTTGAGCACTGTGGGGGAAATTCCAAGGAAGCCTAATTAAAATCCTTGCCAGAGCAGATACTGCTTTTTCATGTCAGGTATTTATCACAGAATTTTAGCTTTCTTTTAAAAAAGGGCACTCTAAATATTTACTAATAAAACATTCTGAATCAATTTCTTCCTCTTTAAAAATTCTAGGTGATGAACATGAGGACTGTGATTACGCAGTACTGGAGAAGAAATGATTTGGGGATTGATGCACATGAATTCCATGGCGGCTCCACCTGCCAGGTGGAGGTCTGAGCATCTTCACAAATCCATTCTCCCTACCCATCCTTCCTTGCAGCCTCCAAGAATGCCTGCCCAGGCAGCCTCAAGCTTCCGGTAGGGGTTGCTGTTGTCTAATACAAGGCCTATTGTTCTCAATAGAATTTGGTTATCGCTTCAAATCATTGCTAACCTTTGCCCTTTCCCAGGATTTAATCTGTTTAAATTAATATTGGTTATTTGCTCTTGAGTTTACTGTGAATTTAATCTTATATTACTGTTTAGTACATTAAAGTGCTACTTTGGTTGCTACCACTACACTGATTAGCATTAATTTTCCCCAGAATGTGTTCTGAATATCAGTGAACTTGTTCAGGAGAAGGAATGATAATTTTATTATTTTTAAAACAGTGAAATATTTGATTACTTTATAAAATGCATGAAGTAAATTTTGATGAGATCGGTTCTAGAATCAAACTAAGACTTTCAGAAGAATTGAAACACTGGTCTTCACATACAAGTTTTGCCTTTAAAATTTTATTTTCCTGCTGGTAGAGATGCATTATATTTGCATTTTTGAGCCTGAATAATTTTAATTCCATTTTTATTATACAAACCCAAGAGGAACATTTACTTTGTTTTCACTGATTAGTTATACAATTATTCTTTTCAGATACTACATGAACCATGAACCATAATATTATATTCCTTGCTAATACACTTTGGCAAAAGTATTTACATGAAAACACAATACGTAAATGTAATGACTTTCTCAAATGAGCACACTGTTGCCATGAAGCAATCACCTTTAGTTTAATACAAGTAAAATTCATTAATTTTTCTCAGTTAGCAAGCCGACTTTTCTAAATGAACTAGTGAAGGAAAAACATTGCCTGTTTTATCCTAACCCAGCTGATTTGCCTTTTATTACCAGATGCCTATTTGGGGAGGAGAAAAAAAAAAAGAAGTCTTTAATTTTAATAAACTTGATGCAATGCTGACTCCTACGGGATTAGGTATGGTTCTGATATACTTAGTTTCTTTTTGGTTAGTTTCAAAGTAAAAGTTAGATTCAAAGCAAAAGGCTTTGAAGCCAAGATACTACCTTCAAGACTCTCAAACGTTGAAAAGAAGAACTTGGAGACCCAAATGAACAAATCCTTTGAATTGCAAAACTTAACTTACACAAAAGAATATTTTATTTTTCCCCTTTCATTAAAATGTTTAAATCCCATCATAAGTCTAATAACCAGATTATGTCATTTGACACAGACAGTTGAGTTGAGCCTTGTATCTGTAAACACAAATGTAGTTTTTTGGAAAAAAATACAGTTAACTTTGCATTCACATTTATATAGTATAGATTTCAGACTAAGTTAACTGCCCCTTTCTGAAGTAATTTTTTAGTTGTAGTGTTGGTTATTCACTTTATGTGTAGAGTAAAAACATTTTTTTCCACATTAAGATAAGTTAAAAAAAATGACACTAGCTATGCACATACTGAATAACTCAGGGTATGGGATTTATAAAATCTGTTAGCTATTCCTAATAAAAATGCAAAGACTAAGAATGCTAACGATCTTATATATTTGTGAGGCTCCTGCTCTTAAAATACTTAATATCACTTAATCTAATTCTTGGAATACCTGTTTAGCATTCTTCAGATGGATTGTAAAATGTTAGTTAAATAATATTTCTAAGGGTACAAGGTGAAGACTGAAAATTCCAATTTCTAGTACTGTTTTTCCAAGATAAGGGACAACTAATACAGTCTTTGTCTTGTAGGAAGCTGGAGTCAGATGTTAAAATAAAGTTTACATTAATCCTGAGGAAAATTCACAGTATCTTTCTCTTTCCCTGATATTTCAAATAGCTCTTAAGTTGACAGGGGGGTGGAGTCATTAAAAAAAACAGAAGAATCACAGCAGTAAACTAGGGGTATGTGACATTCTCTAATAAAAGGAACCAGGCTCCTTGGAAAAATGGCTGATTATAGGACTGAGGCAGAGACTATTCAGCATGAATCTGGAGCATCCTGTAGTGCCAGAGAGTGAGGAAGTGCTCAAAAAACAAAGAGAAACAAACAAACAAAAAAAATGAGGCATGTCAAAGGGAAATAAAAAGCAACCTGAAAAAACTACGAACAGACAAACCTGGAACAATGTGGGCAACAAAATAAAGAAGGTAGTATTGGATGTATGACCCATAGTATAAAATAAATAGCCATGAATCCATAATTGAACAAAAAATGAAATATAAAAAATGAAATACTAAAATATTCATATGAAATAGCCCAATTTAAAAGTTTTAAACATTAGCAAGTAGTTAAAACTCTTTTTAAAATACTGTTCAAAGAAAACATATTTGTGAACCAAATTGAGTTGCAGGTCTCCAATTTACAATCTAAGCCACAGTCTTCTATTTGCCCTGGGTTCATTTTTCAAGATTATATAGGGTCATTCATAATTTTCACAGCAAATGTAACCCTAAAGTTTGATGTTGATCTTTGCGGAATACTAAGCTTGTTAAGATATGAAAAAGGAAATGTGAAAAAATGGGTCTAGAAATCCTTGCCAAGGAGCTACACAGTTTTCTCATATAGAGTTGACCCAACTCCTCAAAACCAACCTGCTTTTCCAAGGTCCTTCTGATCAAAATGGATCCTGTAATATTATCTAGCCTCATAAAGGAGTGGAGAAGCTCCCTCACCATTGATAGGAAAAGATTGATAAGATACATCGTTAGGTGAAAAGCCAAGGTGGAGAACAATATGTCTAATATAACACTTTTTGTGGTAAAGTAGAGGAAAATAGAGATATATTTTTATGGTTGCTTGTATAAACATGAAATAAATCCATAGGTTATGTAAAAATTTCATAACCACTGTGAACCTACGGGGTGGGAACTGGGCAGATGGGACAATCTGAAGAGGAGGCTTTTGTTATATACCTTTTCTTTAGTTATGCTATCACCTTTCTGAAAAGTTAAATTTAAAAATATATTCTATTTTAATCACAAATCCATATTCAACTAACTTAAGTTTGAAAAATGTGTTTTGTTGGTTTATGTACTGGAAGAGTCCAGGGGCAGAGTAAGAGATGGCTGGATAAATCAGAACTTTCTTGTTTTTGTTCTCTAACTCTCAACTCTCAGCTCCTGGGTGTTGGCTGTATTCTCTCTTGCAGCAGATGGCTGACCCTCAAAGTTCAGGAAAAATGGCCACAAGATGCATGAGTCATAGGCTTATATTATCCTGAGACCTTGCCAAAGAGGAAGAGAAAACATCTTTCCTTCTCTGACAGTTAAGTCTAGACTATCTTGGGTCACATATCCTTCTTGACCCCTGAACCAATCATTGTGGTCAGGAGGTAGAATACTCTGATTGGCCAGGCCTAGGGCATATGGGAATGGTGAGGATGCCCTCACTTATACCACACAGAAACGGGCTGGCATGATGGGCAGTGAACACATATCTACTATAGAGCCAAATGTACTTAAAACCAGAACAAATCCAAATCCCTGTGGCTCAGGCATTTATATCTAGACTTACTGCAGAACTCAGGGATCCACAAGATGCTAGGGACCTGGAAAATGACCATTCATCATATAAAAGTTTGCTCTCCATTTATGTGGGCGTGAAGTTGACATCCTTCTCTAAGACCCTACCTGATTAAAGTTGCTATAACAAACTGGAAAACACATCAAGCCCCTTCCCCTCACACACTGTTTATTCACTCCTGATATAAATAGTTTTAGAGTCTAAACTTAAATGATGAGACAAAGGAAGATGTTTGCCAAAAGAAAGAGTAATGCAAGAAGCTCTGATTTCAGAAATGCTGAATTAATCTTCATAACGCTGCCAAATTTTTAGAAAGTAAAAAACTCAGCTAAGCTCATTAAGAAATCATCTAACATGATGATTGAAGACAAAAGGGTGGATATTCAGTTAGTGAGTTACCCAGCTCATGCATCTTGCAGCTTTTTCAGAACCTTGGGAGAACCCACCTGCTTCAAGAGAGAAAGCTGCTACACTCAAAAATATCTACACACTATGCGTTGTGAGAGGAAGCAGGGTGAACTAAGCCTCTCAAATCCCTTTAAACGTCAGTTTCCTCATCTGCAAAATGGAGATAAATTTGTTTTGCAAAGCTGTTGGGAGTTGTATTTGTGCCCTATTGCTGCTATAACAAATTACTACAAACTTAGTGGCTTCAAACAACACAAACTTATCTATAGTTCTGGCAGTCAGAGTCCGAAATGGGTCAGCAGGGTTGTATTCTTTCTGGAGTCTCTAGAGGGATAATCTTTTTTTTTTTTTTTTTCCTTTTCTATGTTCTAGAGGCTACCCACATTCCTTAGCTCATGGCCACATCACTCCAACTTCTGCTTCTGTGGTCATATCTTCTTTTCCAATGCTGACCCTCCTGCCTCCCTCTTACAACGATCCTTGTGATTACACTGGCCCACCCAGATAATCCAGGGTAATCTTCCCATATCATGATCCTTAGCTCAGTCACATCTGTAAGGTCCTTTTTGCCATATAGGATAACATACTTATAGGATTCAGGGATTAGAGCACAGACATCTTTGGAGGTCATTATTCTGCCTGCTACAGGAGTATAAAATGAAACAATATCTGTGACTATTCTCAGCATTGTGCTTGCCACACAGCAGACATTTGACCAATACCTCTTTGCAGTTTGTAAGTTTTAGCAATTCAGATATTTGACCGTGCATCCTGTCCAGCATTAAATTCTTAGATGTTCAGTATCTTTGTGGGGGCAGAATACACAATGCTATGTTCTCATGGATGCCAACCTAATTTTATACATTTATGAGCTCTGTGTACTGACCTTAGAAGATACTTTCTGTCCAAAAGTAAAGGGCAGTCCTTGAATAGAACTATTTTAAATAGTAAATGGTAAACATGCAAGTTCTCTTCAGTTACTCTTTAACCGAAGACCAAATGCCGCACACAAACTGTGGAGAATTTTCAGAGAATACTCAATGTCCTGAAGAATGTTACATCTTGTAAAAGATAGTAAAAGGGTTATTTCATCAAAGTATGTTGTCAGAGGTCAAGATGTAACAATACAGATATTGGTGCCTCAGCAGATCTCCTAATTTGTATTTGGGTTAACAGGTTCCCAGGGCATCTCAGCCTCCCTTTTTTGGGGAGGGTCCTGCTGGCCGCAAACTGTACTCAGTGCAGCCCAGTGGCCCTGAATCAGGTTGGTGGATGCTAAATTGTGAGTTTTTCTCTAGGCCCATTATACTCCAAAGACTTCAGTGGCCAAACAAAACTCCCCATCACTTTGAAGAAGGTATGCAATGGCCTTCGAGAGGCTCCCCAAAAGACTCATGAAGCTTAGTTCACATATCTAAAGAAAGGTAAGATGAAGTCTCCACTAATTTTAGTGAAAAAACACCCATGATACCCAGAGGGGCCAATCTTTGCAGTAATGATGCAAGTATTTGGTATGCAAGTATTTGCAGTATTTAGTATGATGGGCCATCCCTAGTATGTGTTCTTTCTGGTTAACAATAGTCTTTGTTTAGTAGTCACTCTCCTATGAGGAAATGCAATGTAATCCTCACAGTCTTCTGCTGCTGGCTGGGACCTATTATCAATAGGTCATAAATAAATGACTACCACATAGGAAAGACAGTATGATTATATATACTCCTACTACTTCCAATTACAGTTAGAGCAACAATTATAAGGTTGTACTCCTACAGCCACCCTAGGGAGAAAATGAGAGGAAAATGTTCCATTAGCTTAATGAAGAGAGCACAGCAGGGGCACAAATTTTCTCACTATTAGCACCTATGGCGCTACATGAGGGAAGCTGGAGATGCAGGGTAACAATTAAACTTTCTGATAATTAGCCCCTACAAAGTGTGTTCCCTGAACCCAAAGGAGACATTTAAAGAATCACATTTCCATTTTTCTCACCTCTTATCTATGAAATTTGAGTGAGTCATTTGCTTGTGGAAACAGAGGGAGTCAGGATGAAAGTTTATTTCAGGGTTGACTACAAAGTATTGTTGGCAGGCTTGCTGGAGAACACACATCAGCTGAATGGCGTGGTGTGTAAAAGGGAAGGTTAAGAGAGCTTAAAGCCAAGAAATGTTTACACCAACCTAATTAGAGAAAATATGGATTTGTTCAATGTGAGTAATGTAGCTTCCTTGTTACCTCTGCTAAGAAGATGACCACAGGAGGGGAAAAAACTGCTCCACTCAACGAAGCAGAACACTGACCTCGATCACACCGGTCCACTACTGCTATTGCTTCTTATTGCCCCACAGGGTCGCTGCTGAAGAATGTCCAACAGCCCCCATCCATGTTGCAAGGAGGCCTCTCTCAGCAGGACAAAACCGATCTTAGATGAAGGCTAACTCCTCTTCCTAGGAGCTAGCTTTGACCGGAGTATGCCTTTTTCTGTTTTATACCCCAGGTCCTGGTCAGCCTCAGTAACTCTGGATCAGGACTGGTTCAACCTAGAGCCTTCTCTCCCCACCCTTCCCTGAATTTGACACCTCCAGGAATTGGGCAACTTCTCAGTTTAAACCCTTGAAATACCCTCAGAGGGGTTTCCTGGATTACAAATTTCCAACCTTTGACTTCCAATAATAGTGACTGAGAGAAAGCTGAAAAGAAAAATGTTAAGTTGAATAGCAGACTATGTCTTATTGAGAAACAGTATTGCCTAGGAGACAGTCTTTCAAGCATGATTATCCTTCATGTCTGTGGGGTTTGCCCGTGTTTCAGGAGATAGTCTGCGACTACAGTTAGTCTTTAGGTGTTTGGTGAAATAACCAGTTGTTTTAAAATCATTAATTCGTAACAAGATACTGAGTTGGAGAAGTAGAGTACTTCCCAATTACACTGTCACCAGTCCTTGTGACAAGCGTGGTCACCTCCCTTTCCTGAATCGTGTGGTAGCTACTTTTCACAGCACTTGCTGCTCTCTTCCTGATTACCAGAAGGCTCACTCTTGCCCCCTGCCACCTCCACCCTCAGGTTCTGTGGCCATTGTGCATTATGTTGTAGAAATTACACCACCCTCTGGACCTCTGCATCTTTCTTCCTCCCCCCGCCCTCCTTTTTTAACTCCAGAGAATTTGTCACTACTGACATACTCCATATTTTACTTATCGTTGTGACTTTGTTAACATTTATTAAGTAGAGCCCTGGGGTGTTGGATGGTGAGCCACGAGGTGTTCAACGAAAACCACCAGGGAAAGTGAAATAGAGAAACTTATTACTCATAGGTCCTGGAGGAGGTACATGACACACTAAGAGGGGCCATGAGGAGAGGTCGAGTCAGGGTGCAGGCAGAGAGAGTGTGGCAGGACCCAGGGCACATGCCTTAATAGGGTCCTCAGGTGGAATGCTTTGAGATTCCCAGCTGAAGGCTGAGTTGGTCAATTCAAACCCAAAAGAGTACAGTTTTGGTGTAATCTAAGGAGTGCACAAGGAGAGGCCCTGGGAGATGGGGGAGAGTGCTTATCACAATTGGGGGAGTCATATCAGGATCTTGTGATTCTGCGGGTATGGTGTCAGTTCAAGGCCCCTGCAGGCAGTGTGGCCACATAAAATGAATGCCAAGGCAGGAATATGTGTTATAGGGTCGTCTAAACTCTCAACACTTATTTATGTCTTTATTTCCTATTTCTCCTTAATATGGTATAAGCTCCATGAGGGCAGGGGTTTGTTTTATTCATTGCTGAATTCCCAGTGCCTAATATGCCTGAACATAGTAGATGCTCAATAAATAGTTGTTGAATTAAAGAAAAAACTGTAGGCAGAATTTACCAAAGTCTTTGTATATGTGTGTGTGTTTGCGACCCAACCAAGAAAATTCTGTAAGGGAAAGATTTTTATAACTTCACAACTTGCCTTCCTAACTATGAGCCCTGCCATCATTTTCATCACCATCACTCTTTCCTATTGCTAATAATTTGTGTCATCCAAATTATTTTCCCCAAATTATGTGGCTACAAACGATAATATTTGGTTTACATAAAATGTGTCTTATATGCATAATAGAAGCATAGCAGGTGACAGAGACTTAGAGATCACCCAGTCATCTTGCCTTGCTCCCACATTTTTCAGATGAGGAAACAGACAGTAAATGATGTAGTCATGATTGCATAGCTACCAGCACTGCCTGGATCTGGGGGCTTTTGTTTTAGTTTTAGGATAGAAAAGTCATGTGACTTTACAAAGGGATTTGAAAACCTGTCCTCATCATAATAGAAGATCCCCCGTTAAACTCGCAAGCCCTAATTCCCTGTTTGGAATCTGGAGGTAATGATTTATCAGGGTGGACCACGTGAACAGGATGAGTAGGGAATGGTTGACGTGGTGTAATTTGAGAGGTAGGATGGAGGCCCTATAACTCCAAATACAGAACACCCTCAAGGTCAGAAATTGCACCATTGGCCTTTGTGCCAAGCTTTACTCACTCTGCAGTCCTATTTGAAAAGCAAATCTTCTGAATGGTGGAACACACAGGTTCCTAATACTTCAGGGGTACCGTACATCTCTGGATGTTTTCTGCAGTTGGTGTACGTGGCACAAAACAGAGCATGTTTTGCGGGTAGAGAGGAGTAGGCAGTGATGTATCGAGGGCAGGGTGGTCCTCTTCGCATGTACGCAAGAAGGGGATGCATTGTCTGTAGAGAAGCTAAACACAATAACAAAACTGATCAAAAGTTGGTCTGCTTTTTATTGTCATGTGCCAACAATTCTAAATAATGTTAGTGATGAAATAATCCTCCCCCAAACTCTTTTAGTCTAAATTCTAAACAATTGCTGTCGTTATTGTTGAGTTAAAATATATAAAATGAGCACATTTTGATAACTTATCCTTTAATAAACACTGTATCCTACATGTAGATTGATTTGGAAAATTCCCAATTATACTGTTTGCCCCACACATGGACCCGGCTACACCCATTCCTTTCCAGAGTAATAACAATTGAAGATTGTTAAAGCTTGCTTTGAAAGCAGTTTCTCTCTCTAAACTTTGGGGCACTACATAGTCCTGTGTTTAAACAGCTTTTTTTTTTTTTTTTGAAATTAACAGTTTAGCACAGTGATTGGAAAGATGAAGAAATAGAACTTGGGTTGCTTCAATTCGGTCTTTCTGGGCAGTTTTTATTATAATAGTGAAACAGTATACTAACTCTGAGGTATAATGTTTCTGTTTGGGAAGTGTAAATTTTGTTTCAAACATCTAATCTTTTACTCAATTAGAATAATACCTTCATCGTTAATCATTTGTTTTAAACTAAAAAATAACAAGAAAATAGAATGTTACATCAGTGGTATGTTTTAGTTGTCTAAATTGTACCTTTTGCATATGTTTTGGTTTTATTAAAACTCACTTATCAGTTACTGCAATGTTATTTTTTGTTACTGTAACAAACTGTTATGTAGGTATAAATTCATCCCCCTTTAAAAATACATCAATGTAATTTAAAAGTAAGTACATTTTAGTTTGTTCTGTGATATTTTATTTTGTATATTTTACTGGCATGATTATTATATATATGGCATATATATACATATATGAGATACACACATATGTACATATATATTCAATAAAAGACAATTTTTATTATCTGCACCCCTTTTCTGGCCATCATTCTTGTTCCTTTCGTATGCTGAAAATAATTTTGTCATATGGAGGTGATAGGTGTTAAAAAATAATCCACTCCATATGTCAAATACTGCAGGTATGCCACCAATATCCACACTGACACTACACTGAGATCTTCTACCAGCATCTCTAGTAGCTAGTTGTAACTTTGCAAATAATACTTTGCATGTTGGTTGTTTTTCTAGTGATTACTAAGCCAATGGTTTGTATAACAATTTGAGTTCCATTTTTAACTCCATCAAAAGATAAGGATTCTTACTATTGTAATTACTTTGTCTTTACCGGTTAAATTAACATTCAGCTCTTGGGGTTGCTGTGCAACATACGATATGATTTTACCTACTGTTTGTTCAAAGTAGTCTTGTCACAGTAACAGCATGCTAGCTTGAAAAGCCTTATAACAAATAGGTAAATACACGTCTTTTGTGAATTAAAGGGGGTAATTATGTCAGCCTTACTGCATTTGTGGGTGAATAACTAAAAATAATTGAAGTAAAAATGTCAGGAAACATTTAACATTAAATACAAGGAATCAAAAGATTGTCATAAAAATGAGAATGACCTATAAAACACAATTTTTAGTTTCTCTTGAGAGAGTACCCACATTAGAATATGAAAACACATGCACAAATACTCTTTTATTTCCCCTTCATTTTAAGCAGTCTCACTCCTATATACTACAGGTACAATTGCTATAATTTTCCTGTCAAAATAGATCTTTGCTATAAAAGACCCCCAAATGATTATTTTAAAAATTTATCTTTATGCTTTATACAAACAGAACCCAAATAAATCTTGATATTGAAAATATTTTGGCTTGCTAGAAACATGTAGGATTATGCTATACAGGGTGTGCTTATTATTGAGATTCATTTAAAAACAAACACACCAGAATTTGCAACTGAGCTTCAAAGTAGTCTTTGGTTAACTACACACTTATTCCATGATTCTGTCTTTGTACCAAATCTTTCTGGGAATTCCTTTGTCTTTGTGAATAGCCTTTAAACCATGTGGCATATTCTTCCAAATATTTGATTTCTTAAATTTAAGCTCCATGACTATAAGATGGTTGATTAAGCTAGATAAAATGGTTTTTTATTTAATACAATGAGGCAATCATAAGATTCATTTTCCTTCTGCAGCTTCTAAATTAGCTTTGAAGGCTTTTGCAAAGAGAAGTCCCCGAAATATCTTTCTTGCTATGATAGCTTCACTAGAATCACCTCTAGAGGAGATTAATCTGAAAGACAACATGTATTTGAATACCTGGAACTGGTGGGGTTGTTGATGATGTGAGTCCCATTTTTAAAAGAGAGGCAAATGGATTCTAATGGTTTTTGATGTAAAGCAGTGATGGTGGCATAACTAAGTTAGCTGTGTTTGAACAAGAGTGAAATACTTCAAGTTAGAAGTCACCAGGAAACTGACATAATCAGTTTCAGAATCATATTAAATTTTCTCTGATCTTTTTCTCTTAAATTTTGCCTAGAACATTATCAGTGGTGGATCAATGACACACTTTTGCATATGTAATTATTCTCAACCTCATTCCAAAAATGATTTGAGGAAATTAAAAATAAAGGATATAATAGTATAATATTAATAAAGTTCAATGTAATAGGATAGAGTAGTACAATAGGATACAGTAAGATAAAAAGATAGAGAAATTGAGGCAAAGGAAAGTAAAGTTAGAATAGTAAAATGATTCAATACAAAGACGACAAAAAATATATATGAAAAACTCTGCACATCTTTAATAAAGGTCAAAATTTCAGCTCTCAGCTTCCTCGTGACCAGAGAGGAAAATGATCTGTTACAAGAATATATGTGTGTGAATGAGTTCATTCTCTTTCTCTTCTCTCTCCCCACCCTGTCCCCACCCCCGTGTGGTGTGTGTGCATGTTTAAGGAAAAGCAGTGGGGCTGGTTAGCTTAACTAGATGGAAATCTAAACCTAACTTTGCCATTAACACAAACTTTAAATTTGTCTGTCCTGCAGTAAATGTGGAGATTTAATATTTTGCTTTTCCCTATTTTGCTAGCACATTACAAAAAAGAAAATACTTGGGATGTAAATAATAGTGACCTACTTCCTGTTCATAAGTCATTAATAGAAACAGCTATCATTATTTGAGGGCGAGTCAAGGGGAATGTGTGCCATCACCCGTGTACCATTCACTTTATATGTGCTGTGTCATTTCATTCGTACACCAATCTTATGAAGATTCCTATTTTACAAATGAGGACGCTGGGTCCAAGGTTTCCTTAAACAGAGATGGCATTTGAACTGTGTCTGCCTAACCTGAAAGTCACACTATATTCTCCACTGACCACACTGCTTACTAACCCCTCCAAGGGCTTTACTGGAAAAGCTATGTTAAGTAGCACAATGAAGACTCATCCTGATTTCAGATTCCCTGAGCGTCAATCTTTCATTTTCAAAAAGGCTCAAGGTAACTTTTGTGTACCTATCTGAGCTTCAACTTTTCTGTTGCCAAATACTACCTGAACTATTATTTACTCTATATTTTGCTTTATATGTATTCATTTAAAATTTATCAATAGAGGAAAATTTATACTATTAAAAATGTACAAACAGCATGTTTGCTAGAAATAGAAACATAAAGAGAAATAACTATTAATAGCTGTGAGTTTATGTGGCCTCTAGGAAGCTCTCAGGCACCATCAACTGGGCATCCCAAGGGAAGCCTCTGGTGCAGGACTGGGAAGTTAGGAAGCTCCTCCCTCCCTGGGTGTGGGGAGTGGTCCTCAACACGAGTTTCCTGAGGGTCACACACAGGCCTCGATGGTTTTATCATGCCATTCACTTTTCCACTTTCAGATATCAGACAGTCTTCGCGTTGTGGTAGGGACTCAGGCCTAAAGAAGATGAAGGAATATGTCCACTGCTATTAGAAATCTGTAGCTGCAGCTCAGAGTACTTTATTCAATAGAGCTAATTTGGGCAAAAGTGCTGGTAGAATAAAAAAACAAAATGTTCCTATTCTGTTAAAAGAGAACAAATTATTTTCAACTCTTTTTAGCATTATTAAGATTTAAGTGCCCTGATCCAAAACTTCAGATTTCTAGGAAGCTAAATTTGACGATTCAAATGTTTCATTAAATCAATAAATCAAGCAATCTGCCTTTTTTTTTTTTTGCGGGGGGCGGGGCTCGCGGGGTTCGCGGGCCTCTCACTGCTGTGGCCTCTGCCGTTGCGGAGCACAGGCTCCGGACGCGCAGGCTCAGTGGCCATGGCTCACGGGCCCAGCCGCTCCGCGGCATGTGGGATCTTCCCAGACCGGGGCACGAACCCGTGTCCCCTGCCTTGGCAGGCGGACTCTCAACCACTGCGCCACCAGGGAAGCCCAAGCAATCTGCCATTTAAAAAAATTATGTTGTCAATTAAATCACTTTTTTCTATTATTTTTAAGAAAAAAATTTCAAGAAAATTCAGGAGATAAGAGTTGGTACTTAAAGCATTTCTTTCTTTCAGATTGTAAATCCTGGGAAAGCAAGCACTTTGTTTAATCTTTACCTTTAATCTTTACATTTTTTTCCCTAGAGTCTAGTACCATATATTACATAATAAATAATGTGTCGGAATATTCTGAATGTATTTATTTCCTTACCAGGTTTAATCAGTTGTTCATCTTATGAAGAAATGATTCCCACACGTAGCAATTAGTTATGAATGGTACAGACTTAATCTTGGACATTATAAAGAAAAGCCTTCCAGAAGTTAATTGAGCTCTGTTAATAGTTTGTGGGTTATTACTGCATTTGTTCAATGTTCCTGTGGATGAATTTTATTTTCGCTCAATCCCACTTTTGGCAGAATATGACTGTTAGGTCACCTTATGGTATGTGAGTTTTGCGTAAATGTCTTTCCATGAATAATGATGAATTGTTAAACTGTAGCAAACTTTATATAAACACTTAAACCCACGCAGTTCTACGGCCATTTTATTAACTCCCAAAGACCCATTCAAGCAATGGAGTAGGCATTCCTGCAATACAATATACAGCCGAACATTCAAAACCAAGGCCAAATGGACAATTCATATAATTTTGATAGTCTGAAGGCATAACTGTCTAATAACTAGTTGCATGAAAAGGCCATTTTTAATCTTTGATGTAGAACGGAATGAACACTAATCAAATACCTATGTACTTAGAACTTTGTATCATTCAATGCTCACAATACCCTATGAAGCTTGGAGGAAAGTGAAGACCACAGACATTAAGTAATTTATCCAAGACCACCCAGCTTGTAAATGGCAGAGCTGGGATTTGAAATCAGTCCTGTATGACTTCAAAGATTATATATTTGCTCTACATCATTCTGCCTTTATGATAAATGGAAATTTTCAAAATAATCACTTGGAATTCTTGGATACTGGCAACTCTACTTCATCAGTATATGGGACTCACCGAAAGCTGTGACTTCATGAGGTGAGGGGAGTCATAGCATACCAGGTCATATTATATTGAACAAAACGAGGATTGACTCTGGTGAATAGTGGGGAGCTCACAAAGCCACTGTAGAGTGAGTTGCAGAAGGGAATTTCTAAAATGAGAGTGCCAAATGCTTTAGGGTTTACGGAAGCATAACTGCAAAGAATGTGTCCTATGATGGGTAACAACTGCAGGCCTCCACTGTTGCTAGTCTAACAGGTTGAGCCAAAACGCTGCACACTGTGTCTGAAGAGCAGTGTCACAGACGGTGACAAACCCTCCAAATAGTGTTAGAGATGGCAATCACAGGGTAGAAACCACCTGTGCTGAATGTGAATGGAACTACTGTTTGCCCAACGGACTTTTTATACACACATGCAAAACCATAATCACTCGACATCATTGATTTGTCTCAGGTGGGAGAACAATCTGCTTTATTTCATATTTAACATTTCATTGTGTTAGTGAAGCACACTAACTGTTTCTAGTGGCACTGGGAATACAAAGATGCAAAGATGAATGTCATTGTCCTCAAGGAGTTCAAAATATTGGTGAGGAAGGTGGGGTAAAGTTTGCAAACTAATACGTAAGAGCAGTGCTCTAGAGCTTGCATTTTTGTTTTACTTACACACATATGCACAGTCGTGTATATATGTATGTATATATATACTCAAATGAAACAAGGTTAAGAATGTGTTCCACAGTTCTACTGATGTGAACTAAAAAATTTAGTTTTTTAATTTATCTGTCCATTGACAGATGAATGGATAAAGAAGATGTGGCACATGGGCTTCCCTGGTGGCGCAGTGGTTGAGAGTCCGCCTGCCGATGCGGGGTACATGGATTTGTGCCCCGGTCCGGGAAGATCCCACATGCCGCAGAGCGGCTGGGCCCGTGGGCTGTGGCCGCTGAGCCTGCGTGTCCGGAGCCTGTGCTCCGCAACGGGAGAGGCCACAGTCACAGCAGTGAGAGGCCCGCGTACTGCAAAAAAAAAAAAAAAAAAGATGTGGCACATATATACAATGGAATATTACTCAGCCATAAAAAGAAATAAAATTGAGTTATTTGTAGTGAGGTGGATGGACCTAGAGTCTGTCATACAGGGTGAAGTAAGTCAGAAAGAGAAAAACAAATTCTGTATGCTAACACACACACATGGAATCTAAAACAAAAAACAAAAAAACAATGGTACTGATGAACCTAGTGGCAGGGCAGGAATAAAGACGAAGACACAGATGGACTTGAGGACACGGCAGGAGGGGGAAGCTGGGGCAAAGTGAGAGTAGCATCAAAATATATACACTACCAAATGTAAAACAGATAGCTATTGGGAAGCAGCTGCATAGCACAGGGAGCTCAGCTCGGTGCTTTGCCAAGGATCTAGAGGGGTGGAATAAGGAGGGTGGAAGGGAGGCTCAAGAGGGAGGGGATATGGGGATAATTGTATGCATATGACTGATTCACTTTGTTGTACAATAGAAACTAACACAGTATTGTGAAGCAAGTATACTCCAATAAAGATCTATTAAAAAAATAAAAATGCTAAAAAGCTATGACTTTTTAGACCATGGCATTTTAGATTGGCATTAACTCTGCTTCATGACTTCTTGCATTATCCACTTGCAGTGGGTAATGACAAAAATACAGAAGTTATATTATTAATAAATATCTGGGTGTACTAAAAAAATTTAGTTTATCAACTGAGTACAACGTATATTAGCATATCAACAAATTATATAACAGCTCTTCACTTACATATTTTCTGTATAATCCTATTTATACATCATTACATTTTCTTCATTGATAATGCAGAGGTAAGTCTCATACGAGCACATGTGAACATTCATTCAAAATTAGCAAGGAAGGGAGGCAGAGAGGGGAGACAGAGTGTGTGAGTGTATATTTGAGTCTTTAGGAATGCGTTAGTATGTCTGTATATTAAGGTGGAAATTAAATATAGTAATTCCTTTAGAAGTTTATATTTATCTAAATATCAAACATCTGGAAGCAAAAAATATTCCCTTGCAATGTATATACTTACTATATTAGATGTTTCTGGGATTCTCTTTTTGGAGAGACAGACCTCCAGGGATATGACATTGTCCCTGGGATGCCCTTCTTTCCTTTGTCTGCCTGGTGAACTTCAACCATCACACCTCATTGGACAATTTCTGTACAAACAATATATAGAAGTAGTCTTCCATATTACAGTGCTAACACATTGCAGGAGTTATAATGTACCATTCAAAATCAGGTACTATTTTTTGTCTAGTTCTGGAATGGTATATAATAGGAGCACAGTAAAAGTTTAATATTAATTATGAGTTTTTATTGACTAAACTAAGTTCTCAATTTCAACTGGATTACTCAGCAGTTTTTAAACCCAAATCATATGTTATGTTCAACTTTGTTTAGGCCTTTAACATTAAATTAAATGACTTACTATTTTAGTATGAGGGAAATACTTTAATTATGGGCCTGAAGCCACTTATATTCACCTTAGTTAAAAAGTCCTCTTGCTGCTACCAGTTAACAAGCTGGTAGCATTATTAACCACTTCTCCCGGTGATTTCCTTAGCAAAAGTGGAGTTAGAAGCTTGGCATTTGCTTTATTTTAGATTCAAAAAAACTTTTTTAAGATTATGAACAAAGACTGAAGTTCCTTAGAAAAATGTTAAATAAGATATTCATTTTAAATATAAAATATCCAGGTTAACGCAAATGAAATATTTTTTATCAATTATTTCTATACTTTATATGATGCTCTGTAAATACTATAGAAATGGTAAATAATAAAATATCTGGCAAAGAGGTTCTCAAGAGCCTGTAGCATAGGCTAATAATCTTTGCTAAGTGTGATAGAAAGATTTTTAGGCTGAAATACAGAAGACTGACAACTGGTCATCTTGGTGAATCTAAGAAGACAATTCTTCAAAAATTACTTAATCCATAAGGGATTACAGAATACTGAATTGTATTCAGTAACACCTGCAAGGGACCAAGTAAAATATGGTATTTAAACCCCTATTAAACACTATACTTCTAAAATATAAAAGTGATTTAGATTGTTCATTTTCCACAGATGAAAGCTAAAATTCTGAATTTTTAATTATTGACTTTCCCCCAATTTTAGCAGTACATATAATACTTATTAAATTTTTAAATGTTAGATTGGTATGCCTGCTTCCAATTGCTGTCTTGTTTAATTCTCAACTTTTTCTTATGAAGTAGCTCAAGATAAATGTAGCTCAAAAAAGCTCTCATAATTATCAAGCTATTTTTCCAATGCACATATTATATATTCAATTACACACTCAAGTAATTTCACAATTGTTTTCATTTAAAAAATTATTTTCAGTTGATTATTTCTTATGCATTGTAGATTCTGGGAGGAAAGTTACATAAAGCATTTGAAAATAATTCAAAGGTGTATTCAAGTGAATGAGGTTTTTATTTTAATAGGATACTTTTCCTAGTGACAATAATCTTTAAAAGAGAAAGTATTAATACCTCAATATTTTGAAGTAAGATAGCTCAGAAACACAAGTTAAATGCTATTTATTTACTTTTCTAAAATGTACAAATGACTCATTTTTATTATCACTCATGCACTGTAATAGCTGGGAGAACAGCAGGTTGCTTGAAGATGTAACAAATATTCTTTGAACACTTCAATAAACAGAATGTAAACATTCACTTTAATAATGTTTCCTTTGTTAATGCAAAACTGAGTGCATTTTTTCCTTGTCTCTGGTTGAGTCATGACTAGCTGAGTAGCAACAGCAGAGCGCTGAAAGAATTTTTCAACAGCAATTTGCTTGTTCTAATTTACTTTTCAAGGTTGATGATCAGGATCATTATGTGGCTTGCAGAACTATTTCTATTAACTTGATCCAGTCATTCCTCTTGTTCTCATCATATTTAGTTTCCCTGGCAGCTTTAAGTGAATCAGAAGTGCCACTGGTGCTACAGTTCTATAGTTTCATATACAAAGTGAATTCCTATATCCTTTAGAAACAAATCTGTCATACTCATTGAGAAAGTATGGGTTCTTTGAAATGAGTGACTCAGATACGAAACCTTTGCCTTTTGTTCTTCAAATAGAAATACTCTTTCTGGTTAGTGGACCTATGCAACAATAATACCAAAGCATTATCTGTTCAACCTTAACTTTGTTTAAAGAAATTCTAAGTAGCCTCGTGTTTTGAGCTTGAACACAATCATCACTCATCAACAAGATTAAGAAATAAAACTCAGGTAATTTTTAAAATTTACATGATGCATACTGGAAAAGGCTTATTTTATTTCAATGTATAATATTCTAATAATGTAATGGGAAATAATCAAGTTATTCTCCACATTTTCAATAAATTTCAAAATCGCTGAATGTTTTCCCAATCTGCTTTCTGTGAGGGAATGTGTATTACTATAGTTCTAACATTTAAAGAGTGCCAGCTAAGTGATTTGGAAAATTCAATGGTATTACATTCTTCACACTAAACAAAACTATAAAACTGGCAAAGAAAAGAAACTCTTACTTCAATCACTGGCAAATTAACAAAGTTAACAATATAAATAAAATGGATCACACTTACCAGGCTTTGCTTCTAAAAGGGAAAAATCACAGGGTTTAAAAATATAGTCATTAGTTATCTCTTTATATAACCTGCAGAGGGCACTAAAGTCCCTTGAAAGAAAAAGTAAAAAATTTAAGAGGGATAACAATAATTTTTCATTTTTATTTATTAGTAGTATGTTAACTAAATAACCTTTTTTTTCACAGAAACTATCATTTAAAGAGAAGACATTTAAAGGAAACATAGTTTGATTTTAAATGTTTAATGGAGTATTAAGATATACAAATTTTCACGTCCTACTGGAAAAACAATTCAGCAGGTGGTTTCCACCCCAGGGCATCCGTCAATATGTAAATGCTGTGCATCATATATTAACACCACACTACCATCAATTACACAGATTGGCCAGGGCCTGAGAAAAGTCAACCTGGACCTCAAAGTAACCTGCTTACAAAGCAGTAAATTAGTAATACAGATAAGGCATTGCATTGCTCCAGGCTATATACAGACGATAATGTTATCATATCCATAAAACTGTTGTTGAAAAAAAACCTAGAAGCTAGCTGAAAAGCTTTCAACTCATAAGAGTTTTAACCATTTTATAAGAGTAACCTCAAGAGTTCTTTGGTAATATTCATTTTATGCACCTCCTCATTACTACTGACTAACATTGTGTTTGCAGGGAGGACATTTGAATATTTAACTTTAAATATTCTTCTTCCTCTGACATAATGAAATATTTCATAGGGAAACCCACCAAGTTGTACACACTAACATAAAACATTATATAAATACCCACACACATACATCTATGCTTTACATAAATATATTTTCTCTGATAGCATATTTCAAGATATATTGCAACATTTTATTAACTAAAAATTTACTGCACAGAGTAAGTTAATTATTAAAAATACTAGTTTCTTAGCAACATGGCCAGGGGATCCTGCCTTCCATCTTATATTTTTTCTGATCCTCAATTTTACCATGGTTAAGTAACTTGCTATCAAAAGATATTTAGAAACATTTTGGTTACTAAATTCAAACTAGAGATGTTCATTTGGCATAAACATAAGTTAGATATGCATTTATTTGAGTCACTGTTTCAATTTAGAAATTGGATCACAAAAAGTTTGAGCCAAAAAAAAGGTATAAGAAAATTATCCAAATACATAACTTGCAAACTGATACTAGAATAATGAACAATTACAAAGCATTAAAAAATGCTGTCTATAATAATAAAACTAGTCAAGAAACACATCTTACAATTTTATTCTTCAAATATTGTGCAAAATTTCATAGAATATTTCAAACTTTAAAGTTATGGAGGAAGGGTACCCAGTTAAATGAGAAAAAGGCAGAAAAAAATAGTAAACAGTACTGTCGAAATGGTTATTTTGATAACTTAAAATAATCAGTTTGAAGTATTTTTGTAATGGTACTTTTATGAAAAAAATCTTGATTCATCATGGGAACAAAACAAGCTCTTTTTCAAGAAAGGACAAAGTTAAATAAAGCTTTGAAATCACAAGTCTTAAGATGAATAATTGTGTACTGCGACATGTTTTCCCAAATTGGATTTCTTTACCACATACCATGACATTTTTTAATGGAGGCGGATGGGGAGAAACTGTGCAGTTGAATAAAATAGAAGCATTTTCTCAGCGTAAGTTGTAGCTTTGATTTTTGGGTTATCTCAGGGCCAATAAATATACACTCTAGTATATGAAACAAAACTAGAAGATATACTTAAATTGTAGTCTTTGTTTCTTCAAAGCCTATGTTTTCTAAAATCATTGTTAGGCAAAGTAAAAAGAAATGTTTGTTCTATTACATAAGAACTAAACTTCATTTGGTATTCAATTGACTTTCTAACTTAGCAGACAGGACTTTTACATCTTCAAATACTGAAAATAAATTGCATTCTTGGCCCTTGCTTTAAAAGGTTATAGAGAATAAACGCACACCCTGGTAGTGTTCTAGTGATCTCCCTAATCTCAGTTGCACTTTGTCAGAACGAGGTAACTGGTAGTTAAGTGAAATACCCTAGATCAAAGGGGGATTAATCACCAACTGAATCCTTGCTGAATAAACCTGTCATTCAAGAAAATTATTTCCACTGAACTTAGCAGAGGATTGAAGGTATTTGCATAACAGGGACCTACGTACTTCAGCCAGGTTAAAAGGTTCAGAATTCATCCCATGTTTAGCTTTTTGCCTCCTTTTCCTTTCAGCAGCCTGGTACAATGGTTTCTAATCTGATAATACAGCTAACTATCTAAATGATGTCAGAACAGGAAAGTATTGCAAAGTTTGGATGAGGGATGGATCAATTTCACTTTCAGTAACTCCTAAATCTGATTTGTTGGAATTTAAGATGTAATCCTAAAAAAGTCCCTTAAACCTGAGAACTGTTTATTAACATCCCTTTTCTGACCTTTGTCTTAGAAACAACCATTCTGCTGTGGCAGCGGTCCCTGCAGAGACTCTGGATGATAACTCGACCTACCTTCCTCCCAGGGGTGGTGCAGGAGTCCATGAATATCTATAAAGGATTCTGAAATACTATAATAAAAACTAGAAGAAAAATACTAGTAGTTGTTCTATGTATTAAATTGTGCTTTGAAATATCTTAAATCATACAATGTATATATAAAACCACAATTTTAACTCACTGAAAATATTGAGTTGGTGTGAAAAAATTAATTTTGTAAGACTAATGCTTAATTAAAAATTTTTTTAAAAATTTAAGAATTCCTGATAAGGCTATTTACTTCAAACCTGACATTTGAATCAATTATTTAAAAAGTAAAAGGTAAAAAATGCCCACCACTGTAAGGGGATTGTCTTACACTGTTAAGGGTACTGCTGACTTTAAGAAGTTTGAGTACATTTTCAGAAATCTAACACTTTTTGTACATTTTGGATCTACTGAAGAATAATTACCCATATGATAGACATCAGATTTCATAATCATATTTTGGCACTAAAGGGAATTTAGCAATTTTGCATCCAGCGGTCTGACACCATCCAAACCTTTAACTGGAAGTAGGTGCTCATATTCAGTGCAAACACACAGCATCTTTCAAGTTAAAAAATGCAAAGAATAGTTATCAAAGAAAATGAATAAAATCCATAGCGAGATAATATTTTAGAAAATGATTGAAGTTTTAACCCAAGAAAGGACTCTTAGAGTGTCTTATAGCTTAGAATAAGAACATGTCAATCACGATTAAGCTTCTGGAATCGGAATCCCTTTGAAATGCAGCTGTTTCTTCTTTAATTGTGGCAGCGGACTCTGAAGAAAAGAAAGGTCCAGCCTTAAAGATGAGTAAGGAATACAAAATAGCTCAGGATTAGTTGTGGAGTTCAAAGGTCGCTAATTACACTAAGGAGTTCCCAGACACAGAGAAAACATTAAACAGGTCACCTACCAAACGGGAAACAGACTTTGTCTTCAGAAATTATCCTGAAGTGACAGGTTTCTAGACAAAATCAAAGCATCACAGTGTGCCCAGCTGATCTCAACAGGATGAAAACATGAGTTAGTTTTAGCTCTGTAGCGTTATGTTAGAATGCAATGGCAACAGATGGCATCAGGTTCCCCATTGTCCCTACACTTTTCCAGTACTCCTTAGATTTTCCTCAGGTTTCTAGAAATGTCAGATCAAAGATTCATTGGTTTTTACGATTGCTTATAAAGTTTTGCCTAGGGGATTATTACACTGAATCTCAGCCTACTCACTAGATAAATGCCTCTTCCCTATTTTAGTATACTTTGCTAAACACTTATACAATCAAGATGTACAAATGGCTCCGTTAATATAAGTGAAATGTTAAGCTTTCCTTGTGTTTAAGAGAGATCAAAAAACTTAAAGGGAATGATTTTTTTCTTTTTTCAAAAGGAACGTTTTTACTACTGATTATCTATGATTAACCTAGAACAACAAGCTAAAGTCCTGGTCTGGAAGTTACTCTGTTTTCTTCATTACTTGGGATAATTTTGAACATAGAACATTATGCCATGATAATGTCTTGCAGAAAATGAGTTTATGAGTAGGATTGACCTTAATTTTAAAAAATTACATTTCAAATCCTAAATTTCTATGCAATCTCCTTTCAAACTACCATAGCTCTCTTTCAAGAAGTTAGCAGCTTTTTCTAAGCTTTTCCTTAAGAGACTCATAAAAAAAAGAAACCAAGATATAATTTAATTGACTATTAATCTGTAATGCGTATTTTTTTTATATAACTCTTCTAATTCTGTTCTGTAAAAAGAAACTTGACATGGCATAGGTTTTGAGGTTCTTGAGATTTCATCTTTTCTTGAATGGTCATTTAAAGTCCAACTTGACAATGAACTACTTTGAAAACAGAACGTGACAAATAATTGTAAAGACAGGTAGAGAATAAAGAGTATGTATGACTGGATGGTTCCTGAAGAAACCCAGAGCATGCCAATAAGGAAGCAAGGGTGACAAATTTAAAGAAAATGTGCTACATGAAACTGAAATAAGATTTAAGTGATACTCTCTACCCATAAAATAGCTTTTGATTTTTACCTGAATTCATTCATTAATGAATTATAATAAAACAGGAAAAGACCGATATTATATCTAAATTTATATTTAAAAATTTGGCTGCAGATATTCAGTAATCACAAAACACTATGCTCATCTTCTGAAGGTATCCCACTCCTCTTAATATGCTTACTAAACAAAATGTTATTGTGGCAGATTAATAAGCTTGCCTGAAAAGTAACTCCAGAACAGAGAAAAACAAAATAGAATTATGCAGATTCTTTATTAGTCAGTAGGATAGTTCTGATTAAAAACACGTTACTATTTAAACAATTTTCTTTCATTTTCATCAGCTGTTTTCTCAAGAGATTTACAAAGTTGTTCCTAATGTGGTCTCTGGTATTCTGTAACAACACATCGTACTAGCACTTAGCACTTAGGTTTGGAAGAGCAAATAGTTTTTTATCTTGCACGTCATCTACAATCTATTGGGAGTAGCTGCCTGCAGCTCTGCACTGAGGAGCCTAAGCCCATATCCAGGAAGGCTCAGTGGAGAAAGAGGACTGTGACTGATTAGCCATGTCTGCCACAGGGGCAGGAAGAAACATGTATGGCAGGGCAACCCAAGACTAGTCTACAATAAGCTGAAAGTGAATCACTACATTTTATGCTCTGAAATCATACTTGAGTAAAATCAAAGGGTAATGAAATTGGATACATTAGTCTTTAAAATGTTCTTTCAAACTAGATCAGACTAAAAACATTGAACAAGAGCATTTTGTAATTAAATCAATGATTTTCACTCATAGGTTATATGCATACACCTTAAAAATAAAAGACGGTGATTTAATTTATGTTACTATTATATAAATCCCATTTAAACATGAGACAATTACAGTAATAATGATCCATATGTTACTGGAGCAGGAGCTTTAGAATTCCAGATGTAATAGTCAGAAGAAATTAGTTTCCGGTCTAAAAAAAAAAAATGATAAGATTATATTATCTTA
This sequence comes from Aethalodelphis obliquidens, assembly GCF_003676395.1. Taxonomy (NCBI): domain Eukaryota; kingdom Metazoa; phylum Chordata; class Mammalia; order Artiodactyla; family Delphinidae; genus Aethalodelphis; species Aethalodelphis obliquidens. Next base: position 31,304,977 of record NW_020837954.1, on the reverse strand, counting down.
AAAATTCAATGAGAAAGCAAAGTCATGATATTTAAAATTGTGGAACACAATTATTTCAAAGAAGGCAATACTTTGAGATATCCATTTCAATTCAATTTTTATCAAGGCATTATTATAACTTTCACCACTTTAAAAATATGGCTTCATTAAATACACGAATAATCCATCTTTTAGCTTATACATGCCAAAATCCCTCATGCCAAATCTACTAATTTTTTTCTCACATCTTCCCTAAATTCTTTTTATTATAGACCATTACTTCAGCTACAAAAACATTAAAAATAGTTTTATTGTTACCCGTCTGTAACCTCTTCACCACAGTTCTGATTCTGATCTTGCTATTCTTTATGCATTCAAAGTTTCAGAGATGGAAATACACACCCAACTTTCTAGTAACGTTTTAAAAAGGTTGCTTCAGTGGTTTCTTATTGTTCTGATCAAATTTAAGGTTTCTGTTTTAAGAGCTTTGGACAAATGAAAACCTCTTTAAAGTTTTCTGATATGTAAAACTGAGATGATAATGCTCATTTGGAGCTAGACATGTGTAAGTTCTTATTCCATACATCTCTATGTATCCAATTCTGCCTTTTATACCTTCTTCATAATGAAAAGGATAGAGGTAGGATGTATTACTTCATTGCCTTTTTGTTGTTGTTTGTTCAGTTTGAGAACCTAGTAACATTGAGAGGCAACATAGCATACTGGTTAAGTGGTCAGGGTCTAGAGACAGACTGCTTGGCTTTGAGTCCAGTTCTGCCATTTACTAACTATGTGACCCTATTCTCTCTGTTCTGTCAACATCCTCATCTGTAAAATGGAGATAACAACACTTACGTAGGGTGCTGTAAGGATTAATGAGTTAGCACACATTACATACTCAGAACTGTGCCTGGCACATAGTAAGCAATAAACATCAGCTATTATTATTTAAATTAAGATTATTAGCATTATTAAACTATTTTCAGAACTAAGTTGTATATTATGAATATAGATTTTATTGTCAAGATGATGGCAAAATAAAGGTTTTTACATAGTTGCATGAAGTGATAGTTATGCTCTGAAACTAACAGAAGAAGGAAATAAAAGATTGGTCATAATTATGCATTTAAAGTGACCTCTTTCATTCATATATTAAGAAGCAAGTGAATTACTGAAACATCCCATTCTGTATTATAATCTCTGAAAATTACTACAATATGTTTAGTTAATATTAATAAGATACAATATTTTAAACATTATCTAAAGAGACAACATATTTCCCATAAACAACCTAAAATACTGGTCTGTTTGCATTTAGACAAAACTGCTGGTTTGTCCAAACTAACAACTGTATTGTGCCTTCATTTAAAAAAAAAAAAAAAAAAGCATTATGAAGACTCTTACATATACACGAATTTCTCTAAAAAGCAACGAAAAAATGATGTAGGAGAAAGCACAGGGATGTGTGGAGGTAAAGAATATGGCTTATTCTGGTTATATTACATAGAATATATTATTGCCATTCACAGGTAATTCCTTAGAATTCAGTAGTTCTGAGTTCTGTAATTCTTTAGAAACTTTCAAGTACAAAGTCTTGTCTTATCCTTCCTAGGGACCCTAACCCTTAGTTTAAGAAATACTTACCTAAATAGCTTTATTCCCCTTAATATATGAGGCAAAAATGTTGCTGCTTACGTTTATCTAACTCTACCTCATTCTAGCTACTTTTTTGTTCTATGCCACATATCTATATTTGATCTGAATTAAATAATTTTGAATTCATCTACAAATTGCTCTGTTTCCCCTCCCTATATTTCCATTTGTACTATATGTGTGTGTGTGTGTGTGTGTGTGTATATACACACACACACACACACACACACACACACACATTTCTCTTACCCTCCTTTTGGTAAAACAGAGTACTAAATAATGCTCATTGACTACAACATTTGCTAAAAATATTTAAAATTTTAAGTAATAATCATACTTAACATTTATTGAATCCATCCCACATGCTAAGCATTAATGCTAAGTGCATGGTTGATATGATTTTATTTAAACCTCCTAACAACCCTGAGGTAAATAATACTACTAATTCCGTTTTATATATGAGGAAACTAAATAAGAAGTTCACTAACTTGCCCAAGAGTAAAAGAGTAAATTATAAGCAGAGCAAAGCAAATCCAACTTTATTTATTTATTTTTTTGTACGCGGGCCTCTCACTGTTGTGGCGTCTCCCGTTGCAGAGCACAGGCTCCAGACGCGCAGGCTCAGCGGCCATGGCCCATGGGCCCAGCCGCTCCGCGGAATGCGGGATCCTCCCGGACCGGGGAATGAACCCGCGTCCCCCTCATCGGCAGGCGGACTCTCAATCACTGCGCCACCAGGGAAGCCCCAAATCCAACTTTAGACTAGAGCCCACCTCTATGTCAATCCTTGCTCATCCAGACCACTTTACAAATAGGAGAAGGCAGAGGGCAATGTACATAAACTGTTACACAGGATGGATTAGGCCAGAATTTTTATAAATCGGTATTATTCTCTGATCTTTTTCTGTCATATTTTAATTTTATCTTAGTTAATAATAACATAACACCACTTTAGTTACCTTAAGTTAGTTTGAATCTATACAACTTACATGTACTTATTTTTGGTTTTCCTGATGCAAAAACTTGAACTGAATGCTGATCCGCATAACACCCAGTGAGTGTGTAATCTAAGATCCTAAAATGAAGCTAGAACAAGAAGAGAAATGTACCAAATTAAGGTGATTATTTGGTAAAAATGATGGTCACATTTTTTTCCCTTGACACAAGTTTAGGAATTTATTTCACAGAGTTCACAAAATAAAAATCACAAATAATGCTGTGTGTGTTTGCGTGGGAGTGCACATATTCACACATATATACTCACCTTTCCCTTCTGCATTAGGGTTGTTTCTTTGTAAGGCTGCCATTATGAAGTGCTTAACACATACCAGGCCCTTCACTAATATAAACTCTAATCTGCACTGCAAGGTATCCCTATTTTACACATGAGGGAACTGAGGTTCAGAGATGGAAACACTTAGCGTCCCAGTAGGTAAGTAGTAGAGCTGGCATTTGAACTCAGACCTGCCTGACTACAAAAGCTGGTGCTCCTTCCCCTATGGTGTTTGGTGTTCTGTATGTTCTCTCCTATCTCTAAGGCTATGTGGCTGTGATAGATTTCAGATCATAATTCTTTTATACACCTTTTAGCAGAACACAATAAAGTAATTACTAAAACAGAAACACCAGTTTATCTGGTGTTTGGAGGGAATGAAACGCTCTACTTAATTTTTCAGAAAACTAAAATTTAACTTTTACATAACTAACCTTTCTAAAATGTAATGAATGTAATGAATGAATGTAAGTTCCTGGATTTAATTGATAATGTGGTGATATCAGTATAAATGCCAATTAATATATTGGGCTATAATAGAGAGGGCCATTAGTACCTTCTCTGAAGACATAGTGCTGGGCTGTCTCTGAGCCATAATGATATTCACATGAACCATGAAAGGTCTATTCTTACAGAACTCCTGCCTCCTTTTGCTGTGATTCTCATCTTTGCTGCTAAAAGCTTTTGATTTGGCAATATCCTGATAGCTTTTCTATACTTTTTTTCTTCCTTCTCCCTTCCCTGCAAATTTCTCTCTTTTCCTTTCTCCTTTTGATTGCCAAACTAACTGATCACAGACATAGATGTAATTTTCAGATCTTCTCAGCAATTTCTTCCCTATTGCAACTCAAATTATCTAATAGTAAAGGGCTTTTGCTTGCTTGTTTGGTATAATTCTGGATGCTCGAAGTTATGACAAGGTTGATTTCCACACAACTAGATATTATAAAAATAAATCTATTCATTAAACACAAATACGTACTACACGCTTTTGATGCGGCTATAACTGGTTAGGTGATGAAAATGAATAGAAGAGTCATAATCCCTACCTTTGAAAAACATATAGTATAGTAACATCTCACATTTTTTTCTGAAAAACATCTGGAAGAGGGAATTTCTATAATAATCGTTGAAACAAAGCTCATAGACATAGTTGAAGCCAATACAGAAGAAATGAATATCACTAGTGTACTTCTGACTTCACTACCATTTCCCCTATTTGCTTTTACATATAGATTTCAATCTCTCTTTGATTTCTTTGATACTACTCTATTTAGGTTTTCCTGCTACCTTTCTGATCGCATTTTCACTTTCCCTCACTGATTCTTTTGAACCTTCCTCCTATTTTCTCTTATCTTTTTCTGACCTTATTCATTTCTACTGCCTCAACTATTTCTTCTCCATGGATAACTCCTAGATCCTAAGAACAGTTGAGCTTTCTCTTGAGAATCAAGCTTTGGGTTTTAAGCCACCTACTGGACACCTATACTGGGGTAAATTGCTATTACCAGCAACATATGTGATATGAAGCCCACTCCCTCCCAAATTTCTCCACATTTCTTCTAAGATACAGAACTTTCTTCTAAGTATGTACATCCATTCATCAAATATTTATGTGCTAGGTACTGAACTAGATGTTGGGAATAAAACAATGAATGAATGAGATTCACACGGTCTTTGCCCTCCTGGAGCTTCAAGTCTGGTCTAAGTCACAATTTTTTAATGACATCATCTTTGACTTAAAACTATTTCTTATCTTTCTACTTAATTAGTGAGATTAAAGGCTATACCTTTATCACAGCTCTATTCCTTTTTCTCCCTTCCTTTCTCTTTCTGTGACACTACACTAGTTCAGCATTATTAACTTACTACCTTTCAGCTGGAATACTAATATAGCTAAAAAATAGTTTCTTTGTCTCTAGTTTTTTTCTTCACTCACCTTCCTCACATCCATTTCAGATTGATCCTCATAAAGTATCACTTTCTGGAGGACCACTCTCGTACTCAAAGAAAGTATAACATTTTCTAACAAAGCAATGAAAGCCAGATTCAAATCCTCTACAATCCAGACCTAAATCACTTATTCAGACTTCTGTGTGACTACTGTTTCTAGCACTGGTTCCTAAACATGCCTTGTTATCCTTCATTCCTGTGATTAAGTCATTTCTTCACCTATACAAACAAGAGTTAATATTCAAGGCTTCATATCGATGCTTACCTGAGCCTCAGAGTTTTGCCTAAACTCCATCTCTACTACAAAGATTTCCTTGATCACTTTGGTTGGAAGTGCTCAGTCTTTTTTTTGAAAGACCAAAAGCAGTCAGTCCTGATCAGTTACTGACATGCATCATTGAAAAATCCCTAGAGGGCAAAGACTACATCTTACATTCTTTTTATACAAATCTAAAATGTGATATCTAAGAGCTGTGTAGAACTAGGTTAAGTTGAGGTATTTAGGTTTTACATAATTCTTTCACCTTAAAAATTTTAAAGTATTAAGTGAAATAGAAAGTGATTATTAAACAAAAAGAATCTTACTAAAATCTAACAGAGGACTTAGACAAAAAGAACAGAACTCCAAAAACAAAAAAATGTTAGGAAACATTAAAAATCAATTATATGCAATTTGGAACAAAAGGAAAGGCTTCTAATGTAGTGAGCCATATAAATATATTTACCTTTAAATACGCTGTGCCTCCAATGCAAATCTGGTCAAATGGCTGCTTTTCATGGCTCTTGGCTCCAAAAGTTACAGTTCCAGAAAGACTAATTTCCATTGATTTTGGGAACTTCTGTCCTAAAAACAGAAATACATCAATCAACTATTATAAATTAAATAGATTCTACAGCAAATGAATGAAAAAAAAATAAACAAAACCTAGTTTACCAATATTCCAGATCAATAAGCTTTTCTCTCGAAATACTTCAAGCTGGCCAAAACTAACTTTGTATTCCACATGTGTGACTGGACCTCTTTAAAAAAGAAATGGACAAAATGGAAAGAAAAAAATAATCATAGATATAACAGTTTAAAGAGATTTAAGTCAAATCTTGCTATTGTTACTTAATACAAGGACAACATAAAAGCAGATCTGTATTCAAGTTTGCAGAATAGAGTAGAATAAATAATGAATATTATATCTCAGAAAACACAGAAACACTATAAACATTTTTTTGGTGATGCTATACATTTCATTATTAATTCTAAAGATAACTACAAAGTCATGCAGAATGTATTAATACAGGCACATAGATTGACGTAACATTAAAACTGTGATTTTACTATATATTCATGTATCCTTTGAAAAGAACTATTCTGTAGGACAAACTTAAAAGTAGAACTGATAAGGAAGTAATCTTATGATATTAATTCACCAGGTTTTCTAGTTGGGCTTGATCTGTATGTTGAGTACAGAAAATTGTTAGAAATAAAGCCAGTAGTAAAATAAACCCTGAAGAAGCTACACTGGCTGAAGTTTATAATTTACTAGCAAGTAGTTTAACCAGAAAAATGACGATATTTAAAAATAAAGAGATTATTTTTATGACAATGTTTTGGTTAAGAATCAGCATACATTTGAATAACATAAAATTTTTAAATCTTAAAAATAAGGTAAAAACCAAGACAATTTATTATAGGGCAGTGGGAATGTACTAAAGAAGGCAGAGATCATGGCATTATGTTACTTTATTCCTACCTGTTGTAAAAAGGTATACGAGCTTCACAGAATTCAAAACTATTTTTCACACTTTCATGAAGTTTTAAATTAACTGTTATTTTTAGTTGTACTTCTTCCTCTTTTACTTGATAAAAACCCAAAATTGGTGGCACAGGGACCTGGAAACAAACATAAACACATTTTTATATAATTCTCAGGTTAATGGGTCTAAAATATCAGTGGTGATGGAGAAAAAAGGCTTGCAGTAATATAGTCATTATATACAGATATGACTTTAATGACTAATGGGTTACTCCAAGTTATTTTGATAATAGATGATGAAGCTACATTCCTTCTAAGGTCAGGGATTCTTGCATCTCTTTCTATTTCCAGAGGTGAGAAAGGTGCCTTACAGAGGTGTGTGATACATTCTTTTTCCTACTCCTGCTTGTTCAGATTCCCTTCCTCCAGGGTCTCTATAACCTGCAACACAGAACGTGCACTAGACATACTGATCACTGACACCCACCCACAGTTTCTGCTGCCCTGCTTGTAGCTTGACTCCCCAACCCTCCCAAATCAGCAGTAGTTTAATGGGTCATCAATAACTGATTGAAGCGAAACAATCTGAATCTTCTGGTAAATAACTCATGAAAAGTTCTTGTTTGGACCAAAAGTATGGATGATTTGCTTACAACAGAATTCATAAATATGAAGATTAGCAAAGTCCCAACTTCTCCAAGGTTGTTTACCTGAGAAGTGTAGTAGCATAAGTTGAATGACTCTAAAGGTGGAGTGAGTGGAAATTTGTAAGGCCCACTAAATGCAGAATCATCTGCTGCATCAATGCTACTAGAAGTCAGAATGGCAGAGTCGAGAGATGTCACACAAGGATGAACCAGAATATCCTGAAGTGGAGATCCATTGGTGGGGAGACTCAAGCTGATGGTAACATTTGGCATACTTCCTTCTAAATCACACTGCAACACAAACAAACAGATATTACCAAGATCTTTGAAGCATACATCTTTTGAATGAGGCCTTTCTTAATTTATCTGAGTCACTTTCCACAACTTAATTCACTTTTCTCTCAAGGTATTATTCTCATTGCTTTCTGTGTTCTGGTTAATGATTCTATCATGCTCTCAGACACCCAAGCCAGAGACCAGGAGAGCCTTCCTAGAGCCCTCTGCTTACATTTAAAACCCTTAAAAAGCAACTTTTCTTCATTCCTGTTACACTGGTACAGGCCCTTACAATTTCTGTCATAGCCCTCTAAGTGTATCTAGACTCACTTTCCCCTAATCAATCCATCCTTCATCAATGCTAGAGCTATCTTGAGCTATCTTAATAAAACATAATTCTAATTATATTGTATCCATGTCAAAACCTCTCAATAGTTCCCCCTCAGTTTTGTATTACTTTTAAAGCCTTTTGCTGTTTGGTTCCCATCTACCTCTTTAATCATTTTCTACCCTGCAAGTAATGCTGGAGACACATTGGGGACTGTCAGAGGATCAGAGACTTATTCTCCCAGCTCCTCTTATCCGTGAGTAAGCCCTCATTCCTATACTAAACACCTTTACTCCCATAAATCTGTAGTGGCTCTTTTTCTCACCCAGCCAGATTGATATACCTTACTTGGGTGTGTGCTGGGGGCCGGGGGCGGGGGGCGGTGGGCGGTCAGGCTCTTCCTTTATAACTCAAACTTGACATTTACCTCTATTAAAGCACCCAATTACAACTGTCCAATTGAGGCATATAAGGCTTACTGATAACTTTTGTTTGGCTAGACTTGTACAATATTTTAAGAGTTGGTGGAACTCAGTAGGTATAATGCTTAGCTCCAAGTGCAAGCAGCTAGTTCCACTATCATATACATAGTCTGCATTATGCATTAACTGCCCGCTCTCTAGAGGTGAGATCAAATGTCTGTGCCCCTGTTTGTTTCCTTCTTTAAGCTTTAAGTTTTTGAAAGCAAGAATTATTATATTTTTCTTTGTATCTCTAGTGCCCAGTACATTGCTAAGTATAAGAGATACTCCAGGGACTTCCCTTGTGGTGAAGTGGTTAAGAATCCGCCTGCCAATGCAGGGGACATGAGTTCGAGCCCTGGTCTGGGAAGGTCCCACATGCCGCGGAGCAACTAAGCCCGTGTGGCACAACTACTGAGCCTGCACTCTAGAGCTCGTGAGACACAACTACTGAAGCCCACAAGCCATGACTACTGAAGCCCGCGTGCCACAACTACTGAAGCCTGCACGCCTAGAGCTCATGCTCCACAACAACAGAAGCCACCGTGAGGAGAAGCCCACGCACCGCAACGAAGAGTAGGTCCCGCCCTCTGCAACAAGAGAAAGCCCATGTGCAGCAACAAAGACCCAACGCAGCCAGAGATACTCCAATAATGTTTGCTGAATGGATATCTTTTTATAATTATGAACCGTACCTTTGGTTCGCAATTTTAATAGGAAATGTTTTATATTTTTATCTACCACTTGACATATGTGTGAATTCATGAATATATCTGCTGTATAATGCAAGCATTTAGAGAGCAGGCAGGCATTATGAACAGTACCATGTATAATTAGTGACTTATAAAGGTCTTTCAGTGATAGTTAGAATAACGTCAATCCCATTTGATAATAAAAATGCCAAATAACTACTATGAAACTTAAGAACATTTTAGTATTTTCAACTTTAAATCATCTGCTACTTCACTCTCTATATGTAGATAGCAAGAATTTAAGAAAAAAGTTTTATTTTTTGGCAGATATTTATGGAGATAATATATGAACAAATATTAGTAGCAAATAGTATCAACATTTTAAAATATTCGGTTTATACTTATTATCCTCTAACACTCTAACATAATTAAAGGAATCAGAGAAACAGCAACCATTATGGAAATAACCAAGAAATTATCTGCTGTCTAGGCATCTGAAATACCAGAGCACTAGCCATTCACTACGGGATGAGGACATCCATTCTAGAAGAAATCTGTATACTACCTTTTAAACCAATCTGGCATATGTAGATCTGGACTTTTAATTAGGAATTATACAAACAGAAGCAACCTAGGTCCTTATCTAATTTTAAAAATGAGAAAAGAGGGCTTCCCTGGTGGCGCAGTGGTTGAGAGTCCGCCTGCTGATGCAGGGGACAGGGGTTCGTGCCCCGGTCTGGGAAGATCCCACATGCCATGGAGTGGCTAGGCCCATGAGCCATGGCCGCTGAGCCTGCGCGTCCGGAGCCTGTGCTCCGCAACGGGAGAGGCCACAACAGTGAGAGGCCCGCGTACCGCAAAAAAAAAAAAAAAAAAAAAAGAGAAAAGATTGAAAAAATTGTGTAAGTCTTCCAAAGAGACAGAGAAATTAGTGGTGGAATGAGGATTAGAACTTCAGTCCACTGGCTTTTGGTTCACCAGGTTTCCTACTAGGATTGAGATAAAATGAAGATAATTATTTCCATTTACAATAGGCTTCATAATAAAACTCCTTTAAATACTTTAAAAATGGTTTGGCTAACAGTTATACTATTTACATACAACCCTAAAGAAACATTTAGTTCATGAGTTTCAGTATACCCTCACTATTTTTATTTTTAGAAAAAAGTTTTTTAAAGATGAAAGTTTCCCATAATGATCATTTGTATTAGACCAAGAATAGGAGCCAATCTAAAATTCCCAGAAGCAATAAACTAGGGTCAGCCTATCAATGAGCTGAGATATTTAAATAGCATAATATTAATTAGTATTAAATTATATATAACATATTCCCTGTTCATTACTACAGAATGAAAAACAGAGACAGTGAATTTTCCTACTTGTATTTTACAGAACTTACAAGAAACGTAGATTCAACTGCTTTAAGAGGTATGAATGACATAATCTGTAAACACCTTAATTTTGGAGACATTTATGATAATTATTTCTATTAAAATTAATAACTGGAATGTATTTTTTTCTTTTTTCGGTACGCAGGGCTCTCACTGTTGTGGCCTCTCCCGTTGCGGAGCACAGGCTCTGGATGCGCAGGCTCAGCGGCCATGGCTCACGGGCCCAGCCGCTCCGCGGCATGTGGGATCTTCCCAGACCGGGGCATGAACCCGTGTCCCCTGCATCGGCAGGCGGACTCTCAACCACTGTGTCACCAAGGAAGCCCTGGAATGTATTTTTGATCGTAATAGAAGTGAGTTTAAAACAGGCACATAAATTTTTAGGTCACTTTAAGGTTAAAAAGGAAAAAAAAAGACCCAATTTGTCTGCCAGGACTCTTCTCATTCTCTGTTCTTGAAATCTACTTTTATCTATTGGATTTGCACTTAACTACTCAACATTGATATGATATATAAAAAGTTTATATTAATAAGTGCAGAAAATAAAGGAAGATAACAGAAAAACAGACACCTGAGAATATTAATATGTACTTGTAGACATTCTCTTGGAGGGGCTCTATTTTTGATCATTATTGAATGTGGCACTGATCACTGCTAACTGTATTGTTATTTTCATTGCTTTTTCCTATTACCTAACCTTAAACCACAGAACCCTATATTAACCTAGTGACTTGTTTAAATAAAACGTGAGCCCTTGAAAATGGCTTCAGATATTAAGTCAGAGATTTGTCAATTTCACCCCCTCTAGGAAAAATGGAAAGTAGGTATGGTGACTTTAAAATATTTTCACAAATTCTCTGACCCTACTCTTTTCAAAAGATGGAGCCTCATCCCACTCCCCTTGAACGTGGACCAGACAAAGTGACCTGCTTCTGATGAACAGAAAGTGGCAGAAGTGATACTATGTGACCTTTCAGCCTAGGTAATAAAAAGAATAGCTTTCACTTGTGCCTCATGTGGCTGGCTGTCTGTATGATCATTTGATCAAAGGGAAGGCAGTCACCAAGTTGTGAGAATATTCTTAAGCAGCCTGTTGAGAAGTCCACATGGAAAGAAACTGAGGTCTCCTACCAATAATCAGCACCAACTTGCCAGCCATGTGACTGAGTCACCTTGCAAGTAGAACTTCCAGCTCCAGTCATACCTTCAGGTGACTATAGCCCCAGCTGAACTCTTGACTGTGACAGACTTCCACACTAGAAGTTCCCAGCTAAGTTGCTCTTGAAGTCCTGACCTACAGAAACTACGAGTATAATAAATGTTTATTGGTTGTGGTAACAGGTCAATTCATTACACAGCAATGCAGTCGACCCTTGAACAATGCGAGGGTTAGGGGCACTGACCCTCTGTTCAGTCAAAATCCATGTATAAACTTTACAGTCAGCACTCTGTGTCCGAGGTTCCGCATCTGTGGATTTAGCCAACTGTAGATTCAGCCAACTGCAGGTACTATAGTACCGAATGCAGTATATATTTAGTGAAAAAAAGCCACGTAGAAGTAGACCCACGCAGTTCAAATCTGTATTGTTCAAGGGTCAAATGCATATAGCCAGTATAATTAGTAAGAAATGCAAAAAGATAACATTATAAAATTTCACGTGAACATAACATTTAATGACTGTTTATAAGAATCAAGAATGTCACATTCTGATGTAAAATAAGGTCGGCAAATTTTACTTTTCTCCATAAACGTTAAATGCTATGATAAAACAAGTACCAGAGAAAATCTCACCTTGCAAGTGACAACTCCAATGACTTGCCATGTATCTGCTATATCCTGTTTATCATATTGCATGGATTTTACCTTTTCAGTGATAGAAATAGAAACCTGTGGTTTTCCTTTGTATGTTCCAGCTTTCCAGGTCGGCTGTTTTTGTGGATGAGTAACAGAAGCAAAATTAATACTATCCAATGAATTCTGTAAGTTGGCATCTAACAAAGTGCCAAAGGGACAAGCCTGTAGAAGCAAGTCAGGCAACTGGCTCAATTTTGTATTTAGCTCACTGTCATTTTTTTGACCTGAGTAAAGAAAACCCTGTACCCCAAAAAGAAGTTCAAAGCCTTGTGAAATTCCACTAATGCTAATTAATGGTGGACGAGGGGATAAAGTTTGTTCAACCAGTGGAACACAAGCGTATATCATGCCATTCTTCATGAAAGCAACAACTGGCCAGAGTTCTTCACCTCCTATCGGGAGTGCATAAATGGATGTTTTATTGATGTGTGAACAGCTATCACGACTCTCCGAAAAGTCCTTATCATCACGCAATAATCTCAGTTCGAAAAGCAGTGCTTTAAGGAAGGGACCATCTTCAGGAACAGGCACATAACTTGCTCCATTGAAGACTTTGGCTCTTTTTTCAACAGTTGGATACCGTCTGTATTAATGGAAACAAAACCATAATTAATTCCTGCAAGTAAAATAAAACTGCAAGTTCAAAACCTAAAAACAAACACAAAACATAAGGCAAACACTAATAACAACAAAACACACAATAACAAACAAATACACACACCAACAAACAAAAACCACAACCAAAAAAATATTATATTACATGTTGAATTCTTACTAAAACAACTACCTGTTGTGTACTTGATATATCTCAAATGATAAAGTATCATTATCTATTATCTAAAAAAATTCAATTTAGTTGATTTTTTAAATAGGTAGAGTAGAGTACCTGGTTCTAATTCAAAATCCTAGTCTTTGGCCGCTCAGATTCGCACTTAAGCAAGGCGTGTATACCTGTATACATTTTAGGCATCTATAAGGACTTTTTTTTCTTTCTTATCTTTTTAAAAAAATTTACTTTTTATTTCCTCCTTTCCTTTGTTTTTTAATCACAAGGAACATCTTTCTCCCCACTCAATCCTACCTCCAGGAGTAACCACTGCCAAGGGTTTACTGTTTCATCCTTCTAGAGGGTTTTCAATGCTTTTAAAGCATAAACATAAACACACTGCCATTTTAAAAAAACAGAATAATACATTTTGCAGTGAAACTTACTTTTTACACTTTCCAAGTTAGGTCACGTAAAGCTACAGCTGCACAGTATTCCATTGGGTTAAGGACCTGAAATCTATCTGGACCCCCCATTGGTAGAAACATCACTTCTTTTGTTGTTACAGATAAGGCTGCAAAGAAGATTTTCTTGTCTTGTCTTTCCTTTCCCCTTCCTCCCTCTCCCCCCACCCCCACTTTATAATTGAGGTATAATTTAGATATAACATTATATCATTAGGTTGGTCAAAAAGTTCATTTGTTTTTTTCCATAAGATGGCTCTAGTAGTGCTTAGTTGTCTTTAACTTCAGTGTTCATTTAAAAAAAAATCAAAATTGGAGAATTTCTGTGTGGCCATTTTAATATTGAAAAAGAAAGAAAAAGCAACATTTTTAGCATATTATGCTTTATTATTTCAAGAAAGGTAAAAACACAATTAAAACGCAAAAAACAAGATTTGTGCAGTGTATGGAGAAGGTGCTGTGACTGATAGAATGTGTCAAAAATGGTTTGCAAAGTTTCATGCTAGAGATTTCCTGCTGGACGATGCTCCACCATTGGGTAGACCAGTTGAAGTGGATAGCAATCAAATCGAGACATTAACTGAGAATAGTCAATGTTATAGCACACTGGAGACAGCCGACATACTCAAAATATCCAAATCAAGTGTTGAAAATCATTTGTACCAGCTTGGTAATGTTAATCGCTTTGGTATTTGGGTTCCACGTAATTTAAGCGAAAAAAACCTTCTTGACTGTATTTCCGCATGCGATTCTCTACTGAAACATATCAAAAACGTTCTGTATTTGAAACAAATTGTGATGGGTGATGAAAAGTTGATACTGTACAATAGTTTTGGAATGGAAGAGATCGTGGGGCAACTGAAATGAACCACCACCAACCACACCAAAGGCCGGTCTTCATACAAAGAAGGTGATGTTATATATAGTGGGATTGGAAGGGAGTCCTCTATTATGAGCTCCTTCTGGAAAACCAAACAATTAATTCCAACAAGTACTGTTCCCAATTAGACCAACTGAAAGCAGCACTCCACAAAAAGCATCCAGAATTAGTCAACAGAAAACTAATCTTCCATCAGGATAACGCAAGACCGCGTGTTTCTTTGATGACCAGGCAAAAACTGTTATAGCTTGGCTGGGAAGTTCCGATTCATCCGCTGTATTCACCAGACATTTCCAGGATTTCCATTTATTTCCGTCTTTACAAAATTCTCTTAATGGAAAAAATTTAAATTCCCTGGAAGACTGTAAAAGGCTCCTGGAACAGTTCTTTGCTCAAAAAGATAAAAAGTTTTGGGAAGATGGAATTATGAAGCTGCTTGAAAAATGGCAGAAGGTAGTGCAACAAAACAGTGAATACCTTGTTCAATAAAGTTCTTGGTGAAAATGAAAAATGTGTCTTTTATTTTTACTTAAAAACCTAAGGAACTTTTTGGCCAACCCAATAGTTTCAGGTATGTAACATAATGATTTGATATTTGTATACATTGCAAAATGATCACCACAGTACGTCTAGTTAACATCTATCACCTTACATAGTTACAAAATTTTTTGTGTGTGTGATGAAAACTTTTCAGACTTCCTGTTGGGGCTTCCTTGGTGGTGCAGTGGTTAAGAACCTGCCTGCTAATACAGGGGACACAGATTTGAGCCCTGGTCTGGGAAGATCCCACATGCCGCAGAGCAACTAAGCCCGTGTGCCAGAACTACTGAGCCTGCGCTCTAGAGCCCGTGAGCCAGAACTACTGAGCCTACGCACCACAACTACTGAAGCCCGCGCGCTTACAGCCCATGCTCCACAACAAGGGAAGCCACCACAACGAGAAGCCCGTGCACCGCTATGAAGAGTAGCCGCAATGAAGTGCGCGCAGCAACGAAGACCCAACACAGCCAAAAATAAATAAATTAAATAAATTAAAAAAATGACTTCCTGTCTTAGCAACTTCCAAATATGCAATACAGTATAATTCAACTATAGTCACCATGCTGTATATTACATCCCTATGACTTATTTATTTTATAACTGAAAGAGTATACCTTTTGACCCTCTTCATAAATTTCTCCCACCCCACCACAGGACTTTTTTTTCTGATTCCATCTTAGTAGAGTATGATGGAAAAAAGTGGTTCAGTTTAATCCTCCACATTGTGGATTCACTAGTATCCTGAGTACACTTGGTACCCTGAGTCTTCTTGCCAACCCCTACAAAAACATGCAAGAGCATCTTAGTAATAGTGGTTTATCTCTATGGCCCTGGAAGATACTATGAGGTAACAAAAAGAATAAAATGAATAATCTTTTATGGTTTGCATGCTCTATCCTGAACAGTAAGTTACTAATTCATCCTTTTTTTGGGGAAACAGAAATTTACAAAAATGTTAGATCACATCTTCTTAATTAAAAAAGTACTTTCCCAATTCCTTATCTCTCCACTCCAAAGTCCACAACAAAGTCATTTATTTGCTATTAACTTCTGTGTAAATTGCCTAACTTTCCTAAGTCTGTCTTCTTATTTGTAAAATAAGGGAGTGGCTAAAGAACATATAAGCAATTCTCATCAAGAATCAAGAACAGACCTAGCCAAATAATGTTTTCCTACTAATTCACTAATACTACTAATAAAATATTGGTGTTTACTAATAATTCTAAAAAAGAAAAATAAGAATGTATTCAAAGTTATCCATGTATTAGTGAACCTCACTCATTTACATTCTGATGCATTTTCTTGATTGAGGAAAGGGAAGAATTAGCTAGCCCTCCAGTAATGGCCTAGCAGGTGAATGCCACTTCTTTCTCTTCGTCTTTGGATAAGGATAGTTAAAAACTCTGGACTGAACTCTAGTCCAGACTATTATCCTCTAGAGGATAATTCAAGTTCTCTTAAGTGTAAGAATTTCATGATTGAAATTGTAAAAATAAGTTTGTCTGGGATCTTATTATAGAATGTCTCAATATATGTTCAATAAATACTTTGCCGGATGACTCAACCTGTCATTTCAGAGTTATTCTAGGCCTTTTCTAAAACAGGACTTGAACTTTAAATGGCCCTGCAACTATAGGGAACAATACCAACCTAAGCTAGACTTAAGCTGGTACTGTTACTATCTATCCAGACAGCAAATCTCTAAACCAGAATCTAAATCAAGTTCTGTTGTGGGGAAAAAGTAGCTAGATAGAGGAAAGATCATTTGCATTCTTAAATCTTAAGTGATGGCCATCATCCTTTGGCAAATATGTGGATAAAAGGCCAGTGCATATCTGTTTAGCTCTAACTCTGGCCCCAGGAGGTCAGAAAACAGAAAAAAAAAATAAAACCTAACTAATTCGTTCAATGATACAGGATTAAATAAGTGGCAGATGAATTATCTGAACCCAAGTTGCTGCCTTCATAGAGATGTTGAAAAGTCCACCCAAACAAAAAGACTTTTTCTTTTGAAATATTCTGAGCACAGTGGGAAAGAACTCTGAAAACAAGCACAACTTCTTCAAGAAACTTATTATTGTACACAGTACAAAAATCTTACCTCTACGTAATATTAAAATAAGTTACAAAGCCACAGATATAAATACACTATGGTACTGGCAAAGAACAAAGTAATAGAACTGAGACAGACCAATGTTTATATGGGAGACATAATAAACTACTATCAACAGGCCCAGAAATCAATGAAGAAAATACATACTGTTTGGAAGATGATGTCAGGAAAACTGCCCCACAGCATAGAGAAAAACAAAATGAGAATACTACTTAACACCACATCCAGAGATGGACTACAGACGGATTAAAGGCCTAAATATAATAGAGAAAATTATAAAGTCAAGAGGAAATAATGTAGTAAGATATCTTCGGGAAATAAAGGTAGGAAAAGACTTCAACAAATTCCCCCAAAGGGCTAACTACTTTGACTGCAACAAAACTAGGGATTTCTGTTTAACCGAGGGTAATGAAAAGTTAATTGATAATGACAATAAGTTAAGATAAAATATCTATAATAGCTAAAAATGACATAGGACTAATATCAAGATTACGCAATGAACTCCCACAAGTTAACAAGAAAAAAACAGCAACTCTTGCAGAAAAAAACAGACAATGGATATATACAGGCAATTCACATAAGAGGAAACCCAAAGGCCATTGCTACACAGAGAAATGCAAATGAAAGTAAGGTATTCTTTACACCAGTACTGGCAAAAAGTGGAGTAAGTGTTAGGAAAGAATAGATACTGCTGATGAGAGTGTAGACTGGTCAAAGTATTCTGAGGAGCTAATTATTTGGTAATATTTAGTCAAAATCATTATAGATATGCCCCCATGTAACTGTCTGAGGTTATCTACTGCAGCACCGTTTTGATAGCTGAGTCGGGGGCAATCTGGGAGATCATCACCAGGGGAAGGGGAGATGTAAAATGTGACAGATGTAAACCATGGAGTACTACAGAGCAAGTAGATTCAATGGCCTAGATTTGCACTATCCAGTATAGTAGCTGCTAGCCATACATGGCTATTTAAACTTAAAATGAAACACAATTAAAAACTGAGTTCCTCAGTTACAATAACCACATTTCAAAAACTCAACAACTACATGTGGCCAGTAGCTGCAATATTAGACAGTATAGATTTAGAACATCTCCCATTTCCATCACTGAAGAAAATTCTACTGGACAGTGTTGCCCTAGATGAACACAAAGTAACCTGGATGTTTCCTAAAAATAGTGCTGAGAAATCTGACAAGCGTAAGAAAAGGGAATGACATCTGTAGCGCACTTAATTGTATAATTTGAAAAATATATACACAAACACACAAACAAAAGGATAAAGATACCAAAGGGAATATATAAGTAAAGCAGGAGTACCTAGGATGGATGGACCAATAAGGCTGATGAACCATATTGAAGATTATTAATCTCCTGAGGTACAACAAGAAGAACAACAAATGTAAGCCAGGTATCCCAGAGAAAATGGTAAACTCCAAGGCTCGATGCCTTCAGTAACAAAAATTGTTAAGGTAGGAAAGAGGGAATTTTTCATATCCACATTGCCTACCACTTTTCCTTAAAATTACACTCATCTTTGTCAGCCTCAATCTGGATTCAGAACTAGCTACTTCACTACAGAGCTTTTCTCAGGGAAGAACGAATGTTTGCAAGAAAGAACTGTCCACCACTGAGAACAAAAGGTGAAACAGATCACTCAATTGCCACCCATATTTTACAGTGAGTTACTGTATATTCTCTTCACAGAGCTACTTTGATAAAACGTGGCAAATTCTAAAAGTGGAACCAGATCAGCTCACACCATTTTAAAAAAGTGAATTCAGTTTAATTTTTTGTACTTTTGCAATTTTCTTCAACAATTAGGAACTTTAAAGTAAACTATCTGAGAATTTCTGGGAATGAAAAATAATTATAAGCTGAAAGTAACAGCCTGATACTGCTCAGCAAGAACTTTCCATAAATATGAGTTAAAATGTCCTTGAATGATTTTTATTAAAGTAGAAAAATGTGAAACATGTTTATTGCTCAGGAAGTTTCCTTTCCTTTCGTCATCTCTACATCAATCTTACGTAGGTGGAGTTACGATACAGTAACATTAATATGAGAAAATACATAATACTTAAAATGTGCCAGGCATCAACTCATTTAATTCTCACAACACTATGAGGTAGTATTATTACAATCTCCACTTAACAGATGAAACAAATGTTAAGTAACCTGTCCAGGTGTCGGACCAGGGATACACAGCATCACAAAACTACGCTACACCATCCATCTGTCCGATCCATCACGCCTGAGGATTTAGATTTGCGTTTACCTGGAGAATCTGACGGTGCCACAAAGTGGACTTCCCGGTTCGTGGCTTATGAGCCACACTGCCCGCTGGGCCATGATAAGCCACTAAGGCATCAGCTCTTCGCTAAGGTGGCCACCGAAGAAGAGCGCAGACCAGCTTTCTCAGGCGTTTTCTTTTACCAGAAGCCCCGAGGCTCACGCAACTAGAGCCACATTCTGCCCCACCACAGACAGGTCGGGCTCAGCAGAGAAGCTAACTCCTTCAGGTGAAGTCACTAAAACCTCTGAGTCCGCGCTGGACAACACACGCCACAAAAAGTTCTGTGAATCCGCCCTTAAAACCTCCGGAAATCTATTTATCCCCACCAACCCTGCTACTTTCTTCCTTTCGAGTCCACTTCCGGGACGGTAGCCCGCAAGGATCATGATGCCTCACTCGCCCGCGCGGGGAGCCTCTTCGCGGTTCGCCTGCTGCTCTCCCCCTTGCCGGCCCCTCCCAACAGCCACCCGGGCGCGCGCAGCTCCACTTCCGGCGTACGAGGCGGTGACAATGGGAGCGGCGCGGGCGGCGCCGGGAGGCAGCTGACAGGCGTCTGCGGCTTCGCTTCATGGCCGCTTTCCCGCCCCGCCTGGGCTCTGCGGGGAGCGGGGCGGCCCGCGGCGGCCGGGAGCCGGAGCTGGCGAGCCGAGCAGAGACCTGTGCGCGGCGCCGCTGAGGCGCAGCATGTGAAGAAGAGACGGCATCCAGTACGAGGCGAGCCTCTCAGCCGGCCGGGATGGCCACGACGGCCGAGCTGTTCGAGGTGGGTCTCCGCAGCTCTTCAGGGAGTGGCGGGCCCGGGGTGCGAGCAGCGAGGTGGGCGGGCAGAGGAGCGGGCGTTCGCGGCTGCGGGAGCAGCCCTGGGGAAGGAAGGTGAGAAGGGGAAGGGGGTCGGGTGGTAGCTCCCTTGTCGGCGCGGGCGGAGCGTGAAAGGGGGGAGGGGTGGCTTGGGGACCGGGAGGTGGGCAGGGGAGCAATCCCGGAGTCCCAGCGGAGGAGCATTGGTTTTGTCCGCACGGCTGGAAGGGAGCCTCGGGGTTTGGGCGTTGGAAGATGAACTCGGGATGAGAGTGGGAAGGGCTGACTTGGGGCGCGGAAAGAGGAGCCTGATCCAGGTCTGGCGAGCCCCGTCTTGTCGCCTGGATCCCCGCGTGATATTCTAGGGCCCCCCCCCCCCCGCCTTGAGATTGGGACGACTAGGCGCTTTTGGTGGTTGAGTAATGACTACGTTAGCCAGTGTTGGAAGCGGCGCTCACTTGCCTACGAGTTTACCCTTCCATTTGAAAAGGCTGTAGTATTTTTTACGACGATAAAGGCCTACTAAGCCCTTTCCGACTGAAGGAAGTCAAAACTAAAATTAACATTTGTGTTCGGGTCTTGAGGAATTGAAGTGTATTATAACCCCCCTCAGCTCGGTGCTTTGTGACGACCTAGAGGGGTGGGATAGGGAGGGTGGGAGGGAGACGCAAGAGGGAGGGGATATGGGGATGTAGGTATATGTATAGCTGATTCACTTTATTATACAACAGCAACTAACACACTGTTGTAAAGCAATTACACTCCAATAAAGATGTAAAAAAAAAAAGAATCCTTAACGCGTGAGACAGTGAGATTCTAATGTGTTTCTTGGACCGTTTTCAGTCTCTAAAACTTAAAATTCAGTTTAGGGGAATCCTGTGTGAGAAGCTGTGATGCTTGAGATAATAGAATAGGAAAATTTTAATTAGACCACCTAACAACGTGTAGGGGATCTTCTTTTGTGACAGAAATGAAAACTGAGATGTGAAGGAAGGGGAAGGAAGAACCTTTTTGATGTGTGCTTGTGTTTCATATTGAATAATAAAAGTGTAAGAAATAATTAAGAAGACTGCAGTTGACAATAGATAATTTCTCCATAAGTGAAAATTGGATCCTTTTTTCTGCGTGAGATTCAGCAGGTTTTGTTTGGTTTTTTTTGGCTTAAAATTTGAATGCCACAGTTTCTATATCAACTGGGAACTTTTCATTTGTTAGCTAACTATATTTTGGGTTTCTATCAGCTTTTGGATAGATAATGCATTTATTGAGGAATAGTATATGGCATTTTTATAATAAGTTGTAATAAGATAGTAATTTATGAGTGAAGGAATATAATTGTAAGAAAGAATTGGGAAATATTAATTACATTTCCTCAGATTTAAGTGTAGGGGTATATTTTACATTAATTTCTCTAACTCCAAAATTGTGCCATCTGTTTATTGATTGACACAGGAGCAGGGAGACATTCTTGTTGCTACAAGCTTTTACTGTGTGTTCCTGAGCAAGATACTAAGTAATTCTGTAGTTCCTTGTTTTATTTTCACATTTTTGTAAAGGTAGAAAACAGTTTATGAACTTGAAGCCTTTAATATAATGAAATATGGGACAAGCCAGCTACTAATAGAAAACTGTTATTTTGTCATACAGTTCAGAAGGCATTAACCTTTGGGCTTATGGATCCTGCTTGACATTCCCAGTTGTCTTTTTTTTCTTTGAATGTTTGATCCCATGAGTCCACATATACTTCCTTGAAAATATATTTGATTTCTGTTCCCCCTGCCCCCACCATGGGGGAAGGAGAGGAGGTAGAGAAATATCTGTAGTATATTTAGCTTTCTAGGGTCTTGCCATTTAGTAAAGTAGTTAAACTAAATTAGGCTTTAAGTTAACTCAGTGACTCCAGTTATAATAGCAGGTAATATTCAGTTACCAGTGATGATAGAGACAGACTAGACCTGTGTCCACAGTGTTTATAGAACGACCTTGAACATGCTTATGGATCTTAACTCATGTGACTTTCTCTTTCCTGACCATATGTAGTATGTTGTTTCATCAAAATTAAAAGCGTATTACCTTAGGGACTTCCCTGGTGGTGCAGTGGTTGAGAATCTGCCTGCCAATGCAGGGGACACGGGTTCAAGCCCTGGTCCGGGAAGATCCCACATGCTGTGGAGCAACTAAGCCCGTGCGCCACAACTACTGAGCCTGCGCGTCTGGAGCCTGTGCTCCGCAACAAGAGAAGCCACCGCAGTGAGAAGCCCTTGCACTGCAACGAAGAGTAGCCCCCGCTCGCCGCAGCTAGAGAAAGCCCGCGTGCAGCAACGAAGACCCAAGGCAGCCAAAAATAAATAAAATTTTTTTAAAAGCATATTACTTTAATAGTTACAATTAAAGGTAAATAGTCGTGATTAAGAAGTGTATTTATCTTTTCATCCCTACAGTGGATTCTACTCTTGAATAAGTTTTCATCCCTAAGTGAAAAGTTGGTCTCTTTGCTTTAGAGGGAGAAGGAAAAAAGAAAACAAAAACCAAACTTCGTTTGTCACCGCCATTTCCTGTTGCTTTTGCCTTAGGACCTAGGTTGTAGGAAAGTCAGGAGTGCTTTTTCTCTTGCTTCCCTTTCTTAGTCACAGCTGGAGAACTGTGGAAAACAGAGGTCAGGATGTAGTCAAGGATATTTAGTTTTTACATCCTGGCTTTAATGCACCAATAAACTGAGTTGTGTTTTAATTTCTTCACATTGAAAAACAAGTTAAATCAATACAAAATTATGTTTTGAATCCATGAAATTTCATAAGTGTTAATCCTATTTCTTTTAAAATCTTACTGGTCCTGTGAGACTTCCTTTTTAACATAAACACCTTCATACAACAAAATCAAACTACCGGATATTTCCTCAATTGACAGAAATCGTTTAAAAGTTCTGTCTGCAGTGTTTCTAAATGATCACCTCAGGTTGGACATTGTAAACAGGAATTCCTATGTGGTTTGGATTATGTCCTCTTTATAAAAAGTGGCGGGGATAGGGATAGTAAATTTTTTCTTTGTTGTCATAAGTATTCCTCTCTTTTCACTGCACTACTGAGAACATTGTACTCCCTTCTCACTTGCTATTTTTCTCTCCTGTCATTCTTCTGGAGACAATGACTATTCTTCTGCTTGGGCAAGCTACCTTTATGGGAAAGTTCTTTGTTAAGTAGGATCCGTTACCCATTCATTCAACAAATATTTGTTGAGTACCTACTAAGTTAATGAGGCTGCATGTCTCAAAGGGTGTGCTGTATACATATTAATCCTATGAGATGTGCTGCAAAAAACCCAAATGGTTCAGAGCCCAAGGAAGTTTGGGGTATGGGCATGCTTTGTTTCATTAGAGATTTACAATATACCTTAGTATGTTAAATATTCTAAGAAGTTCATTTCCCAAACTTCTTTGACCATGAGCCTGTTTTACTTTCTACTGTTAGTTTTGTGAATTCTATGGAACATACTTTGGAAAATGTTGAGTTATATATAGAACTCGCCCTTACTGTTAAATAAGGGAAGAGAAGATAGATATATAACTATATATATATGTATAAAGCAGACAAGACGATAAAAGTCCAGATATAAAGGGAGGTAACTGTAGACCCCAGAGACAAGGGAAGAGTTCATTTTAGCTGAAATATATAGCATGCATGAAGAAGAATAGTGCTATGTAAGGTAATCGGGGTTTAATTGTAGAGGTCCTAAATGCCAGGATTAGAAATTTGATTTTTTTTTCTTGTAAACGTAGATGCCTTGATAATAGTGTTTGAGGTCATGTAATTTGACTGTGGTGACAATGGCTATTTGACTTCCAGATTAGAATTTGAATAGCTAAGAACACGTTTGTGTAAAAACATATTTATGTCTCTTAGATTTACAAACTAAGTAACAAAAGCTATTTAAACAGACTTATTGAAAAAGACTTATTCTCTTGTTCAATTAACTATTTAAATATGTTTAATGAACATGAGATATACAAGTAAGGACCACTCCTTTACCTTCAGGGTGCTGAAATGCTACTTGTTTTAGACATATTAGCTATTAAACAAATGTTTGTGGAACCTCGCCACCAATTACAGTATCATGTATATGAGAAAATGTATTCATTCAGTAAACATTTAGCTTACCTTACCTTACCTACCCTAGGCCAGAAATCCTTCCAGGTACTGGAGTTAAAAGATGGTTTGAGTTAAAAATCTAGTTGGGGGAGTCAAAGAAAAAAAAAAGAACTCTTTCTTCTCTCAACATTCTACCACTACTCTCAGTATTACTTCATTTCTGACACCAGATGTGTGGGGATTTTCTTCCACAACAATTCAGTTCAGTTTTCCAATAGACACTGACTGGGTATCCTACAATTCACTCTAATTCTGATACTGTTTACCTGGAGTTAGCATCAGATCCCACAAGTTAAGGGCTCAGTCCCACAAAAATGCCCCCAGTTCAGATACCAATTGCAGTCCAGGTTGTCACCTGTGTTTCTGACTGACAGCTATAAATTGGAGGGTCTCATGACCCCCTCTTAGAGATTCAGTAATTTGCTAGAACGGCTCACAGAACTCAGGAAAACAGTTTGCTAACTAGATTACTGGTTTATTATAAAAAGCTAAAACTCAGGAACAACCAGATGGAAGAGGTACATAAGACAAGATATGGGGAAGGAGTGCAGCACTTCCCTTCTCTTGGGTGCTGCCACCCTTCCAGCACCTTGATGTGTTCAGCAACCTGGAAGCTCTCTGAACCCCACACTTTAGGGATTTTTATGGAGGTCTCATCATGTAGGGATAATCATTAACTCAATCTCTAGCCCTTCTCCCCTTCCCAGAGTATAAGGGGTGAGGCTGAAAGTTCCAGGCTTCTAATCATGCTTATCTTTCTGGTGACCAGTCCCCATACAGGAGCCCACCAAGAGTTGCTTCAGTAGGACAAAAGATGCTCCTATTACCCAGGAGATTCCAAGGGATTTAGGAGTTCTGTGTAAACCACTCCTATCACCTTTGTCACTCCGGAAATTACAAGAGTCTTAGGAGGTCTGTGTGAGGAGCCAGGGTTGAAGACCACTGGAACAAAAGATGCTCCTAGTACGCTTATCACTTAGTCCCTTAGTTGTCTTGTGTGTGCTTTCTTTCTACCTTTCCATGGGTAGGATGAATCCCATTTTGCTAGTCTGAAACGAAACGAAACGTTTGTAGTGCTTTTCAAAAGAATCAGTGTTCAATAAATGTAATTCATTTAAATCCACCATGAAACACATAGTCTCATGAAAATCAAATCAAGTGTGGTTAAAAGGAGAGCCAAATGTGATAAAATTCATTTAGTTCCAATGCCAGAATTGCATGAAGTTCATATTTGGTTTCTGGTAGAATCTTGGATTTATAACACCATAGAATGCCTATTTTTTTATTTCTGGAGTGGAGGGTGGTGGTACTGCCTTTTTGGTTTTGGATCTATGAAGCAAGTTTTGATTTTCAAGATCCTGTGCAGGGGATTTGGCCATGGCCCCGATAACAAGTGGTTTGATATATTGTGCATCTATGGTGTGCTCAACATTGTTCTATTGACCACAGCTGGAAAGCAAGAGAAGTGTATGACAAATCCTGACTTTGCTTTCAATTTAATTGTGGAGAAGAGAAAAACTTACAAATGTTACTATAAAACAATAAATGACAAAATGGCAGTAATATATTGTTTTGTGTTGGCATTTGAATTTTTAAGCCTCATAGGGGTTAAGAGTAAAGAAATCAGTGGAGATCATCTAGGGAAAGAACCCTTTCCCCATAAGTATCCTTGTAGGTTGAGTTACCTGGTCACAGGTAAGGAAGCAGAAGTAGCATGGGTTTGAAAAGAAGACTAGAGGAGGCTGCTGGTAGTGTACCTGTTCATTTTGGGGTGCAAAGAAATTTGGTTAGGTAGTGTAATATAAGAACTTCAAGGGCAGACTTAAGAGTGTAAACTTCATAGTTTAGGAATTGCATAGGGAAGTTTCTGACTAAAAGGGAATATAGTGTTTTAAAGATTAGTTTGGCAGTGGTCTGCACAATGAATTTAAGAAAAGCACCTTATATAGGAAGTACTTGAACCCACCTGTTAGTTGGTTTAATAGGACACAGAAATACTTCTCTCTGAAATCCTCTGAGCCTTATTTTTATTTTTATGCGGTATGCAGGCCTCTCACTGTTGTGGCCTCTCCCGTTGCGGAGCACAGGCTCCGGACGCGCAGGCTCAGCGGCTATGGCTCACGGACCCAGCCGCTCTGCGGCATGTGGGATCCTCCCGGACCGGGGCACAAACCCGTGTCCCCTGCATCAGCAGGCGGACTCTCAACCACTGCGCCACCAGGGAAGCCCTGAGCCTTATTTTTTAATCTAAGCGAGCGAAAATATTATAGGTTCTTTGAGTTTGTGGGTGGCTGTAACATATTTTATTGGATCTATTTTTGGGAAAGCTACTATAAGAAAATACAAACATTTGGTTGGATTTTCTCAAGGAAACAATGTTAAATTAGGGATTTATGTTCCTGTCCAAGGGCTTGAGGTCTTAATTTTTAATAGAAATGACCACAAACTCCAAGTTTTTATTACAATTGGTAGCATTTGTAAAGAATAGGAAATCAGCTTAATAGATCAACACAGTAATCAATTATGTAAAGTTGAATTTAATATGATAGTATCTTTGTAGTACACACTTAGATTTTTGTTTTTGTTTTGGCTGTTTGCTTTTAATTACTACAGAAAAATAGAGATTAAGATATACCTTTGTCAGGTTCACGAAATTCTAAAAGATTTTTGGGGTAATAGTTTACAGGTATCTTTGAGAATCCTCTTAGGAGGACTTGGTCATTTGGAGGTCTTGGAGAATTTGTTAATTTGACTATCTTTTTCTCATTGTAAATGCCTTTGCAGCAATGCTAAGTATTAGAAAGTAAATTATTGGGATTTATTTGGTTTTATAAGCAGCAAAAGTTTTGTTTTGTTTTTTGCTTTTTTGGAACTTCCATTCCATTGGAATCAGTAGTTGATTTATCTTAAACTCTTGTTGATAATTTGATTGCTTCTGCAGATGAAACCTGAACTTTGCTTCCAGGATGCTGTTGTCTCCTAAGTTTTCCTCCTGCTTTACTGGTCCCCCTTACTTTGTCTTTTGTTGGATCCCTTTCCTCCTCCTATCTCCACATGTTGGCATGCCCTTCTTCTTCCTAGATGATCTCATCCTGTTCTGAGGTTTTAAATAACTCTAAGATTATGTCTAATGCCAGTTTCTTCCCTGTAATACAAACTTATTTTTCTGACTCTGTCTTCTGCATATTCACTTGTATATCTAATTGGCATCTTCAACATATCATATGCAGAATAGAACTCTTACATCCCTACTCCCTTTTCCATCTCTTTCCCCATTCTCACTAAATGGCACCATTTACCATTCATACAGTTGTTCAGGCTGCAGACGTCTATGAGTAATCATGATTCCTTTTTAAAATTTCTCCCACATCCAATTCATCAGCACTTTGTGTGAGTACAGTCTTTAAAATGTCATGAACCGGGCCACATCACAGTACCCCCTCTACTGCCACTTTCATCTGAGTCATTAGCATCTCTTGACTAGACTAGTACAGTGTTGCAGGTTTTCCCAGAGAAGCAGACTTTGAGACAGAGTTTAGTGTGCGGAATATTTATTAGAAAGTACGCTTGGGATAAACACATGTGAAAGGACAGGGTAAAGAAGCAAGATTGGGCCTTAGGAGAAGTAGCAGTACAATGCTGGCCCAGTGATAATGGTGATGATCCCTGTGGGAAGATCTGGAACTAAAATTACGTATCAGAGTTGTCCTGCTTTTTACCAAAGTGGTCAGGCCTTTATATCCCCATCTTATTTAGTCATTGGATATAGACCACATTGAGAAAAGTATGACATTGAGTGAAGTGGCTCTCTGCAGCTGAGTGGATCCCTGAAAATACTGCCAGGTGAAGGTTCTGTGCTGACAGCACTGCTAGCAGTTAGAGCAAGACCCTTCTTGAAGGGAGATCTGGATGACACGTGTCCACCTCAGACCACCCCTGTGCCACTAGACTCTATGTCTTCACATACATTTGGGGGGTTCCTCCTCTAGACTCCAGTTGGGGTTCTTATCCTGGAGGAAAATTAGAAGGTGGTTAGTGGGATGAACTATGGCCCCTACTGTTGCATGTGGTCTCAGGTTGCAACTTGATATCACTTTCCATTTTTTACTCTCCATTCTAACTCCCTCTCACCTTCAGCTAGTATGTCTGCTGCTTTAGGTGGCTTAACTGGTTACCATACTCTTCTTAGGCCGGGGCTGCGCACATGTCCGTGTACTTTCAGAATTGGTCAAGGGAGTATCACAAGATCCTTACAAGGAGATCTGTGTGTCAAACATATTTTTCCCTGCCCCCTCTGTATAGTAGCCACCCTGCCTCCCTCTGATGATGTCAGTTGCCCTGCCAAAGATGGTCACTCCTCTTCTTGTTTTTTATTTGCTGGATAAAAGCAGCCAAATGCCCAGGCAGCACTTGCAGTTATAGTTTATTGGGACTCTTAATTATGTTCCCATACAAAAGTATTCCCCCTTTGGAGATTAAGACCTCTAACCCTGTAGACCTTAGAATTGCAGGAATAGCAAGAACAAATTGGGAGTCATGATGAGCAGGGCCACTTCTGATTTTATTCCTTGTTCCCAGGCTCATGTGTTTTTTCTGTTGGGGACAGAGCATCATATAAAAGTTTTCAATTCAGAATGTATACTGCATTTTGGCAGATAGTGCTCCATCTTTATAGAGTATTGTCTCTGAACTGGTAGTTCAGTTATACCTTCAGCAGGCTCTTTCAGTGCTCTATCAGACTGGCAGCTTCTGGGTGGTATGGTTTATGATATGACCAGTTGATTCCATGGTCACCCCCTTTGCTGTTAAATGGGTCCCATGGTCTGATATGTGAGATCCTATGCCAGGAGAACAAACACTTCCTCAGAGGATAGGCAAACTCAATTTGGAATGTTTCTATTCCTGTTAGAATGAATGACTCTTCCAGCATGGAAAAAGCCCAGTGTAGTCAACTTGCTACCACATGGCTGATTAGCCTACTTGAAGGATGGGGCTGTTTTAGGAGCTCAGAGTTGGTCTCTGTCACTCTTAAGCTAGATCTTTGGCTTTGACACTAGATGGATCAGCCTTGCTTGTGGCACACAGGCTTCAGTAGTTGTGGCTCGCGGGCTCTAGATGCGGGCTTCGGTAGTTGTGGCTCAGGGCTCTAGAGCACAGGCTCAGTAGTTGTGGCGCACGGGCTTAGTTGTTCTGTGGCATACGGGATCTTCCCCGACCAGGGCTCAAACCTGTGTGCCCTGCATTGGCAGGCGGACTCTTAACCACGGCGCCACCAGGGAAGTCCTATCCTGCTTTTCTAATATCAGATATTATACATGAGCATTTTTTTCTCATTTCATTAAATTTTTTTACAACATGATTTTAATAGGAAAATAATTGTTTTATCCTGTAAGTTTACTATAATTTTTCAATAATGATTTTGTTGAATATTTGTGTAATACTTTTTCAGAGTTATATATAATACAAAAATTTTGTGTTCATATCTGCTTTTTCCCTTAGAATTTTAAAAGTAGAATTACTGGGGTTAAAGGGTATGAGCATTTGTAGTACTTTGATGTTACCAAAATGTTACCTACTGTCCTCCAAAAATACTGTACCTTTTAACATTTCTAACAATAATGAGAGTGAATTTCAGCTTACCCTCTCTTGTATGCATATTATAATTAAGGAAAAAGAAAAACTTTGTCAGTTTGTGAGGCAAAAAGAAGAAAAAAAAGTGATAACTTGACCTTATTTGATTACTAGTGAAGCTGTATATATTTCATGTTTCTTGGCCATTTGTATTTCTTCTATAAATTGTTTGTGTCCCTTGCTCATTTTTCCTTTGGTATGTTCCTGCTCATAATACTCTTTAATATTTTAATATACTAATTTTCATTAAGTAATTTGTTTATTGAAGATTTTTTAAATTGAAAAAGCCTGTACATTTTAATAATACAGATATATTTAATTAGTAATTTAATTTTAAGTTCTCACATGGTACAAACTGTTTCATTTTTGTAAGTAGTATTAAGTCATGGCCTGTGAAACTTTTTAAAGGAACATTTATTTTGTAAACTAGGAGCCTTTTGTGGCAGATGAGTATATTGAACGTCTTGTATGGAGAACCCCAGGAGGAGGCTCTAGAGGGGGACCTGAAGCTTTTGATCCTAAAAGGTAAAGTAAAAATTTTTTTTTCATAGACCCAATCTAGTACAAATTTGTATCTGGAATAGAGGTGACTGTTGGAATTCCTTTCAACATTCATGTAAAGGGAGTTAACAACTGGCCAATAAAAGGAAGAAGCATTAGAAGTTTGAGATTTATTTTTTTCCTTTTATGTTTCTTTTATTTTAGAGAAGGACTTTAAGTGATATGAGGGAAGGGATTTTATTGCATTATGAGAATTTAATATTTTCTCCTATTAGTAATAAATTAGAAATGGCTGGCTATACCTCTAAAATAAAACATGTTGAATATGTTGTTTTAAGTATCGTAAATTGGGGGAACAAAAATTCACCATACCCTGGAATGCACAGTATTATTTTGATATAGTACGATTTACCTTTTAAACTATTTCTATAAAATTGATTTCAATTCTGGGGGTTAATGGAGATTCCATATGAGGTTTTCATTTATGTCAGAGATAATCCCTAACAGGATGCTGAAGAGAAAATTAACATGTTCATCCTTACCTCAAGGAATGCTCACTAATACTTTATTTACAATTATAAGTGAACTGGTCACTTCCTAGTGATCAGTTATAGATGGATTGATACATATTCTAATTTTCCTTTGTTAGATTATTAGAAGAATTTGTAAATCATATTCAAGAACTCCAGATAATGGATGAAAGGATTCAAAGGAAAGTAGAGAAACTAGAGCAACAGTGTCAGAAAGAAGCTAAGGAATTTGCCAGGAAGGTACAAGATCTCCAGAAAAGCAATCAGGTAAACAGTTAGTTAAATAATGAGTAGTTTATACAGACTTTAATATCTTTATTTCCTTTCAGTGTTCAGTTTTTTAAAAAAAATCTAATGCAACAGAATTGTTGAGGTTTCTTTATACTGCTCCCATCTCATGGGATAAAATGTTAATGAATTGTTATCAGGCACTCTTGGTGCACTTGCTTGCCTACTGAGTGTTGGTTTGGGATCACAGTACTCCCTTAGGATGGGGTGGTATCCATTACAGTGTGGTCCTTGCATTCTCTTTAACAGTGCAAACTTCTAAGAATGATAATTCAGTAGACCTGTATTTTTAGGGGATCATGATTAGCTTGGATATTTAGGTATTTATTTGCATTCTCATTTAATCATAAAGCAAAATAATAATACCAGACCAACTATTGCCTGGATGAAGTTTTTCCCTAGAGGAAACCTGGTCTGGGAAGCTTCACAAAAGTCATGAGGTATATACCCTAATGAGAATGCTGGTGTAACTGGGAAAAGCATGTGCAGAACTCTTCCTCAGACCATTTGGGAGTAAAACTAGATCTCTAGACTGACTCTGGGGTAAGTAGGCCAAGCTTCTTAGCCATTCTTAGGCCCTAAACTTAATCTGGAACCTCTGAACCTCTTTCACAGCCTGGACCTGATGTGGAACTTGATTGCCCTTTGTAAATGTAGTTAGAAGAGCATGTTTAGCATTGCTGCCTCCCAGGGGCTCTTTGTTCTTTAGTGTTAGGGGTTAGAAAGCTGATTTCTGCTCAGATTTCATATATTTAGATTCCTTCACTTAAGCATGTATAACTGTTAGAAAATAATAAAGTCAGTAATTTACATAAGATAATGTGTTTTTAAGTAGTTAAGGTGATAGATTCCAAATACTTCTAATGCAGATTCCCCTTGGTAATAATGATAGTATTTGTAGTTAATCTGGGTTCTCTGATTGTATTTTATGCTTGTTCACATTTTTCCTAGGTTGCCTTCCAACATTTCCAGGAACTAGATGAGCACATCAGCTATGTAGCAACCAAGGTCTGTCACCTTGGAGACCAGTTGGAGGGGGTAAACACACCCAGACAACGGGCAGTTGAGGCTCAGAAATTGATGAAATACTTTAATGAGTTTCTAGATGGAGAATTGAAATCTGATGTTTTTACAAATTCTGAAAAGGTGAGCACTGTCAGAAGGATAAAAGCAAATTATAGCATTAATAACAATGCCCTAATTATGAACTGCAGTTATTACTTTCCAGAGTCAGACTTCAAATCACTGAGTAGGTGACTTATTAAAAGTCTTTATTCTGAAATGTACACTTATCTACAGATTACTGATCAACTATATATATTCAGATTTTTAGTTGGATTGCCTGGCATTTTTGTTTATGAAATTTGTATTGTTTAGAAATGTTGAGGTAACTATTTTAATAAATATTTCTTTCTCATAATTGACTTTTAATATTAACAGAATTTGATAGGCACATTCCATTGGGTGAGGGGGTGGGCTGACCTAAATCATTGACAAGCTGAAGTATCTTTCTGTGCAAGGAATTCAGAGCTTCTAGTTTTCGTTACTTGAATAAAGATCTTTTACAAAGAATTAAAGCATACTTTGGATCAAAGAGAATAGAAAAATCTGAATTAATTGTTCATGTTAATCTTTTTTATAGCACTAGTCACTTAATCCTGGTCTAAGGTTGCATGGTGTTGGCTGCTGTACAATCTTGGAAGAGGTTATTTAGCTCACTTTCTTCCCCTCGGGGGAAAAAATCAAAATGCATGAAAAAATAGACATTCTTATGGATGGTATATGCACATAGTGACATTGTCCACTAATACGTTGAATACAGTCTTCCAGAATTTTTCTGAGTGTACTCCATGGGATAGCTCAGATAGTGAAATTTTAAAAACTAAGTAGTACTGAAGTTCACTTTGAATTAAGCAACACATTTTTTTGTGAGTAGGAACTATATAGGGGTATAGAATTTATAAGTTTTAGAGATCTTTAAAAGGAATGGTTACATATGTAGAGGTAACTCCTCTAAAGAAAAGGCAGTATTTTAAATAATGAGTTTCAGGAATTACATTTGTAATATAAAGTAGAACTGATAAGATTAACATCAAGAACATTATCATACTTAAACACTTGTAAAATACTGGCAATATCTAGCTTTTATATATTCACGTGATTTTTATGTATAATAGTGTATACACACACACACACACACACACACACACGACTTGAACACTGAACTGTTTTTCAGGATACCTTATGGAATGCTTTTATTTTATGTTTCCTAAATATAAACATACATATTTCTAATGTATTATAAAAGTACATATTTATACATATAAAAATTTATATATATATATATAAAATGGTATATAATTCAAGTCTTATACCTTGGGTTACCTTGGATTATACCTGTTGGACTGTAGCGTATATTTATGTTTTGTTAAAAGAAAATGCCGATATTTTACCCAGTGTGAGTTGGTCTGTTTATTTGATGCAGCTCAAGGCAGCCATTTAGAATCTAGAGAAAAATAAATATTTTAAAATTGAATGATTACACATATTTTTATCCTGATTTGTATTGCTTGTAATGTTTTGCATAATGAAATTATGTTTTTTACACTTCTCTTTAAACATTTTAATTATCAAGTAATTGTGTAGTTCATGGTATTACTATTGTCTCTTAATTTTTAAGATTTTGATTGAAAGAAGAAGAAGAAATCTTCATATTCTTGCTACTTCATTCACTTGGTCATTAGCTGTCTGTAATTTTTGAAGAGCAAGTAGAGCTAACAGTGCTTAAGCTACTTCCTCTTATTTTCTCTCCTTTGCTTCACTGTCTACCATATCCCATTTTCTTTCATCTTGTTCCTTTTTTCTTATACTCTAGTCCTCTTTTCCCAGTTGTCTTGTTTTTCTCTCATATCTCCCATAAGTTTTGGGTTACTGTTGAATCATTACTTTTGGCCTGGTACTATCAGAGTTAACTACACTTAGGAACATCATATATGGTATTAGATTGCTAATTATTAGATAAACTTCTAAGTATCTCAATTTCTGCACTGTGTGCCAGCCACCTTCCCAATGGAAAGAAAAGGAAAATCACCCATGTAGTTAGGGAGGTGTGTGATTTTGGAAGGAATTAGAATGCGAAAAGATAACAACCATCTTTTTCCTTTTTCTTCCTGCTCCAAAGTCATTTTTGCTTTTTTTAAATCTTTGCTTCTCAGAATCTTCTAATTTTCTTCTCTGGGGAAAAAAACCCATTTTATGACCATAGTATATATTCCCTCTTACCTCTGTCATTACAGAGTATGTTAGTTGTTTCTCTTCTTAGCATCACAACTTAATGTTCTTCATGTAGATAATGCCTGATGGCCCTGATTATCTTTAACCTGTTAGCATGGGTGGTCTCTCACCTTACCCTAACATCAGTAGCAGATATAAGCAAGTTATTAGATTGTGGTTTTGAAAGCTTCTGTACTTTTATAGTATATTTCAACTGATGGATGACCTTAAGAGCTACTTGTGCTTGAAACAATTTTTATAAAATAATTACCTATGGGAATTCCATAAAATCAAGTGTTATTTACTCTGCTGTACTTCTTACTATATTAAGTGAAGTTTGCAAACACTTCCATCTCTTGAAACAACAAGAACAAACTCCTGATAGGAACATAAAACATGTATGTAGGTCCTTTCTGAAGGGAGTATCGGTGAGGAGAAAAGGGTGGACATTGCTAGTACAACCAAATGGCATGGTGAAAAGAGATAATGCAGTGGTATCTGTGCCCATGTTCAGTAGAATAGAGTGAACATCTGGTAACTGAAAATGACAGTGACATGCTGACTAGGAGAGAAGAGATAA
This sequence comes from Aethalodelphis obliquidens, assembly GCF_003676395.1. Lineage (NCBI taxonomy): Eukaryota > Metazoa > Chordata > Mammalia > Artiodactyla > Delphinidae > Aethalodelphis > Aethalodelphis obliquidens. The sequence continues at coordinate 31,269,918 of NW_020837954.1, read as the reverse complement.
CTGAAGCAGAAATGCTATCTGCATTCACTATTGTTGGGCAAAACAACAATATCGTTTGGTCCTGCTTTTGTTTTCCATAGTTGCTTGCCAGACTTCACATGAGTACTCGGTTAGAAAGATCTTTGTTAATGTTCTCAGCTCTTCCTTCACGTTTGTATGAGTCTCTCTCTTCTTTTTTTTTTTAGTGTAAAAGAAAGTGAATGATCATAAAATCATTTACTTAAAGGTGTGCCAAAATAAAACTCAATACTTATTTGAAATTTGTTTTTAAAAGTAAACATTATATAACTCCCCTATACATTTAGTGTGAATAAGCACAAATGTCTGCATTTTAAGAATTTTGGACCCCTTGCCTAAATCCTTCAGTTCCACAACTTGAATAAGTACGAACATTTCTTTACCATATTCCATTCTAGAAACTTCATATTAAACGTAATCTTTGCTTTTATAACAAGTTTTATAACTTGATATGTTCATTAAATGACAGGCATTTTGTTGTTATTTTCTTCACTTAAATGGGATTTATACAGCAGTATGATCTGAATTTTTATAAATCTTGTTTATCATTTCACAAACTCAAAAGATACTTAAACTTGCTTTCAGCAGTCAATGATTTGAATTTATTCGGAGTAAACTTGAACTGCAGGTTTCATTGGGAAGGGATTGTTGCATTATAAAATCACAAGATTTCAGTACAATAATGACAAATATTTATGTTTTATTGATTCATTATTGGTGATACCCCAGATGTATTCCTGTTGCTCATAAGATTTTATTTGTTGTGTTTTTTAAAGAAAATTGTTTGGGTGAGGGTCTGTGGGCATACATAGAAGAATATTACTGTTTTTAAATATAAAATTATTTTTTGATATGTATAAAGGTTTTGTAAAATTATTGCTTTTGTTTTTTAATAGATAAAGGAGGCAGCAGACATCATTCAGAAGTTGCACCTAATTGCCCAAGAGTTACCTTTTGATAGGCAAGTTTATTTCTCAAGAGCTAATTTGGGTATATGGTGTAGTGTATAGAATAAAATTGTACTTTTTCCTGTATGATTTTGCTCATTAATTCAACAAGAACTTATTGAGGACTGCCTTTGTACAGGTACAGTATGTAATAGCTGATTGAAAAAAATGTGGTATCTTAACAACTAAATTTAATGATATATCTTGAAATAATTTCAATCTTATGTTTTTCTTTTGAAAAAAATTGATGGAGAATTTTGAGATTAGAGTAAGATTTTGAATTTTCTTTTTTTTTTGGACTTTGATCAACAGACTAGAAGGGGACAGAGAAAGCTTAAACATGGGGCTCTTGAGCTCCTTTTTCTTCTGTCTACATGAGAATTCTTAAGCTTTTAGGGGTCTTGGACACCTTTGAAAAGCTGGTGAAAGCTATGAAATTTCCTTAAAAAAATCAGATACACAGGCCGTTGTATACAATTTCATGGAGTTTTAGACCCTTTAGCCTATCTGTAGGCTCCTTCCTAGGGACTTCAGGTTAAGAAGTCCTGTTTTAGATGCAAGGCCCTGGGGCCATTGCTAAGTTAGGTATTAATGGTTTCATCCTAAAAGAACTTCACTGAGAAGGAAATTCTTTCATGATTTCCTTTAGTTCATGGAATGTCAGACTCTATAATAAAATCTTGTTAGCGGTGGTTCTCCCATTTAAATATCTGGAAAAAATGTCTTCCCTTTTAACAGATAATATACGTATTTTATTCTTTTGGTAATACTTGAAAATCCTGAGGTACAGGTAGAATGTAAATGTATTGCTATACTTAAAGCTTGTCCATTATGTCCCAAACATAGAGTGAAAGTGAATTCCCTACCCCCAAATATATCTTATTTTACTCTGAACTTTGTATCATCATAAAGGATTAGCAGTAATCATCATCTATCATTTAGCTATTATTAATAATTTCATACTTGTCCAGCATTATGAGCAATGATTTTTAAATGCTCACAAAAAACCTCTCTTTAACTTTATTTCAGAGTTAAACCATTTTCTTAAATGGGTAAAATATGTGGCTCACAATAACTGCATCATAATTGTTGGCTTCATCTGTCTCCCACCCCTACAAACACAGAGGCATATACTCATCTTCTCCTGCTTCTCAATTACATGCTTCTCTTACAGTTTTGTTTTAGCCTATCAGGCCTTAGAATTGACTATATAGCCTAATCAAGTTTAATTTTTTCACAAAGATCAGTATGGCCTATCATACTTCGTGATCCACTGTGACTTTGATATCAATTTTATATAGATCTTTAAATTATTAGCTTCTTCATCTGTCTTTGGCATCTCTTTTGCCAGCCACTCTCCTGTCTCTTCAAACTAATCGCATAAGATCTCTCAGCATTAATTTTCCATGTTGTGCATTCCCCCTGGATACTTATGATTTGAAAAAAGTTCTAGTGTATGGTAGTGTATGATATTTTAGTTTTTGAATTTGCAGAGGTTGAATGCTAGGCACATTGCTGGGTCCTTTTTATGGCTTCTATTTTATTTTTCTAGTTTTAAAATAACTCATTTGTATATGCTTATTTTATAGTTGTTTTTCTTTAAGTAACAATAGTGGAACGTCATATGAGGAAATCCCAGCTGAGGGGAAAATAGACAAATATCAAGTGAATTTAAAATGCCAGTGAATATGAGTAGGGACAGTAACCCAGTTGTTGGGGCTTTCTGGGTTGTTAATGCCTCATACAGAATTCCTCCCTTTAAAAGGGAATTGGTGGGACTTCCCTGGTAGTCCAGTGGTTAAGACTTCGCCTTCTAATGCAGGGGGTGCAGGTTTGATCCCTGGTTGGAGCTAAAGATCCCACATGGCTCTGGGCCAAAAAACCAAAACATAAAAGCAATATTATAGCAAGTTCAATAAAGACTTTAAAAAAAAATGGTCCACATCAAAAAATAAATTAAAAAATTTAAAAAACGGGGTGGGGGAATTGGTTGTTCAATGTGAATTTCCTCAGTGAGAACCAGAGACCCCATCTGGATTGCCCAAATTCAGTTTTGTTACATGGCATGCTTCCTACTATCAGTACTCTCTCACCTCTGGCTTTGTCTTTCCCTCCCCTCCCTGCCTCCCCCTGCTTCCTTCCTTTTTTTTCTGACAATATTTAGTATAGAGGGTTCCTATGTACCCCCCAAACCAGTTTCCCCTTTTATTAACATCTTAAATTACTATGGTACATTTGTCACAAATAATGAACCTCATCATTGGTTTTTATCTTTCAGATTTTCAGAAGTTAAATCCAAAATTGCAAGTAAGTGGGGTTCTATTTATTTAACTGTTTTGGATAGGTAATCAAACTACTTGTATAAAAAAAAAGAAAATAGTAAAAGAAGAGAGTGGGAACAATGTCATCCTCCCACCCCATCCCTGAGTTTGATTCCTCTTCCTTGAAACAATTGTTATCAATTTCTTGAGTATTCTTCCAGAATATTCTATGGATATACAAGCATAAGACATAGATCATGTATATAATGTGTAGAATTTAGTTCTGCTGTCCGCATTTATTTTAAAATAATTGGTGGCATGCTATACAAATAGCTTCCATACCTTGTGTTCTTGGCATACTATACAAATAGCTTCCATACCTTGTGTTTTTAATTTAACAATGTATCTTGGGGATTGTTTCTGTATTCATACATACAGACATAATGTAGTTCTCTTTTTTTAAAGCTAGCTCGTAATGACCATTTCGGTACCTATTTAACTTCTTACATGATAGCTTGATTCTTGATCTTTGGATTGTATTTTAAGCAGATCATTCTGAATTTCTTTAAAAGCTGCTATATTTACAGGCTCCCGTGGTAGTCTAAGTCACTGTTTTGGGAAGTCATTGAAGTTCAGAGACCACCTGTTTTCCCAAAAGTGTACCGTAATAGCCTCAAGAATGTAGTGAATCAAATACCACATGTTGTCTTAAGGTGTACCTTGGTATTGAATCTGCCATTGTTTGTAGTAAAGGCATCTGAACTCTAGTAAAGTGTTTTATAATTCTGCTCACCCTTTCCATAAATTCAGGTTTAAGATTTTTCCTGTCTCTTGCTATCACAAATGACATCCAGAAGGCTTTTCCCAGGCAGCTGCTTTTTTTTTTTTTTAACATCTTTATTGGAGTATAATTGCTTTACAATGGTATGTTAAGTTTCTGCTTTATAACAAAGTGAATCAGCTATACATATACACATATCCCCATATCTCTTGCCTATTGCGTCTCCTTCCCACCCTCCCTATCCCACCCCTCTAGGTGGTCACAGAGGACTGAACTTATCTCCCTGTGCTACGCAGCTGCTTCCCACTAGCTATCTGTTTTACATTTGGTACTGTATATATGTCAGTGTTACTCTCTCACTTCATCCCAGCTTAACCTTGCCCCTCCCCATGTCCTCAAGTCCATTCTCTATGCCTGTGTCTTTATTCCTGTCCTGCCCCTACATTCATCAGAACCTTTTTTTTTTTTTTTTTAGATTCCACAGATACGTGTTAGCATACAGTATTTGTTTTTCTCTTTCAGACTTAATTCACTCTGTATGACCGACTCTAGGTCCATCCACCTCACTACAAATAACTCAATTTCGTTTCTTTTTATGGCTGAGTAATATTCCATTGTATATATGTGCCACATCTTTATCCACTCATCTCTTGATGGACACTTAGGTTGCTTCCATGTCCTGGCTATTGTAAACAGAGCTGCAATGAACACTGTGGTACATGACTCTTTGAATTATGGTTTTCTCAGGATATATGCCCAGTAGTAGGATTGCTGGGTAGTATGGTAGTTCTATTTTTAGTTTTTTAAGGAACCTCCATACTGTTCTCCATAGTGGCTGTACCAATTCACATTCCCACCAGCAGTGCAAGAGGGTTCCCGTTTCTCCACACCCTCTCCAGCATTTATTGTTTGTAGATTTTTTGATGATGGCCATTCTGACTGGTGTGAGGTGATACCTCATTGTAGTTTTGATTTGCATTTCTCTAATGATTAGTGATGTTGAGCATCCTTTCATGTGTTTGTTGGCAATCTGTATATCCTCTTTGGAGAAATGTCTATTTAGGTCTTCTACCCATTTTGGGATTGGGTTGTTTGTTTTTTTGATATTGAGCTGCTTGTAAATTTTGGAGATGAATCCTTTGTCAGTTGCTTCATTAGCAAATATTTTCTCCCATTCTGAGGGTTGTCTTTTTGTCTTGTTTATGGTTTCCTTTGCTGTGCAAAAGCTTTTAAGTTTCATTAAGTCCCATTTGTTTATTTTTGTTTTTATTTCCATTTCTCTAGGAGGTGGGTCAAAAAGGATCTTGCTGTGATTTATGTCATAGAGTGTTCTGCCTATGTTTTCCTCTAAGAGTTTTGATAGTGTCTGACCTTACATTTAGGTATTTAGTCCAGTTTGAGTTTATTTTTGTGTATGGTGTTAGGGAGTGTTCTAATTTCATTCTTTTACATGTAGCTGTCCAGTTTTCCCAGCACCACTTATTGAAGAGGCTGTCTTTTCTCCACTCTATATTCTTGTCTCCTTTATCAAAAATAAGGTGACCACATGTGCGTGAGTTTATCTCTGGGCTTTCTATCCTGTTCCATTGATCTATATTTCTGTTTTTGTGCCAGTACCATACCGCCTTGATTACTGTAGCTTTGTAGCATAGTCTGAAGCCTGGGAGCCTGATTGCTCCAGCTCTGTTTTTCTTTCTCAAGATTGCTTTTGCTATTTGGGGTCTTTTGTGTTTCCATACAAATTGTGAAATTTTTTGTTCTAGTTCTGTGAAAAATGCCATTGGTAGTTTGATAGGGATTGCATTGAATCTGTAGATTGCTTTGGGTAGTATAGTCATTTTCACATTGTTGATTCTTCCAATCCAAGAACATGGTGTATCTCTCCAGTTGTTTGTATCATCTTTAATTTCTTTCATCAGTGTCTTATAGTTTTCTGCATACAGGTCTTTTGTCTCCCTAGGTAGGTTTATTCCTAGGTATTTTATTCTTTTTGTTGCGTTGGTAAATGGCTATGTTTCCTTAATTTCTCTTTTAGATTTTTCATCATTAGTGTATAGGAATGCGAGAGATTTCTGTGCATTAATTTTGTATCCTGCTACTTTACCAAATTCATTGATTAGCTCTAGTAGTTTTCTGGTAACATCTTTAGGATTCTCTATGTAAAGTATCATGTCATCTGCAAACAGTGACAGCTTTACTTCTTCTTTTCTGATGTGGAATCCTTTTATTTCTTTTTCTTCTCTGATTGCTCTGGCTAAAACTTCCAAAACTATGTTGAATAATAGTGGTGGGTGTGGACAACCTTGTCTTGTTCCTGATCTTAGAGGAAATGGTTTCAGTTTTTCACCATTGAGAACGATATTGCCAGCCAGCTGCTTTTTTACATAGCAGTGATAAATGGCAGTCACACTGTAGGAGCTCACCTGTTTTACCAGTTGGGAAGATTTTTTGGTTTTGAAAATACATGTTTATATACCACAGTATATTATCGGGTTTTGATCCACTACCTATAATCTCATATAGTTTTTGCAATTCTTTTAAAAGAAAACTAGATTCCTAGTCATTATATTTATAAAGAAACCATATACTCATAAATAACTTGGATACTTTGTCTCATTGTAGCTGAATGACTTTCTATTTTTAGGTAAATACCATGACTTAGAATGCCAACTGATACAGGAGTTTACTGGTGCTCAAAGAAGAGGTGAAATCTCCAGAATGAGAGAAGTAGCAGCTGTTTTACTCCATTTTAAGGTAAATAATAAAAGTTTAAAATGCAGATTAGTCTTAAAGAGTACAGAGGTTATATGAATTCTATATATTATAGTCTCTCTTTTTCCCCAGTTGTATGAGTCAGTGATAATTTTCATTATTTGGAATAATTTGAATGTACATTTGTATCTTTCTCCAGAAATGATATTAAATTTTAGGTAATATTATTTAAATAAGGATCTTATATTCAATAAGATTAATATTTTATCACTGAATTTTTATGTAGTTTGACATAGAAAATCATATTGTCTGCCTTCTGGGTATTTAATGTATTTTTTTTTTCAGTCAAACATTTGATGAAATAATTCAAAAGCAAGAAAGATTGACCTTAAGTTTGGAATATAGGAACCAGAGAGTAGCTATTACTGTTGGCCATTTATTGAGGCATAGACATAGCTTTATTACATATAATACCTCTTTATTGACATGGTTGTTATTATTGTTATAATTGAACCAAAAGAGTGATATGTATTTCTTTCTTTTTCCTAGGGTTATTCCCATTGTGTTGATGTTTATATAAAGCAGTGCCAGGAGGTAACATAACAGTACACTTTATTGTATTTTATGCTAATTTGTATTTTTAAAAAGCATTTTAAAATCATATATTCAATGTAAATTTCCTCTGCTGTTTAGGGTGCTTACTTGAGAAATGATATATTTGAAGACGCAGCAATACTCTGTCAACGGGTGAACAAACAAGTTGGAGATATCTTTAGTAATCCAGAAACAGTACTGGCTAAACTTATTCAAAATGTATTTGAAATCAAACTACAGGTAATTTTAAACAATGACTAAGTACTTAAGGCAATATGTGATTTTTATCCTCTATGTTTTAAAAGTTTTTAAAATTTAGTTTGTATAATATCCTTAGGCATAGTAATCCACTTATTAAGTGTAGGAGAAAGGAATGACAGTGTCATGCTTTAAAAAAAAAAATGTTTTGTTGTTTACTAAGAAAAAAGGTGCTAATCACTCAGTGTCATCAGAGGATGTGTTTGAAATTACATATGTATCAGGTTGTGTGGTAGGTTAGCCTCAGTTTTAATTTTTATTGGTTTCTTACCTTAACCAATAGATGGCATTTTGAAATTGAACAGGAATTACAAGCTCAATCTGTAGAATTTTTTATAATATGGTACTAAGATTAAAAGAAAACAGGAATTTCATTTACAACCTTGACTTCCATAGCTCTGTACTTTAAGGCAACATTTCCTAAACTATGTTTACCAATGGATTGAGCAACATTAAATAAGTGTTGTCTTTACAACACAATTCAGGACTTTTAATAGCCTTTAAAGATACTAATATGTATTGTGATTCTCTAGAAATGGAGATGTAATGTACAGCATTTCCCAATTTTACAGTAGTGTCTCAAAGGACACTAGTGTTACTTAGACTACAGTTTGGGAAAAGCTGCTTTAAGGAATTGACCATATTGATACAGCTTCAGGTTTTGTTTTTTGGGATTTTTTTTTTTTTCCCCAATGTACTTCATGAGGCAGGATAGGCAGATTTCAAAAGACAAGGTATTTGAGATTCTTAATGCTTATTCCCAACACTGATAAGATGTATGAGTAAATATGAGAAGCAGTAAAAATTAAAAACCTATTTTTTTTTATATTGGTCTCTTTTCTATGCATTGCCTTTTCCACTGGATTTTAAGTTAGAACAGTTCAAGAATGTGGAGTAATTCTAGAGAAAAAAATATTGACTATATAATTTAATATTTACTTAATTGACAGAATGTTGACTTTTTGTTTTAGAGCTTTGTGAAAGACCAGTTAGAAGAATGTAGGAAGTCCGATGCAGAGCAGTATCTCAAAAGTCTCTACGATTTATATACAAGGTATATTTTTAATTATTAGAAAATAGTAATATCTCACATTTTCTTTTTTTCAAATAGAAAATGGGGAAGTATTCAGGTATTTTTGAATAACAGTTTGTCAGATAGCAATATACCTTTTAGCATTAAATACTCGGCTGTATAGACTAGTATTGTACAAGAGCAGCATTCTTAGCATGTTAACTTAAGGAATTGGATATTATGCTTTATATTAATGTACTTTAATGAAATATAAAAACCTTGTTTAAGACTTGAGAATTTTGTTTCTGATTTTAATTGTAAGCTAGTTCATTATTCTTTAATTCTTTTCTTTAAGAACTAGTATTATTACATTTATCTGCAGTTAAAACTTTAAAAGTTGAGAAAGGGAGTGACAAACTCTCTTTTAAATTTATTTATTTTATTTTTATTTATTTTTGGCTGTGTTGGGTCTTTGTTGCTGCGTGCAGGCTTTCTCTAGTTGCGGCGAACGGGGGCTGTTCTTTGTTGTGGTGCCCGGGCTTCTCGTTGCAGTGGCTTCTCTTGTTGTGGAGCACGGGCTCTAGAGCACAGGCTCAGTAGTTGTGATGCATGGGCTTATTTGCTTTGCGGCATGTGGGATCTTTCCGGACCAGGGCTCAAACGCGTGTCCCCTGCATTGGCAGGTGAATTCTTAACCACTGCGCCACCAGGGAAGCCCCCAGAGTGACAAACTCTTTATTTTTTTTTTTGCGGTATGTGGGCCTCTCACTGTTGTGGCCTCTCCCATTGCGGAGCACAGGCTCCGGACGCACAGGCCCAGCGGCCATGGCTCACGGCCCCAGCCGCTCCGCGGCATGTGGGATCTTCCCAGACCGGGGCACGAACCCGTGTCCCCTGCATCGGCAGGTGGACTCTCAACCACTGCGCCACCAGGGAAGCCCGACAAACTCTTATATGACAATTTCAGACTTAAGTCTGATGTGAAAATTTGTCTTGTGCTTTTGTAAATGGCAGTGTTATACTTTGTAGAAGCTTCATGTGGAGTTTTTTTTTCCAACTCTATTGCTTTTCTTGTCATCGCTTTGAGAAGAGGGTTTTCAAAAGTAACTATAATCAGGAAGTCCATCTCAGCAACAGCACTATTGTGAGCCTATCTTCAACAGTGAGAAACAGAAAATTAGAGGAAAGTCCAGGGACAAAGACTAAAGAGAATGAACAGCGCATAGACTTCTCAATATTTTGACTTGGGTACCATGTCATGAATGGCATACTTGAAGCCATTCTGCCACTGTTGCCATTTCTAGTCTGGTTGGTTGCCTTAGTTTCCTCTCCTGAGTCATCTCTAGGAGTTTATGGTAGTTTTCAAAACCATGATGTTGTTTGTAATATTCATTCTACTTAATATATATAACCCTGTACAGTCGCTGTCTGCATCCTGAGTAACTTCCCAGGGTTTAAGAAATGGTGGTGTAACATAAGTTATTAAAAAGTCACGTTATAAAAATATGTATTTCTTAAATATTGTTACTATACCTACAATATACATTAATCTTTTTTCTCCCTTTTGCATGAAAAGAACCACAAATCTTTCCAGCAAGTTGATGGAGTTTAACTTAGGTACTGATAAACAGACTTTCTTGTCTAAGCTTATCAAGTCCATTTTCATTTCCTATTTGGAGAACTATATTGAAGTGGAGACTGGATATTTGAAAAGCAGAAGTGCTATGATCCTACAGCGCTATTATGATTCAAAAAACCATCAAAAGAGATCGATTGGCACAGGAGGGTAAGTGTTTTTGTTAAATGTTATAGTTAAAACTAAAGATATTAAAAGCTATTATATTTGGACAAACTTGTGAAATATTGATAGTCATTAGAATTTTCTGTGAAGAATTTTTTTAATTCAGTTTGTTTACACCATTCATCAAATCCTTTCCTTCAAGTCACATGTTGAAATGTTCCTACATAACATTATTAAAATGTAAAGCAGAATACTAGTACCGTAAAGAGTTCCTCCCTCGCGCCCTTCCTGCCTGCCTTCCTTCCTTCCTTTTTTTAGACTGAGTAAATTATTCCAGGTTATTGACTAGGAAGCACATTGTTTTATTGCTGCTATTGCAGGTGTGGTTAAAAAAAAAATGCAGATCACAATTTTGTACCCTGAGCTTTTTCATGACTTGGGCATAAAATTATTTAAGTAATACATTAAAACGTGAATGTACTTACCTACTAGAATAAAATTAAATGATTTGCTGTAAGAATTGGTGGCAACTCAGTTATCTAGATCTCAACTATCTGGAATTGAGTTGATTTTTGGATGAATCAGAATGACCTCTGTGGAGCCATATAATCAGAGTTGACAGTTCACATAATGCACACCCAAATCATTTTCTTGTTTCCCAGTTTGTCATATATTAAATAATGATCATGGAGAGATTATAATTAGGAATAAGAAGTGACATCTCAAAGGCAGTAGCAAGTAAAAGAGAAAATCTAAAAAACAATCATAAGAATTTTTTGAAAAATTAGTTCACAGTCTGGAGCTATATATTCTAGGACCAAAAAATAAAGTAATTTTCTAAAGATACTATCATGTAATAAAAGTTCTTAATGACCCTCAGTCATTGAGAAAAGCTAAATTATGTTTAATAATAATGAAATGTACAATATGTTTAAAGGGTTAATATGTTTAAAAATCTTTAAAATTTTAAAGTTTGTTTTAAGCAGGACCATTTAGTTATCTGGAATATTAACTTATTTGGAAAAGCCCACTTCCTAAGGAAACCAGACAAGGAGTTTTGGGCTACTGAGTCAGAATTGTAGAGTTGAAAGAGACTTTAGAGATAATAACTCCAAATCTACTCATTTTCAGACGAACATCTTCTGTTTAGAGATTAATGCTTGCTTCACTTTACAGAACTACTTACTGAAATTAGAAGTTTTAGGTTTCCTGGCTGTTGGTCTATTTTTCTTTCTTCTTTCTTTTTCTTAGTTCATGTATACTAAGTTTGAGAGTATTTAAAATTGAAATCTATGTATAGTAGTGTTCTTTTTTCATTTGTTGGTATTATGCACTAGTATTCAAGATTTGAAAGAGAGAATTAGACAGCGTACCAACTTACCACTGGGACCAAGTATCGATACTCATGGAGAGACTTTCCTATCCCAAGAAGTGGTGGTTAATCTTTTACAAGAAACCAAGCAAGCCTTTGAAAGATGTCATAGGGTAAGAGTAATTGTAAATTTATTTTATTTGTATATAGTTGTGTATTTTAATTTTTCTCTGGTTAGGAACAATTGTTTATTGTAATAAAAAAATAGGATTTTTGCTTGGGGAACAGAATTATTTTTAAGTTATTTAGAAGTATATTTTAACATAATTTTAAAGTTGAGCGTGTCAAATTTTCTTTAGTGAGATATTAAATCAAAATATGAAAGGGAAAGTTAGACCTATCTTATAAAGAAATAGAGCATTAGGGAGAGAAGGATATTTAAGAACACAGATATCAAAGGAAAGGAAAAGTTGACTCCATTAAAATTTAGAATTTCTGGGCTTCCCTGGTGGCGCAGTGGTTGAGAGTCCGCCTGCTGATGCAGGGGACACGGGTTCGTGTCCCAGTCTGGGAAGATCCCACATGCCGTGGAGCGGCTGGGCCTGTGAGCCATGGCCGCTGAGCCTGCGCGTCCGGAGCCTGTGCTCCGCAACAGGAGAGGCCACAACAGTGAGAGGCCCACTTACCGCAAAAAAAAAAAAAATTAGAATTTTTTCCACAAACATACTTTGACAAAGTAACAAATAAGTCACAGCCTCTGAGAAGGTATTTGCAACCAATATGACTAGCAGAAGATTTTTTTTTTTAAATGTCGAGCCTTCTTTTAATTTTTTATTTTTATTTTTGGCTGTGTTGGGTCTTCGTTTCTGTGCAAGGGCTTACTCTAGTTGTGGCAAGCGGGGGCCACTCTTCATCGCTGTGCGCAGGCCTCTCACTGTCGTGGCCTCTCTTGTTGCAGAGCACAGGCTCCAGACGCGCAGGCTAAGTAGTTGTGGCTCACGGGCCTAGTTGCTCCGTGGCATGTGGGATTCTCCCAGACCAGGGCAGGAACCCGTGTACCCTGCATTAGCAGGCAGATTCTCAACCACTGCACCACCAGGGAAGCCCACTAGCAGAAGATTTATAAAACAAATATTAGTGGTTAATAATTGTATACCACATACTATGTTCCAGGCACTATTCCAAGCAGTTTAGGTATGTTATTAACTCATTTAATCATTGTAACATTTCTGTGAGGTTATTATTCCTGTTTTACAGAGGAAGAAACTGAGGTACATACTTCTTAAGTATGAAGTTGAGAGTTGAGGCAGTCTTAATTTTTTATTTGTTCTGATGTATATTGTCTATATACTTATATTGATAGTAAATCAATAAAAATTATACATATAAATATAAATCAATAGAAAACAAGTCAAAGGCTACACATAAATACAGAAAATATAAATTATCAATAAGATATTCAGTCTCACTAGTGGGGAAATGAAACTTAAAACAGGGAAAATACTGTCATTCTCAATAGGTTGGCAAAAATTAAGAAGTCTGTTGATACTAAGTATTGGTAAGGGTGTGGAGCAATAGAAGTTCTCATACACTGCCAATGGAAGTAAAAATTGGTATACTTTGGAGAGTAATTTGTTAATTCCTTAGAGAAATTTGTAGGTGCACATGACATGTCTGACATCATAAGCTATGTTGTTTGTTGTGGTGAAAAATTAGAAACAAAGTGTGCTGTAAAGAGGATTGATAAACTAACATTGTTCATATACTAGAAAACTATATACCAATTTAAATGACTAAACTAGAGTTACATGTATCATCAGCATGAATAAATCTCAAAAATGCAATGTTTAGTGAAAAGAGCAAAATGGGGAAAAGATATATTCAGTATACCACAACATAAAATTTTAAAAAGTAAAACAATACTTTATATTATTCAGGAGCATACATAAGCATGGGTGTGATAAACAACTTCAGAGTAGTGGTTGCCTTGGGAGGAATACCCAAGGGACGTTATCTATATGTATAATGTTGGACAACTCCTGCCCCCCAAAAGGAAGAAAATCTGAAGTACATTTGGAGAAATGTTAAGATATGACACGTCTGGGTAGGTGATGGGTATATTTGGTACAGTAATATCTGTACTTTTCTGAATACTGGAAATATATTAAAATGTTTCTAAAGCATCGGATCATCAAACATGAAGCCTTTAACATATTTATTTGAATCACAGCAACTAGGTCTAAATCATGATCTTCTGTCTGGAAAGTCATGAGATTGAAAATCAGTTTAATTCATTGTAGTCTGATCCAACAAACATTATTTTGTGTTTACTTTGTACCATCTGCCATGTTAGGCATTGAGGTTATAAATACAAGACATTTACATTACTTTTGAATAGTGTGGAGAAAAGAGGTAGACATATAAAGAATTAGTGCAAGGTAGGTAAACACTGCTGGGACCAAAGAGGAAACAACCAGCTCTGCCTGGTTAAGGAATTGAGAAAGAGTATCAGGAAAGATTTTAAAACGGAGGAGACATTTGAGGTCTGGATCTTGAAAGCTAAATAGGATATCTTCAAGAGGATGATTCTGGCAGGCTGTTTCAGGAATACAGAAAATTACGTACACAAAGACATACAGATATCAAACACGCAGTATGAAATGCTTGAACTAAAAAAGGATATGGGGAGAGTAATAAGTCAGGAGGTTGAAAATGTAGACAAAAACTCTTTGTATGCCATACTTAGAAATTTGGACTTGACCTTGTTAGGTGATGATGGAAACTTTAAAGGATATTAAAAAGAGCAGTGTAATGAGCAGATTGGTGTTTTTTTCCTTTCTTTTTAAAAAACTTAGTAACTTTGAGATATAATTGACATTCAATAAGCTGCATGTATTTGAACTGTACAATTTGATAACTTTGGTAAATTATGTGTACATTTGTGAAACTGTAACGCAGTCAAGATAATGAACAGATCCATCACCTCCAAAAGTTTCCTTCTGCCCTTTTAAAATCTCCCTTTCGCCTCTATTTCTGTCCTTGGGCAACTGCTGATCTGCTTCACTGCAGATTAGTTTTCAAAAAGAAGGGGATGCTTCAGTACTGAGTCTTGAAAGCTAAATAGGATTTTTCAAGAAATTGATTAATTTTCTAGAATTTTTAATAAATGGGGTTATAGTATATTATAGTGTATACATGTGTTTCTGGATTCTTTAACTCAGCATAAATATTTTGAAATTCATTCGTGTGTATTAATTAGTATGTTCTTCTATTGCTGAGTAGTATTTTATTTAATGAATATGCCACAATTTGTTTATCCATTTACCTATTGATGGCAGTTTAGATTGGCTCCAGTGTTTGACTATTACAAATGAAGTTGCTGTGAATATTCATGCATATGTCTTTATGCAGACATATGCTTTCATTTCTCCTGAGTAGCTATATGATGTGATATGGTAATTCTTTTTACGAAACTGCCAAACTGTTTTTCAAAGTTGTTTCGTTTGACATTCTTACCAGCAGTATATGAGAGAGTTGCATTTGTTCCACATAATTTCCAACATTTGGTGTGATCAGTCTTTATTTTAGAGTCTAATAAGGTATGTAATGATACCTTATTATGGTTTTAGTTGGCATTTTCCTAATGACTAAAGATGAGCATCTTTTCTTGCATTTATTTGCCATTCATGTATATTATTTGGTGTATTTTGCGTGCGTTTTTTAAAATTGGGTTGTCTGTTTTCTTATTTTTTGACAGTTGTATATCTGGTTAAAATTCATTTATTCGATATATGATTTACACATGTTTTCTTTCAGTCTGTGGCTTGTCTTTTTCATATCTAAAGAGTATTTCAAAGAATGGAAGTTATTAATTTTGATGATATCCAATTTAACACTTTTCTGTTATGGGAGGTATTTTTGGTATCATATTTAAGGAATCTTTGCCTAACCTAAGGTCACAAAGATTTCCTTTTATATTTTCTTTCTTTTGTTTATTTCCTTAAGTTTTCTTTCTTTTTAAAAAAATACATATTTTTAAAAATTTTCAACAATTTTGAAAGGTTACTTTCCATTTACAGTTATTAGAAAATATTGGCTATATTCCCCACATTGTCAATACCTTGAGCCTATCTTACCCCAGTGGTTTCTGCCTGCCACTCCCCAACCCTTACATTGCCCCCTGCCCCCCTGCTCTGTAACCACTAGTTTGTTCTCTGCATCTGTGAGTCTGCTTCTTTTTTGTTGTATCATTAGTCCGTTGCATTTTTTTAGATTCCACATATAAGTGATATCATACAGTATTTGTCTTTTTCTGTATGACTTATTTCACTTATCATAATGCCCTCCGAGTCTATCCATGTTGCTGCAAATGGCAAAATTTCATTTTTTTTAATGGCTGAGCAGTATTCCCTTGTGTATATATATACCACATCTTCTTTATCCATTCATCTGCTGATGGACACGTAGGTTGCTTCTGTATCTTGGCAGTTGTAAATAATGCTGCTCTGACTATTGGGGTGCATGTATCTTTTGGAATTAGTGTTTTTGTTTTTTTCAGATATATACCCAGGTATGGAATTGCTGGGTCATATGGTAGTTCTATTTTCAGTTTTTTGAGGAACCTCCATACTGTTTTTCATAGTGGAAAATGTTTTCAACATTTCAATGTTTCATAGTGGAATGTTTTCAACATTCCAGTAGGAATGTTTACATTCCTACTAACATTGTACAGGGTTCTTTTTCTTCACATCCTTGCCAACATTTGTTTGTAGACTTGATAGCCATTCTGTATGAGGTGTGACATGGTATCTCATTGTGATTTTGATTTGCATTTCTCTGATGATCAGTGATGTTGAGCATCTTTTCATCTGCCTGTTGGCCATCTGTTTGTCTCCTTTGGAGAAATGTCTGTTCAGATTCTCTGCCCATTTTTTAATCAGGTTTTTTTTTGGATATTGAGTTGTATGAGTTTTTTTATATATTTTGGATATTAACCCCTTATCTTGCATATCATTTGCAAATATCTTTTCCCATTCAGTATGTTGCCTTTTTGTTTTGTTGATGGTTTCCTTCGTTGTGCAAAAGCTTTTAAGTTTGTGTCCCGTTTGTTTATTTTTGCTTTTGTTTCCCTTTCCTGAGGAGACAGATCCAAAAAAATATCGCTAAGACCTATGTACTGCCTATGTTTTCTTCTGGAAGTTTAATACTACACTGTTTTGATCACTGTAACTATAAATCTTGAATAACGTAGTGTGAGTCCTCTAACATTACCATAGAAAGCGTTTTCATATAAGTCTGGTAATCAATTTTTCATTTTCTGGGGAAAAAAAAGTTTGGGATTTTGACTGGAATTGCTTTGAATCTATAGTTCTGTTTGTGGAGAATTGACGTCTTAGCAATATTGAGTTCTCAAATACAGTTGAGTTTTATATGTTGATTTTGTACCTGCAACCTGACTAAACTCGCTTATTCTAATAGCATTTTTTGTAGATTCCACAGGATTTTCTGTATAGAATATCATGTTTTCTGCCAATAAAGTCAGTTTTACTTATTCCTTTCAATATAGATGCCTGTTGTTTTGTCTCTTGCCTTATTGCCCTGGTGAGAACCTCCAGTACAATGCTGACTATAAGTGGCGAGAGCATACACCTTGCATTATTCTTTTTGTTTGTTTGTTTTTTAATCTTTTTTTTAAACGTCTTTATTGGAGTATAATTGCTTTACACTGGTGTGTTTGTTTCTGCCGTATAACAAAGTGAATCAGCTATACGTATACATATATCCACATATCCCCTCCCTCTTGCTTCTCCCTCCCACCCTCCCTATACCCTGCATTATTCTTGTCTTTATTATTAATATAATGCTAACTGTAGGTTTTTCTTTTTTTTAATTTTTTTTTATTGACGCATAGGTTTTTAAAATTTATTTATTTATTTTTGGTTGTGTTGGGTCTTCGTTGCTGTGCACGGGCTTTCTCTAGTTGTGGCGAGCAGGGGCTACTCTTTGTTGAGGTGCACAGCCTTCTCATTGTGGTGGCTTCTCTTGTTGCGGAGCATGGGCTCTAGGTGCGCGGGCTTCAGTAGTTGTGGCTCGAGGGCTCTAGAGCCCAGGCTCAGTAGTTGTGGTGCGTGGGCTTAGTTGCTCCGTGGCATGTGGGATCTTCCCAGAACAGGGCTTGAACCCTGTCCCTTGCACTGGCAGGCAGATTCTTGACCACTGCACCACCATGGAAGCCCCTATTGACATATAGTTGATTTACAATATCGTGTAACTTTCAGGTGTACAGCACAGCGATATGTATACATATATATGTATACATATAAATATGTAACCTTATAGGTTATTACTTAATATTGAATATAGTTCCCTATGCTATACAGTAGGTCCTTGTTGGTTATCTGTTGTTGTTTTTTTTTTTGTGGTATGCGGACCTCTCACTGTTGTGGCCTCTCCCGTTGCGGAGCACAGGCTCCGGACGCACAGGCTCAGCGGCCATGGCTCACGGGCCTAGCCGCTCCACAGCATGTGGGATCTTCCCGAACCGGGGCACGAACCCGTGTCCCATGCATCGGCAGGCAGACTCTCAACCACTGCGCCACCAGGGAAGCCCAGGTTATCTGTTTTATACATAATAGTGTGTATATGTTAATCCCAGCCTCCTAATTTATCCCTCTCGCATCCCGCTTTCCCCTTCAGTAACTATAAGCTTGTTTTCTGTGTCTGTGAGTCTCTTTCTGTTTTGGAAATAAGTTCGTTTGTGTCGTTTCTTTTTCTTTTAGATTCCACATATAAGGTATATCATATGAGATTTGTCTTTCTCTGTCTGGCTTACTTCACTTACTATGATAGTCTCTAGATCCATACATGTTGCAAATGGCATTATTTCCTTCTTTTTATGGCTAACTAGTATTCCATTGTGTGTGTGTGTGTATATATATATATATATATATATAAATTTATACACACACCACATCTTTATCCATTTATCTGTCAAAGGACATTTAGGTTGTTTCCATGTGTTGCTATTGTAAATAGTGCTGCTATGTACATAGGGGTGCATGTAACTTTTTGAATTATAGTTTTATCTGGATATATGCCCAATAGTGGGATTGCTGGATCATATGGTAATTCTATTTTTAGTTTTTTAAGGAACCTCCATCCTGTTCTCCATAGTGACTGCAATTTACGTTTACCAATTTACATTCCCACCAACAGTGTAGGAGGGTTTCCTTTTCTCCATACCCTCTCCAGCATTTATTATGTATAGACTTTTTGATGATGGCCATCCTGACTGGTGTGAGGTGATACCTCATTGTAGTTTTGATTTGCCTTTCTCTAATAATTAACGATGTCGAGCATCTTTTCATGTGCCTCTTGGCCATCTGTATGTCTTCTTTGGAGAAATGTCTATTTAGGTCATCTGCCCATGTTTTGATTAGGTTGTTGGTTTTTTTGTTATTGAGCTTTATGAGCTGTTTGTATATTTTGGAAATTAATCCCTTGTTAGTCGCATCATTTGTAAATGTTTTCTCCCATTCTGTAGGTTGTCTTTTAGTTTTGTTTATGGTTTCCTTTGCTGTGCAAAATCTTTTAAGTTTAATTAGGTCCCATTTGTTTTTCATAGATGCTGTTTATCAGATTGATGAAATTCTTTTATTCCTAGTTTTCTGGGTGTTTTTATAAGGATTAGATGTTAGACTTTGTCAAATGCTTTTTTTGTTGTTCTGTTAATGTGGTTGGATTACATTGATTTCCAAATGTTAACCTTGCATTCCTTTGATAAACCCCATTGGTCATCACGTATTATCCTATTTATGTATGGTTGGATTAGGTTTGCTAAACTTTTGTTAAGAATTTTTGTGTTTGCCTTCAAGAGGGGTATTGATGTGTACATATTTTTTTCTCATAATGTCTTTGTGTAGTTTTGGTATCAGGGTAATGTTTGCCTCATAGAATAAGTTGGAAAGTGTTCCTTCCTCTTCAATATTCTGGAAGAGTTTATGTAAAATTGGTGTTATATTTTCCTTAAATATTTGGTAGAACTCACCAGTGAAGTCATTTGGGCCTGCAGTTTTTAACTTTGTGAGGGTTTTAAACTACAAATTAACTTCTCTAGTAGATATGGAGCTATTTTAGTTACCTGTTTCTTTTTAAGTGAGTTTTGGTAGTTTGTGTCTTTTAAGATTTGTATATTTCACACAAATTGTTGAATTTATTGGGATTAAGATGTTCATGGTATTGCCTTATTATCTTTTTTTTATGGTCAGTGGATTTTGTGTGTGTGTGTGTGATTTTTAATTGAAGTATAATTTGTTTACAGTGTTAAGTTTCTGGTGTATAGCAAAGTGATTCAGTTATAGATACATAATATATATAATATATATATTCTTTTTCAATATAGGTTATTACAAGATATTGAATATAGTTCCCTCTGCTTTACAGTAGGACCTTGTTGTTTATTTTATATATAGTAGCTTATTATCTTTTTAACGTTTGTAGAATCTTTAGCGATGTCTCTTATTCATTTTTGATGATTGGTATTTTTGTGTGTGTGATCATTCTGGCTGGAGGTTTATCAGTTTTATTGGTTTCCCCAGAGAATCAGCTTTTGGTATCATTGACTTTTCTGTTTTCTGTTTTGTATTTCATTGATTTCCACTCTTTATTACGTCTTTTCTTTCTGCTTACTTGGGTTTCATTTCCCCTTCTTTTTCTAGTTTTTTAAGGTGGAGGTGAGACATTGATTAGAGACCTTTCTTATTTTCTAATATAGGCATTTAGTCTTATAAATTTCCCTTTAAGGTACTGCTTTAGCTGCATACCACAAATTTTAATTTGTTGTATTTATTTTCATTCAGTCCAAAATACTTTTAAATTTCCCTTTTGATTTCTTTTGGCCCAAGAGTGGCTTAGAAGTGTGTTATTTCATTTCCAGATATTAGGGGATTTTTTAGATGTCTTTCTGTTATTGATTTAAATTTGATTCCGTTGTGGTTAGAGGACATACTTTGTGTGATATGAATCCATTTTAAATTTATCAAGACTTGTTTTTTAGCCCAGAATATGATCCATCTTGGTAAGTGTTTTATGAATACTTAAAGAAAATGTATATCCTGATGTTGTTGGATAGCGTATTCTATGAATGTCAGTTGGATCCAGTTGATTAACAGTGTTGTTTATGTCTTTTATATCCTTACACATATTCAGTCTACCTCTTCAATGAGTTATGCATGAATGTACGGATGTAGAAAGGAGGAATGTGAAAAATTAAATTTATTCTTTGTGGCTTGCTAAGGGCATTTGTTAAGCATCAGTGAGCAAAGAAGGAAAGTGAGGGTTGTGGTAGAGAGACTGATGAAGGGTAAAGGTTAGGATTGTATTAAGAAGACCAGGAAGGGAATTGAGTAATACCAAATTAGTATTTATAATCAGTAGAGATTTAGGGAATTTAAAGTGGGTTATGCACTTCAGTGCCCATTACTCTGAGAGTGGATCACAAATGGAGACTACAAGTAGGCAACAATCAATTGATAAATAATATAGGAAGCAGTTATAAGAAGTTGAGAGGTAATTTTCTAACTTTTAAAGAGGGATTTAATTTTCTCAGCATAATTACTAATAATCCCTTTACTAAGTAGTTAATCAGCAGCAGCAACATCAACATCAAAATGAAAATTTATTATTGTGAACCTATTATATGCCAAACACTGAGCTAAAAATACCTTACATGCATTTTCATACTTTATTTTCACCTCAAGGCTAGGATATAAGTACTATTAATATTATTCCTACCTTACAGATGAAGAAATTGAGGCTTGGTGGGGTTAAATAACATCTCAAGGGTTCACTCAACCAGGAAGTGATGAAAGTGGGATTTGAGCCTGTCGTATTTTATAGTGTGCCTGTTATTGATTTCCCATCCCCACCCTCCAATAAAATAAAGAATCCTTTTTGTTCTGAGTTTTACTAGAATAGCATTTGTTCATTTGGTGGCTCTCAAAATTCTTTTACTGTGACTCACAATAAAAAAGGCACTTTACATGGCAGTTGAGTGTACATTTATTATATGTATTTATGTGTGTGTGTATGTTATGTTTATATGTGTTTATTTCATTAAAACATATTTGGTTTTAATGTGTACTTTAGACATTATTTTCTATTGGTTCTCTCTTCTTTTCTCTCTTTCTTTCTTGTCACAGTCCACTAATGGGTTACAATCCAGGTCAGAAAAACATTGATCTAGTCTAAGCCAGGAGAGTTGTAGACAGACACGGAGCATTGTAACTGTATGTATATGAGAAAGGCATTTTGGGTGGGCAGGAAGAGTTTTAAGTTATCATTTTGATACCTGAATACTGACTATGTCTTATACAAAGTTGATTGCTAAAAAAAAAAAAAAGTATTGCCTTTTTTTAAAGGTAAACTTGAGGAATGATGTATTTGGTTTTTGTTTTTAAAGCTCTCTGATCCTTCTGATTTACCAAGGAATGCCTTTAGAATTTTTACCATTCTTGTGGAATTTTTATGTATTGAACATATTGATTATGCCTTGGAAACAGGACTTGCTGGTAAGTATATTTATTTGTGTTACACTTCGTGTTAAATTCCTTTGATCCTATTTGGTTAAACTATGCATAATGTTGTTTTATATACATTCAACTCTGTCAAAAGCAGTTCAGTGCAACAAAATGCTTTTTGAGCTTCTGTAACAAGGATTTGTCAGATGCTAGAAGCTACAGAAAGACACAGTTCTCATATTGCTTACATTGACCAGGGCTACATGAGTCACTACAGTGAATGGAAGAATGTAATACAATGCTGTAAGCTATGAAATGCCAAAGGAGCAGAAATGGAAGTGACAGCAATTCTGGTTGAGACAGTTGAGTAAAGTAAGATTTAGAAAGGAAAGTAAGCCTTTTCAAAATAAGCCTGGAGAGGAATAGATTCATATAAATTTTTTTCTTTTTGGTCTTCTGGGTTTACTGGTATTAATAGGATAATAATGACTTCTTCCCTAAATTCCAGTCCCATTAATTCAGTTGCCTCCTTGACCTCTCTCACCTGTTCTGTGTGCATCTCAAATTTAATATATCCCAAATGAAACTCTTTATCTTCCACCTAAACTTCCTTTCCCCTTCTTTTCCATGTCTTTAAAAGGCATTACTATTTACTGTTTGCTCAAGGCCCAAACCCCGGAGTTATCATAATTCTTCTTTTCATCAAACCTGATAGCCAGTCTATTAGCAAATCCTGTCTGTATACTGCGAAACATAACTCAAATTCGTCTACTTTTCTCCATTTTTGCTGATGCCACCCTGATTTAAAGATCATCATCTCTATCCATTCCTAACTGGTCTCTTTGTGTACATTCTTACCTTTCCAAATAACTGACTCCATGTAACAGTTATGTTATAAATTCAAGGGTCTTAAAATTTCTTGCTTAAGACCCTTTAGTGGTTTCCTGTTACTCTTAGGGGAAAAACAACAAAAAACTCTTTATGAAAGTATAGCTTTTGATCTGGCCTCCTCTTATATATTCATCTTCATCTCATATTGCATTTCCCCTCACTACCCCAGCCCCTTTGGCCTTCATTCATTTTCCTCACTCAGGTTCTTTGCACTTGGTATCTCCCTACCCCCCAATCCTTTTCCTTCAGCTCTTCTCATGTCTGGCTTTTCACCCTTCTGATCTTAGCTAAGGGGCTACATTCTTAGAGAGGCCTTTGCTGATCGACCTAGCTAAAGTGACACCCCTTTCCCAGCCTAGTTACACATTATTTCATCATTGAATTAACTTTTTTCATAGCACTTGTTACAATGAAATTTTCACTTGTTAATATCTGCCTCACTCACCAGAATTCATTCATTGAACACATGCTTATTAAGTCCTTAACCTTGTACTCATGCAGCTTACATTCTTGTGGAACAGATAGACAAATGACTAGTAAGTGCAATGAATAAAAATAAAATTGAGTAAGGAATAGAGAATAGTAATGGGAGGTAGGATGGGGAATTCAGGGGCAGAGGGCTTTTTTAGAAAGGCTGGTCAGAAAAGGCCTCTCTGAGGAGACATGAACCAGAGAGCTGAATGAAGTGAAGGAGTAAATTGAATATTTGGAGAAAGAGTATTTTAAGTAGAGAGAACAGCATGTAAGTTCTCTTGAATAGTGAACTTCACGGGAATCTTACCTGTCTTAAGAATCTTATCTGTCTTAATTGCCATTATAGGCTAGCACCTAGAAAGCACATAGCACATGCTCAAAAATGTTTGTATATAACTTCATTCCATAAAGTTTCTAAGGTTGAAGCAGAATTACCCATAATTCAGTAACCTTGTGGTTTATTCTTACCCTTTTTTTTTTTTTAACCTGCAGGACATAGATAAGCATTTGTAGCCTGCTTCCCCCCTACTCCACCCAATACAGCAGAAACTTGACATCAAGTATTTAACATTTGCCATTTACAAATAAGCTAATGTGGTTATTTGTATTGGGATAATAATATCCACCTCAAAGATGTGAAGATTAAAGAAGATAATAAAAAAGTAACATGAATTTGATTCTATATGGTATGAAGGAGTTGTTCTTTACCTAGTATGGAAGCCTAGCTTATTCATTTTAATAGCAGTATTCATAATTTGGAAGGGCTTAAAAAATTTCCCGGTAGGATGAGAATGTCCCTTATACTCATAAACATTTTCCATGCAGCTATTTAGTTAGTACATACTGCTGTTATTTCTAATGATTTTATAAAATTCTGTCGTGCATATATATTATAAAGTTAACCACCCCCTATTATTAGACATCTTGGATCTTTTCAGCAATTTAGTAGTATAAATAATGCTACAGTGAACAATTGTAGAGCTTAAAGTGTTTTCCTTATTTTGAATTATTTTCTTTGGATAAAATTCTGGAAGTGAAATTACCAGATCAAAGTGTATTGCAAATTTAAAAAATTTTTATACGTATAAACGATTTTCCTAAGGGGTTTTTCCCCACTAATCTATACTGCTGCTGGCATGTATGATTATTCCAGCTTTTCTGCACACCACTGAATATTCTTTAAAAACTTTAATAATTTAGTGGTTAAAAATGTACATCACTATTGCCTTTTCATGTCTTTCATTAATAGCAAGGATTAGTATTTTCTACATGTGTATTGACTTTATTTTTTTTCTCTTGTAAATTTGTGTTGGAGCCTTTAATTTTCTTATCAGTTGGTGATTTTGTCGTTTATGGGAAAATAAAACACCTTTATTTTCCATTTTTAAAACTTCGAAAAAAGTCCTCCTCCTCTAAAGAACTCTAGGTATTAAACTTTTGTTTTCTCATTTTCTGTGAGTATTTTTCCTAGCCCCTTATGTCTTTGAACTTTAGCTAGAAACATAAATGTCTGTGGTTAGTAGGGACCTTAGAGTTTAACTATTACTCTCTTACAAGAGAGGAAACAAATCTGGAGAGACCAGCTGTCTGTTTTGGGGTCAGAATGTGAAGTGGCTTGAATACAGTGCTGAAAATCTGGAATTTATTATTTTGACAGTGAGGAGACTTTGAATTATTTTTGAGGAAATAGTAGAGAACATGGTGAGTGAAATATGTTAAATACATTATTATGGCAACAATATATAGCATAAAAGATAAGGAGATTTGAACCAGGATACTAATAAGAAAATTATTTTAACTGTTATCAGAGGTAAAGAGGCCTGGTTATAAGAAAAATGGTTATAAGAAAAATGATAGAAGTGTATTCATGGCTCATGAATCATTGCGCATAAGAGGGCAGAAAAGGGAAGGAGAAGGTATAGTCCAAGATGATTCATTTATTGATTGATTTATTTTTTATTTATCTCCACAAATAATGAAGACGAGTAGATAGTGAAAATTTGGATGTAAAAGCTTTGGATGAATTTTATTAAATTATTAACAAGCTTAATTTTACTCTTCTGTCCACAAAAATTATTGCTGATTTAATGAAACAGCAGTTACTTTTATGCATGTTGTATATATAAAACCACATTCTTTTTTCTGTTGCTTACATGAATTTCTTTAATATGATTCTAACATATACATGCCTTCCAACTTTAGGAATTCCTTCTTCAGATTCTAGGAATGCAAATCTCTATTTTTTGGATGTTGTGCACCAGGCCAATACTATTTTTCATCTTTTTGACAAGCAGTTTAATGATCACCTTATGCCACTAATAAGGTTAGTCAAATTGTCTGATTTTCATTGGTGTTTCAATGAATATTATAGTATTCTACTTCTTGTTAAAATTTAAAAGTAATAGATATTTGTTAAAACATAAACAGGAACAGGAGGGTGTGAAATAAGTAAAAGCCCTTTTCCTCTTCCTTGCCTTCCTGTTTTCCTTCTGTGGTATTAATTTTGGTTTACTGAATGTGTCATAAACCTAAATCTGATATGAAAGACAACTTCTAGCTTTTTCCCACTTATTATAATAAAAAGATGTACAATAACAATTTTATGAGATTAATAGGACAGGTTTTGATGAGGCATTAAATGAGGTTTGGTTTATATCTTCCTATCAATTTATGTGAACTTTTAAAGCATGTGAGGATTAAATAAGGTAGTGTATATGTGAACGTGATTTTTAAAATTGTATGTGTAGTACTATAATTAAAGAGGAAGAATATTCATATAGAAGATAAAATTCTAGACATTTTGTATAAGCGTTGATATGCCAAGAAATAATTAGTCTAGAAATGATCTCAAAGATAAAGATTACTTGTGATCCCTGAATCACATTTTGAAAGGAAATTTACTTTTTAAAGAGCTCTAATGTCACATAACAAAGAATTCACGTAATTATTAGGGTTGCATATTCTTTAATATTTTGGGTGTTTTTTTGACATTTAGGTAATATTCAGAAGGTAAATATGGCTACCAAGTTGGTTTTGTTTTTCGTTTTTTTTAATATAGGAAAGCTAAATACAATTGAATTGGGTGTTAGTCTGCAAATTTTAATTAGTATAATTTGCTATATTCTCAAGACTTTGTGATTTTTCTTACTGAAATACCAGAAATTTAATTAAAAAGGAAAGCAAATAATTTCAGAATTTCAAAATCACATATTTATATTCTAAAGGGATGTCTCCTCACAGATGAAAGTAATAAATCTAAATCCTCCTCTTCCTTCTCTTTTAACGGGTTAATTTTTCCTAGCATGACTATTGTAATGAATTGGGCTTAGTGAATACTAAATAATTACTTTACCAGTTATATGCTTCTTGGATTGGGGAGCAAATTATAGTGTGTGTGTGGTGTGTGTGTGTGTGTGTGTGTGTGTGTGTGTGTGTGTGTGTGTGTG